>NC_064628.1:166396347-167049597 GCF_023864275.1 Schistocerca cancellata | reverse complement strand
TTCATTAGATTACTGTTCGTGGACTTGGGTTAAGAGCGAAGTCTACAAGCGCAAAGTGGGCACAATGGAGCAACTTCCCGCCCATATTTTACAAGCGAGTCCTCAGGTAATAGACCGTACGAATGAGCTCAGATCAGCAACAGATGCACACAAACTGTGCAAAATGTACTGAAGTTGATGGTAGTCTTTCCGAAAATCTTTTGTGAGGAAATGTACACAATTAAACAAAAAATAAGGTCGCAAGGTTTTATTTACGGTCAAGTGCATTTGTCCTGTTCTCCATTGTTTTCATTAGTTTCATCGGAAATTGTTAAGAACAGACATACTTTCATTTAGCGTTTTCTGCTCAGCAACTAGCAACACACTAGCAACTCAACACTAGTGCACAACTTCACAGGACGATAGAATGTGCTACTTTTACCTGGACATCTGCATGTGTGCCGTCAATCGCAGTGATGACGCAAGTAACCAGTATTTCGGGACTGCAGTGGTTTCTTGTCCCTGGAAATCCCAGTACGGTGTTTGCAGTTTCCGCTGCTACTAGCATATACACAGACAGCAGGAAAATCGTGTGTGCCATTTTCGCGAAAGGACGCAGTCAAAATGACGTGTCGATGTGACCGCGAAACTCTATACCAGTCCATAAAGGAAGAACTTTCGAGACGTCTTATTCAATTTCATCGTTTTCATTTACGCCCTATGAATATATGCTGCCTCAAAAACGTCACTCTTGTCACGATTTGTTATAATTAAATGGTAGTTAATGACACATTGGTGGTAAAAGTATTAGGAGATCCTACGATTAAAGTGTAAGATCAAAGAAGAAATTCGAAAGTTCCACGAGTATACTGTAATGAACTGGATAGAAATGTGCCGTTATGAAGGAGAATGTTCGTGTCCTACTGTATTCTTTAGAATTCTTCGCGTTTGCTAAAGATGCTGCGACTTTCTTATTTCTTTAATAGAACTATGTTCTGTAATATCCTATACTACATACGTGAAAGAGCCCTGTCAGGAATGAGTTTCACGTGCTGATACAAGTAATGTCATATATTTACTTGCCAATTTACACATTACGAAAAAAAGACTTACGACAAAGGAATTATCCGAATGGGACGGAAGTCGGTAGATTTCAGAAAAACTGGATGATTCATTCAAGAGAAAGGTTTTCACAAACTGAACAAGTCAATAATGCGTTGGTCCACCTCTGGTCCTTACCCGAACAGTAATTCGGCTTGGCGATGACTAACAGTTGTTTTGTGTCCTCCAAACAGGTATCATGCCAAATTCTGCCCAATTGGCGCGTCAAAATCCCGAGCTGGCTGGGAGACCTTGCCTGTAATGCTCCTTATGTTCTTAATTGACGAGAGATACGGTGACCTTGTTGCCGATGGCATTAGCAAGCACGGAAATAAGCAGTAAAAACTCGTCTCCGTGTGCGGGTGGGGCATTATCTTGTTGAAATGTAAGCGCAGGGTGCCTTGCCATGAAGGGCAACAAAACGGGGCGTAGAATATAGTCGACGTGCCACTGTCCTGCAAGGTGCCGAGTATGACTATTAAACTGGTGCTGCTATGAAAACAAATGGCACCGACGACCATCACTGCTGGTTGTCGATCCGTATGACGGGCTACAGTCAGGTTGGTATCCCTTAGCTGTTCGGGCGCCTCCAGACATGTCTTTGTTGGTCATCGGGGCTTAGTTCGAAGCGGATCTCGTTACTAAAGACAATTCTTCACCAGTCAATGAGACTCCAGGCCGAAGACGTGTCTGGAGATGGCCCGGCAGCGGTGGGACAAGACGCTTGTCCAACATAGAACCAGAAGACCAGGAGTGATAGCCTGGGGTGCCATTTCATCCCATAGCAGGGCCCTTTTATTTATCGTCCGCTACACCTTTGCGGTACAGTGGTACGTCGACTATGTTCTTGGCCCAGTTTTATTGCTCTTCGTGGCGAGCCATCCCGGGATTTCGTTTCAACAAGATAATGTCCGCCCACACACTGCCAGACTTTTAACTACTTAATTTTGTGCTTGCCAGAGCCTATCTCAGCCAGAAAGGTCTCCAGATCTCTCCACAGCTGAGAACGTTTGTGGTGTTATGGGCAGGATCCTGTCACCAGTTCGCGATTTTTACGATTTAACACGGCGATTGTACACAATTTGACACAATAACCCTAAGGAAGACACCCAACAACTCTATCAATCTACGCCAAGCCCAAGCCACCAGAAGAGGGCCAACGCATTATTGACTTCGTCAGTCGTGGAGCGCTTTCACCTAAATGAAGCATCCAATTTTTCTGGAACTGTAATCATTCCTTTGCCTGTACATGAACATCTCATCTCCCTATTTCCGTTACATTCGGGTAATTCCTTCATGGTGGGTCGTTTTCCTCACAGTGCATATAAAGCACTACAGATATGTGGTTGGTAGGGTCCGTTTACCTAGTAGAAATGTCTAATAGCTTAGGTTTCTTAATCAGATTGAAGAGTATTTTTTGTAACAAATTGGCTTGTTTCTTTTTTCTACCAAAGCAATTACATGCGTTTCTGGATTCTGTATGCACTGTATCTAGGGTGCGTGTACTAATAGTACATTTCAGTTCTCGGGTATGGAGGGCGCGTAATATTCTATGAAGACATTCATAAAATTGATTTTGTACCACGAATGAATCAGAAAAAGTGTAATTAATACGGATACGACAAGAGTAAATTTTCCATCCACGTATTAACTAGACGTTTTCCTTTCCGATTCGACTTAAAAGTGAAGCATGTGTATTCATACAACTTATGACCATTGTCATTCGTCTTAAGATCTCGTCAGGGATTTTGCACCCGATTTGTCATGAACTGTCAATTAATTGTAAGATTTAGGTGGGACTAACTGATACGAGGAGCTTTCCATAAATAATGCAACGCATCTTTTTTTCTGAAAGAAGGTTTGTTTTATTCAGAATTCCAATACACCATATTATTCCCCACTCTTCTGGCTAGAAAACCCTGTCTTTCAACACAGTGTCCGTTCTATGCGACGGCCTTATACCAACTTACTGGGTATGTATGCCCATATTGCACCATTCTACAAGTCTACGTTGGAGCCAACGTCTTGTTGCATCAGTAACCTTCCCATCATCCACGTACTGCTTGCCATGGAGTGCATCCTTCATTGGTCTAAACAGGTAGAAATCGAAAGGTGGATGAGGAAGAAAAGTGTAATGAAGTCTTGTGAGCTTCTCTCGGATGCGCAGACTTGTTGGGTTGTGTTGGTGGAAGAGATCAAACTGCGAGGTTATCGGTCTCAACGGATTAGGGAAGGACGGGGAAGGAAGCCGGCCGTGCCCTTTCAAAGGGACCATCCTGGCATTTGCCTGGAGCGATTTAGGAAAATCACGGAAAACCTAACTCAAGATGGCCGGACGCGGGACTGAACGGTGGTCCTCCCGAATGCGAGTCCAGTGTGCTAACCACTGTGCCACCTCGCTCGGGCGCGGACTTCTGTGAGGCCTTGCGTTGTCATGGAGAATGAAAAGTTTACAATTCTGTGATGACGAACATGCTGAAGTCGTTTCTTCAGTTTCCTGAGAGAAACACTGTGCGCTTCAGGGATAATCGTTGCAGCATAAGGGAGGACATCAAACAGATTAACCCCTTGAGAGTTCCAAAGACCGTCTCATGACTTTACCGGCTGTGAGTGCGGCTTTGAACTTTTTCTTCCGAGGAAAGGTCGTGTAGCGCCATTATATGGATTACCGTTTTGTTTCCGGTTCGAAGTGATGAAGCCACGTTTTAACGCCTTTGACGATGTAAGACAAAAAAATTGTCAGGATCAGCCTCGTAACGCGCAAGCGATTTCGCGCAGACGATCCTTCGTTGCTGTTTGTAGTCTTTTCTTAGGCGGCGAGGAGTCCAGCAGGCACGCACCTTTGAGTACCACAGCTGGTGAACGAGTGTGTCAGCACCGCCAACAGACGTCCAGCTGAGCAGCTAGGTGTTTGTGAAGTTAAAATCTTCTGGGTTATTAGGCCACGCCATGTTTCTTCTAAAATGTTGGACGTTTCGACCCCTCTGCTGGGATCTTCCTCAGGATCTTTTGGTGTCCAGTACTGCTAGAACACTGTCTGAGACGAGTGTCGCGTCCACTTATAAATGGGGAGTTTTCTAGCGTTCGCGCTGGAGAAGTGATAGTATTGGTTAAAATTCGTATGGCTGCCATTGGTGGGCCATAGTCATGGGCTAATATTCCCGCTCTGATGCAGAAGAAGGGGCGTTGGTAGCTCATCTCCTGTGAATACCATCGGCGGTCCATCGTCTTTGGGTAGAAAGGCACGATCACCACGAGAGAGAGTATCTGTACGTTCCAAAGATGTAGGAGTCGCAGCTGTGTGCCACAGGCCAGCAGAGGAGAGACCGGACAGGTTTGGGCGAGGTTGTTGCTATAGTGAGAAACGGCTCGCCCTGCGACTCACCGTGCTTTTTGTTCACTGACAGGTCTCCGTAGGTATTCTGCAAGTGCCTATGAATATCTGTGATGCGCTGGTTTACCGCAACAAAAAAAAAGTCAATGAGAGCTCTCTGCTTTGTAGTAAACATACAGCGCCGCCACTTCATGAAAGTATAGGGTCCAAAGCGGGAATATTCCACGATGTCCCCCACAGCAAATTTCGAATTTTTCAACCGAGATAGGCAGAGAAAAAATGTTGCATTACTTATTGAAGCGCCCTTCGTACTTTGTAAGAAAGTTCTCTGCGTGCTGGGGCTGTATCGACACGATCGCTGTACCTACCTCGTCATTACTGAGTCGACTTCGAGGAAGGCCCCCACACCTCAACCAACTTTACTTCCGCCCTTCACACACCTTACTTCGGTAACACTCGATCCAATCACGAAACTCTACAGCAGAGGAGAAGTGTGCTGGACGAGCACACGTTGTTCTGACGTCACTTCGCCGCCCGCGGCAGCAGTTCCGGCGACGGGTGCAAGGCGTGGCGGCGAGCGCCGCCGCCTCCCCGCGGCTGATGCAACCCCGGCGCTCGGCCGCTGAGCCCGGCGGCGCCGTGTCGTAACAGCCGCCCGTGGCAGGCAGCCTGCGGCGGCGCCCGGCCCGACAGCCCTGGCACTTGGGCGCGTCGCCCGCTGCCAACTATTCGCGGCGCCGATCTTTAAGAGCGGCGGGCCGAGGTAACCCGACGCCGGGCGTGCGCACACCGGCGCGGAGGCGGAGGCGTTCTGCGATAGACAATTACTGGGGGCGCACCGGTGGAAAGAAAGCGTCCATCCACGCGCGGCGAGCTTTCATCTCGTGGCCAGAATTGTTACCGATTTATTTTAAACAGTGAAAATCTATTCTGAGACTTCAGGTATGCTGCACCTAAGCTCGTACTTCGCAAACTAGACTTCGATGAATGGCAGCGTTTCTGCAGTGAACCGGGGTTTTTTCTTTCCCTGCTGTTGCGTTTGGGGACGTACATCGGTATCTGACAGCTCGAATCTAATTACCCTGTCATGATCATTTGGCGAGACACACAGGTTATATGTCTTTCTGCTTAGCTGAGTGTTAACGTATTTGCCTACCATACAGCGGGCCCCGCTTCGATTCTCAGCTCGTGGACTGGCTATTGTGTTGTTCCCATCATCATCTCATCATCATCAGCGACGCGCAAGTCGCCAATATGGCGTCACCTGCAATAAGACCTACCGTTCGAACTTCCCCGGGTGGTGCCTCCCCGCCATCAATGCCACACGCTCATTTCATGTCACTTTTTACAGAATGTATCATAATTAATAGCAAAGTCTGTCTCCGGTTAAAGTATCTTGTACTAGAATTAAAAGTGTTTCAAAAACATGGATCCTTAAAAGAGCCGTCTGCGGGACACTTTCTGGTGTATGGTTGTAAGGCGTCTACTGGGCCACACTTGTATGTGGCACCAGAATAAGATAAGAATATGAATAAATTAAAATGAAACTAGGATACTACAAACGATGAATGCCTCGGATCGCTGATTGTGCGCGACCGCTTTGTTGGAGTAAGAGAGCGCTGGGCTCACAGTTGTAGGTAGCTGCCTGTGAGGGAAAGACAATGGAGTACGCAGTTTCTGTGGTGTACTGTGTGAAGCCACCAGTAATTAGATTAATTTAGATATGTCAATATTGTTGAACATGGAAGTAGAAGTCTTCATGTAAGCTAGATAAAAATATTAAACAATTATAATTTCTGTTTTTTTCGGTAGTACTGATTAGTTGGCCGATAATTTGTAATTGTTGAGTAACCCCAGAATGTACGCGAGGTAGAATGTTTGCGACCAGTACCGATTAACAATCTGTCGTTCAGTCATCAACTGATAAATTGAGCTGTAAATGTTTTCATGAAACTGTCACTTCTTCTTGAGCAAGCGCAGATTTTTAAGCTAAAGGAAACCTGCACATTTGTTAGTTCAGTTTCAGAATTAAACTCTTCACAAAGATTCTTGCAACCACAAATTACAGACTAACATACGATGTCTGACGGCTGTACTGGAATAACTGAAAGCGCTGTATCCGTATGTGCCTCTTGTATTTTGTGTCATTATTATGATGTCACTGGCCTCAGCCATGTACCTGCGAGAATTATTTCGTTAATAAGAATTATTATTTTGTTGACATTGTAGTCACTCGCGACCTGACTGTAGTGCAGCTATCATTCTGGGCGATAACTCGATAGAAACGTTTAGTGAAATAATGGGCAATGAAATCTAACGTCGAACAATGGGGTATGAAGAACCAAATTTATTTTCAGTTATTCGAATTTTGCTGATTTTTCAATAGCGTAAATACGATGCTTTATTCAATGAGAGACAAAGATTGAGTAACGTCCTGTTTGAGTAAGGTTCGAATTTATACACTTGCTATATTTTACATTCGAATTGATGCACTTCGTGGCTCACCTCATTCGTTTAGTTACGGTAACAACGAGCTACACGGAATACCCAGTTTTCGACGAGTTTGTGTACTACAGAGTTCAGAGGAATATTAGTGTTCTTATTAGAGATAACAGAAAAGGAAAAGTGGTTAACACCGTTACAAGCATATGTAACTGGAATGAAGAAAGTTAGAATTTAATGTATCGTTGACAAGGAGATCTTTAGAAACAAACACGAGCTTAATTGAAAAAGTTCGTGGTTTTATGGAGAGAGCCAACCTAGTAACCATCTTTGGAGAATTGGGGATAAAACGGAAGCAGAATGTGTGGAAGCTAGACAGCGACTCAAAAATCTACTTCCTTCGAACAGTGCAGCCGGTGCACCAACCACCGCGGCCGGTGGATTGGTTTATGTCAGCCGCTGTTCGTTTCCTGTTAATTTACCTGCTCCACTCTCTTCCAAGATTGTTTCGGTACATTTTCCTAGTTATTTTGTATTTATTTTTTATTTTTTTCGAGGATCGAAGCAAGGACACGGCTGTTGTGGGCTTTACGTACTCATTCGCCAAAATTTGCCGAAAGAAATTGCGATGGACATAAATAAAACGACGAATTAGGTTGAATTGATTTCCCCTGAATGTGAAAACAATATCTCAACAGTAGCCCATGTAACTATAGGAAACACATAGCAAAATAACCTCTTATTGTATTTATTAGTGTAATTACACCAACTGATATGACACGGGAATCTCGAGGCTATCAGCGGCTGCAGAGCTTTGTTATCGCTGGAATTCTGCACTAATATCGGCGAATGTTTGCCAGCTTATCTTCGATACGACAGTGAGCTAACACCAGGATATTGTTCAGCTAATCGCAGTATGGCAGCCCTAGTGGTTTATCGTACAATAAATCTCTAGTGCATAAGTAATTCTAATATGGCGAATTTTCCCTATTGCCGTGACCGTTCAGATTTCATGCCAGAATTTTGACGTCTGCATCAAGAAGAAGACAAGAGGCGTTTGCCTGTCTGCACAGCGTCTCAGATTTTTACATCGTATCAATGCAGTCAGTAGGGAAATTTTCAGCATTTTTTTGTAGTTTGTTTTTGCTATTTTCAAACGATGGTACGACCAGTTTACAAGCTTAACTAACTACTCATGGTAGATTTTAGTTTTTGGAAGACAGCATATCCCTGTCAATCTCTCGATCCTGAGATCAAGTTTTAACATTTGCAGCAACTTTGAAATTGATACCTTTATCACCAAACAAATGTGTTTTGCGTGGAAGTATTTCTACAGGAAATGGGGTAAGTAAGGTGCAAGCGCAACATAAAAGGCACATGACTATTAATGAATGCCCTTTTCACTTTAAACAAGACAAACGACTATAAATACTCTAATATTTCGACAGTTGTTCACGTCCCGTAAATGCCGGCCGTGGTGGCAGAGCGGTTCTAGGCGCTTTGGTCCGGAACCGCGTGACTGCTACGGTCGTTGGTTGGAATCCTGCCTCGGGCATGACTGTGTGTGATGTCTTTAGTTAGGTTTAAGTAGTTCCTAAGTTCTAGGGGACTGATGACCTCAGATGTTAAGTCCCATAGTGCTCAGAGCCATCTGAACCATTTTGAACGTTCCGTAAATAAAACACAGGATTACAGCGTAGTGGATATTTTCTTCTAGCTTTCGTATAATGATTGACACCAAATTTTTAGAATTCACCTTAAGGGATAAAATCATTTTTATTTTCGGTACACCTTAGTAATTCATACCCTTTTGGTATTGTGGTACGTCTAGCTATTGATTTCTTCAGTTATGCCAGTCTCTTGCAGTGTCTATCACTGGACAGAGTAGAACTTCTATTTCGTTTCCTTTACTGGAAAATCCATCAGAAAGGTCATACCTGTGTCAAGAGCCGAGTAGATTATCAGGCTTGTCAACAGTTGTGTCTCGTACGGTCGTTATTCAACGTGCCGCTCTCAACTTCGTATAATATGCTCCACTTTGAGGACGCTGCCTTTGGATGTCAGCTATGTATGCACAGTGGCAGGAAAGAAGCATCTACAGGGGAAAACATTGTGTTTATACTTCCACCATGGGAACTGATAATCGGTATCTACAGCGTGAACACGACAGCTGTTGTCTGTGGGTGGACAGAGATTACATTCTGATATATAGTTCATATCAATGGGCATTTATTTTGGACTCAAGCGAAGTAAATTATGCTACTGATATGATGCACTATCAGCCGAAGTATTTATGCGTGATTTACATGTAAAATTATGCAGTCGTAATTATAGGTTATTTACTGCAGACTATTTTCTCAAAATCACTCTGAAGCATGCGACTGAGAAGAACTATGAAGAAAACAGATGCCAGACCATGTCCATTACAAGAGAGCAGTGTACATAATGGTAACAATCCGTTCTTCGTAAGTCTTCGATTCCAATTATTTTGAAATTTTATTACGTTGTTGGTTCAACTGTAATTTCCAAGACTAAGGATTTCAACATATTCGGCCATTTCATGTTATCGAGCCAACGATTATTATTATACAGTGCGCCTCGACAAAATCTGTCCTCACGCTATGCATAAGTTTTTACGAAGGAACAGGCAAGAAGATTAGTTAATGAAGTCAGTGTGGACGTTCAGTGAAAGACATTATTTTGGAGCCCATAAGCACAAGTTATGCGAACGTTAAGAAATTCATTCGTGCAGTTTTGCTGGCAGGACCTACCTTTGCTTTCGCTGATGTCTTCCACAGACTAAAACAGCAGATGGACAGATGAAGCTCCTTGAAGCACGGCGGCTACTGTGTGTCACTTTAGCGTGCTGAAATTGGCACGGTTTCTCTGCTGTGTTGGCCCAAGTCACCCATCAACCAATTCCAGTAGCACAGAACGCCAGCCTTTCCCACTGCTGAGTCTGTGGTAACAATAACGAAAACCTCACAGAGCGCGCGCTTTATAGCGAACTTCCTCCCACCACCGGCGTGCACGCAGGTTTGCAGGCGAGACTGTGACGTAGGTCACGGAGGAGTGGGGAGCCTTAGGATAGTAAGTTGTAGAGGGGGTAGGGGGGGCGGGGTGGAGGGGAGAGTGGCTACGCACAACGCGTCGTCTGCCCGTGACGCCGCACAGCTACAAGCGAAAGCGGGCGACGCTCGCTGGCCATTGGCCGGGAACAGGTGACAGTTCATTGGTGTCAGGGACACGGTGACTCCCCGCAGCTGCTCAGCGCTCTGCGCTCCCATTCACACTGCGTTACAGGAGTTTCCGTAAACAAAGTCTCTGGCGAGTCGCGTGGTATGCTCCCGGGAAGATAAGCCTGTCCGAGAAGGAATTGTAGAATCATACTTTCTTTATTAAAGCTGTCGGTTCATTGTTTCCCTCTTCTGAAAGGTCTTCTCTCGGCAGGCATTGCCTGTGTTCGAAGTGCTTCACCGGTGGATTTTGTTAGAAAAAATTACGCTGACGTAATATTAAGGGTGCTTGCGGCAAATGGGTATTTGCTGCAGACATGTTCGTATTAGTACGCCACGCGAGTTAAGATGATTTTCCGAGGTGTCTAAAGTATTTTTACGGCTCCCGGGATCATCTGCGAGGTCTGCAGGCTTCATAGATTAAAGTAGCGATATCAGCTGAACGTTTCATCGGTTTTAAAATGGTTCAAATGGTTCTGAGCACTATGCGACTTAACTTCTGAGGTCATCAGTCGCCTAGAACTCAGAACTAATTAAACCTAACTAACCTAAGGACATCACACACATCCATGCCCGAGGCAGGATTCGAACCTGCGACTGTAGCGGTCGCTCGGCTCCAGACTGCAGCGCCCAGAACCGCACGGCCACTCCGGCCGGCTTTCATCGGTTTTGAAACCCTTGTTATTGTCTCTAGCTTCGCAGGTATTAGGTGACATTCGAGGACTCTGCTTCGTGCGTTTTGTGTGCTTTTGTGTTGATATCGTGTTCAAAATGTGAAGCGAAGAGGGAAAACGTTTGGAGAAAATGATTTACAAAGCCCTTGACAAATCAACAGAGAATAAAACTAAGTGTTTGATGAAGTTTAAGATTACACTTCGTCTGAAAGTTATAGTAGTTCTAGACTCTTTTGAAGATGAGTCTCATAATACATTTATCGTATTAATTTCACAGGTTGTGTTGTTACGGAGGATTGTTCTTCAGATATATCAGGAAATGAAGAGAGCACAACAGTCCAGTGAATGTGAATTTGGACTGTGTACCACTCCAAGTTTCAGTTTGTATCACATCGTATTCCATTGTGAATGCAAAATTTTGCTTTGATCTCGTGTTTTGTGTGTTTCTTTAGATTTAGACTGCCTGTAGAAGAAATATAAACTGGAAGATAATTTGTTTTTGCTAGAACTGCTTCTCAATTTTTTTGGTGATGGTTACTGTTAAATTCGAAGTTTCATCTGCATATTCAAGACGTAACACCAACAATACGAAAGTATGTGCTTTTAAAGTAGAAGGTCTAATAAACCCAACAACGTTTTCAAATGCCAGCCACCTCTTTGTGCACACGAATTATAGCTTAAAGAAGAAAAAAAACATATTTTAGGTAGTCTACAATTAATGACAGCTGTATACGAGACCAGCACAGTAAAATGTTAATTGTCAAATCTGTCCAGGAATTGGTCTTGTTACTATTTCTCGTAAGTTTCAGAATTCAAGAGGCGAAATTTTACTTACCATGACTATCGTTGTTACAAATTGTTTTTTATGCTACCTGACTGTATTTGTAGTACTTTTCAGCCGGCCGGAGTGGCCGTGCGGTTCTGGGCGCTACAGTCTGGAGCCGCGTGGCCGCTACGGTCGCAGGTTCGAATCCTGCCTCGGGCATGGATGTGTGTGATGTCCTTAGGTTAGTTAGGTTTAAGTAGTTCTAAGTTCTAGGGGACTGATGACCACAGCAGTTAAGTCCCATAGTGCTCAGAGTCATTTGAACCATTTTTAGTACTTTTCCTTTTTTCTCTATACCTTTGTTCATGATTGTCTGAATCTTAATAATAACTACAAATATTAAAATACTTTATTAGAATATTTCGTGATTTTCATCACTGGTTTTGAACCGCCTTAGGATCGTCAGCTTCAGATCATGCATACAGAAGGTTTACGTATAGTTTCTCAAAGTGTAGTGACCGTTGCTTTACCGTGACAAATGTTTCACCCTGAGTGGTTGTTACTGTGAAAAGTTTGACACATATTTAAGTTAATTACTTACTGAGAAAGACATTTATGCTAATATCCGACTAACAGCTTTCATTGGCAAGGCCTCTTCGTCAAAGAGCTAGGCATCATGTATTTCTTCGAATAATTACATTTACTGTTTTATAAAACACTGTCGCGTCGGGGAAGCATGGAACATGTCCTGTACACTTATGTGAACTAAAAAGAACTACGTTTAAATACAACGTTTTGACTGAATATAGAGCGTGTAATAGCTGTGAGGGTTAAAATGTTGAAAGAACGTACCTTATACGTGATAGGATCAGAATATGTGATGTTTACGTGTGTATTACGATTGACTGTTAAGACCACTTATGTAAACAAGAGGCTTCATTATTTCAAATCTTGTTAGCTAAGAGCGCCAGACAAATTCTTCCAAGTTTTAATTATGTTATTCGTGTATTTAAGAAAAAGAGCGGGAGAAATAATTAGGTGGTGTGATTGCTTATTCACGGAAGCTCAGCAGGAAAAGCTGTTTGCCATTTCGATCTGATCATTAAGAACATAATCTGGTGCTCATCGTTTATGTGTGTGTGTAAACTCAGCTGAATTATTAATGTGACGTGTCACCCGTTATCATCTACGATCAATGTCTGCTTTCGGACTTTGTATCCAGGGAAGACCGATAACAGACTGGAGCCGTTATCAACAGACAGTAGTTCAACTTCAAGTGAATACACTCTGTCAGGGCGAATACATATCTGGTCAATTATTGCTTAGACCAAGTCTTCGCGTATAGCGACGAACAGTCTGTTTTCAACGCTTCCACCATCAACAGGCGCCTCGTTTGAGGACTATGTTTGCTGTCAGCTAGGTTTGAATGCCCTAAATCAAAGGCAATACAGGGGAGAAATGTGTCCCACCCTTAGATAAGCATTCCACAACAAAAAAGTAGATGAAGTCATGTGTTGAGCTGCAGACTTCTGAACTCAGTTATAACCAACGGTACGTTAAGTTATATTGCCAACAAACACGTTGAAGCAATGGATGAGGCATTAGACTCGTAACAGGTAGGAACTGAGCTCAAATTCGCATCCAGGTCTTTATTTTCCGTGCTTTTCTGACATCACGTAAATCAAATGGAGGATTAATCCCCTCAATACAGCATTACCTTTTCTGTTCGTCTTACCTCTCCTTCCATCCTCTGAGCAACATAAATACCAGCCTGTTTTTAATGCATTGTTTTCTTTATGGTTTCTTTTCTAGAAAAATCAGTATGGCATTAGTTTCGATGATGTTTGTCATTTCCCAGTCTTACAGTAATTATAAAGACATAAGTATTTAGAAGGTAGGGAGATATCATGAACAACATAGATGTCTTCTTTTTGTGTTTACGTTTCAGTCCGTTAACTTGCTTCCTTCAGACAATATCACACCATCCGATAGGGCATTTGCATCACGCAGGGGCAGTCAAACGAAAATCGAATACCCGCCACAGTGGGCCCATGCAATGGCTGCATTCAAAAGTAATCATCACATCTGTTCAGACATTTATCCGACTGGGGGACGAGGTGATCAATTCCTGTTTCGTAGAATGCCGTCGGCAGCTAACGGATCCACAACTGCACCCATTCTTGCAGTTCCTCGTCCGACTGGAACCGACGTCCACGCATGTATTTCTTCAGGTGAAAATCACACTTTGAAGGATCCCGGCTGTACGGATGCTGTTGCAGTATAATCCAACCAAATCGCTGAAGCGTAGCCTTCGTCCGATTGGCAGTGTAGCGACAGGCGTTAAAGTGCAACAGGATGATTCCATCCGACTGCATTCTCTGGCGTTTTGATTTTATGGCGCGTCATGACTTGTACATAGTGTCTTCATAGATCTGAGCATTGATTGTGGTTTCATGCTCGAGAAACTCTATGTGCAGAGCGCCTCTGCAGTCAAAGAAGAAGGTTATCACGACGTTACCGGGACTCGTGTGAACAGCTTTGGATTTCCTTGGCGGGGAGATGTGGAATGTTTACCCTGTTAGCTCTGCCGTTAGCCCTAGGGCTGCCTGAATGCTATCGGACAGAATCGCCCTGTTGCACGATAACGCCCGCTTCCACACTGCCAATCTGACGAAGGCTACGCTCCAGCGATTTGGATGGGAAACATTGCAACATCCTCCGTACTCCGTACAGCTCGTACACTTCATGTGATTTCCAAGTCTTTGGAGATCTAAAGAAAGACATGCGTGAACGTCACTTCCAATCGGGCAAGGAAGTGCAAGAGTGAGTGCGGTTGTTGATCCGTCAGAAGTCGATAGCTTTCTGCAAACAGGAATTTCTGGTCTCGTCTCCCAGTGGGGTGATTACTTTTGAGTGGAACCATTCCACGGTCCCGATACGGTGGATGTTCGGTTTTCATTTGACTGCCGCTCATATGGACGACCGTAGAAGGATTCGGAGTTCCCTCAGGAAGTTGAACCAAAATGCTGTGATTAGCAGACATTGCAGACTAATGCTGGCGGTGAGCTGTTCCTGAAATTCCAGGAATGGAGACGGCTACTGCCAAGTCGAGCAACTGCGCTTTCGGACGGCCTCGGTCACGCAGCTGGTCGAAATGAGGGCTGCTGAACACTAATTAGGGCCAGAGCTCTAAGAATAAACGTCCGGTTCCAGACGACACACAACGCTTGTACGCAGCCTGCTCTCCCGCTACTCCCTAATTACACGAGGAGACAATTTCCTTGAGAGCGCGCTGACAGTTGCGGTCCGTCTCGGAAGCGGTCTTCCGCCACATCACGTGAGCCGCCGTGGGCCGCCCACACCGGCGCGCACGTGCGGCCTGGTGCTGCCTGCCCTTGTAAAGAGGCGCTCTGGCACAGCGCCACGCGGCCGCTGAGTCACGGCGCCGGACAACCCGCTCCGCCGGCGACCGGTCAGTTCCTTTCCTCCTACCCGGCTGGCGCCCAGCCACGATGTTTAGCGCGAGCCACGCGGGGAACACTCGGCGTCTTACGCAGAGAGTGATGTAAGTGTCAGTACAGCGCCCACACTGCCGAAAAAAGAAAACCACGAATAGCGAGCTGCTTACTTATGTGCTTCACTGAGCATGTTTGTCTGTTGGGAGAAAGGGGAATTTCATGAGCTTACTGTGGTGTCACCGCCAGACGCCACACTTGCTAGGTGGTAGCTTTAAATCGGCCGCGGTCCATTAGTACATGTCGGACTCGCGTGTCGCCACTGTCAGTAATTGCAGACCGAGCGCCACCACACGGCAGGTCTAGAGAGACGTACTAGCACTCGCCCCAGTTGTACGACGACGTTGCTAGCGACTACACTGACGAAGCCTTTCTCTCATTTGCCGAGGGATAGTTAGAATAGCCTTCAGCTAAGTCCATGGCTACGACCTACCCAGGCGCCATTAACCAATTCTAGAGAGAGTCTCCCTTGTATCATCAAGAATGCTGTGTACAAATGATGGATTAAAGTATTACAGAAGCTACGTACTTTTCTTTATAGCATTCATTACGTATCCTGTTTCAGACCTAAGCAAACCTGCGTGAGTTGACGCGTGCATTTCGGCCTCCTCTTGCCCCACGGTGTTGGCTCTTCTGCCAACACTACACTTACAACGCTCTATCAGTGAAGTTGGGACTGCGGCAGCATTAGCTCTCACTCGAGGAACGGGTTTCTTTGAAAACCCACAGTGCTTTACTAGCCACGATCATTGTAAGCGCTAAGGACTGCAGAACACTCTTATCAGTGTAGTTTTCTATAGTAAACACTGGATTATGACTTTTTTTTGTGTCTAACGATTTCCATTTGACAGTCCTAAGTAGCCCAGAGAGTGAACTTTATCCTAATGGTGCATCTTAATAAATCGAGTACTACGATACATGAGACGCTCGTAGACTACTAGTGGTCTACTCTGCTGGTAGGAGCCTCACATTTCCGATGACAAAAACTCAGTGGACAGTAATATGGAGTGCGCCCAAACTTAGCGTTTATGAAGGCTTCAACTATCCTGAGAACATATTCAATGATGTGTCTGAATGTGTGGAGGACATCTTACCTCAAAAACCGAAAGCAGAGAAGGTATTTAATTTCGATACTGATATCAGGAGCGCAGTCGCCGCTCTGACGCAGCTTAAAGTTCTTCCATTGGGTTCAGGCCAGTTCATTTCAGGATGTTACTGTAAAAGAATCGTTGCTTCACAGATTATGTTTCATAACAGGATGCACTGTCAAGCTGATAGAAGCGAACATCGTCTCCGAACCGTTGCCAATCTACACCCAGTACACAGTGATGTGAAACATGTTCCTATATTTCCACATTTACTTAGAATGTCCGCCAAGTTAGCTGATTGGTTACGTGTTTGCCTACCATGCAGTGGGCCCGGGTTCGATTCCCAGCCGGGCAGCAGATTGTCTCCGTTCGTGGACCGGATCTTGTGCTGTCCTCATCATCATGTGGCATCATCTTGAAATAAGACTTGCACTCGGTGGCCGAACTTTCCCGAATGGGGCCTCCCGGCCTTCAATGCCATACAATAATTTCATTTACTAACGTAGAAGTAGGTATCATAGGTGTAGTGGAGCAGCTTAAACTACTTATAAAGGCCAGGCCACCGGTCCAGGTGGTATACCAGTTAGGTTCCTTTCAGAGTATGCTGATAAATAGCTCCATACTTAGCAATCATATACTACCACTCTCTCGTCGAAAGAACCGGACTACCGATACCTAAGAAAGGAAATAGTAACAATCCACTGAATTACAGACAGATATCACGAACTTTGATTCGCATTAGGATTCGGGATGAACAGTGAGTTTGAACACGACGTGTAACCTCGAGTAAAACGATTTATTGATAGATAGCCACAGCAGATTCAAAAAATATCGTTTTTGTGAAAAACAACTAGCTCTTTATTTTCATCAAGTAATAAGTCTTTTAGGCAGGAAATACCAAATTGATGACGTACTTGCAGATTTCTTGAACGTTTGTGACACCTTTACTCAAAAGCGATTTCTAATCGAACTGCGTTCATAGGGAGTATCTTCTGAGTTGTGTGCCTGGATTAATGATTTCCTGTCACTGGAAACTTATCGCGTAAGAACAGAAGTAATATATGGCGTTCCCCTGAAGACGTGTTATAGGAGCTCAGCTGTTTCTGATCTATATGAACCATTTAATACATAATTTGAGCAGACCTCTTATAGTGTTTCTAGATGTTGTTGTCATTTAACGTCTTGTAAAACAATCAGATGATCAGAATAAACTGCAAAATCATTTACACAAGATAGCAGTGTGGAACAAATGTGGCAATTGACTGTAAATAATGAAAAGTGTGAAGTCATCAACTGAGTACCGAAAAGAATCCGCTAAATTTCGGAAATACGATAAATCACACAAATCTAAATGCTGTGAATTCAACTAAATACTTAGTGATTACAGTTACGAGTAACTTAAATTGGAACGATCACATGAATTATATTTTTTGGATGCGAACCAAAGAGTGCGATTTATTGGCAGAACACTTACAAAATGCAACAGGTCAGCTAAAGAGACTACATCACTACGCTTGTCCTTTCTCTTCTGGAGAATTGCTGCGTGGTATGGAATCCGTATGAGATAGGATTCACGGAAGAGATCGAAAAAGTTCAAAGAAGGGCAGCTCGTTTTCTATTATCGGGTAACAGGGGAGAGAGAGATATATAGGAATTGGGGTGACACTCATTAGAACAAAGCGTTTTTCGTTGCCACAAGATCTTCTCATGAAATTTCAGTCTCCAACATTCTCCTCCATATGCGAAAAAATTTTGTTGGAAAAAAATGGAAGGCCTACAACCGTCATTATTATTTGTTTTGTTGCGACCAGTTTGGGCGATATAATGTGCTTTCTTCAGGCTCTAGTTGATGCGGAAGGGGTGTCCACGATTCCTATATATATCGCATCAGTGGCCAGCGTAACTCGTTATGCAGACTATCTGAAAAATTTGGTGTCAGCACTCTAACCATCAACTCAACTTGATGGATGGGCGGTATGTATGCAATGGCAAGAGTAGTGTTTGCGGGCTCTCTTTAGCAGGTTTCCTACATCTTGTTCTAAGTGTTCTGGTGGTACTATGACATGACAATACATACAGTAGATTACATGATACTTCGGACACGGGG
Organism: Schistocerca cancellata; assembly: GCF_023864275.1. Lineage (NCBI taxonomy): Eukaryota > Metazoa > Arthropoda > Insecta > Orthoptera > Acrididae > Schistocerca > Schistocerca cancellata. The sequence continues at coordinate 167,031,355 of NC_064628.1, read as the reverse complement.
GGAGGGATTTAAGATATCTCGCAAAGCAAAATAAAAAAATATAATAAAAAAACCTCTATTACTCTGATACACATCTTCCTGATTAAAGAGTATGTATTAAGCTCTGTTAAGTCACGTCTACTCCCAAAGGAGCTTGATAGTAATAATATACACTACTGACCATTAAAACCGCTACACCAAGAAGATGACGTGCTACAGACGCGAAATTTAACCGACAGGAAGAAGATGCTGTCATATGCAAATGATTAGCTTTTCAGAGCATTCACACAAGATTGGCGCCGGTGATGACACCAACAACGTGCAGACATGAGAAATTTTTCCAACCGATTTCTCATACACAAACAGCAGTTGACCGGCGTTGCCTGGTGAAACGTTGTTGTGATGCCTCGTGTAAGGAGGATAAATGCGCACCATCACGTTTCCGACTTTGATAAAGGTCGGATTGTAGCCTATCGCGATTGCGGTTTATCGTATCGCGACATTGCTGCTCGCGTTGGTCGAGATCCAATGACTGTTAGCAGAATATGGAATCGGTGGGTTTAGGAGGGTGATACGGAACGCCGTGCTGGATCCCAACGGCCTCGTATCACTAGCAGTCGAGATGACAGGCATCTTACCCGCATGGCTGTAACAGATCGTGCAGCCACGTCTCGATCCCTGAGTCAACAGATGGGAACGTTTGCAAGACAACAACCATCTGCACGAACAGTTCGACGACGTTTGCAGCAGCATGGACTATCAGCTCGGAGACCATGGCTGCGGTTACCCTTGACGCTGCATCACAGACAGGAGCGCCTGCGATGATGTACTCAACGACGAACGTGGGTGCATGAATGGCGAAACGTCATTTTTTCGGATGAATCCAGGTTCTGTTTACAGCATCATGATCCGTGTTTGGCGACATCGCGGTGAACGCACATTGGAAGCGTGTATTCGTCATCGCTCTACTGGCGTATCACCCGGCGCGATGGTATGGGGTGCCATTGGTTACACGTCTCGGTCACCTCTTGGTGGCATTGACGGCACTTCGAACAGTGGACGTGAAACGTCCCCTTTGAACAATTTTACATGTGAAACGTCCACTTAGAACAATTATACAAGCCTGTGCTTAACCTGACACACAATATTATTTAGCGCAACGCAATCTGACTTTCAATAACCCCTACAAAACAATGGCCCTGACTAACTTTAACCTATACCTTTTACAAATCACTTACCTCACAAAAATCTTCGCTACTCAAGCTACTGCAAAACAGCGAGTGCCACTACTGCCAGCTAAATAAAAGATTCAAACTACTGAAGGTACTAACTACTGATAGGGATAGTTAGCAAATGAAAGATATTAATAGAGAACAAACAATGTATTTACCTTAATATTCATAATTGACATTCAGTCTTACAGATTATCAAAACTCCGCCATCTCTCTCCCCACGTCCACCACTGCTGGCGGCTCACCTCCAACTGCCCAACGCTATCTGCTGTTCACATCCAGCTATAGCAGTTCATGACAACAATGGCAGGCAACAATGCAAACTAGCGACATACTGCACACAGCACAGCCAGTGATTTTCATACAGAGAGCGCTACGTAACGTTGCCAATAAGAAAACATAAACAGCAAACTTACATAAAGAAAACATAAACAGCCTACTTACAGACGTCACATTTCAGATGTGTTACGACCCGTGGCTCTACCCTTCATTCGATCCCTGCGAAACCCTCCATTTCAGCAGGATAATGCACGACCGCATGTTGCAGGTCCTGTACGGGCCTTTCTGGATACAGAAAATGTTCGACTGCTGCCCTGGCCAGCACATTCTCCAGATCTCTCACCGATTGAAAACGTCTGGTCAATGGTGGCCGAGCAATTGGCTCGTCACAATAAGCCAGTCACTACTCTTGATGAACTGTGGTATCGTGTTGAAGCTGCATGGGCAGCCGTACCTGCACGCGCCATCCAAGCTCTGTTTGACTCAATGCCCAGGCGTATCAAGGTCGTTATTACGGCCAGAGGTGGTTGTTCTGGGTACTGATTTCTCAGGATCTATGCACCCACATTGTGTGAAAATGTGATCACATATCAGTTCTAGTATAATGAATACCCGTTTATCAACTGCTTTTCTTCTTGGTGTAGCAATGTTAATGGCCAGTAGTGTGCATTATGGAATTAAACACATATTGCAACGTGCTCACTCGAAGGAGAAAAAAGAATAAAAAGAAACACTGGCCTGCATTAAAGAATCATGAATTAAGTGTCAGCTATAGAAATGAAGTATCATGGCGCCGTTTTTCAACGTTGGCATTCTTCGTCAGAATTAAAACTTCATATTATCTCTCAGCAGTGTACTATGTCTGTACGTTAACGGGTTTGACAATACTAGCATTTGGTGCACGGACGTAGGTGCATGTAAATATAGCTGTGGCGTATAAAGAGCTGAACATTCGATTATAGTTCGATTATGCTTTTAGTGGAACAGTAAACACCATATTATATCTACGGGGTAGTCTTTCAAACCGAACTAACGTAGAATGACTGTATGGGAAAGTGTAATTCACCCAGAAAAGATGAAATGAATTTTTAGGTGTTCGTTGTCAGCGTATGATCCTTATCAAGTTGGATCAATAGGAAATCCAACGTGAGCGGCACGCATGCAGTATTATGGTCGCAGCAGGATGGTGAACTGACGGCTCTGTCTTTGTACTGCAGAAGTGTTTTACTGCTGGAAATCCGAGGAATGTGTCGTGGACGATGTATGTATTACTTACTCGCGCACAAGTCTCACGAAGTTACTAGTGTTTTACCGACAATCATTCTTTCCATGTGAATGGAATATGGAAGTGGTTTAAATGCCGAATGTATTCCCAACAACCGCTGCAGGATAGTATGTTGTATGTTGTATGTTAACCGGGGATCTAGATACGACGGAGAGGCTACGTCCCCGCCACAGCCGCAGTGGTACACAACCCCGCGACGACTACCGCAGTCCACTTCACCCCTCCACCGCCCCACACCGAACCCAGGGTTATTGTGCGGTTCGGCCCCCGGTGGACCCCCCCCCAGGGAACGTCTAACACCAGACAACCCCTATGTTTGCGTGGTAGAGTAATGGTGGTGTATGTGTAAGTGGAGAACTTGTTTGCGCAGCAATCGCCGACATAGTGTAGCTGAGGCGGAATAAGGGGAACCAGCCTACATTGGCCGAGGCAGAAGGGTAGTCTGTTAGTGTGACGCATCTCGATATACACGCTAGCGTCGTCTGTGGATATTCTAAGAACTAATAGTTCGATTTATGTGTAGCAATATAACGGTCGCAAATCCCATCCGCATGTCACTTCCGGACTTCAACACATTAATTGAGGTCAACTTGTAAATATTCAGAATAAAACTACGCTTCTGTTACTAGTAATTTTCTAGATTGATTCCACGAGTCTTTTCGAAGCTTAAAGCTACATGTTCAGGTGCTACCAACTGCAAGCAAGAGGAAGCTTCTAATATATAAGTTGTAATGAGTTGACGTACTAAAACGAAACCCACGGTAGTGGAAAATGGTGCACTCACAAAATTTGGGGAGGGTTCCGGCCAGAAACGAAATTCAATAAAACTGTAAAAAAGAAGTAACTGAACTCACGCGTAGCAGCAGGAACCACAGCACCCACCTGGACAGAGCGACACGGAAGTGACTGGTGCAGACGGCCCAGAAGCCTGCTGACCGCGGCGGCGGAAGCGGCTGACGTAACAGCCAATGAGGTGAGGAATCGCAGTAGATAGCCGCAAAAGAGCGGGAAACGGGGATTGCCTGGCCCGTCTGCTTACTCAAGTGTGGTTCACAAGATCGATACAAACTAGAACTACAAATATAAGAACAATACCACACAAACATAGGAAATAGCCAAAATTGCCCAAAAGCCAACGTGGCCAAGTTAGATTAAAGTGATATAAGACAAAAATGCAACTAAAACAATGGGTACAGGTGATATATAAAAATACATCTAAAACAGAGCAATAAGACAACAAGAGGTGACTTGTGGTATGAGAATGATGCAAACTGTTAAGACCGGTACCCCTGTAACTGACTCGTTCTTACATAACACAAATATCTTAGTATAAAAAAAACTTAGATAGGTTTAAAACGATAAACGCAACAGGAGTAACAATGTACACATGTAAGACAGCACTTCGTAACTACACAGCACTAAGTGTAACAAAAATAAGCGAGCTGTAAAAGGGCTATACACTAGGACTGGGGAATGTGAGTAAAGAAATTAAGCCTATATATATAGTAAATGGGATCCCTGTGATTGGTGTATAATGGAAGTAAAGCAACGACAGAGTCGGTGATATGAAGTAACGTAAACCACCTAAGGTACATGGACCTTCACCCATAAGACACAAAATGTAATAATACATAGTCGTAAGTCTAGGGGGCAGTTCATGAAAGTCGACGTGACGAAACGCATGACAATCAAAAGCCAAAACATGAATCTGTAGCAAAAACGAGGGTGTTGATGGTATACATAACGTATATCCAAAAACGGTGCAATAAGACGACGATAGTTGAAGGGTGGACAGAAAAAGATTTTAACCACTGAGATAGATAATCATGAATGGCCTCGTCTTTAGGACTCATAGATAAGGTCTTAATATAAGAAGCTTAGTCAAGATAAAGTTTATACACACAACAGGAATGTCGACGTAGACCTATAAAACAGAACGGTGCATCACATGGCACCAACTGTTTAAAAAGGTAGAGGCAAAATAACTCTGAACTAGAACCAAGGCATGCCACTAAAGAAACTATGTTCATATATAGTGGATAAGCACATTGAAATTCAGGTACAGTAGCACCAATGCGACGACAGAGTCATTGGAAAAAATTAAATTAATTAATTTATTTATTTACACGTCAAGTTCCGTAGGACCAAGGTGAGGAGCTAATCTTCAAGGTCATGAAAAGTGTCAGTACATGAAATTACAACATAAAAGTAATAACAGATAAAAACCAAATGTTTACGTACCCAAAAAAAGTCAGTTCATAAGTTTAAGTAAATGAAGCTCATGTTACGTACATGACAGTGTCAATGATAAAACAATCTATTCGTTAATAATTTTAGCGTATCAGCATCATTGTGTGTGCATTTAATCGGGGACCTAGAAACGACGGAGAGGGTTCGTCCCGCCGTAGCCCTCAGTGGTTCTTAACCTCACAACAGGCCACTGCAGTCCATCCACCTCATCACCGCCTCACACCGAACCCAGGGTTACTGCGCGGTTCGGCTCCCCCCCCCCTCCCCCCTTTGTCCGTTAACGTCTCATACCAGACGAGTGTAACCCCAAAAACCCCAAATGTTTGCATGGTAGAGTAATTATAGTGTATGCATACGTGGAGACAGCGTTTGTGCAGCAATCGCCAGCATAGTGTAACTGAGTCGGAGTAAGGGGAACCAACACCCATTCGCCGAGGCAGATGGAAAACCGCCTTAAAAACCATCCACATGCTGGCCGGCACATCGGACCTCGACATTAATCCGCCGGGCGGATTCGTGCCGGGGACCGACACGCCTTCCCGCTCGGAAAGCAGCGCGGTAGACCGCACGGCTAGCCGGGCGGGTCAGCATCATAGTATTTGAACGTTAGAAGTCCCTCGTCTTGTTCGCAGTTGGCGGCGCCTGAAGGTGAAGCTTTAAGCTTCGAAACCCGTTGTTTAATAAATTTAGAAAATTACTGGCTAAATAAAGCTGATCTTTATACTATAAATATTTTCCTCAGCTGCGGATGTTCACCTGTTCAAATCTTTTATACCAAGTAAGTAGTGGGTTTGTTTCTAAATAAATAACAGCCACTACACATATGCATACTGGCCATGTGGGAGGAGAAGTTATATGCCACTCTAGCCCACTCTCGAACGGCAGGCTGGTGGTGGTGGGGGGGGAGGAGGTGCTGTGAACAATGCTTTGATTAAAACAGTGAATATTTCCCTACTCATGCAGTACCTCTGAATTGTGCGTGACGTTAGCTTATTTGCGAAACATCTGTATCAATGTAAATGTGATCTGATGTGTAGTGTGTGTGTGTGTGTGTGTGTGTGTGTGTGTGTGTGTGTGTGCGCCAGATAACTCCACTCCTTATGTTACTAAACAATAATTCCTTCCATCTTGTGAGAGAAATGTTTCTAAAATAACAATCACTACGGACATATGGAAGAAGATATGCACCATAGAATGAGAGAATAATAAAAGTCTCTGTTTTCTAGATCTTAAGATAACCATAGGAGATGTCTCACTGACGTTAGATATCCGTTGTAAATGAACAGCCACTGACACTATTATCAGTAATGACTATTCATCCATTGGCACACAAATATGCATATTTTCATTCAGTGTGTAATAGATTAATCAAGTCATGTCTTTTCATTGAACGCTTTGAAACGTCCCCTTAGAACAATTATACACCACTGTGCTTAAACTGACACACAATATTTTTTAGCGCAATGCAATCTGACTTTCAGAAATCCCTACAAAAGAATGGCCCTGACTAACATTAACCTATACCTTTCACAAATCACTTACCTCACAAAAATCTTCGTTACTCGAACTACTGCAATACAGCGAGCGCCACTACTGCCAGCTAAATAAAAGATTCAAACTACGGAAGTCACTAACTACTGATAGGGATAGTTAGCAAATGAAAGATTTTAATAAAGAACAAACAATGTATTTACCTTAATAGTCATAATATATATAGCAGTTCATAATATCCAGTGTAACAAATTTCAAAACTCCGCCATCTCTCTCCCCACATCCACCATTGCTGGCGGCTCACCTCCAACTGCGCAACGCTACGAGCTGTTCACATCCACATCCGCTGCGCAACACTACAATGGCAGACAACAATGCAAACTAGCTACAGACTGCACACAGCACAGCCAGTGATTTTCATACCGAGCACTACGTAACGTTGCCGATAAGAAAACATAAACAGCCTACTTACATAGCCCCCATGCTCCCCACAAAAAAATTTTACAAATTGTTTTGGGCAGTGGCCAATAATGATTTGATAAAATTTTTCATAATTACAATAACAAAGAAATCAAATGCACACACTTATTGATACAATGTTGGTCAAAAGCTAAAATTTTCTCACAGTGCATAAAGACAGTCCTGATCATTCATCATAATAGTAATTACAGTTTTTTCACAAAGTCTCATTAGTAAAAGAAATTGCACACAGAAGTAGTGGATTTCCATGCAGTCTTGAAGAAGTAGTGTTGTCCTTCCAACGGAAAGACAGTGCTGACTCTTGACATGCTGACAGGTAATGGGCCACAACAGAGCAAACCCACCGCAGAGTCATTCGACGTTTTGAAGAATATTGGTAGGTAGGTCATCACAGAGTAGACCCACTGTAGTCCTGGTAGAGATTGTGGTATTGGTGGGCCACCAGAGGTGCAGACCCACTGCAGTCCTTGTAGAAATAGTGGTACTGGTGGGTCATCAAAGATGCAGACCCACTGTAGTCCTTGTAGAGATGGCCAGCAGCCATCTGTTGTGACTGTGCACGTGCACAATCACCATTGAAGAGTCTTGCAGGGAATGTAGCAAGTCCATAAACCACCACTTGTCCACTCACAAAAAATTTGTTTGAAATGTCCTTAGAACCAGCAATGCTGTTATCCAGTCCCTTGCTGAATTATTTACACATGTGCAAACACTAACAGTCACAACTTCTCACATTTTGTGCATTACTGTGACCAACAGAAACATGTGCAGTGAAATGATACTTAATTTGAAGAACTGGTGTCTCTACAATTATAAATTTACAATATAAGAATACAATTACAAAGGTACAAAATACATCATTAAAGAACATAACAATACAGATAACATTTGTAGTACAGGCTTTACAAAAGAATCGAAATAAACATATACATTAGTGTTACAGGAATTATGACATAAGTACATACATAAAAGATCAGAATAACTTTTGAAACATCAACTTCACACATGAGCATTAAAACAGAATAGAATAAATAATGTCTAAACATGTTTACAAAGAAAATAACATATTATCAGAAAAATTCTACAACATAGCTCTCATTAGCTAAACACATAAAGACAGGAAAAAGACAAATAAACAAGGGTACATAAACACATAGCAGAATAACACAAGAGGAAAGGGCAGGGTTTGTTTTCAGTGTAACATTTGGTACTGCAGTCCAACCCAAAACTTCATTCCATAGATCGTTCGTCTTATTTCAACCTTTGCTTCCACCAAAAAAATCCTATCCAAGCATGCTTTCTGTATTTTTCTCGTATAACCTCTCAGTGCATTTCTTCAAATTCATCGCAACTCATTCTCTTATAGGCTACCCCCTCTTAAGCTAACTTAAATCTACTGAGCTCAGATGCTAAACTAAGGGACGAGGCAATGCAGCAGCACAAAACAATTAACACGAACAGCAATGACAAAAAAAATTCAAATTGGCAAAGTAAGCAACAATATTACAACTAATATAAGGCAATGAGCAGCAAACAAGAAAAATAAATCAGTAATAAACTGGCTTAGCAGAGTAACACAAAGTCAAATTCAGTAACACTATGCCTGGCAAACAGTCGCAGCAAATTAAATAACTTATATCTAAACATGACATAGCTCAAGCAGAAAACAATATTACACTAAAGACAATAATGCAGACAAGGGAAATGTATATTCACATCTTAATGTCTATGTAATTAAAGTGATGCACCACAACTTATTCTACGAAAAATATTACCAAGTAGTTGAAAAGAAAATTATGTATGCAATTCCTGTGAAGGGAAATGCCTTTTTATGCTCCTTCGTTTTTTTGAATAGATCATAAAATTATTTACTGGATCTGTAGGCATAAAATATCTATATTAGTACATTCATAAAATTTTATTTTAACCAATGCTGCAGTGCAGCTAGAAATTAGATATTAAAGAAAATGAGCAAATATGTACAAAGGACGGCATGAAACATCATTCATTAGCCATATGGCATTTGATAAGGCAGTAAAAATTCTCTCAATTTTCGTAGAAAGATACTTGTCATAATCAGGTGTGCAGATGTAAGAATGTTTCCAAGTAATGAGTGTGTCGTATTTGTGGTCCTTTCTATAAAGGAATGTCAATAGCGAGGTTAATGGCCTCCGCTTTTTTTTTCTACCTGTGCCTCTGAAAAGGTCACTCACTAATGACTTGCTGTCCCGGCGTCTGACACAGCTGGGTGCCCACGACGCATTGCGTGCAGGTGGTCACTTAACTTACTTACTGAAATATTTACGACTGCAGTTTCCGCTACAGTGACAGTCTCATATAAAAATATTTCACAGGTCAAGAATTTGCATTACAAATCTGTAGAAACAAAATCCTATTGATATAACAGTGTCCAAAAAATTTTCGTCGGCATTGTGATACATTCACGCATTTACACACATTTCATAACTCTTAAGGTACGATTCTTGGTTTCCAACATCCTTTTTCACAAACCAGAATCCCTAACCACTGCTCATTATTCCTTACCTTATTACACATATACATATTCATATTCATCAACACGTTTTCAATATTTCATCATAATAACTACATAGCATAATCATATTCCTCATATAACATCAGCTTATTGATCATAAACATACCTCAACAGCATAATACACATCGTCGTCGTAAAAATAACATCATAACACCTCAGTCAAATCTCAAAAACGTCGTAGCTTTCTGCATTAATGTCAAAACCTAAAAAAATTCTCTGCTCATTTCAAGAGTGTCATCTACCTCAAACGTACTTTAAAAATCATGATCCCATCCCAAATACATCATTCAAAGCTCTCATAGTATCACAATGGTTCCGAAAAAATATGAACAGTTCACAAAGTACAGACAAAATACAATTTCATAAGTGTGAAGTTACCCAACTGTGTAATGGCGTAAACATGTGTCACTGATGTAGTAAAAAAAATGTTTATCTCTCAGTTAAATGATCAGATAGCTGTGTAATTTATGTCTTAGAGAAATATGGTACCGATGTGTAAAGTTGTATAAGCAAATACCATATTAGCTAGGGCTCCTTGTGCTTGCCAAACACATGGTACACAAAGTAGGCGTGTACCCCCCTGAGGATTAATGTAATTATACCCTCAGGTGTAACAGATTACAGCAATGGAATGAAATGTATCATGGAAAACCTTTGTATCATTGTACTTCAAATATCTTTAAAAATAAATCTTTTAAGTACAAAATTAAGCACTCAAATACGTGTACTGTAGCGTCAAACTGTGCGTCTTGTTGTAAGATAATCTCTGTGGAAGTGTCGTAGTTATCATCTTCCGAAAGCTAAGTTCTGCAGAAGCCAATGTACTTACATCATGAAAAACAAAAGTGAAATGCTTTGCGTATAGATATCTTACTTATTACGCTTATTGTCGTGATGAAGAATGTACTGTGCTGTAACGTATTGTTGTGCTACGGAAAAGGCTGTCTCCTTGTAGCTATACCACAAAAGTTACTACTAAAACATGTTTTACTTTACAGAAGAATTCAGAAAAACTGTGCAGATATAAAACAGATACACCGCAAAAGCAACATTGTAAATGGTCATTCATTAGTAGTGTCGTGATCAAATCGTGTAGCTGTCACATAAACTAACCACTGTGTCATCTGGTATCTCACAGAAAGTACTTTAAATCCAGAATGGATTTTCAAGTAAACCAAAATGTTGCATTAGAATCTCATTAGCAGTACTGGTAAATGTTCTAAGTATGTGAGCCTTATAGTCATTATGTAATCGTGCAACTAACAAGCAAGAATGTACACACACAATTACACTGTGTCGTCTGTTTGCAATAACAAGCATTCGTAATTTCTGTTTAAATAAGTTCTCTTGGTTCTTGACTGGATACTTAACTTCAAACATTGTTGCATTTTAACAGATTCTAAGTCTGACAATGCATACTAGCGATGTAAAGTGAAATGTTATATGGCAAAGACAAAGTTAAAAAGCAGATTCTCTCTCAATAAACAGTTTTACTTGTGAAATGTGGTGCAATCCTTTACTCTTCCTAGTACGCAGAGGGTCAACTTGAACGGAATTATCATGCAGTATACGTCGGTGAGGAATGCTAAAATTTTTCTCAAGGTTAGCGTCTATGTTATTTTTCTCTCAGCCAGCCGGCGCACGCGGGTGCCTGCGGTGCAAGTCATTGTCTGTTCTTTTGTTGGCGCGCGTCGTTATTGGGATTAGGAGACCTAGCTTCTACAAATTCACGTTGTCGAAAGTGCCCTGCTCTGTTTGAATCCCGCCAGTTCTGATGAAATTCAGGTCTGTCGTTATGATTATCTCATCTGTCGTCATGCCGGTAGATTTCATAATTTCTTTCTTGTCGGTCATGTGGTGGAGAATTTCTTCCTGAATCGTAACTGCGTGCTGAACTGTTGCGTCTGAAGTTATTCTGTCTCCCTTGATGATAATTGTTTTGGTTCCCATATTGTCTGTTTCTAAGGTAATCTCTGTCATATTCATTACTACGGAAATGCGATCTTTCTCTGTAACTATATTACTCTGCCAGTGGTTGTCATATTGGTGGTGTCTGTTTTGGTCACGATTTGCGTTGTAAGAATAGCCTTATCGTGTCCAGTTATTGTTTCTGTCGTCATGGAATTGTGACATATGTGACCTATAGTGATTGTTTTCCTGTTTTCGCATCCGGCGACTGTCTGTGTCAATTTCTAATTCTTGTAGGAGTCCCTGAAAATCTTCAGTGTCGTCTTTGCAACGTCCTGCCAAAATAATATGTCGTAAATGTTCAGGTAATTTGATTAAGCAAATGCGTATGAGTTCTGAGGGGCTGTATGGGTTTGACAGGTACTGATTCTTGTGCAACATGTCTTCAAAATATTTCACAAGACTGGAAAATTCAGATTGTTCGAAATATTTCATCATTATGATGCTATGTTTTACTTGGTCTTGTGTAGTTTGAGACGAATATTCTGAGAGGAACGCATGATAAAATTCTCCTTCACTGTGACAATCGTGAATGACCGATCGCATTCTTACAGCTGGTTCATTCTCCAAGTAGCCACACATAAATTCTAACCTGTGCTCCAATGACCAGTTGGGAGGAAAACAATGAGAGAATTGATGGAGCCACGCTTGTGGATGAATGTCGTTGGCAGAATTCTTAAACGTTTTGAATTTACGTGTAGTAATGAACAGCTTATAGTCAAAATCATCGTGTCGGCGAGTAGCATATCGGTCATTGTTACGTCGTGTCGGCGGTTCCATCTCAAAATTCGTGTACCTTGCCAATTTCTTTCATAATTTCCGAAGTGCCCTGAGTTATTATTTTGTGGCTGTTCCGTATTTCTATGTCCCTCTTCCCGTATTGGAGCGCTAGTGGCCTCTGAAATACGTAATTCTTGTATTACCTGTGTCAGATGATCTTGTACTTCCCGGATTTCTCTTTGGTGTTGCGTCATAATTTGATTCTGATTTTGTTTGAATTTCCTAATTTGTTCGCACTCTTCTGTGTCAGTGATGGCTACAGGTCTTGTGTCATTCAGATCATCATCTACCTTTGCAGATAAGTTAGTGAACTGATCCGAAAGTTCGGCTACTTTCTCCAATAGTGTACTTATTTCCTCAGTGTGTTTTTCTGAACCAAGTTTCAGAGTGTCCATTTGTGTTGAAATCGTATCTACTGTGTCCTTTAAGTTTTCTTGAGTTTTTGCAAGTTGCGTAACCGAATCGGCAGATGCAACTGAGTCAATTTTAGCTTGCAAGGTGTCGTGATTTTCATGAACAATAGTTTGGAGTTCTTTTATAGCTGCTTCGTGATTCTGTAATGCATTTTCATGCCGCGAAAAAATAGGTTGAAAATGCTCACAAATTTGTGTTTTTACGTCATTACAGGCTTTTTGACATTTCGATTCAATATTATGTAACTCAGTAGTTAAATCTTCACGTGTTTGTTCAAGCTTATGTTCCACTGAGTCTAACTTTTGAAGCTTTAGTTCCATTGCGTCTAACTGTTGCTGTGTTTGTCTCTGATTTTGTTCCATTTGTTGCATTAGTTGTAATAACAATGCATTAGTGTCTGGAATCTGTTCCTCTACGCTTTTTGGCAGTGCATTTGCACCGGCAACATTCACATTTTGACAAGCTGAAAATGTGTCTTGACTTATTTGAGAAAATGGTGAGGACGCAAAACCTGAATCTACAGTATTTGTAAAATTGTGTCCTGTCATTTCGGATTCCTGAGGCGAGCTGTTGCCGACCGATCGATCGATAATGCTTCCCTGTTCACAACCTGTTTCACTGTCTACACCATTATTTGCCGCCCGCTCCATTTCCCTATGCACAATTACCAAATTACTACTTGGAATGTCTGTTAATTCACTACACAGTGGTGCTGATAAGCTATGCTCGTCGTCACTATTATTTCTCAGTTTACTCTGGAGCCTAGTGTTACGTTTTTCACACGCCATTATTGTCACAATATTTCACACGATATCCCAGAAAAGCACAATTTGAAGAGCAAAAATAAGAGAACACATTAACATAGCACTGAAAATAATATCTAGTTAATTGCAGCTGCTAAATACTTGGTGCAAATCTACATGCATGCCACAACTGTTTTACTGTACAACAATGAAAGGCTGCAACTACAAAGGAGATTCTCTCTACAATTACACTCTAGCAATAAACAAAAGCTACACTAATTACACAAACTACAAGGAAAAAATCAGAAGATTCCAGTAAGGTATCCTGGCAGGGTCGCCATATGAAGCGTCCCCTTAGAACAATTATACATGACTGTGCTTAAACTGACACACAATATTTTTTAGCGCAACACAGTCTGACTTTCAGAAATCCCTACAAAAGAATGGCCCTGACTAACATTAACCTATACCTTTCACAAATCACTTACCTCACAAAAATCTTCGTTACTCGAACTACTGCAATACATTGAGCGCCACTACTGCCAGCTAAATAAAAGATTCAAACTACAGAAGTCACTAACTACTGATAGGGATAGTTAGCAAATGAAAGATTTTAATAGAGAACAAACAATGTATTTACCTTAATAGTCATAATATATATAGCAGTTCATAATATCCAGTATAACAAATTTCAAAACTCCGCCATCTCTCTCCCCACATCCACCACTGCTGGCGGCTCATCTCCAACTGCTCAACGCTACGCGCTGTTCACATCCAGCTGCCGCTGCCCAACACTACAATGGCAGACAACAATGCAAACTAGCTACAGACTGCACACAGCACAGCCAGTGATTTTCATACCGAGCGCTACGTAACGTTGCCGATAAGAAAACAGCCTACTTACAGCTTTAATAAGGTTATTCAGATTCTTTCATGAGTGCCATTGAAAAAAGGAGTCTTCGGTACAAAAGATCTTCACTGCAATGTAGCCTCATAAAAAACACTTTATTCTTCTGTATCTTATTTAGGAACACAAATTGCGCGTGCTTTTAGGAAAGTGACACTGTAGATTACATTTCGTACAATGGAGGAAAACTGGGTGTTTTGTTCCGAAATTCTTTTGATGACTAACCTCTTCAATATAACAGATGAGGCGCCTATAAAATTAAAAGTGGTTAATGTGACTATTTACGTGTTGAAAAACTGTTACTGAACGTGAAGTTTCATAAAAAAAATGCTATCACATATGTCTCTAAGCGTATACAAGCTTTCTGGAGGGATGCAAATTAGTGCATACGATCGGCTGTGGTAGAACCATCATTACTCAGTTTTAATTATGACGATAAGCGATTTGACCATTAGATGGCTCTCGAATTTATGTTTGCTAGCAAGTGTAGGAATACTTTAGAGCGAATAGTCTGTAGGACAATCGTGAGCGTTGTTGGATTATCCAGCTGCACGGGAGAAGCTAGAAGATGTTCTCAAGGCAGAACACTTTCGGTGCGCTTGGAAAAAACTACACTGTGTGACCAATAGGAGCGGTAGGAGCACAGTGGGGGCAAGGGCACCAACAAGGTCTAGGGAAAACAGCCTTTTTTGGTCATAGATTATCACCCTTCTCATGACAGTTATCACTTTAAACTAAAATCATTTCACCATTCACTGACACCAGGGTAAACATTAGCGCAAGTGTCCTACGCAGCTGCCATCTTGCCCAGAATTTATGGTAATTATTATAACAGTTATACTCCTTAAATTACGTTCTAAATAAACAAAACATGGGCACAAGTGAGCGGCTTGTTTACGTAAAGACGTTGGGGCATGTTGGTGGTTTATTTGCGTAAGAGAAGTGGGCCCTTGTTCTGAAACATACATACCTCAAATGGTCACCAGTTCTTGTCGCGAAAATCAAAATGACTCCAGTGGCATAAACTGTTCACTGCACATTCGTTCAGATTTTCAGAAAACATATCCTGTTACACCATACATCAAAAACATACCTGTGAGCTTCCGCCCCAGTCCCGACAATCAGTAATTAATTGTAAAGTGTGGTAAGCCCCACCACCGATATATCACATGAGCGTGAGAAATTTTTCAAGGTGACACTATCAACGTCAAGTGTTTGTTTCTTACGAAAGATAAGCAGTTTGCAAACATATGCCTCAAAAGCATCACTCATTCATTACTCCAGTCCTCCTGAAGTATTCATACCGTCCATTATTTTTTTAACCCACTATGGATATATACAGTATCTCTATGAATTCTACATTTATTGCCGCCAGACCAGTGACAATTCATTCGATTACAAAACGTAAGTCACATACCGCCATATCTTGTTTAACAAGCTACGACGGTTCTGAGCACTACGCTCTGTAAAAAATCGCTGATAATGATGAAAATATTTATATAGTCGCTGTTGGTGCTGTTCGCCGGTTTTTGGTAAAAAAGTTAGTTTAGACTGATAGTGATATGGCACAAATATATATATATTTGTTACACTCAGTACTCAGCTTAATGGAGCGGCTCCAGAGATGTGACAGGTCTCAATGTTTGGCTACGTTTTTCGTCAAAGTGTGCCAGTTCACACCTGTCGTAAACTCAATTTTGAAGCTGAAATAAAATATAAAATGCAATGCAGGCATGTATTGCGCTGAAATTTAAAATATTGAGTCACTCACGTTGATTTATAATTTGAACAAGTAGTGTATTTCTAGTTTTCCAGTAATAGCTTTCAATATATTGACTAAACACATAAAATGCAAACTGAGGGGTTTTTACATAAGCACCGCCGTTAATGAGTGATGCTACTCACTATAAAATTCATATGTCGCGTTCACGGCACTCGATAGTCTGTTCACAGTTCACAAAATACATAGTTGTCTGCTGTCCTGAACCACTATACTGCGCTCAGCTTGATCGTTTTCGAACGTCGCTACGTACATCTTGTCTCCGATCGTGGCTACCAACCCAGTATTAGCGCCAGATGGGTGTCGCTCCCACTCAACTCCCAAAGGTGGTCGCCCTATACACTCTCGAAACGACTGCCTAGCTCAGAACAATGTTTGACAAAAAAATTACGAATAACACAAAAACACATATGATACATTGAAAAATATTTAATTTTTCCGGGCAATAACAATTTAGGGTCCAATTTTTTTTGTATCTGCCACCGTTTTTTCACAAATAATGTGGCGTGACTTTGCTTTTCCCGGATTTCTGATACTAAACATAAATAAACAAATAAAAATACATACTTATTTACTCAACTACCTCTAAACTTTACAATGCGGCTGCTAGTTTCGTCTCTTTTAATTTATTTACTCCCAAAAGCACAGTTTCTCTCAGTCGAATCCCATATTCCGACCTCTCATTCAAAAATGGTACACACTCTGTTAAATCAGCTATGATTTCTGGATGAATCTCTGTTAGCCGCACCCGTAAACACTTTCATATTAATCTTTCAAAGCATTGCCGAGATATTACCTTTTTAACTTTCATAAGTTTACAATTTTTAAGACAACAATAACTTTCAAACTATTATATGTCTTTGTGGCGCGTCTAGATAATTTAGCTCTTTACATATTTTTCTGTCCATGAGTGCCAACTCGCACCTCCATGTCACTCTTAGTTTTGTTTTTGTAAATTTTTCTTTCTCATATAAATTCCTCCAACCGCGCAAACACGACCATACCCTCTCCTGTCAAGCTTCCGCTCGAATTTTTCCAAGGCCGCGTAATTGCTAACAGCGCGCCACTAGCAACCGCCAGCCAAGTGCTCTGCAGCGGAAAGCTGCCGCTCCAATATCACCCCACAATTTGTATGTTCACAATGTAGTCTTACTTTCTGAATCACCAAGCGTAATGCGGGAAGCTCTCTGAAGCGGAAACTGTCCAGCAACGGATATTACGATCATCGCGACCTTCAGCTCAGGAAAAACTTGCTTCATGTTTATGATAAACGATTAAGACACTGTTAAGCTGTCGATCAACATCTTCATAATGTACTGGTAACAAAGCTTAATGCTTTTTGGTTTGTTTCCCAGGTAAAGTAGTGAGGTAAAACGGACATAGTGTGAAGTTTTTAGTAACGACTCGCCGATTAAGGACAATAGTAAGGTCCTGAATAGTCTCTTACTGAAGCTGTGTACTATATAGCCAGCTTTTTGGAGTGTGGAGAAGGAAGAATGATGTCACACTTAGGGAATAACAGCAGACTGGTAGCAAACAAAGCTAGTCTTAGTGGCTCCGTAAACTTTCCCGGCGTAATAATTCGTTATATTCATATCGGGTCTCCGGCAGGAACATCTCGTCATCTGGACACAATATTTCGGCGGTCCACCTGACCGCCATCTTCAGGTGAATATGCCGTCGTACTATCTCGACGGAACTCTGCATATGACTACTTAGTATAAGCATTACAAAGTTTCGTCATACTGAGAGCTGACATACACACCATATTCATATGCATGAAGACACGTTTTAATGGATATAGCTGTCATAACAGACTTATTTCACAATTACATAATGTATTCTAGGTATAGATGGTGCCGCATATCTGCGGAAACAGAATGACAGTTTTGACATTCAATGTTATTTTGTATATCATTTATTAATAAATGAATGTCTTTCACTGATTACTTATTTTAACGTTCTTATTGGCCAATCTCCCCCATCCTGTCCTGTGAGGGTGGGAGTTTTTATTCTAATTATGTGTTTGTCACATTTTTATGTTTCATTACGCGGAAGTAAGCTTTCCGTTCGTACTGCATTTGATGTGTTTTCTGGAGAGTTTGAGTCCCTGACATCCGTTTAATGTAAAAACTTTTTACTTATTTATTACAACATTTTCTTCTGTTAACATTCCGAAGCATTATTACACCCTCCACATTGCTTGGGGCTCACATTGTTTTATGTATTTCACGTTTCTCTTGATTTGTTATAGTATATTTCAATGGTATTATTTCTATTACCTGCTTGTGTTCTCGTGTCATATGGCACCACTGTTTTTTCTTGTTTTTTATTTATTTAACATCAGAATTTCCTATATTGTATCGCCTATCACTATGTGGTATGGTTCACACAAATTATCGGTACGTCATTTATGCATAATTTTGAGATTTTATAATTGGTTTATATACCTTATGCATATTGTTTTATGTGTCTATTTTATTGGTGGCATTTTATACCAATGTTAAAATTGTTTTACGGTGTGTTGATTCCCTTTCTTGCTTTGTATACCTTCCTGAAAGCTATGTTTTATGATCAACAAATTTTATATAAATAAATTAAAATTTATCATTCTGTTTTCACCGTGGTGGCGTAAATTGTCTACCTAGATAGCATGATGTAGTCTTGAAGTTAGTCTGTCATGACAGCTGTATCAGTTACAATGTGTCTTTATGCATCTCAATACCTAGATGATCATGGTGTGTTCGTCAGCTCTCAATATGACCAAGATTTGTAATGTTTATACTTTTGTAATGTTGCTCTGTATATCCTTGTATATTTTCTGTCATTCGTGTTTTTGTTTCCAGACTATCTTACGATGCGTATCTCTCGAATTACGTCAAATAAAGTCTAAAGGTGGCATTTCATTTGACGTTCAATTCAGCAGTTTTCAGCACTCATATAGTCAGAAGTTACACTGGAAGGGGAGGGGAGAATTCCTCGAGTAATTGCAATTTATTTAACTTCCAATGCCCCGCTATTTTATTTTGCAATTTTCTTACTTCCTTTGCACGTGATGCGAAATATACTTGGAGGTACATAACCACGTTCCTTGACATCAGGAAACTGCTGGTTCTGGGGAGGTGGGGCAAATAAAATTACCCCTGACGAGTGGATGCTACTGGACGAGAATGTATGCATATCAATACACCCCGTGACACGAACACCATGTGTACGCCCGCCATATGATCCACACAGGTTCAGACCGTAGTGCATGCGGTGTCAGTGTGAGTGAAACACTGCAAAGGGGACGACGGTACTCAAAGTGGAACATCGAGTGTTCGTTGTGCAAAGTTATATGACAGCAAAGTCTTGGAAATGATGTGGTCAGTTGTTTGCTGGTAAGTTTAATGGTGTGGAAGCGCCAGCAAAGAGTGTCATGCAACGCTTAGTCCGAAAATGACGTAAGGCACGATCTGTTTTGAAGAAGTCTAAAAACATTCCGAAACGTGCCCGCACACCAGAAAGTGTGGTTGCAGTTCATCGGGAAATGTTTCAGAGTCGTACCAAATCAACCCGACACCTGTCAGAAGAGCTCGGCATATCACGTCGATCATGAGATAAATACTCCATCTGGACTTGCCCATTCATTCCTACCGAGAACCTTTTGTTCATGTATTAAAACCAGCAGATGCTCCACAACGCCTCCAGTTTTGTGAGTGGCTATTCAGTGAGATAACTGACACCTAGGACAAGGACCGGGATTAGCTTAAGGAAAACCCATGGAAGGGTGGCCCAGCTTCATGCGTCATTTATCATTCCCAAACAAATATTTTTATTTAATAATAATTGTATCGTAAGCCGACTAATAGTTACCAGGATTCTTGCCAGATTCATACACATAGTTACAGTTTTTAAGTTAATATCACAACGTATAAGGATACTTGCATTATACATAAACTATGCAATATAGTGGAAGTCCAATTAGAAACAGTTAATTGATTAAATAAACCTGCGGCGGAACTCCGTCCGCGCAGCTAGCACCACAACTGTGGGCTAATCCCACAACAGGGCTTGAATATGAATTCAACAAATGTTGAAGACGTTAAAATGCATACATCTCCATAGCAACAGTAAGCTCCAGGCCTACTCCAAGAGAAGAAATAAGACATAAGTACATATAATGTTGGTATAAAAGTCCATTAGCCACGTCACCACTAGAAGGTTCACAATCACATTAAATTCTCCTTTTCCTAACAATACTAGGGAGCGCAAAGCAAATTACGACACTTTGGTGTCATAAGACAATGTTATTCTGCTCCGACAAAGATACGGCCAAGTTGGCCAAACGCTACCCACATGTAAAAACAGAAGCAAACAGTAATACTTCACGCATTGGCCACAAGCTGTTACACGTACATCGAGTTCATTACTTAAATAAACAACTGGGCTCCTAAAACACTATTAAAATGATAGTGACAACCAAAACCTTATTTTTTAAATAAATCAAGAAACTCAGTGCTCAGTTTGCACAAAGCTTTTCATCATACGCCCACAAGGAAATTACTTCCCTAAAACCACCTAATCCGGCGACACCCGGCCGCAGCATGATACCAAAAGAGTGACAACATACTACTCGACTTGAGGCTCGAAAGGGATATCCGCAGGAGCGCGTGTGACCTGTCAGCACCCGGGCCTCGTGCACTGACAGGAAAGCCGCCGAAGCAGAAGGAAAACGCGTCCCTGCCCCGGTCCAGCAGAACAGCAGTGCGTCAACCGCTGCCGATACAGTGCTGTTAACGTATGCCAAACAACAAACAGCAAACAAGTTTGATAGAAATTAACATACTCTTCAATACTTAAAAGGGCAATTAGAGATTATTTTCCAGGAAACCAATTATTAAAACTTCGGTATAAAATCGGTCCACTCATACACATTCCAAGTTAACCATCTTAGCAATAACAAGGAACTATGTACAAAGTCATTTAAAAGAACAATTACATAATAATTCAAACAAGATTAAATAAGTCAAGGTATATTCTTACTGGGACCTCTTAGGTACTAACTGACACAGTAATTTGGATACGCACCGGATGGCAGACGGCCGATTAAAATGTATACCTACAACCCGAAAGGTTCCTCAGCACGAAGTAAGAGAGTGTCCAAGTAGAAGCATGCGTACATACATGACCTACACGTGCGTACCTTTAGGCTGAGCGTACACTACTTTAATTACAGGCCAAAAATAATAACTCGTCTGAGAAAGGGCCATAAGGTCTGCAACAAACAGAAATTTTAATCAGTAGTATCAAATACTCAATTATAACGAACAATGATTTCAAGTTCCTGATTAACATTGAAAAATGCTAGCTTGGCGCTTACACAAACCTCCAGATTGACACACACAGCCTCAAAAGGGGTCACTTAAAGGCATAAAGGAAACAGATTCCTAAACTCACACCAGGGCAGAATTAACAAAGTACAGTACTTACTGAACAGTCTTCATACCTAATTTCAAATAAATGCCAAGGAGACCAGTATCTCCAGGACTTCAGGTAGGCACCGAAAACAAGTTGTTCAATACATCTCAGCGTATTTAGCAGACCACAATTAAGTGATGCAGTTCGTAACCAGGTTGTACGTGATGATGGCTGCTCCTTGCCGCTAAACTCACCGGCAGCAACGGTCAGCGCTGCAGGAAAAGGCGGGCGCCCACAGCCCAACGGTCATGGTTTCAACTCGCCGCAATCGCCAGGACGCCGAGCACTCAGGCGCACCTGTCCAGCTCAGACACGTGTCCCGGCCATCACCCACTATCACACTACCCCAAAGATGATACGACGAGGACCACAATCGATGGGACGCGCGCACAGGTGGCGCCAATAGGATCGCGCGCCTCCTCACAGAAGCCGCCACGGCTCAATAGCAGTCAATGGGCTGGACATGGATTTGTTCTTTACGTCTGACGAAGCCTTCTTTCGCCTGAGTGATTACAGAATCACATGATCTGTGCATCGGAGAAAACGCTTAATTTACAAGATACACCATTGCGTGGTCAGAACGTTGGGGTTTGGTGTGCAGTCTCTGCACGCCACGTTATTGGTCTCATCTTCCTTCATCGAACGGTGACTTCGGCCCTTTACTTTGCGAACATTTATAAATCATTTGTGGCCGCAGTAACGGAGGAAGAAAAGACTTATAGTTATTTCCAAAAGGATGGAGCAACTGCCCATACAGCTTGCCGATCCTTTGAACACATTCACACAATCTTCGCACCTGACGAAGATGTTAGCAGAGGTCAGTCTGCTCGCAGCTCCCCACGTCACCTGACCTGTCAGTGTGCGATTACTCTATGTGGTGAGCTCTCAAGTCTAACGTGCATCGCAACAACGCTCATAGTCTTCAAGAACCACAGCAGAATACTTCGCATGAGATTGCAGCAATTCCAGTAGTCAAGATTTGATCCGCATCAGCAAATTGCTGATCAAGGCCTCAAAAATGCCAAGAGATGAGTGGTGGTCACTTTCAAGATCTGCTGCAGTTAGTTATTACTGTATTTACGATCCTCTGCTGTTTTCCTTTTGTGTCCCGGAAATCTGTTTTCCAGGCCACTTTTATTTGTGTCATCCTGTATTAAAACTCCGTAGTTGGACTGCAACATTCGTACTGAGTTTCTAACACTTGTAACTGTGTATCAGCATTCAATTAACATTAGCTTGAAGTCATAAATAAGAACAAACTTTATTTTACGAGATTGTACCGAACATTCTACTAATACCGACACTCGGGAAATATTTTGATCATTTAGTCACTGAGACGAGAAGTGAATTAAACTTTATGAATTGAAGCGAGCGTCAGTCTGTTCACGTAAGTCAATACGTAATTGGAACTTTACGTTAACTTACACCTAGATGTGCAGGACCTGCAATGCTTCACTAACAATACACCACAAAAATTTTATGATAATCGAGTGTTGTACACCTGTGCAGTAGTGTGGTACTACTGTTGACGTGCAATGTATTAGTTTACTATGGTCGGAATGAGTGAGAAATCCCGCAGTGGAAAGCAGCCGCAGAGTGGAAGCATTCGATTAAAAAACAAAGGGGGAATGTACCAAATGCAGGAAGAACCTAGAAATAATAATAAGAAAAGACGCCCCACGAAGAAATTACTGGGATGAGAAGGAAATCAGTAGATGTGATGTGCCGGCCGGGGTGGCCGAGCGGTTCTAGGCGCTACAGTCTGGAACCGCGCGACCGCCACGGTCTTAGGTTCGAATCCTGCCTCGGGCATAGATGTGTGTGATGTCCTTAGGTTAGTTAGGTTTAAGTAGTTCTAAGTTTCAGGGGACTGAAGACCTCAGAAGTTAAGTCCCATAGTGCTGAGAGCCATTTTTTAGATGTGATGTACGTGTACAAAGAAATGATTACAATTACAATTGAAACGCGTATGTATTCAGTACAGCAATGGCGAGCCATGAGAGAATCTCTGACCAGAGAGTTATTTATCGTCGCTAGTCTGCGCTTGACCGCGCGAGAGTGCAGTTGCATGTCGGTAGTCGGTAGTTGCAGTTGCATGTCGGTAGTCGGTAATTGCAGTTGGAGAGTAGAGACAGTCGCAGTTGTGTGTGAGGAGTCGGCAGGCGTCGACATGGCTCTATGGTCGGGATTCAGGACGAGGTATATTTTTTAAATAAGGTAATGAAGCAGCATTGCGCTCAGCTAATAATGTATGGTAATTGTAATTAATTTGTTCAAGAATTGCACCAATAATAATATTGTTTTCAAACCAAGCATTTTAACAAAAAAAAAGTGTAACCTCCCCGCAAAAAAGGTTAGATAAAAATTATTTTAAATGTTAATGGTCATCGTGTTAAACGTAACCTCCCAGCAAATTCTTACAAGACAATACAAATGTGAACATGAACAGAGCCAAGTGTGATTTCCCAGCAAGAATAAAAGAAAAGACTATGATAATGAAAACGTGCGTGAAGTTATTTCCCCACAAGATTACTGAATAATAATAACCCAAATGTTGTTGAGCTCTGACAAAACATCGTTAAATTGAAATAAAAGCGACTGTATCTTCGCTACAAAAATATTGAAAAATAATAGCCAATGTAAACTGGACACAAAAATTGATAAATGAACATTCAATTGTAATGATTTTTTTCTTTTTAATAACGATTGATTTGAAAACAGAATTATTATTGGGGCATTTCTTGAACAAATTAATTACACTTAAGATCCATTACATTATCAGATGAGCGCAATGCTGCTTCATTACCTTATTTAAAAAATATACCTCGTCCTGAATCCCGACCATAGAGCCATGTCGACGCCCGCCGACTCCTCACACACAACTGCGACTGTCTCCAACTGCAACTACCGACTACCGACATGCAACTGCAACTACCGACTACCGACATGCAACTGCACTCTCGCGCGGTCAAGCGCAGACTAGCAACGATAAATAACTCTCTGGTCAGAGATTCTCTAATGGCTCGCCATCGCTGTACTGAATACATACGCGTTTCACAATGGAATTGGTTGATTTGTACAAGAGAAAGAGCTTCACAAACTGAGCATGTCAATAACCCGCTGGTTGGAGGGACCTGCGTGTAATCCTCACTTTCTTAACTGGGAAGAGAATCTATGACTTTGCTAGACCAGGTTCGGTTTGGAAAGCACGAACACAATCAGTAGAAACTCTCGTCGTGTGCGGGAGTGTATTGTCTGGCTGAAATGGAAGCCCAGAACTGCTTGTCATGAAGGCAACAAAACGGAGCGTAGAATATCGTCGACTTACTGCTGAGCTGCCGCGGATGGCTACCGAAGGGCCTTTGTATGAAAGGAAGTGGCAGCCCAGATGACCACTCCTGATCGTTGGGCACACTGGACTCGCATTCGGGAGGACGACTTTTCAATCCCGCGTCCGCCCATCCCGATTTAGGTTTTCCGTGATTTCCCTAAATCGCTCCAGGCACATGCCGGGATGGTTCCTTTGAAAGGGCACGGCCGACTTCCTTCCCCGTCCTTCCCTATCCCCATGAGACCGATGACCTCGCAGTTTGGTCTCATCCCACAAACAACCCAACCCCTGATCATTGGACCGTGTGGCGGGTTGTATGGCCGCCGACAGTCAGGGTGCCGCCAGATACAGCTTCGCAGGTCTTCAGGGCTCAGTGAGAAGCTGACTCATCACTGAAGACAACTGTCTGGCAGACATGTCGCAGAAGCTCTGGTCCGTCATACGCGCCGAGGGGATGTTGCTCTTGATTCAGCCGTGATAGGAATCGAATCTTCAACTAGAACAATCAAGATACTTGCTGATTCCTTACGTTCGAAGAGTGAGACACACTGGCTGAAAGCCTTTGAACTTACTGCAACCAGTCTAGCTTCAGAACAGCTGCAGACTGATGAGTGCAGTGATGGAAACGATTTTCGGTTCGTGAATGACGATGGTAGGAATATCCTCCGAATGTACGTACTTAGTTTTAGTAAGAATGATATTTTCGCCAAAATGCAGATCTGTCTGTGACTGACTGATGCTGTTATTTTTAAAATTTTTGGACACAAAAGTTTCAGTAACAGTGAACGACCCTCTGTTTTGTCTCATTTTTGTGATCTGCATCGGAAGCTTTAAAATAGTGTCAGTTCTAGAACTTTCCTCTAACATAAAAGCTCTCTTACAGATGCGTACATCAGAGTGTTCACGTCGTAAGTGTTTTAACAGGTTGGTTTCAGCAGAATCCTCGACCAGCGCTCAGAAACAGAATATCCAGAATGGCATCGTCGAAGGAAGATCTCAACAGGGTAAATTTCTTTCTTTTCGTTCAATCTTGATCTGATAACACCTGGGGTGTATATCAACTGGCTGGCTTTGAGCACTATGGGACTTAACTTCTGCGGTCAACAGTCCCCTAGAACTTAGAACCTAACTAACCTAAGGACATCACACACATCCATTGTAAGAGGTCCATGATTAAGGAATTTGTTGCTAGTGCACTCGAGCAGATGTAACTTCGAGGGATTGCTCGCGCTGCCTGCGATATGTAAGCTGTAAGAGAATCTCAGACCAAAGAGCAGTGTTATATGCAGTAGGAACTGTGTAGCAGTTGTGGTAGTAGTAGCTAGCAGTCGTGTTTATGAAGTTGGCTGGGCCGGTCGTGGGGAGCGATGGCGGAGCCTGAGCGATATAATATAAGGTAAAAGCAGCCTCGCGCATATGTAGTATTGTTATATCAAGTCCCATGTAAATGTTTAACAAATCTCTTAATAATAATCTTTTTTATAAAAATTTACTTCTGGCAATCATTCCTCTCAATTTAAAGAATTTGCTAATTTCTCCAATCCATGGTCATCCCGATTATTGTAAAGAAAAATCAGTTGTTTCCTTTTATACATGACAAATCTATCGGCCAGCATTGCACTGGGCTGTGCTAGAAAAATTTATTGTAAGAGCAGATATATATGCGTTATCCGGCGACTTCATTGAGGCAAGAATTTTCTCTTTTTTATCCAGAATGGTCTTTCAGGGCCATGACGAAGTGCTGCTGACGTCCAAAATTTACCAGTTTAAATTCACAGTCAATTATTGAAAGGTTATACGTGAGTCACGTTTTTATTATTCCTAGGTTACGGAATAATAAACTGTTGGACGGTAACGCTGAATGTGAATGAAATAAATAATTATATTGTTTTTACTGTTGGGAGGTTACGGAATTCTTCTGTGGGGTGGTTACACCATGCCCGAGGCAGAATTCGAACCTGCGACCGTATCGGTCGTGCGGTTCCAGACTGTAGCGCCTAGAACCTCTCGGCCACCACGGCCGGCTATATCAACTGACTCGACACCTTTACCATTTCATGCCACCAATCCTAATTTTTGTGATAAAAGTTTTGCTATCAAATATACTTGTTTGCATATCGGTTTTGTAATACGAGGCCAACTTCTTTTATTGCTTTATATGCGAATTCTGTCCTTATGAGTTATGAAGTGACACGTTCGGTTTGCTTGTTGAAATGTTAATAATGTATTCACTCAGAATCATGTGACTAGGCACAGAAAAGTTCCTAATGGGGGATATGGGCAGACCTTGTGGTTGTACCTGCACTAGTCGGACCTGCTTTTACGACAAAGTAGCGACTTCCAAGCGGTCACTAGTACTCGCAGTTGTATCTGTCCTGCAGTTGGGGCATTAGTATAATCCCTTAGTCTCTGTAGGTGACAGTTAATAATTGCACACTAAGATTTCCCAATAGATTTATTTATTAAAACTAGTAATCAAATGACAAGTAATTAACAAATTTTTATTTCTTCTAACATAAATTTCGCCAGGTACTTCAAATCTGTATATTACTGCATCCATTTTCTCTGCGCTGTCGGACTACGAGGGTAACCCCAAAAGTAAGGTCTCCTATTTTTTTATAAGTACATAGACCCGTTTATTTCTACATTGGTTTACATCAGTTTACTGCTTGAACATTTAGCTATTTTTCGACATAATCACCATTTCTGTCGATGCATTTTTGTAGACGCCGTGGAAGTTTTTGTACGTCAATGTCATACCTGTTCGCCGTCATGCTCTTCTTTCACCTCGTTGTCGGAGCTGAATCGCTTTCCATTTTTGACATCCCTGCACGACTCACCATACACTTCCGTCAATTCCATATGGATTTCAATTGGCGCAGTGCCCTTTGCGTTCAAAAACCGAATAACTGCGCGCAATTCGCACTTGGCGGTAACATCCAACGGGAGCTCCATTCTCAACGGCTGCCAAGCCAAGACTGAGCGCCTCAGCGCGGCGTGCGCATGTTTACACACAGCACGTGAAGCACTCTTCATAACAGTGTAAGTAACTGCCACACCAACAGAGTTCTGTACTGTAAAAAAGTAGGAGACCTTACTTTTGGGATTACCCTCCCCATCCGTTCTCTCCTTCGCAACTACTTAATTCGCCTTCTCCTTTCGGTTACAGGAAGGTACTTCTCAATATTTTGATCAAACAAATAATGTCCCTATGTTTGTGGAAGACACTACAAATCGCATAACGATGGGCCTCTTTTGCTTAGATGCTCAGCTGTATTCGTAGCTTTCACCGGAAGAGGACACAGGATTTCATGTAAACGAAGAGCATACATGTCAGAGGGACGACAGAACCCGCGATTTCTGACTACTGTCAGCTTGTTCTCAGGTTTATTCACACTGACCTGTGAACGTGAAAGTGGTCGCATAACACGATGATCCTCTTCTTCTGTTTTGCTGGGTTTACAGCTCATTCTGAACTTTGATCGGTGCAACGATTTTAACCATTTATCTCGGTCCGTTGTTAGAGCTAACCAATTTCTATAACTCATTTTACGGAGATTCTCAATGAGTTCATACTCCCAACTGATTCTCGGCCGATCGCGATCCTTCTGGATTTCCATTATTACCTTTTTGGGTACTTCCGCATCGCTCACCCGTGCTATAAGCCCACCTCTTTCTGGATGGTTTCTTCTGATAGACAGATCTTTCCTCCATATTCTTCTTTCAAAAACTGGTCAGATGGTTCTTCGAAGAACCTTTCTTTCGAATTCGTCCGTCATTTCGACGTCTTTTGCTCTTATGGGCCATATTTCGGAGGTATATGTGAGCACTGATCTTGCAAACGTTTTGTAGAAGAGTAGCTTCGCTGGCTGCTATTAGCCTCTCTTCAATTTTACAGGAAGTGTTGTTTGAGTTGACGACTGTCAAACGCAGATACTTGAACTGTCCAGCTCTCTTGTGGATATCGCTTCAGCTGTTGTTGAGGGATTCCCGCCGGGGTCAGGGATTTTCTCTGCCTCGTGATGGCTGGGTGTTGTGTGCTGTCCTTAGGTTAGTTAGGTTTAAGTAGTTCTGAGTTCTAGGGGACTGATGACCATAGATGTTAAGTCCCATAGTGCTCAGAGCCATTTGAACCATTTTTTGTTGTTGAGGCCGGTGTGATCTCCTTCCGTCCTTTATCGGCATCTATGTATTTTGTTTTCTGCTGGTTGATACGGGATCCACTGTTCCTGCTACTCTGTCGAAGGGCGATAAAAGTCTCTCCCATTGCCTTTCGGTTTCTGCCACACTATGTGTGTCATTAGCATTAGCAAGTATCTGATTTGTGGAATATCGCTACTCAAAAGGCTTGTATCTCTCAACACCTTCTCCAGGGCAGCATTAAAATGAGACACTCCAGCACGTCTCCTTTCCGTAGACCGTTTTCGGTCTCCAGCGTATCAGACCTCACTCTTTCCGTTCTTGTGCTACTTCATGTCTCGCTCATTGTCATACTCACTAGCCTTACCAGGTTTTTGTGGAATCCGAATTCAGCTAGAGCATGATATAACTGCTCCGTGTCTATATTAATATACGCTTATTTAAAACATATAAAGAAGCATATGATAGTAGAGAAATAGATCAATCATATCAGTCTTTAAAACCTACAAAGAGGTGATGCGAGCCAATTCAAAATTCGGTCATCTTCTCATTTGTCTTAGGGTATAGATTTGTTACACTTGACTTTCTTGCGAAAATCCACACTGACATGCTTGTCTCTCTTTGAATCATTGGTAGGAAACGGTCGAATTGTACTTGGATAATACTTTATACCCCAAGCAAGTTAATGTGATTCCCATATATTTACTGCGTTATAACCGATCTCTCCCTCTGTATACCGGTCATAGTACTGCTTCCCATACTAAAGTAGCCCTCTTCAAGGACATTCATTTCTTTTCGCTACGCCATTGC
The DNA here is from genome assembly GCF_023864275.1 of Schistocerca cancellata. Taxonomy (NCBI): domain Eukaryota; kingdom Metazoa; phylum Arthropoda; class Insecta; order Orthoptera; family Acrididae; genus Schistocerca; species Schistocerca cancellata. Next base: position 167,001,472 of record NC_064628.1, on the reverse strand, counting down.
TTAAACAGCTCTGTAAGGATACAGTCTGTTCCTGCTTCCTTGTTGTTGTTTTTTCGTTTCTTCATAACAAGTCTAATTTTTGCTACGTTGTGTGGATCTATACGATCAGCGTCATTTTCTCCGTGTACGTGTTATACATATACCTCTGACAGATTTCTTGATGTTATTATTCTGGGGTTAAGAAGTTTGCGAAACTGTCGGCACCATCTTTCACAAATCTCTTTCCCCTCACATAAAATGTTTCCTGTGGCATCTTTTATCAGGCTTGTTTTACTACGGAACGTTTTCCGTGCTGCATTTACTTGTTTGTAAAATTTGCTTCTCTTCCTTATACCTCGATGTTTACTTTCATCAACTCTCTTTTTTGGTAGGTCTTCTTTCCAAACTTCCCTTTTCATTTGTAATCTTCCACTACGCTTCCTGTACACTGCGATTGTCCTGCCCTTTCATATGCCTTGTTCTTTTGTTTAGTTATTATTTTCGCATTCGACATCGAGCCACGGAGATCTCGTGGACCTTATTCCACGTCCTAACGTTTCATGCACTGATTGAGGTGTTTTCAGTGTATTAGCCTCTCCTAATACTATAGTCAAATTCCTGTTGGTTTAGTTGTCTCAAGGAAAGTAGCATTATTACGTAACAAACATTTCTAAGTATGAGTTATTGGGATAACATAGTTACAGTTGAGTATCCGGAACATATCGCTCAGATACCACAGTTCTGATAGATCTTTTCTTCGAAACCCATGAAGACTACAGAGAGAAATAACACTACAAGTTTTCAAAACAGCAGCTACTCTCACCTATCTCATTGATGTCTGTTCCTGGCAGAGTAACTATTCACACTGCACAGCTCCTGCTAATTTCTGGCTGAAGGTTCCGGTATTTCATAAGTCTTTTGAATACCGAAGCAAGTATTTAGTAAAGAGTACAAATGACTCTTCAGCAAATTCAAGTGTCTGCTTTCTTAGTGCTCTGATCTGTTGGTAGCATGACTGGAGGCATTGGTGGAGTACCCGGAAACGGTGACTGACCTCACGTGTATCTCTCCATGGGCCTCGTACTTGAGACTACGTAACATGCCTGCCTATCTTATCTTTCGAGTGACAGATGTTGAGACAATGATAATCCCTACTTGAATTAAGATATGGTTGTTTTCTGATTACTATAATCTCTAACGAGTCGGTATTGATCACACGGTAACAAGGTCTTCTGCAAGTCATATCAAGTGATAATCGTTCTTTATTATTTATTATCTGCAACTGTTGTTTCCAGTATTTGTCTGCCAGGGAAGTACCTAGATCGAAATCAGTACCATAGCTACACCGAGAAAGAGTACGCAGATTTACAGTACTTCTCAGACTCCGTGTTGCAACATTAACTAACAAAGTTAACAGCAGGGAAGTACCCGTGCCCTAGTCCGGCATATGCACCAGGGCTCCACCGTAAAGACAGCGCAGATTCAAAGTATGTGCTTGTCAGGTGGTGTGTTGCAACATTAGCTAATATCGTAGCGACTGCTCTGTCAATCTTACGATGACACACAACGAAGACGGCCATACCCGTTTATGGTGAACATTGTGTTAAGCCACACTGCTCTTCAATAACATTGCAGTGCCATGAAGACGGTATGCAAAAATGCCAAATTGCCGTGCAAGGATATGCAAATAATCAGCATTTCAGTGCAGCATAGCAAGATTGACGCCTTCCTCTTCATGTATATAAACGAAGTTTATGCAGCATGTTTCTCATTCAGAAATAATTTTTGATTGTCGTTTGTTTGCGAGACTGATGAGAAACCACAGTGTTGTCGTGCGCGAAATAGCAGTCAACGGCCGGCGACACCACAGTGGTGTCGCGAGCGTGGTATCGTGCTGTGGCCAGCGACAGCACTTTAGTATCTTTTGCATTCTGTTGGTGTTTTGTTAACAATAAGTTACAAACGACAGCAAGCTTTCTGTTTTTATAAGTGCTTGTGCCGTTTCATCATGGCGGTCGAAAGAGACAATAGGATTATTTACGATGAATGCGCGGACGTTTTGTCTGACGCTCCGGACGACTCGGCCGATTGGGAATAAGACATTGGATATCAAAAAATAAGTGAAGCAGAATCGTAGGAAGATAGTGAAATACGTCCAAGAAGAACTCGGCGAACGCTACGGTAGCCAACTGATTCGGCTGAAACAGACGAAGAAGACAGTGCACAGTGGTCCGACTTTTTTATTTACCGAGGACCAATAATAAATTTGAAGGATCTCTGGGCCCAAACACATTTCCCAAAGATACACAGAGCGTCAAGGATATCGTAGAATTATATATTTGGAACGAGCTAATTGAATATATTCGGAACGAAACCAACAAGTACTACAGTCAAAATTGCAATAGAAGGAAACTGGATTTAAAAATGCCAAATTTGTCGACGTTACGGGACCCGAAGTTAGAAAATGATTTGGGCTTGCTATCCTTATGGGAATTGTAAAAAAGCATGAATCGATGACTTTGACCGACGAATCCGTTGATAGACACACCGATATTTCGCAAAAATATGTCCCGCAACCGATTCAGACAAATATGATTATTTTTACATTTTTCCGACAGCAACAATAAACCGGATAATGCGGACCGGCTTGTCAAAGTGCAACTCTTAACTGATTATTTTTCCAAAAAGTTTAAAGAAACATTTAATCTAAGTCAAAACATCTCAACTGATGAAGGAATGATACCGTGGTGTGGATGGTTAAATTTTAAAGTTTACAATGCGTCGAAAATTACGAAATACGGCATACTCATTCGTATACCGTGTGATTCGAGTACGGGATACATTTCCTCATTCAAGATATATTCCTGCGCTGGACAGCATTTAGTAAAAACAGTGAGGGAACTATTGACACCTTGTGATGGAAAGTGGCATCACCTCTGCATGGATGATTTTTATAAGAGTTTAGAACTTTCAGAGAAGTTACTTGAAAAGAAAATTCAAGTTTGTGGGACGATATGGCAAAATAGAGGATTTCAGGAAAATTAAAGGCTTGTCATCAACGGAAAGGTGACAAGCGGCCGGCGACAAGCCAAGTAATCCAAACTAGCGCTGCCGGCGCCAAGCGAAAAAATTTGTACGAGGCGTCCTAACGGCCAAGTGTTAATAGTTGCTCATTGAAGCTGTAACATAGCGTCTGTAGCATTTTTCATAGCTAATATTGTAATAAATATTTTATTCTTCCCTCGTATTGTCCGCAGCTCGTAGTCTTGCGGTAACGTTCTTGCTTCTCGCGCACGCGGTCCCGGGTTCGATTCCCGGTGGGGTCAGGGATTTTCCCTGTCTCGAGATGAGTGGGTGTTGGTGTGTCGTCTTCATCGCCATCATTCATTCCCATTAAGGTTGGAGGAAGGCAATGGCAAACCACCTGCGCTGGTACTTTTCCCAGTACGGCGGTGCGGATTTCCCGCATGGTCCCCTACGCTCCTCATATTTTTTGATTCATTCGTCTGCAGTGCACTATGTGGTGAACTGTCGTTCAGCTGTTTATCGTGTGGTATGATTTGTACGAACATATGTTTATAGGGCGTTCAGCCGCATCAAGTGGTTAACATCCTACGGCTGTTCAGGCTAGTTTTCTTCGGCCATTATCGGGTGATAACTGACCGTCGTTTCAAACTGAAGTAGAATCCCGATTGTGCTGAGGTCCACAGCTTACCGATTTTTTCCTTACATATAACTTACATCGTTATTTGTTTTTATGTTTTGTTTTCTGTTGCAATGGTCGTTTTAATTACTCCCTTACTGATGCGTTCATTATTTTGTTAGCAAGCTGGACATTCTCTATTTTTTGTGTTCAGGCGCTCAGTATTTGATGATTGTTCGACAAGCGACGATTTTTCGTAAGGGCGTAATTTAGTCTTCCGTAAATGCTCCCTTAGTAGGAATTGGGGATGAAGATGGTGGTGGTGGTGGTGGTGGTGGTGGTGGTGGTGAGGGTGGGAGTGGAGGTGCCTATTACTTACTGCAGTTCATTCGCAGACAGTGAGCTCTCCACGCTGCACTATTTTGACCGCTATGTGTTAGCTGGATGTATGAGTTCTCCGTATTTCGGCCAGTAGCATTCGCAGCAGTGACTTGCCGATGTTTTCCGAAAAACTGAAGTACGGTTTACCAGCGTGTAGAAACGTTTTAGACGGCTCTAACGTGACAGCAAGGTAATGCGTAGCTGCTCCGTTGCACTGGGTTTCAGTGAACTTGCAATGTTGTTATGCGATCAGTTGCGTCTTGGAGGTAATGTGTAAGGCACTCATGTTCCCTCTAAAGATGTTCTTCTCGTCTGCATACGGTACGAGGTGATTGCATACTGCGATTGCCTCATCGGATGTGGAAAGGGTGCCTAGAACTGGCCACAGCACCGACTCTTGTGACACGCCAGCATTGATATTGCAGTGTGATGAGATCCGATACTGGACACGCACGTAGAACGTTTGCCCGAAGAGTTCACGAAGCACTGTTACGTCCAACGTCTCCTCGGCCAGCCGCAGAAATTCATGGGTTCGTGTAGAACTCGCTCAAAAACCTGAAGTGCTCCTTATGGGTCTTATTTGTGACTCTAGCATGTGGTAAGCAGTCACGGCAAATACAGCCTCTCAAATAGTTTCGTAATGACAGATAATTAGTTTAATGGATGACAACTCTTTTGGAAACGTAAATCTTGGCTGCCTTTGGTGTGGCCAACGTCTAGGCACGTTTCCATACCTACGGATAATGCACATTACGGAGTATATCACTGAAGGCAGCTGCCCCGTAGTGGAGCGCATTTACATACGCTGATTTTTTATGTTGGTTGGACACTCGGTGAGGTCTGGAGCCTTTGTGGTGAAGTGATGGGGAGGATAAATAGGATAGATCATGTAATCAAAGTCCCGCAGTCTAGAAACGTGGCTGTCACTCTTATTAAACTATCTGGTTGTGGACTGGCCCTCCTTTTTAGTCGAAGATGAAATACTTGCCGAAGGCGTCTGCGCGGGCATTAACCTCAGTATCTGGATCGCTCGCAAAATCTGTTCCATATCGAAGTAGTCATTGTCAGTCAGGCTCTGTAGTATTCTAACCGGGGAACTGATACTTAGGAAACAAATTCTTCTTTGCTGTGCTCATAGTCAGCGACATTAATTTCTCGTCTTGAACGCCTCACCAACAGTTTTTCCCAACATTTCTGGTTACTGTTCTCCATAAACCGATATTTTATGTGTACAGCCTCGAGCAGAAGTGCTGTTAGTTACCATGACCGATTACGCTGAACTCGTGAAGATGGCTCAGATGCTGCGTCTACCTATCCGAAGGTGACGGAATGCTTGATCGGTCTCAGAATTTTGACGCTGTGGTGCGAATCCCAAAATTCTTGCTTAGCTGCTGTTCTGTATACCCCCAAATGACGCCACTCAGGTTAGTGTGACGTCGTGTTTATGGGATGCGGTCAAAGTCGCCATCGAGAATTACCAGCAGTTGATAAGGAGAGAAGGCGTCCAGCACTGTCTTATAGACGTGCTGTGGCCGGACCGGATTCATATGGTCCTACTATTATTGCGTCCTGCTGCCAAGCAATGTTAATCATCTTGATGTTTCTAGATCTAGAGTACCAGTTATCGTGTTGTCGATGAAAATATCCTCCTACGAAGACCTTCCAGCGGAGGGGTATTAATTTGATGCAGTCAGCCAGTTTGAGTTGAACGAAATTATTTCAACCGTTTGATGTCTCTATATTGAGGCCTATGGCATCCAGCTTCTGATGCCCTGTGTAGGCCGTAGCGAACGTAGGCTACAGTGCCACCATCCGCTGTCGTCCGGACGCTGCGATAACAGCATAGCTGGCAGCACTCACTTTGATTTACTAATGAGGGAAGTAAGTTCCCTAAGCGAGTGCGCGATCCTTGCCGATTTTTGTGATTAAAGCCATCTAGATTGATTAACACATGCTCTAAAGAAAAATAAAAAGAAAAATAAAACGACCCACCATGAAGGAATTATACGAAGGGAACGGAAACCGGTAGATGTGATGTACATGTAATGGCAACTAAATAATTATAATTTCAGAAAAATTGAATGATTTATTCAAGAGAAAGAGCTTCACAAATTGAGCAACTGATAACGAGTTGGTCCACCTCTAGCCCTTATGAAAGCCATTAATCGGCTTGGCAGTGATGGACAAAGCATTTGGATATCCGCCTGAGGGATATCTTGCCAAATTGTGTCCAAGTGGTGCGTTAGATCGTCAAAATCCGGAGCTGGTGGGCGCCTTGCCGATAATGCTGCAAACGTACTCGGTTGTTGAGGGATCCGACGAACTTGCTGGCCAAATTAGGATTTGGCGAGCACTTATACAAGCAGTAGAAACTCTCAATGTGTGCGGGCGGGCGTTATCTTGCTGAAATGCTAGCCCAGGACGGTTTCAGATGGAGGATTACAAAACGGGACGTAGAATGCCGTCGACATACCGCTATGCTGTAAGGGTACCGCCGATGACAACCAATGGGGTCCAGCTATGCAATGAAATGGCACCTCAGACTCTCACTTCTAGTTGTCGGACCGTATGGTGGGCGACAGTCAGGTTGGTATCGCACTGCTATGCGTAACGTCTTTGTCCTGGAATCTGACTACAGTACAGCTGTCTTCGTTGACGGGTCCCACTTCGAACCAAGCCCCAATGACAAGTGAAGACTTGTCTCAAGACTCCCCAAATACTGCTGGGATAACATAGCAGGACGGCTTTGGTTGTCATCCTCGGTACCCTTACAGCACAGCGGTATATCGACCATATTCCAAGGCCTTTTTGTTGCCTTTCATTGTAAACCATCTCGGACTTACATTTCAGCAAAATAATGTCCGGCAGCACATGATGAGAGTTTCTGCTGCTTCTCTTTGAACTTGCAAAACCCTGATTTGGCCAGCATTGTTGCCGGATGCCGCCCCAATTGAGAAAGTTTGTAGCATTATGGGAATGGCTCTCCAAAAAGGTCGGGGGTTTGACGATCTAACATGCCAGTTGGACAGAATTTTGAACGATATCATTCATGAGGACTCCAAGCAAGCCGGCCGAAGTGGCCGAGCAGTTCTAGACGCTACAGTCTGGAACCGCGCGACCGCTACGGTCGCAGGTTCGAATCCTGCCTCGGGCATGGATGTGTGTGATGTCCTTACGTTAGTTAGGTTTAAGTAGTTCTTAAGTTCTAGGGGACTGATGACCTCAGAAGTTAAGTACCATAGTGCTCAGAGCCATTTGAACCGTTTGAACTCCAAGTAAGTGCCTGCATTAGGGCCAGAGACGGACCAAAGCTCAATTTCTGGAGCTCTTTTCTTGATAATCATCCAATTCATCTGGAACTGACTCATTTGTTTTTCTGTGCGAGTAAATGAAATCTACCAATTTCCGTCCCAGTTGTCTATAATGATGTATTGCCTGGAAGAAGCAGCACAGATATAACACTTGATAAGGTTTCAAAATGGTGCAAAGATTGGATACTTGGTTTAAATATTCAAAAATGTAAAACTGTGCACTTCACATGACTATAATATCAATGAGTCACTTGTTGGAACCGGCCAACTCAAATACCTGTGCGTAGCATTTCATATGGATATTAATTGGAATGACCTCATAGGTTCAGTAGTGGGTAAAGAAAGTCAAGTGTATGGGGCCAATTCCGAATAGGACTAACAGGGGATGTTGAACGTATACAGAGGATTGGAGCACGAATGGTTACAGATTTGTTTGATCCGCGGGAGAATGTCACAGAGATACTGTAGAAACAGAGCTGGAAGACTGTTGAAAATAGACCTAAACTATCCCGTGAAAGTCGACTAACGAAGTCTCAAGAACCTACTTTAAATAATGACTCTAGGAATATACTGCAATACCCTAGGTATCGCTCACATGAGTATCGTGAGAATAATTACAGCACCCTCAGAAACATTCAATCACTTTCCCGCGCTCCATACGTGAATGAAACGGCAAGAACCCTAATAACTGGTTCAATAGGTCCTACCCTCTGCCAGGCAGAGTATGGATTAGATTCAAATGTAATTGTGGACTCGGATAATTCCTCAAGGCGCGTTTCCTATTTTTATATTTCTTATATTAATTTATTTTGTCTTAGGGAGCATTTCTTATGATAAGAGTTGGCATTATCGTAACTTACAACTCGCAAAACCCAGTGTTAGTGTAATAAACGGTATGCCCAATTTCAGGCCCCCCTTCAAGCAAAGGTTTTATTACAACTGACTGTGAATTTTGTTTTACCATTTCTAAGTTCTGATCTCACGCGGCAATAGCCGAAACGTTATAATGCATGGAAGTACATGAAGCGACCTAGACTCATGACAAGAAAAAAAAAAAAAAATAGACTTCACCTTGCTGCTTGCGTGCTTCACGTACGTGGCACACGTTGATAGCGCAGTCAAGGAGAACCGGTCTAATCTTTCCACAATGTAGGTGAACGTCATCTGCATTCCACGCTTAGATAAGCAGACCGTGAATTCTAGCTGCTTTGCTGAGCTGTTTGTTGCGTTCTAGTGATGGCACCAGCGCTTGTCTGTACTGCGTCACTTTAAAATCAGTTTTGTGTTTAGGAGAGTATTGTTTGAAGCCTAGCTTACATGAAGGTCGAATGTAATGAGCGTCGAAACGATGTTTCACATGGTATCAGTGTACGATACTGCAGTGCCTTTGTTGCTCAATAAGTACGTTGCAGGTCCCCTCGGCATGTATGTGTGTCCGAAGGAACATGTACTGCAGAGACCAAATACGTTATGAAATACATTAAACACATTTGTATTTCCGAATATGGACAACTATCAGATATATAATAAAATGATGACAATGAAAATTCGTGATGGGCTGCGAATACAATTCATGTGTTTCATAACGGCATGCACGCATGTCCGAAGAAATATTGCATCATATTTATGAACATCACAGGCACTGAAATATCGTATTTACTCGCCAACACTTTGAACTAAAATGTCTCTCTTGTACGGGAATATACTTAATGAATGTAAGAGAGCAGATGTAGAAACACGGTGATCACGTATGGAAGTTTGGATCTGGTCGCGAGGTTTGTTCGGATAGCCAAATAATAAGAGCATCGCTCACAATAAGCGGGATATTCGGGTTCGAGCCGAGGTCAGGAATGAATTTTCATTTTCGTCGTTCCATTATGCAGCTGTTGGCTGGCCATATTCACATTTGCGAATATATTTCGTGTACGTTATTAGTGTGTTCGAATCGCGTATTAGAGGTTCCGGAGGCTATGTTTGCGACACATTTTGACTAGCTACTGCCGGCGTTGCGTCTTCAGCACGTTTTAGCACACCAGCATGCTGTTGGTGTTCCTCTTCATTTCGCACAGGCAGCCGTCAACACGGCTTGTTTGAGCCGATGCTCAGAGGGGTATGAGTTGGTCCCGTGTCTTTGGCGGGCCTGAGGTTGCATGACTGACGCCAACATCTGCAGATCGTGCCTGAGTGCTCCGCAGGTGGATGACGTTGATCAAAGCTTCACACTTCCTTTGCCAAGCAACGTGCTGCTTGTGGCAAAATGCTTACATCATAATCTGGTTTCCCCGTCTCCTCGCCTTGATGGAATATCCGCCGGTGCATTTTACGCAGCTTACTGGTATGATGCCCTGGATCCTATAGCACTATGGAGGGCTCCATTTGGCCAGCAGTATTTCCATAGTCACACGAATTTTACATAAACAGTGGCTAGATGGCATAGTCATTAGTTTCTGATTTTTCTGTTACTGTTTATTTGACCAGCGCCTCCCACTTGGGGTAAGTTGTCACAGAATCTTGGTTAACTGGATCTGAGAAACAAGGGTAAGTCAGATACCACAAAACTTTTACTTCAGTGTAAGATATGGGAAAAAGTGATGCACATGTTAACCAACAATATTAAAATCAATTAAAATAAGAAAAATACCAAGAAAAGTTATATAAGAAATTAAAACAAACCTGGAAGCCATTGACCACAACCTCATGTCAACCAAAAAAGTAGTTCGATTGCTGAATTGAAATGGTGATTTTATATTCGTAAAATTTTGTTATCCTTACACCAAAATATGTTGGACTCTGTGGGCATTTCAAAAATGCATCCTCTTTCACTGTAACCGAGAAAAATGAGTCATCCCCATCGATTTCCATTATTTTTCGAGGATATGGCGGGGTTCTACAGTTCTCCACGACAACGTCTACAACTACATTTACATTTACATCTACAGGATTGCTCTGCAATCACAATCAAGCCCTTGGCAGAGGTTTCACCGAACCACCTTCAAACTTTTTCTCTAAGATTCCATTCTCGTACAGTGCATGCGACAAAAGAACACTTAAATCTTTCCGTGCGAGCTTTGATTTCTATTGTTTTATTACGATGATCGTTTCTCGCTATGTAGGTGGGCGCAAACAAAATACTTTCACACTCTGAGGTGAATCAAATTGCATGAGAAGATCCCGCCGGAACGGAGAAGCCTTTCTGTTAATGATTGCCACTCCAGTGATTTCGCCAAAAGACTAAACGAGCTGCCCTTTCTTGGATTTTTTCGACGTCCTCCGTGAATCAAATCTGATGTATGCCCACACCGTACAGCAATACTCCAAAAGAGAGCGGACAAGCGTAGTGTAAGCAGTCTCTTCAGTAGACCTGTTGCATCTTCTAAGTGTTCTTCCAGTAAATGGCGCTTTTTTATTTTTTTTCCATACACCATTAGATATGTGATCGTTCTAATTTAAGTTATTCGTAATTGTAATTCCTAAGCACTGTATTTAGTTGAATTTACAGCCTGTAGATTGTGTGATTTATGATGTAACAGAAAATTAGTGGATTTCTTTTAGTACTCATGCAGATAACTTACAGCTAACTGACACTTTTTGCACCATACAGATAACTTGTCTAAAAAAACTTTGTAACTGATTTTGATATTCTGATGACTTCCGCTAGACAGTTAATAACAGCATCATTTGCCAACAAACAAAAGGGCTGCTCATTGTCCTAGATCGTTTATGTAGTTAGGAATAGTAGAGGGCCTATAACGTGACATTGATGAACGCCACTATTACTACTGTTTCATTCGACGACGTAAATTACTACGAAGTGTGACCTTTAAGACAGGAAATCAATAATCCAATCGCACACTAAGACAGTACTCTGTAGGCACGCAATTTGATTAGAAGTCGCTTGTGAGCAACAGTGTCCTTCTAGAAACATGAAAATATGGAGTCAATCTGACATCCCCTGTCGATAGCACTCATAACTTCGTGGGAATAAAGAGCTAATTGTGTTTCACAAGAACAACATTTTCTGAATCCGGGTTAGCTATTTGGCAATTGAAAGTTTTCTCTGAGGTTAATCATAATGTTCGAACACAGTATATGTTCCAAATTCTACGGCAAATCGACATCTGTGATGTGGGTCAGTAATTCGACGGGTTACTTCTACTCCTTTGATTGGTTATTGGCGTGGCCTGAGCAACTTTCCAGTCTTAGCTGCATATCTTTGGTTCAAATGGCTCTGAGCACTATGGGACTTAACATCTGGGGTCATCAGTCCCCTAGAACTTAGAACTACTTAAACCTAACTAACCTAAGGTCATCACACACATCCATGCCCGAGGCAGGATTCGAACCTGCGACCGTAGCAGTCGCGTGGATCCGGACTGCAGCGCCTAGAGCCGCACGGCCACCACGTCCGGCTGCATATCTTTCGACGAGCGAGCGGTTGTATATGATTGATAATTAAGGACCCATTGTATCAGCATACTCTGAAAGGAACGTAACTGGTATACAATTTGAACAGAAGGTCTTGCCCCTCTCGAGTGATTTAATCTGCGTCATTACACCGAGGACATCGACTTCTAAGTTAATCATGTTTGGCAGTTGTTCTTGCTTCGTATTCTGGAATATTACTTCGTCCTCTTGTGATAAGGAATTCCGAAAAATTGTTTTTAGTAACTCTGCATTAATGGCTATATCATAAGTAACGTCACCGTTGTTATGGCACAGTGCAGGTATTGACTGCGTCTTGCCACTGGTGTGCTTTACATATGACCAGAATCTCTTTGGGTTTTCGGCCTGATTTCTAGACAGAGTTTCGTTTTGGAAACTTTTAAAAGCGTCTCCCATTGAAGTTCGAGCCAAATTTCCAGATTCTTTAAAACTTCGCCAATATTTGGGGATTTTGCGTTCTTTTATAGTTGGTATGCATTATTCGTTGCTTCTTTAACAGTGTTCCGATCATGGGTGATCAGTAACACGTCTTATTAATTTATTTGGCATATATCTCTCAACTGCCGTCGATACTGTTTCTTTGATTACGAATTACGTGTGGTCTACGCTTACACAGTCACCCGGGAAGAAGTGCAGACTCAGTCCTGCCACAGTCATCTTGTGGTCTTTAATCCCTGTATCCGTCATGATGCTCCCCATTTGCTTAGGAGTATTTATTGCTAAGAAGTCAAGTACGTTTTCGCAACCATTTACTATCTGGGTGGGCTTCTGAGCAAACTGTTGAAGATGATTTTCTGGAAACTCATTCAATACGATTTTGGACGACGTTTTATGCCTATCACCGACATTAAACATGTAGTTTCGCAAACATATCGAGGGTGTTTCCAGAATGGTGACTGAAATCCCACTAACCGTAATTGTATGAATGGATTAAGTATTTGAAATGAGAAAAAGTTCTCTTTGAACTGTTCAACACCTGTTTCTTCTGAGTCGGGGCGTCAGTAAAAGGAACCAATTGTTAATTTATCCCGGTTGTCATTTATAACCTTTTCTCATACTAACTCACAGGAACTACCTAATTTAATTTCACTACAAAGGTAAACTAGCTCCGACAGCAGTAAACACACCGCCACCAACGTATTTAATCTATCCTTTCTGAACACGGTTAGATACTTTTTAAAATTTCGGCTGAAGTTATTTCCGACTTTAGCCAGCTTTCCGTACCAATAACGATTTGAGTTTCAGTGCTTTCTATTAGCGCTTGGAGATCTCTTTCTAATCCAACACAGCCACGACAGTTTACAACTAAAATACTGATCGTTGCTAGGACTATCTTCCTATGTTTTCCCTGCTCCCTTTTAGATTGGCGCCCTTTCTGTAGTTTCTCGAGACCCTCTAACATCTAATCCAAGAAACTGCCCAGCCACTCCATACAGCCCCTGGTACCTCTGTAGCCGCTGTCTGTCTGGATTCCTGGCCTGGTAGGAGGAACTTGGAAACCCACCACTTTATGGGGAAAGACGTGGAATCTACAGCCTACACGCTCACAGAAACGTCTGAGCCCATGTGTCAGACCCTCCACTCAGCTCTGTATCAAAGGAGCAAAGTCGGTTCTGTCGCCAATGCTATAGACGGTGAGCTCTACTGTCTCTTAAGCAATACTGGCAGTCGTTACCACTTCAGCTAACTAACCAAATCCAGAGAGAATCTCTTCCGATCCAAATCGACATGCATCGTTTGTACCGATATGACCCACTACCTGCCGTTCGCTGCATCCTGTGCTTTTCATGACATCCGGAAGAAGATTTTTCACATACGGAATGATTCCTCCTAGTATGCACACATAGTGCATACTGGATTACTTCCTCTCTTTGGCAGGAATATCCCTAAGGCGGCCATTACGCGCCTAAAGATTTACCTCCCGACTATCAGCAATCCCACCCTCTCTGAATACCCATTTGTTGTCGGCCAAGAGGCTTGCTCTGGAAAAGGACAAGTGACTGTATCTGGCTCTGAGACTTTGTCAGCCAAAGATAGAGATTGAACCCTGTTCGTCAGACGAACCTGAGAGGCCCTCCAATCGGCCCGCGGCAAGCATTTTGCTGCCTGTCACACCTTGGAACTATCTTCCACTCGACCTCAGGGGAGGGGTTAATCTCGAGTCAATTCTTGGGGCGTCGACAGTAGTGCACTGACCAGGAGACACTGGGATCGTGGTGGACGTCCCTTGGAGTCCCATATCTGGTCGCCCCACAGTGATACCCATTGGCAAAATCCTCAAGCTGTGTGTCCAAAGCCAACAGTGCCAGGAGATCTGACACAAGGGTCTTCAACTCTGCTCTCATCTCAACACAGCAAAACAAAACTAAAGACGGCAAAACTCTATACTCCCCAGTTGTTAGAATGCTATACTGTGTGTAGTAAGCAAACAAACACGCAAGAAACTAAATTTTAAGCTAGTAACCGACAACCAGTATACTCTCCTTATATGCAGCAGGTACGAAACGAGTTGCATCACGGACAGTTTAACCAACACTGAGCTGTTCTCACTAAAACAGACTGGAGCCTGTACAATATGAGGGTCCCTACAAGCATAGGTATAAGCAGCAGTAATTAATACCACACCGCTATTAAAACTGTGCCTATCAACCACTCAAATACGCAGGAAACAAAGAGAACTAAAGTAGCGTAATGCATCAGACCGTGGCCACTTCCGCCAATTCGCCGTGAGTGGTCGAGGAGGAGGAGGGAGCCGGAAACCCTGGGGCGAGTCACTGACGGGAGGACACAGCAGTCATTCTACAAGGACAGAGCGGGAAGCCGGGCGGACGTCCTCGCCTTGCTAAAGGAGGGACACGTTGTGAAGAGCCTGTCTGATAACGAGAAGCGTCACGAGAACTGATGGACAGCTACAGCCATCAGGACGGCACGTGAAAGCATGTGAGCTCTTCTGGTCCGTCGGCAGTCTTTTCTCCTGCCTGAGAAAGCAGGGATGTGCCAACAATTCCAGCACTCTATGGGCACGGGGAGGAGCGTACACAACGCACGGATAATTGGCGCGTTCTTAAGATGTTTTTCTCGACAGTAAGGACATTCCTTATAAATCACGGATGTCGGCAGATTTTGACGCGAAGCCTCACGCAGAGAGAGTGGTTATAAAGAAGTGTTGTGTAGCTGCTCTCACAACAGCGTCGGGACGCAGGAAAAAATCAGAAGAATGTTAAATCGTGTGAAAGACGCCGATTCACGATGCACGCGCCAGTCCACGCCAGGTAGGAAATTTCCATCCCGCACAGAGAGGTGTTGCTATGAAATGGCGAGCTGTCATTGGGCAGCACTGAAAATTTTGTCCGCCAGTGACAACGCCGAAAGGAAGAATATTTCGAAGAGGAGTTCAGCTGAGAGAGGGTGGTGAAGGGAGAGAGGCGGAGTCGTGGAGAGACCGCGGAAGCGAGAGGTCATAGGGGCTCTTCCACACATCGCCAACATCCGCCTTCCGACACCGTGGTGGAACAGCTTCGCCCATGTAACCGACAATGGACAGACAACGCGGAGATCGTAGTTGGGCCTCGCTGCAAAGCCGCGGTTGCTGATGAGTGCGGCCGAATCGAAATGCACAGTCCCGAGGCGACGTGCCGTACCGAGCCAGCGCTTGCCGCTGACAGAAGTAGACGACGAACGATGAAGAATAATGGTTGGATGATTCGTCCCCTCCTCCTTTCCCTTAATAACTGAGTCGCCTCCACGCCCAGTCAAATCGGCCCTGAGATTTATAATTTTATTTTGGTTTGTGTAAACAGCAGGAAAGTAAATACACATCTTTCGTGTTTTGATGATATAAGCAATCTTTTACATTCATACATGAACCCTTTAATTACGAGGCATTTGTGTTTCATTTCATTTCATTATTGATATCAAGTAATCATTGGCTTCTAATGTGGGGCAGTCTCATTAGTCACCTATTCGTCATTTCACGTCCGACAGCGGAGAGAAGATTTCACAGTTCACTACATTAGTAACCACACAGGTAACTGAAAAAAGTTGCCTCTCTTTAATGTTAGTAAAACTAATTCCCCAATGAACGGTGTACTCGTGTTATCTGCTGCAGGAACGAAAGGTGCTGCCGCACTGACGGTCGGTTCTAATCGATGTACAGTTTATTATGACACGTCCAAATGTTACTGCTCTGAATAATTTCCGCAATCTACACTCATAAGGTTCTCATTCTCGAGACCCTGTGGACTGGACACGAAACTAGAGACATTCCCTTAAATTTCATCCGCCCCCTCCCTCCTTCCACCCGTCATTTCCAGGAATGGTGGTATCACACAGGGAATAAGTCTCATGGTATTACAGGAAGTCGAAGAGGGCATGTCTCGAAAGGTGTAACACAGACATCAAATCTGTAAAATAGAAAGAAGAACAGTACAAAAGAAATGTATTATCAAGGGGCTGGGAACGCTAAAAGGCGAAAAAAGGATGACCCGCGAAGGAATTATTTGAAAGAGGCTGAAATCGATAGCTGATGTACAGGTACAGACAAATAAATGATTATAATTTCAGGAAAACTGGATAATTTATTCAAGAAAAGGAATTTCGCAAACTGAGCAATTGAGTAACGCGTTGGTGTATATCTGGCCGTTATGCAAGCAGTTATTCGGCTTGGCATGGACTGATAATTGTTGGATGTCCTCCTAGCGATATCGTGCCAAATTCTGTCCACTTCTTGCGTTAGATCGTCAAAATTCTCAGATCATTGAAGAGCCCTGCCCATGATGCTGCAAGCGTTCATTGTTGGGGAGAGATCCGGCGACCTTGCTGGCCAAGGTAGAATCTCTAAAGTATATAGACAAGCAGTAGAAGCCCTCACCGTGTGCGGTTGGGCATTATCTTCCTGAAATGTAAGCCCACAAGCCGGCCGAGGTGACCGAGCGGTTGTAGGCGCTACAGGCTACAGTCTGGAACCGCGAAACCGCTACGGTTGCAGGTTCGAATCCTGCCTCGGGCATGGGTGTGTGTGATGTCCTTAGGTTAGTTAGGTTTAAGTAGTTCTAAGTTCTAGGAGACTGATGACCTTAGAAGTCAAGTCCCATAGTGCTCAGAGCCATTTGAACCATTTTTAAGTCCAGGAGAGCTTGCCATTGAGAGCAACAAAACGGGGCGTAGAATATAGTCGATACACAGTAGTGCCAAAGGATTCCTGCTGTGAAGAGAAATGGGTCCTCAGATCATCACTCCTGGTTGTCAGACCATGTCACAGGCGACAGACAGGTTGGTATCCCACAACAATCTGGGGCCTCTCCAGACTCTTATTCGGCGTGGAATCTCATTCACTAGAGTAGAATAGTCTTCAGTAATGAGTCCCGCTACGAACTGAGGCCCGACGATCAGAGAAGACGTGTCTGGAGGCGCCCCAGACAGAGGTGGGATACCAATCTGATTGTCACCCGCTTCATGGCCTGATGGTCTCTGGTGCCATTTCTTTTCATAGCAGGACACCATTGGTTTTCATCCACGGCACCCATACAGCATAGCAGTACGTCGATGATATTCTACGCCCCGTTGTGTTACCTTTATGGGAAGCCTTACTGGGCCTACATTTCAGCAAGATAACCCCCGCCCACACACGGCATCAGTATCTATTGCCTATCTACGTGCTTGGCAGCCCCTAACCTGGCCAGCAAGGTCGGTGCATCTCTCCCAGTTCAGAAAGTTTTGAGAATTATGGACAGGGACTTCCAACCATCTCGATAATTGGACGATCTAACACAAGAACTGGAGAGAATTTGGCACGATATCCCTCAGGAGGGCAGCCAAAAACTCCGTCAATGCCACACCGAATATTTTCTTGCACAAGGGCCAAAGGTGGACCTAAGAGTTACTGAACTGCTCAGTTTGTGAAGCTGTTGTTCTTAGGTAAATCATTCAGTTTTTCTGAAACTGTAATCAGTTTGTCTATAGATGTCTATAGATGCACATCTATCCGTCCCACTCGTGCAATTCTTTCGTGGTTCGTCTTTTTTGTGTTAGAGTGTATTTAACGAGAACATGCGTTTGGTAGGCTATCATGGATTGTGGGAAAACAGAGAAGAGTGTCTGAAATATGGTGCTATAGAAGGACGTTGAAAATTAGGTGGATGGATAAAATAAGGAATGAGAAACTTTTCCGCAGGTTCGTCTAAAAAAAGAGCATATGGAAAACATTAACAAGAAGAAAGGACGAGTTAATAGCCCGTACGTTAAGACTTCGGGGACTGACTTATATGGTACAAGGGGGAGCAATAGAGGGCAAAAGCTGTCGGTGAAGACAGACGTTGGAATACATCCAACAGATAACTGATGCCATAAGGTGCAGGTGCTACTCTGCAATGAAGAAGTTGGCACATGAGAAGAATTCGTGGTGGGACACGTCAAATCAACCAGAAGACCGACGACTTCATAAAAACGGAACGTGTATAAATAATGAGACTAAATCAGAGCTAAAAATTATATTAATTTCTCCACAGTACAGACGTTTCAATTGGGCGAGCGAGTCACCTGAGTACTCCATATGCTGAATAGCTCTGGCCAGATATTTTGCCCATCTCTGAGTTGGAGGCACAATGGTTCACAATACGCCAAAAGGGAGTGCCCTTTCTGAGGCGAGTGGAAGCCCTGGAAAATTTTATTAATTCATATCGCCATCAGACTGTACGTTCATAGGACAGTTTTATGCATTCTCTCGTTAATGACGAGATGACGTTAAAGTATCACGGTATTTACTGGTGTATAAACTTCTGGTTCGGCAGCACTGTATGGTAGTCCAAGATAAAAGAAGAACCGTTTTCCTTGTACGTACTTAGTGTGGTCAACAGTTACATGGTATATTAAAAACCTATTAATCTAAACTAAGTGCAAGAAGTAAACGTAGTTCTTCAACCAACAAACGCATAATCGCTTTATTCGATCTTCATGTGTCCGTGATTGTGGCTTAGATAACTTGTCTCACAAATATACGCTACATATTAAGCGTTTTGATAGGTTTCAGTAGATCAATGTGGCATATGAAAGACAAAGATCTCCATATTTATACATCGTCCTACTCATTTTTCTAAGAAAAATAAAGAATTAAATAATTCACCTCGCGGCGATAGAAATACGAAGATTATCATTCAACGACCGTAAAAAGCACGAGATCATTAAGAGCAGAAAACATTTTGGGATTGGCAAACGAAAGAAATACGAAAGCTACTGATATCTAGATGTGAATGCCCATGCGGGATTTTAACCGGGCTATTCGCGAATGCGAGTCCAGTGTTTTAATCTCAATTTCAGCTTGCACGGTCAGGCGATAGAAGGAACGGTCAGTGTTTAAGAACTCATCGACAACGACATCTGTTGAGATGTGCTGGAAACACTAATAAAAAGAGTGCACATATCAAGCCTACTTAATAAAATTCGTAGTCTTATTTGGAGCATTATTGGTTTCTCGGATAATAATTCATACATTTCCTTACTCTGAACGGTAAAAATCTTCGAACTCTACATCTTATACGGTGCAACTACGGTCAGTTGTAATTTCATTAGCTGTTACTCTTCTTCGTTTTCAGTAATCATTTAAACTGAACTGTCCACTTAAAGTTGTTGGAGCTATACTCTTAAAGGAATTGTTTGGTACGTCTCTAGGCAGACTAAGTGTTGACCTCTAAGAAGCATTTTTTCCTTCTAGTGCGCCTCTACATTGGCTACAGTGAAACAGTTTTAGTGTCATTGTGACGATGTAAACTCCTAGTTCTGTACCAGGAACATCAGCGGTGCTAGATAGAATAATTGCAGATGTACGGCGATATTGTTTCCTCTGTAATTTGGCTCGTTGCTGTGGTCTGTGCTTTCAGTGTAGCTAGTGTGGGAGTGCTGGTTGTCACATGGTGTTGCGTCAAAGCCTGTAATAGGGATTCATCATCAGTACCACGCAATTTTTTACGTGGTAGCTTCTACTTCTCTGGCCATCTGCGAGTGGAACTGGCGCTTACGGTCATCTTTTAAGTTTAATTAACTATAAAAACTAGGACCGTTGATTTTACTACATAGAATTTTCTAAATTCCAATTGAAAACTCCTAAAATCTGTAGTGGATACTGATCAATCAATAACGTGAAAAGAATTCCATGCAATGGGCGAACGGTTTCCTTGGCGGAGCAACATGCGTTCTACAATTCTAAATCTGTTGCACGAAAGTATTATAAAACTTTAATAAGTAACTAAAGCACACACGAAAATTACAGTGCTAACGTGTCACAAGACTCAACCAGTGCCCCTTATTCTCATTTTCCGTAACCTATCACACTGGTTACCGTCAATGTAGCACCGAGCATCGTTACTAAATCGCCATTGCAGTATGACGGGTACAGTGTCCAGAAATTACTACTTAATCGTAAAGTAATTGTAAGTACTTATAGACCGTCACATTATTGGAAACAACGAGAGAAATTCCAATTTGTGCTAAATGAATACTATAGTACAGTCTTACTGTAACAGAAAAATTAACAATATTCCATTAGCTTATAACCTACTTGCTTTCGAATCTCTTCAGATTCATATTTTTTCCATCGTTATGAAATTACAATTAGCTATAATATTATGCTCACTTTTCGAATTTCTTCGCAACGTTAACTTTATTTTCTCATCAGTTTCAACTTATTTTCCAAAATACAGATATATCTTTCTATATAAAAATTTCCACAGTTACATTTGAGTGTAATTCTGCATAAAAATTGAATTGACAACAGCTGCGAAGTACCAGCTAGACGTAGCCTTCTCTATAAATCAAAATATGCTACGTAGCTGAACTTATGTACGAACTAATTCAGTGACGTAACACCTAAGTCTAGATGACTTTAAGAACCGTCCTCTTGAATTCAGCGCCTGACCATTGCGCCACCTCGCTCGTTGTTAGGAAGTGGGTTTGTCATACCTGACCCTAGTATTTCGAATGCAGTTATTACAATGAATATAACAGGCTTGCAGCGATGAATGGACACTGAATTATAAAGCGTGGAGGTTCAGAGTGATTGACCGGAATCGATGCGGAGACTATATAGTATGTCCACAAATCATATTGCTTACAAACCATAGTACTGTTTAGCAAGGAGTGTCTTGAAGTGTATGTGACGAGTGTTAGGTTGCAGGAACGGCAAACTTCTGTCATATTCAAACAAAGCAGTATCACTCCTCGCAAACTACACTCCTGGAAATGGGCCCGAATCTCGTGGTCGTGCGGTAGCGTTCTCGCTTCCCACGCCCCGGTTCCCGGGTTCGATTCCCGGCGGGGTCAGGGATTTTCTCTGCCTCGTGATGGCTGGGTGTTGTGTGCTGTCCTTAGGTTAGTTAGGTTTAAGTAGTTCTAAGTTCTAGGGGACTTATGACCACAGCAGTTGAGTCCCATAGCGCTCAGAGCCATTTGAACCATTTTGAACCTGGAAATGGAAAAAAGAACACATTGACACCGGTGTGTCAGACCCACCATACTTGCTCCGGACACTGCGAGAGGGCTGTACAAGCAATGATCACACGCACGGCACAGCGGACACACCAGGAACCGCGGTGTTGGCCGTCGAATGGCGCTAGCTGCGCAGCATTTGTGCACCGCCGCCGTCAGTGTCAGCCAGTTTGCCGTGGCATACGGAGCTCCATCGCAGTCTTTAACACTGGTAGCATGCCGCGACAGCGTGGACGTGAACCGTATGTGCAGTTGACGGACTTTGAGCGAGGGCGTATAGTGGGCATGCGGGAGGCCGGGTGGACGTACCGCCCAATTGCTCAACACGTGGGGCGTGAGGTCTCCACAGTACATCGATGTTGTCGCCAGTGCTCGGCGGAAGGTGCACGTGCCCGTCGACCTGGGACCGGACCGCAGCGACGCACGGATGCACGCCAAGACCGTAGGATCCTACGCAGTGCCGTAGGGGACCGCACCGCCACTTCCCAGCAAATTAGGGACACTGTTGCTCCTGGGGTATCGGCGAGGACCATTCGCAACCGTCTCCATGAAGCTGGGCTACGGTCCCGCACACCGTTAGGCCGTCTTCCGCTCACGCCCCAACATCGTGCAGCCCGCCTCCAGTGGTGTCGCTACAGGCGTGAATGGAGGGACGAATGGAGACGTGTCGTCTTCAGCGATGAGAGTAGCTTCTGCCTTGGTGCCAATGATGGTCGTATGCGTGTTTGGCGCCGTGCAGGTGAGCGCCACAATCAGGACTGCATACGACCGAGGCACACAGGGCCAACACCCGGCATCATGGTGTGGGGAGCGATCTCCTACACTGGCCGTACACCACTGGTGATCGTCGAGGGGACACTGAATAGTGCACGGTACATCCAAACCGTCATCGAACCCATCGTTCTACCATTCCTAGACCGGCAAGGGAACTGGCTGTTCCAACAGGACAATGCACGTCCGCATGTATCCCGTGCCACCCAACGTGCTCTAGAAGGTGTAAGTCAACTACCCTGGCCAGCAAGATCTCCGGATCTGTCCCCGATTGAGCATGTTTGGGACTGGATGAAGCATCGTCTCACGCGGTCTGCACGTCCAGCACGAACGCTGGTCCAACTGAGGCGCCAGGTGGAAATGGCATGGCAAGCCGTTCCACAGGACTACATCCAGCATCTCTATGATCGTCTCGATGGGAGAATAGCAGCCTGCATTGCTGCGAAAGGTGGATATACACTGTACTAGTGCCGACATTGTGCATGCTCTGTTGCCTGTGTCTATGTGCCTGTGGTTCTGTCAGTGTGATCATGTGATGTATCTGACCCCAGGAATGTGTCAATAAAGTTTCCCCTTCCTGGGACAATGAATTCACGGTGTTCTTATTTCAATTTCCAGGAGTGTAGTTTCACTGGTATGAAAGTATAAACGCTGAAAAATCTTAAATGATAGACTATCCATCTAGAAGACTGGTACCTAACGAAAAATCCTTCGTAATTTCGAAGGAGAGGTTTCCATGTAGTTATCTGCGACAATATCACTTCTGCAAAAATATTCAAATGAGGTCATAAGAAAACTGCAGTTAGGTGCTAATATGAATATAGTGTATGTATTTTGAATTTCTTATTTAGTGAAACTTCAACCTGGGACAGTCAGGAAGCAGTATACTCAGATACGTCCCGACCTGACAGTTACACTTCTATGCTGTATGTTTTCACTTTTGTCCACTGCAAATGATTTGTAAACAATGGATAGATCCTTAAATACGAAGTATTCATTACGAGATCAGAGCGAGAAAACTCTGTTATCGTTTATGTTTGGAAAGCGACTGCACACATCTCATACAAACGTCAGAAAGTAGTGTGGCACTGCATAGCTCATCAGGTTTGGTCTAGCAACCCCGAAGTTGATCCCATATCTCTCCGCGGTATCTCATACAGTGAAGGCATTAAACACATGACAGAGAATTGTCCATCGGCTAGGACCAGAAAATTTGGCAGCTACTTATCTCCTGTCTTAGAAAGTACGTTTGGCTCTTATTAACGTCCTAAAAATTATTTATTTATTAAGTTAGATATTTTAATAATTAGTGAAATTAATTATACAGGGAAAAGATAACCAAACAATATTAAATGAAGAGGAAAAACAGCCAAAACCGTTGAACCATGATACCACATTTCTTATTCATCTCTATTACAATCGCAGCAGATGGCACACTGGAAATTCCTTATCTTAACCACTATGAACATCAGGGTTAAGGAAAAAATTTTTTCGAAAGCCCTTGTTACGGCGTTCTACATCCTAGCTTATGCTACCATTGCTTAGTTCTATGTCAGTGAATCACCAGTTGCCGGAACAACACGCCAAATCTCTAGGTTTCCAGAAACCCCTTATCATCCCCAAACAGTTGCGAACCTATCGCGCGTCAGCCATAAGACGGGGCCACAGATGAGCTACCGACATCGTCCGCAATGCCAGTGAAGTCAACCAATGGAACGTAATGGATTCACCGCACCATAAGTCACCTATAAGTTCCCATTTATTCCGTCGGTTCTGCAGCAGCTGCCACGGTGTTGGTCGTATGTCCAGCGCTTTTGGTCGTCTCAGTGTAAAAATAAATTCCGTCGTCAGAGAATCCACTAACTTACAGTTTCCACTTCTGCATTGTACTTACAATTGGGTTCCTCTTAGTCTCTAAATATCTTCTAAGTTCCTTCCCAGATATTTACGTGCGCCTTGTTCACCAGATGCAATTTGTCTTTGTCTCTAACAATGCCACTTAGCGTACAAATCCCAGTTATTACAGTCCGTAAACTTTCATGGGTTGGACACTCACGTATACTTACTTTAGTTTTTCGTGTCAGGAAACCATCATAGTCTTTTAGCCTAGTATTGGGCCACGTCCAGGGCTTTTTCCTTGTCTGGCCACAAAACGTTGAGGTTTCATCTCTAGGGACATTTGGACAGGCCAGGAGATGTTCCATGTCCTGCACAGCACCACAGTCTGACTTGTCGTTATCCACGTTACATGACCCCTTTCCTATCATGTATGATTTCATCGGGACCACTCCTGATCTCATGCGGTTCAGGGTCCTCCATAGTTTTCAGTTCGTTGTGGAGCCACTAGGCACTAACTGTGCTGGTGGACAGTCTTGAAGTGGTTCTTCAATGGCTGTGTTTCAGAACCTTTTACGGGATCTCAGTCCTCCAGGCTCGCAGTCAGTGCCAAAGAAAAGATGTCGATCATTGATGGTTTGTCTGAGTCTCTCTATGAGTTCGTGAGATGTCCTTTGGGAGCTGGCACTCGCAAGACCAGTGCTCTGTAATGCTTTGCTAGGGACATGGGTTTCATACGCAATGTTGTTATTCGACGTATTTCATTAAGGCTTTTGGCGACTTTCTTCGCATGGGTTTGTCTTATCTATATCCGGCAGGCGTATTCAGCTGTAGAGAAGCACAGTGCATGTGCGGTGGTTCTCAAATAATATGTTCTCATTATTTGCTGTTTATGAATTTCTGCTAAATATTGTTTCTGGAGGGCACCTTCTTTTGGATCTTTTCACATTGGTGTTTATATGTCTGAGATCTATCCAAAGTCACACCCAGGCAGGTTAGTC
Source organism: Schistocerca cancellata (assembly GCF_023864275.1). Lineage (NCBI taxonomy): Eukaryota > Metazoa > Arthropoda > Insecta > Orthoptera > Acrididae > Schistocerca > Schistocerca cancellata. The sequence goes on along the minus strand of NC_064628.1, from coordinate 166,976,630 downwards.
TGCTCCAGAGTGGTGTTATACCAGGAAACATTGAGCTTCCGTTTCTCTTGTCGAAATCGAAGGTGGAAAGCGATTACTTGAGTCGTCGAAGAATTATGTTAAAGGTAATTATTTTGATAATATTCTGACAAGACTCTCAGAGCTGTCCGCCACTCGTGGTCTCGCGGTAGCGTTCTCGCTTCCCGAGGACGGGGTCCCGGGTTCGATTCCCGGCGGGGTCAGGGATTTTCACCTGCCTCGAGATGACTGGGTGTTTGTGTTGTCCTCATCATTTCATCATCATCCAGGAAAGTGGCGAAATTGGACTGAGCAAAGGTTGGGAAAATTGTATGGGCGCTGATAACCACGCAGTTGAGCGCCCCACAAACCAAACATCATCATCATCACTCTCAGAGCTTTCTCCAGCTTCTGCTATACATCCTCGAAAGTCCTCCCCTTAGCTATGTTTTTCAGGTCATTTGCTCTAGTACAATATAGCCTGGTGTACCAATGGCGTCACATACGCACATATTAGCAGACGTTTCTCTTCAGGGCCTGTCAGGCAGTGAATCGTGCCTCTGTACGCATTTATATGGCTCATAAACATCCTCTCTGTTGAATGCTGCGTTGGCGTCAAATATGTGGGGTCTAGGAAGTCCGCGTTCTCGGATCGCTAGACAAAATTCAAACAAATCACATTAATGAGTTTTATTACGAAATGGACAATGACAATACTTAACTTTAACAATAACCCAGAAGTGTCACAAGCAAAGGGCGACATGCAACTAAGAAATCTCCTCAGAATTTACAACTTCTAAAACAAGTGAAGGAATACAGTTGACTCTTCTTTTCAGGTCACTAGTCATGAATCTTCTGTAGAACAGGGCCGCGGCCAGACGGGCGCGGAGCTTATGTTTTCTTCGCATGGAGACCGCTGCTGTCGTGTTGTCGTCCTGGAGAGGGGTCGGTCAGTGTGAAGTTAACTGACATCACTTTCACACCCATCTCTGCTCTCTAGTTCCCAACTAGTGAGTCGGCGCTTGACTTTACGCCGTAACATTTTCCTTATATTTGGAAATATGCCATAACCTGCCGTGATAGTGTCCAAGATCCCATCGCTAATCACGCGCTTTCTATAATTTTAACTCACATTTTGTTGTGATTGGCTGACCCACTATTTGTGACACCATGGGATGATCTTCTGAGTTAACGAGCATTGCACTCTCATTTAAATATATGGCTGAAAGGGTCATCCTACAGGAATTGTGAAACGAACTCTGTCATCGAGGACCGTGTGCCACAAAGGGCCCAGATTAACCACGACAAGGGGGAACCCACAGGCGTCTATTGTCTATTGAGGCCTAAGGCTGTAGTGTGTGAGTGAGACAGACTAGAACCTATGTCTTAGGGAAACCCCGTAGAAGGCGTTTGTGTCCAGGGAGACGTAGCAGTGTTAAATATGGCGGCCCTAACATTGGCCATAAAGGGAAACATTTAAGATAACTATTTAATATTGCAGTAGTGCAGGGAATGAAGAAGCAGTAATTTTAATCTACCATCCTTCATAAAATTTCATGGTGATCGCAATAAAGCTTGAATATTGATCATATCTGTAAAAGTTCCGGATTTACTGTTAAAGTGAACTTAACGAGTTTTGTAACAAAGAACTAAATGCTAAAATCTGAACGCTTTGGTCGACCTTGACGATCAACATTTCATATAGAAGTGCATCATTAAAATGACAAATGTTATAAATATCAACTCTGTATCTTTATTTGTTTAAAAGATATAGTAAATTTAAATTACAAGTATTTTCAGTTAAGCATCAGATCATCATTTTCTCCACACAAAAAAACAATGGACGATGACAACATGACACCTTATTGTATCATTAGGTAATAGAATATTTGTCGTAAAGTTTAATGCATAATAGTTACTTTTGTTCTTTATTTATTTATCAGAAAGCGCATTGGTACAAGGCTACTGGCCGTGGCATTCAAAACTAAGAAGGAAATTGTATTGGTTTTATATAAAAGAATGTAACGTTTATTATGTAATGGATATCATTGTACTTCATTTAGAACGTGAAGGTGGCCAAACTTTGATTATTTAAATATGTTAAAACGTAAAATAACGTAGAATAAGCTGTAGCCAATCAGATGGTCGGCTTCAGGAGAGGGAACTGCCCTAGTAAGTTGAGCGACGATATTCCGCCCACGGGAAACGCGGCCGGGGACGGGCAGTGGGACAGTGCTGGTGCAGACGTGAAAGCAGACATTTCGGCTAGAGACACCAAAGGTTACAGTTCGAATTGAGACGCGAAAAAGGACAGTCGGTCTTTAGGCAGCTAGGAAGTGAAACGATTTAGAAAATTTCGCGTGGTGCGATATCGCGGGACTTAGTCTCTGATCGGTGAGCAGCCGCGCTCCTGGTGTGAACTCTAACTTTTCGTGTAAATATCGAGGTATAGTATTGCACTTGTGTTTCGCGATGAGATTGTGAATGATCGAACTGTCTCAAATGGATATGCGCTCGAGTGTAATAGTAATTCTAAATACGACCACTTTCGCCACTAGTTTTCTTTCTGAATAAACATTATTCTAATCAAATTGCAACTGACTGACCTACATCATTTATGGGTCTTTAAGTTAAAGACTAAATTAGTTCCCGATATTATTATCACTGTTATTATATGTTCTATTAACACTGTATTTCACCAACTTTCCATCAGCCAGACAATCTAACCAGAGGATCACAAACGTCTAATGTAGGGCCTGTAGTGCGACACGTACGGTTCAACCCCTGTACAAGTTTGAGCCAAGACATTTCGATGAAGGGGAACCGCATGTGAGCCCGAACATCTTTGGGATGTTAGCTCGGAATCTCCTTCACGAATCCAGTAGAGAGCCTGCTATATCTGACAGTGATACCAACAATGCGTCCTCTGGATTTGTCGCATTGGCGCATGTGAGCCTCAGCAGCACAATACTCTGCGTACCCCTTAGGACTGAACTGGCGTCAAGCCTTATGGCAGCAGTGAGGATTGCATCATGATAGATTCTAAGCTGATGCAAAGGGATCTTTAAGTCAACGGAGCCCTGCCGTACAGTCTTATGCTACCTTTGGTATGTTTCTGACGTATCTGAAACATTTGTGTGTGTGTGTGTGTGTGTGTGTGTGTGTGTGTGTGTGTGTGTGAGGGGGGAGGGGGGTGTCAGTTACGTTCTTGTCGAGGTGTTGCCCATATATTACATACCGCACTGCGTTGTTGCGTGAGCGGAAGAGGATGCCTTTGACTGATAGCTAGATAGCCTTATTTGCTACGATTTCTAATTTACTACCTGAGCAGCACCTTTGAATCCGAGATAGCACGTCACTCGCTTCCCTTTCCCGCCCGCTTCTCGAGTTCTCTACCACCACAACTGATATGTTATCAACATAGGCTATTACTTCTGGTAATTGAGCATTTTCATTTAGAGTTGTTGGAAATGTCTGAAGGGTAAGGTTCCAGAAAATTTCTCCACATATAGATCCCTGTAGAGCACGCTTTGTAATTCACCTCACTACTTTCCTGGATGTTGTATACTACTCCACAGAGAGCCCTTCACAGTAATCTAGGAAGGTCTGATACAAATATTTTGGGACCTATGATTGTCTTAGGCGGGCAGACATTGCGGGTACCACATGTTGTCAAATGCTCCCAAAATATCGATCACGATACCTCTAACATACTCGCCGCAGTAGTCGTCCACAATGCTGAGAGCTTAGTCAATTGCATCGTCTGTTGATCTGCCATTTCTGAAGCCAAACTGACTCTGGTTAAGGCTGTGTAGTTTCCTGTGGAACTGCACTCTGCTGCGCAACAAGCGCTCCTCTCCTGTACTTTGTCCAGTGTACTAAGAAGACACATTGGCCTGATAGTCTTCAATGGCCACTGGATCTTCATCCATGATCTTCTGGATAATAATTACAGCTCGTGCAGATTTCAAGAACACATGAATTATTTGTCTTAGTGAATCATTCATAAGTATGTCGAGAATGTTGTTTGCTGCTTTCAGCGTTATGAATGTAATCAGGACGGGGTGCTTTTCCATTCTAGCTGAGTAATAACAACTGCAAATTCTTATTATGCTTTCACATGGCGCATAAAACTTTCTCCAGCATCTTAATGAAGATCGTCACAGATTTCGGTTTCATCCTCTGGAAGAAGCGACTTCGGCAAGTATTCAGCGGAGTCTTTCCAACCTCCAGTAAGAGCCTCATCCGATTTACACAGTGCAGGCGCCACAGTTGGTTTTTTTACTTTCTCTGATATTTTTCTATACGTATTACCCCATGTATATGTTCCTAGTTGCCTCTGAACGTTTTGCACCCAATGCTATTCTTCGTGCTGTCTATGAGACCTTTGTATTGGGTTTTCACTTACCTATACAACATTAGTTTCCGTCTCCTCGTGTCCTAAAGATCTTTGATAAGATTTGAAAGGTTGTTATACATGTTTATTCAGATTTGTAAGCTCCGCACACTAAGTGTACCATAAAGCCCCGCAGCTTTCTGAACTGGAAGGGACACATTTTGTGTGCTTTGTAAGACAGTAGTAAATTCTGTGCCATGTAATCTATGCTGTAGTCAGAGTCTTCTGGTATTTAAAGGTCAGTTTCTGCTCTTAGGTTTTTGTAGTTAGCCTTTTTAAAATTATATTTAATGTGATCAGGCTCCTGCGCCTTATTCGTTCCTTGTGAACGAGGATCCATCAAAACTCACTGTGGTCTCTACCAGTAGCATGCTGAAAGAGTTGATTCTGTTAGTTAAAGACTGATTTGTCAAAGTGATGTCAATGTTAGCTGCGGAACCTGCAGTCTTTTCATATGTGGCTGGGGACTGGTTGAGTGATTCGGGGCAGGAGACCAAACAGCGAGGTCTTCAGTCCCATTGGATTAGGGAAGGATGGGGAAGGAAGTCGGCCGTGCCCTTCCAAAGGAACCATACAGGAGTATGTGGCTGTCCTGCAGATAGAGGTTTAATCAGTCAATGGACCCCTGCATTTATACACCACGCTCACCTGTCACTGGACTGTGCCATAGTAGGGATTTCGCATTTGCGTCCATCGCTATAATACATGAGGAACCGTGGCCATAAAGAGCTGCAACTCGCAGCCTGTCGATGAGTCGTTTAGTGATATGTGAATATTGCATGTAAATGCTTGTTAGTGTTAGTTTACCATGTGAGGACTTTACAGTTACACATGCAGAGTGTGTGTCGCAAACTTGGGATTTTTGTTTTACTTGATCAAATTTCTGGAGAACAACTACCGCTACTTTTGCAACTGGATCAACTACAATTATTGTTAGTTTATTTGGAAACTGAGGAATCTTACTGTGCTTTATGTACAGCTCTTGTACACATAATGTATCTCCCAGTCTGCTACTCATTTTCAAATTTCAGTCATCGTTCTCGCACAGGATATACACTACTGGCCATAAAAATTGCTACATCAAGAAGAAATGCAGATGATAAACGGGTATTCATTGGACAAATATATTACACTAGAACTGACATGTTACTACATTTTCACGCAATTTGGGTGCATAGATCCTGAGAAATCAGTACCCAGAACAACCACCTCCGGCCATAATAACGGCCTTGATAAGCCTTGAGTCAAACAGAGCTTGGATGGCGTGTACAGGTACAGCTGCCCATGCAGCTTCAACACGATACCACAGTTCATCAAGAGTAGTGACTGGCGTATTGTGACGAGCCAGTTGCTCGGACACCATTGAACAGATGTTTTCAATTGGTGAGAGATCTGGAGAATGTGCTGGCCAGGGTAGCAGTCGAACATTTTCTGTATCTAGAAAGGCCCGTACAAGACCTGCAACATGCGGTCGTCCATGATCCTGCTGAAATGTAGGGTTTCGCAGGGATCGAATGAAGGGTAGAGCCACGGGTCGTAACACATCTGAAATGTAACGTCCACTGTTCAAAGTGCCGTCAATGCGACCAAGAGGTGACCGAGACGTGTAACCAATGGCACCCCATACCATCATGCCGGGTGATACGCCAGTATGGCGATGACAAATACACGCTTCCAATGTGCGTTCACCGCGATGTCGCCAAACACGGATGCGACCATCATGATGCTGTAAACAGAACCTGGATTCATCCGAAAAAATAACGTTTCGCCATTCGTGCACCCAGGTTCATTTTTGAGTATACCATCGCAGGTGCTCCTCTCTGTGATGCAGTGTCAAGGGTAACTGCAGCCATGGTCTCCGAGCTGATAGTCCATGCTGCTACAAACGTCGTCGAACTGTTCGTGCAGATGTTTGTTGTGTTGCAAACGTCCCCATCTGTTGACTCAGGGATCGAGACGTGGCTGCACGATCTGTTATAGCCATGTGGATAAGATGCCTGTCATCTCGACTGCTAGTGATACGAGGCCGTTGCGATCCAGCACGGCGTTCCGTATTACCTTCCTGAATCCACCGATTCTATATTCTGCTAAAAGTCATTGGATCACAACCAACGCGAGTAGCAGTGTCGCCATACGATAAACCGCAATCGTGATAGGCTACGATCCGACCTTTATGAAAGTCAGAATAGTGATGGTATGCATTTCTCCTACTTACAGGAGGCATCACAACAACGTTTCACCAGGCAACGCCGGTCAACTGCTGTTTGTGTATGAGAAATCGGTTGGAAACTTTCCTCATGTCAGCATGTTGTAGGTGTCGCCACCGGCGTCAACCTTGTATGAATGTTCTGAAAAGCTAATCATTTGCATATCACAGCATCTTCTTCCTGTCGGTTAAATTTCGCGTCTGAAGCACGTCATCTTGGTGTAGCAATTTTAATGGCCAGTAGTGTAGCATTTATCTGTAATACCTGCATATATCAAGAATGTTTGGTAAACACAGAGCACTTCTGTGAACGTCGGAAGCAATCGAAATACATCTGGCCATGCGCATTGAATAAGTCCTTAAGTTTTTTCCAGGTCAAAAACCTCTCGTATCATGTCGAGCGCTTCGTTCACGAGGTCGCAGAGTTCTGGTCCGTTCATTGGCATGTTTTTGACCTCCAGCCGAATTCGGTCACTCGTTTCAGGAGTCATAAAGATCACTGAGCCACTTATTGCTTGTGGCATGTGAGTAATGTAGCGCAGGGATATTTGAAGTGAGGTCTTCTAGTCTGTTTAGAGAAATTATTTTAAAGATGCATGTCTTCCAGTTCCTGTCGCTTGCGTAAAGCTAACTTATGTCTTTCCAGGGCACTTTCCGATCCTCGATAGATTGTGGATTATCTGTCGTAACAGTTTCCGGTGACTCGACTACATTACTGTTGATCCCACTAGATAAGGTTCGGAGGAGACTTCGAGACTTCAAAAGGGGAGCATCATTTGTTTTTCCCTGCCTTTCATCCTTAGTTTCGTCGGTTCTGATTTCATCGCCTTATTTGTGATTTTGAAATTTTGAAAAATTTGGAAATTTGTGCTAAGATCCTATGGGACCAAACTGCTGAGGTCATCGATCCCTACGCTTACACACTACTTTATCTAACTTAAACTAACTTACGCCAGGGACAACACACACCCGCCCACCTGCCTACCCACCCACTCAAAAATGGTTCAAATGCCTCTGAGCACTATGGGACTTAACATTTTAGCTCATCAGTCCCCTAGAACTTAGAACTAATTAAACCTAACTAACCTAAGGACATCACACACATCCATGCCCGAGGCAGGATTCGAACCTGACACCGTAGCAGTCACGCGGTTCCGGACTGCAGCACCTAGAACCGCAAGACCACCGCGGCCGGCTCCACCCACTCACCCACCCACACAGCCACACACACAAACACACACACACACTCACACACACACACACACTCACACTCACACTCACACACACACATACACACACCACACACAGGCCAGAGGGAGTACTCGAACACCCGACGGGCCTTGATTTTGACACAAAGAAGTTGTCCTATATCTGTGATTTATATTTTAAGCTCCCGGATCATTAGAATTGTTCCAAAGTATCTACTTTCGGCAGTGTCTCTTTTATACAGGGTGGTCAGAAACAGACTGAAAAGCTTGTAACGATGTTGCAGGGTGGGTTGTGTTGCGAAACAATTGATAAAAAAGAAATTCGGTATGTTGCGCCGTTTCCGCACGCATATTCGAGCTGCCCACCAGATACAATAGTGTCAGTTGTTCTCATAGCGTAGATCAGTGATTCCCAACCTTTCCGAGACCATTGCTCATAAATGAGTTCAGATGTTATCCACTACCACGAACATAGTTTGGGACCAGTTTAAACACTAAATTGTAAATAATTAATACTAGTCTTTGAAAATGACAAATGATTATCAATTCTTAGCTAATGTTCAAACAACTGAAACTCACATGTTCTCTCACTGCACCAAGAAATAATGTTAATTCAGCTCTTCGCTTTTGTTTGCAATACCACCGTAGTCGAATATGTACGTTCACACCTGTATGCTGCGAATGGAATTGGTGTTCTTAAGAGTTCTTCGAAGCCGGCCGCTGTGGCCGAGCAGTTCTAGGCACTTCAGTCCGGAACCGCGCTGCTGCTACGGTTGCAGGTTCGAATCCTGTCTCGGGCATGGATGTGTGTGACGTTCTTAGGTTAGTTAGGTTTAAGTAGTTCTGAGTCTAGGGGACTGATGACCACAGTCCCATGGTGCTTAGAGCCATTTGAACCGGTTTTTGCGTTCTTCGAATTATAATAGCTATTAATCACCGACCCAATAATAATAGCTCCTGATCATCGAAATTTCGCTATATTTATGCCTGTTCCGTTTCAAGGAAATCTGTTTCGTGTGTGTTGCCTTTTTGAGGTGCAAGAAATAATGCCACTTACTTCACTGCCTCAAAATGTTCTGTCAGTGACAGAGTTTCGTCTTATAACCCATGTGGGGTCCTGCCCACTTGTCTCTTATATGTGCCTAAAAGATGTTGCTTTCTCGGATAGCTACACAACAAGCAAATCACATTAATGGATTTTATTACAATAAAATAGATTGACAATACTTAACTTTGCCTTACAACGAGTTGTCGCAAGCGATGAGCGATATGCACTTAAGCAATGTCGTTCGCCATAGAGGATGTCTATACAAGCAATTACTTTAAGGCACTTGTCTCGGTATAACAGTTAGGATGACGGCTCTACTATTGTCCGCGTCTTCCACTCCGCGCGAGGCTGGCATGAGTGGCGCTTACATTTTCTTCTTGTAGAGGCCGCTCGTGTCGTGGAGACGTGCTAGTCAACGTGCTAATGACTGACGTCGTCTCGCAGCCTTCTCTGCTCTTGTGTTCTTCATCTTCGCGCCGGCTTTTTTCGTTACGCCGGAACAGCCCAGATATTTACTTTCCACTTTTCCACATCAGAAAAGTAATTTCTATTAGAATTTATTAACGACAACGAGTGTAACTGCTACCACTGGGTGGACCTCAAAAAGAACTAAACAGAAAATTTAAAGTGGTCTCGAGTGCTCATGACTCTTTACAATGAGCTCTGAACTTTTAACACGAAAACCAAACTTCAAAGACTACTCAGCGACACTTGGAGAGATGTATGTTGCGTATTACTGGGAAAGACATAAAAACAAATAAACGGGTTAGGCAACAGACTAGAGGCAAGACGTAATTGTGATATAGACAGGAAAGGGTGGAAATGGCATGGACAGCGGCCTGGAAGATGGATGGTACATAGTCAAAGGAAATTCTCTTACGGATTCCAAGAAATAACCGAAGACTGAGAAAAGCTAGCGGAATGTGGATAGGTAGGTGGGATTAGAAAATGATCAGGAGCCGCAGTGATTCGTATCGCTCAAAGTCGCAGTGCACGGAAATATGTGGAAGAGACTTTTATCCAGCGGTGGATGTGAAATGGCAGATGATTATGCTCCGTTACATATTAGAGCGTACTATAATAGTGATTATTTTGCAAAAAATCATTTTGAGTGGCCCGGAAGTCATCAGTGAAGCCGTTTTGCTTTCACCCTTGACAAAGTTTCATTAGGCCCTTCAAGGGATACTTACCGCTAGATTTGGAACCAATGGCGTAGATGGTAGGGCACAGAACTGCTCCACCTTCGGCTTGGGCTCGATCCCTACCACCGTGTCATGTCAAATTCATGTATCTTTTTCTTGTTCAGTTTTAGGAAACCACATGAAGAACATATTTGGCAACATCGCCTCTGGCAGGACATGTGAAATGCGCGGGCAACTGCCTGATCGCCTAACTCCAATGCTAATTAACTCGGAAAGGGCGCAGCGTATCGAATGCTTTCCCAAACAATTATTTCTCAGCATAGCCAACCCTGCAACACCCTTATAAGCTTTTCAGACTATTTCTGCCCATCCTAGATATCGGGGCTTCTGGTTTGTGTGGCATCTGAACATTGCGCTCTATGCACTCTTATGACCCCAACACACACTGAAACAGCTACACCTAGTACTTAAAATTCATATATTGTGTATGGAGAAGATAAATCTTTCCAATTAAGCAGTTGGAAGGTGCCCCATCCAACAGTCTAATCCAATTTCAGTTAAAACGTGTCGGGAGTTACCACTTTTATATGAAAAAGGAGCTGGATCAATTAACGTCCTGTCGCCGCAGGGATCATTAGAGACGAACTACAGCTCGCATTGAGGATAGCCAGGAAAAAATATCGACGGAATCTCTTTGTAAAAGAAGGATGTGACTTAAATATGGATGGCGAGACGGTAATTGAGTCGCAATACTCCCGAACGCAAGTCAAAACGGTTCACTTGATTAAATATATTTCATACCAGGTACAAACCTTGTGAAACAACTCATGATTAAATAATAGGTCTTGGCTCTAAGCGAGCCCAAGATAAAGGGGGAGAAGTCGATGGAATGGTCGTCTTTATTACTAAGGACAGTAACAGGGAACTAAAAACGGCAACTATGCACGAAAGTCGTGTTGCACTCTTCTACGTATCTGTCGAAGTAGTATAATAGCAATAATCTATTCTCGCATGTGAGGCAGCGGATATTAGACGATTCTAAAGCCGTCATTCCAAATCAGTTCGGATATACTTTATAGATCTGCATAGAAACCGAAACCACAAGGAGGGAGATTCCCCAGGAGTATAACCATCACTTGTTTGGTAGCGAGCCACGAAATTCAGACGATCTCATGGTAAAATTTGATAGCTACACTACTTAATAAATATTGAATGTCAATATATATACACTAACTGATGTGTGTATGCCACACGGCATACAAAGTTCATAGATATGTGTGCTCTATCGCACTCTTTTACCCTAATGTTGCTTCGAAATAATCTTCAGCCAGTATTTCCCCATAGAGTTTCAACTTCATATGCAAAGAAATACGTTATTTTGAAGCTTCATTTTTATATAGTGTTTCCGTGGTCCTTATCTGCTCGCTCCATGCTTTCCTTCCTACATAGTATGCAATCCGTGCACGTCAGCATTTGTTGAAACGCTATCTTCACGAGGTCAGCGTATCTCATGACCTGTTCTGCTGTTGTCATGCCGTCTTCCAGTAACAGATAACAGCCTTTCTAGCTAGTTCATCACATTCTTCCTTGGTTACGGGGATTTACAATGTGACAGACCTGCACTGTAATAGAGAAAATATCCTCATCCAATAAGATGGAGAAATTTAAGCTCACACCATACGCGTGCTTTGCTAGACTGCCATCTGTACATTACTGTCATGTTTCACGCAGTTGTATTAGGCTGAAGACTCATTGTTCGAAATGATTTCTGCAGTTTACAAGCTTTATATTTCCGCCGTTTACTACTTAAATGACATCACCCTATTATGCCTATGAACAGTAAAATTTAATTTTGGTCTGTTGTCTATCCGATAGCATAACAGACAGTCTATATAGTCATGCGACAGATATAAAATGAGCGCATCAAAATAACTTTCAACGCTCCCAAGACGATTATGATTTATCCGTGACGAATGTTTTTCATCACACTGTTTTATTCTTTGCAACCCTGAATTGGTTATGATGTGGTCTACTAACAAATTGTCCCGTCAGAGTGATTCACATTAAAACATTTTTTTCAGGTCCTACGCACACACATCAAATAAAGTTTTGTATCACCCCAGTTACCAGAACTCCTTAAGACAATCGTTGACTGTTGGTATTGTCACAGACACAGTGTCTTTGCTTGTACAGAGATGTCACTAAACCAGCCCAAAGATGTAAACAACCATGCATGAGCAGCGCCTATTAGACGGAGGGCGTCCGACAGCCGATCAGTTCCAATCATTCCACCAGGAAGGAGATACACGGCTCGTGTTTTCTGTAGTTCAACCATGCCTAGACGGTCAATACCGCCGTTCGATCGCGTCCGCATTGTTACTTTGTGCCAGGAAGGGCTCTTAACAACGGAAGTGTCCAGGTGTCTCGGAGTGAAACCAAGCGATGTTGTTCGGACACGGAGGAGATAGAGAGAGACAGGAACTGTCGATGACATGCCTCGCTCAGGCCGCCCAAGGGCTACTACTGCAGTGGATGACCGCTACCTACGAATGATGACTCGGATAAACTCTGATAGCAACACCACCGTGTTGAATAATGCTTTTCGTGCAGCCACATTACGTCGTTTCACGGCTCAAACTGTGCGCAATAGGCTGCATGATGCGCAACTTCACTCTCGACGTCCATTGCGAGGTCCATCTTTCCAACCACGACACCATGCAGCGCGGTACAGGTGGCCCCAACAACATGCCGAATGGACCGCTCAGGACTGGCAACACATTCTCATCACCGATGAGTGTCGCATATGCCTTCAACCAGACAATCGTCGGAGACGTGTTTGGAGGCAACCCGGTCAGGCTGAACACCTTAGACACTCTGTCCAGCGAGTGCAGCAAGGTGGAGATTCCCTGCTGTTTTGGGCTGGCATTATGTGAGGCCGACGTACGCCGCTGGTGGTCGTGGAAGGTGCCGTAACGGTTGTACGATTCGTGAATGCCATACTCCGACCGTTAGTGCAGCCATATCGGCAACATATTGACGAGACATTCGTATTCATGGACAACTGGCGCCCCCACGTGCACATTTTGTGAATGACGTCTTTCAAGATAACGATATCGCTCGAGTAGAGTGGCCAGCATGTTATCCAGACATGAAACTTATTGAAAATGCCTGGGATAGATCGAAAAGGGCTGTTTGTGGACGACGTGACCCACCAACCGTTCTGAGGGATCTACGCCGAATCGCCGTTTAGGAGTGGGACAATCTGGACCAACAGTGCCTTGATGAACATGTGGAAAGTATGCCACGACGAATACAGGCGTGCATCAGTGCAAGAGGACCTGTTACTGGGTATGGGAGGTACCGGTGTGTACGGCAATCTGGACCACCACCTCTGAAGGTCTCGCTGTATGGTGGTAGAACATGAAATGTGTGGATTTTTACTGAGTAATTTATTTTTTACGAAGATAACAGCCAAAGCTGTGAAATTCAATTCTTTTTTTCTTTAGTTGATGGCCGTGTTCGAGTATCAGAACACATTCTCAAATCATCCAAACAGAAAACAATGGTTAATTCCGTGATAGCACGCAAACCGTATTAATACTGTACATATCTGTATATAAATCAAATTTTTCGGTAAATATTGGCAGGACAAACATACAGCTCATTTTTGTGTGGTGATTTTCTTAACACCCGTTTCAAAACAGTCAACTTCCATATTTGCGTTTCTCGAACACCATCTATAAATAAATCCATCTACTTGTTCTTTTTTCTGTTATGTCAAGACAATTTTTAACATCTGCCGTAAAATATGTTTTCAAAACCATTGGTCCCGTTTCTATATGTCTTTAATACGAATTTCTACGAATCTCAGTTCGAAATGGCTGTTTGTGATGGTGGGTGTGAACCAAAAATATACAAAAATAATTAGTAGACTTTTGCTAGGTAAGAAAAATAACCCAAAGTGTACAATAGTTTCATTGTTATACAGAGGAATATTTCCTATTTTAGTGATCTACAACCGCAAGGAAATTAGGTATCCTTGTAACAAAGAAGTGGACGAACGTTTTGTGACAACCATAATAAAATAAAAAGTAACGAGACGCTAGACTATATGATGAAGTTAACAATACCCATTATAAAAATAAAATAATCAGACATTACAATTTCCTAATTCAAAATTTGATCTGAAAGGGAATGGCGTGCCCCAAACCAATTACGGTCGTCCCTTATAGAGCTTGTTGTGGTCTGAGGGAAATCTGGGAAAGTAGAAATATCAGCAGAACACCTACTGTTAAATACAATCTAAGACAGAAATAAAAGTAAAAGTAAAAGAATATTACACTTTCAGAAAAATTGGATAGTTTGTTCAAGAGAAAGAGCTTCACAATTTGAGGATTGAGCAAGTCAATAATGAGTTCATCCACCTCTAGCCATTATCCAATCAGTTGTTCGACTTGGCACTGATTGATGAAGTTGTTGCACGTCCTCTTGAGGGACATCGTGCCAAGTTCTGTCCAGTTGGTGCGTTAGATAGTCAAAATCTGGAGCTGGTTGGAGAGTTCTGCCCATAATGCACCGAACGTTGACAACTGTGCAGAGATCTGGCAACCTCGCTGGCCACGGTAGGGTTTGGAAATCGCAAAAGCAAGCAGTAGAAACTCTCACCGTGTGTGGGCGGGCACCATATTGCTGAAATGTAAGCCGAAGATGGCTTGCCAAGAAGGGCAGTAAAACGGGGCCTAGAACATCGTCGCCGTACTGCTGTGCTGTAAGGGTACCGCGGATGACAAGCAAAGGGGTCGTGCTATGAAAAGAAGTGACATCCCGGACCATCACTCCTGGTTGTAGCGCCATATCTAGGGAGACAGGCGGGTACGCCACCGGTGTGCAGGGCGACTCTACACACGACTTTGCTGGTCGTGGGGGGCTGGAATCTCATTAACTGGAGTAGAATTGTCTCATTGATGAGTTTCGTTTCGATCTGAGGCACTATGACCAACGAAAAAATCTCTGAAGACGGGGCGGACAGTAGTGGGATACGTAGCAAGATAATGCTCACCCACACATGATGGGAGTTCCTGAAGCTTCTCTTCCTGTTCGGTAAAACCTACCTAAGCCATAAAATTCGCCTTATCTCCCTCCATTCGAGAACGTGTGGAGTATTATACGCAGGACTTTCCATCCAGTTTTAGATTTCGACGATCTAACGTGCCAATGGCAAAGAATGTAGCACGATATCGTTTAGAATGATATCCAACAACTCTATCAATCAATGCTAAGCCGAATAACTGACTGCATAATGATCATAGGCAGGCTAAAGCGTTACTGACTTGCTCATTGCTCAAATTGTGAAGCTCTTTCTCGTTAGTAAGTCATTCAATTTTTCTGAAACTAATAATTTGTTTGCCTGTACATGTAAACCACATATACCGATTTCTATTCATTTCGGACACTTCCTTCGTGGAATGCTTTTTTTGTTTTTTTTTGTTTTGGTAGCTAGTAACGTACGTAACTTTCGCTTGATGCGTCACCTACAAGAAACAAAGCACGAGACACTTGGACCATACATACGAAGAACTGCTATAATAATTGAAAGAAATACGCAATGGGACGAATAGAAATGACACTTTTATTCAAAGACAATAATTGCACTGAAGTGACTGAGATTCATGATGGTCCCTTGGACATTACAAAATGGGGGACGTAATTCTTAATTGAGTGCGCGATCACCATGAACGACAATCCATGCGTAATAGGTTATAGTGTTAAAAGGGGGCGGGGGGGGGGGGAGGGTGGCGTTTAGGACAGTGAATGGATTTTGGGAAGTTTATCGTGTAATGTCGCAGATGTGGTACTGATAAAGTGTGCTTTATGTAGTACATTTGATTTGAAAACTTGCAGTGTAGACTATACCGTAGTGTTGTTCATTTTGCATTAGTACAAAAGCTTTAGCTGAGTCACAAAATTTCATTTCCGGTAACTGTTTCTGATTTATTGATTCTAATAAAATCCTCTGTCGGTATAAATGTGGACTGCTAAGTTTGAAATTAATTTTGAAGTAAATGTTGTTTTTTAAGTTCCTTTTATGATGTAGTTTTCATTGCAATTGCACTTAAAGTTTTCAGAATTGTTGTGATAAATTCTGACATCACTGAGAGGAGTCAGTAGTTTTTAGATGTACTTTTATTGATTGAATTGACAAAATATATCCCTATTCATAGATTCATTAGATAAGCTCAATGATCCATTTAAAATCTCAGGTCAACAATGCTTGATTACTTTTCTAGTGACTTTAATGTAATTACTGTAGTATTATACGTTACGGTTGTAGAGGCAAGTGTAAGCAAATTTTGTTAAATTTGTTTTTAAATGTAATTTTTGGAAACCTGTTGCCGAAAATCAAAGAAACTGTCCAGAATTTATCTATCTGCCAGAAAGAGAAAGAAGTTATTGGAAAGGTCTGCAGTTTTAGGGCTGCGTATGTTAAAATAACTTACCCTATTTTCTTATGTGTTTTTCGTGTCTCATTTCTCATTATGCATTCCATAATACAGTTTGCAGCGTGATTTAGCCCCATAGTCACCCCTTTTATGTATAACCTGCACTTCCTTTTCTGATCGACTTTACTTTTCCATGACAATACACTCCTGGAAATTGAAATAAGAACACCGTGAATTCATTGTCCCAGGAAGGGGAAACTTTATTGACACATTCCTGGGGTCAGATACATCACATGATCACACTGACAGAACCACAGGCACATAGACACAGGCAACAGAGCATGCACAATGTCGGCACTAGTACAGTGTATATCCACCTTTCGCAGCAATGCAGGCTGCTATTCTCCCGTGGAGACGATCGTAGAGATGCTGGATGTAGTCCTGTGGAACGGCTTGCCATGCCATTTCCACCTGGCGCCTCAGCTGGACCAGCGTTCGTGCTGGACGTGCAGACCACGTGAGACGACGCTACATCCAGTCCCAAACATGCTCAATGGGGGACAGATCCGGAGATCTTGCTGGCCAGGGTAGTTGACTTAACCTTCTAGAGCACGTTGGGTGGCACGGGATACATGCGGACGTGCATTGTCCTGTTGGAACAGCAAGTTCCCTTGCCGGTCTAGGAATGGTAGAACGATGGGTTCGATGACGGTTTGGATGTACCGTGCACTATTCAGTGTCCCCTCGACGATCGCCAGTGGTGTACGGCCAGTGTAGGAGATCGCTCCCCACACCATGATGCCGGGTGTTGGCCCTGTGTGCCTCGGTCGTATGCAGTCCTGATTGTGGCGCTCACCTGCACGGCGCCAAACACGCATACGACCATCATTGGCACCAAGGCAGAAGCGACTCTCATCGCTGAAGACGACACGTCTCCATTCGTCCCTCCATTCACGCCTGTCGCGACACCACTGGAGGCGGGCTGCACGATGTTGGGGCGTGAGCGGAAGACGGCCTAACGGTGCGCGGGACCGTAGCCCAGCTTCATGGAGACGGTTGCGAATGGTCCTCGCCGATACCCCAGGAGCAACAGTGTCCCTAATTTGCTGGGAAGTGGCGGTGCGGTCCCCTACGGCACTGCGTAGGATCCTACGGTCTTGGCGTGCATCCGTGCGTCGCTGCGGTCCGGTCCCAGGTCGACGGGCACGTGCACCTTCCGCCGACCACTGGCGACAACATCGATGTACTGTGGAGACCTCACGCCCCACGTGTTGAGCAATTCGGCGGTACGTCCACCCGGCCTCCCGCATGCCCACTATACGCCCTCGCTCAAAGTCCGTCAACTGCACATACGGTTCACGTCCACGCTGTCGCGGCATGCTACCAGTGTTAAAGACTGCGATGGAGCTCCGTATGCGACGGCAAACTGGCTGACACTGACGGCGGCGGTGCACAAATGCTGCGCAGCTAGCGCCATTCGACGGCCAACACCGCGGTTCCTGGTGTGTTCGCTGTGCCGTGCGTGTGATCATTGCTTGTACAGCCCTCTCGCAGTGTCCGGAGCAAGTATGGTGGGCCTGACACACCGGTGTCAATGTGTTCTTTTTTCCATTTCCAGGAGTGTATTTTTCAAAGCTTTCCACTACGCTTCCAAATACATTTTTTTCAGTTGTAGTGATAGTACTAAGCATTTGTTTTGAAATTGTATTTAAATACTAGTTATGAAAATTCTCAGTCATTTTTGTTTGCGTATCATTCTAATGATTTCTAATATTATTTATGTTAAACAGTAACATTAAACACAAGTAACTAAGTATTATGTTCTGAGAGACCACTGAGTGTAGGATTTACACTGTGGATTTACATTATGGGCGTGGCTTCGCATTTCTATCAATACAATACACATACATTTCTCATACTTCTAGTTATAAAGTAATTTTGTGGGTTTGGATTATGTGAAACAAAAATGGAATATTGTGTTGTTCTACAATAGGAGGGTCTGGAAAATGTGAATCGAAATCTCCACTCCGTATGTATTTAAGATAAAATGCTGGCTAATGTGCAGTACAAAATCATCAGCTGTAGCTCAGTACATTATTTTTTGGCCAGATTCTGCATGTGTAAACCAAATTTAAAATCTAGAAAACGAACGAGCAATGTATGTGGCAGCTTATTAATTGATCAAAACTGATGCTTTACAATGTACAAATTTCCACTCAAGTCCATTTTACCTTGGCAAATTGTAAACTTAAAATCGTCTGTTATATCCTACAAACTTCTTGACCTACTGGCCACCTGAACTCTGAGATTATCCTGAATAAGACGTTGCCATCGTAGTAGTGAGTACTAGGACACGTACACGAGAGGTAGTGCCTGAGTATAGAATCTAAACTACATCATAATTTGGCACCTCTTAGATACACGAAGTATCCCGTCACTTGACAGAAGGAAGTACATGTAATTAAGTAGAAAACTTCTTAAAATTCTGCATACATGCAAGAGCAAAATCCTTTGCAAGTGCTGTACAGGAGCTGACAATTGTTCTAATCCATTACATTAAATCATACAACTAAGCAAACAATTCATAGACACCCGCTTACCATGTGATAGGGCTCGGTAGACATTAGATATCAGAGCAACTGGTAAGCCATTAGGTCCTAATAACAGAAAACACTATCTGGCAATTAATGCTGGTACTGAGCTTTGCACGGATAAACAAGTAACATGTGATGGGTCGTGAACACCACCACTTCTGTGATCAACGACAATGCGTGACGATCGTGTAACAGAAGATGCCAATGAGTCCTCCAATATTGTTACTGTAGATACGCTATGGCTAGCGCCAGAGGGTACTCGTTTATTCAGCATTAGCAGACAACACGGTTTTCAGAATGGCGTGATACTGGAACCTATTAGCACATCAAATGCACACTTTTTTCACTCCCAGCACTTTCCTCAGAAAATATGTTTAGGAAGACAGTGTACTACCTTTTTATTCCAGACTCATGCCGATACTTTTCAGTTAGTATTCTATATATATCGCGGGAGTCATCACATCTCAGTCTAGAATGGGGAGAGTGGCATGAGAGGCTCGGAATCTGGATACATCAGTCGTTGTTCACTCCAACAGATTCGTATTCTAGCCATGACCCAGTGCCATGACAGGTCGTAATGTTATGGTACACTTTATTAACCTTATTATAGTTTAGGTTAATATTACACTACTGGCCATTAAAACTGCTACACCAAGAAGAAATGCAGATGATAAACGGGTATTCATTGGACAAATATATTATACTAGAACTGACATGTGATTACATTTTCACGCAATTTGGGTGCATGGATCCTGAGAAATCAGTACCCACAAAAACCACCTCTGGTCGTAATAACGGTCTTGATACGCCTGGGCATTGCGTCAAACAGAGCTTGGATGGCGCGTGCAGGTACGGCTGCCCATGCAGCTTCAACTCGATACCACAGTTCATCAAGAGTAGTGACTGGCGAATTGTGACGAGCCAGTTGCTCGGCCACCATTGACCAGACATTTTCAGTTGGTGAAAGATCTGGAGAATGTGCTGGCCAGGGCAGCAGTCGAACATTTTCTGTATACAGAAAGGCCCGTACAGGACCTGCAATATGCAGTCATGCATTATCCTGCTGAAATGTAGGGTTTCGCAGGGATCGAATGAAGGGTAGAGCCACGGGTCGTAACACATCTGAAATGTAACGTCCACAGTTCGAAGTGCCGTCAATGCGACCAAGAGGTGACCGAGACGTGTAACCAATGGCACCCCATACCATCGCGCCGGGTGATACGCCAGTAGGGCGATGACGAATACACGCTTCCAATGTGCGTTCACCGCGATGTCGCCAAACACGGATGCGACCATCATGATGCTGTAAACAGAACCTGGATTCATCCGAAAAAATGACGTTTCGCCTTTCATGCACCCACGTTCGTCGTTGAGTACATAATCGCAGGCGCTCCTGTCTGTGATGTAGCGTCAAGGGTAACCGCAGCCATGGTCTCCGAGCTGATAGTCCATGCTGCTGCAAACGTCGTCGAACTGTTCGTGTAGATGGTTGTTGTCTTGCAAACGTCCCCATCTGTTGACTCAGGAATCGAGACGTGGCTGCACGATCCGTTCCAGCCATGCGGATAAGATGCCTGTCATCTCGGCTGCTAGTGATACGAGGCCGTTGGGATCCAGCACGGCGTTCCGTATCACCCTCCTGAACCCACCGATTCCATATTCTGCTAACAGTCATTGGATCTAGACCAACGCGAGCAGTAATGTCGCGATACGATAAACTGTAATCGCGACAGGCTACAATCCGACCTTTATCAAAGTCAGAAACCTGATGGTACGCATTTCTCCTCCTTACACGAGACATCACAACAACGTTTCACCAGGCAACGCCGATCAACTGCTGTTTGTGTATGAGAAATCGGTTGGAAACTTTCCTTATGTCAGCACGTTGTAGGTGTCGCCACCGGCGCCAACCTTGTGTGAATGCTCTGAAAAGGTAATCATTTGCATATCACAGTATCTTCTTCCTGTCGGTTAATTTTCGCGTCTGTAGCACGTCATCTTCGTGGTGTAGCAATTTCAATGGCCAGTAGTGTATTATTTAATATTAATCACATTAATTCAGTGTATAAGGAAATTGGATTGTGCGAGTGAATGTGGGAACTGCTGCTGGAAAAATTCAAATATTAATCCTGGGTTCCTTGCTAGGTCGCCCCTGAAATATATTCCTTTTGAAGAACATCACCTGGAAACGAAGTTACGTTTTTCAGTTAGACCCTCATTCAATAGCTAATGGATATAATAAGCCACAACGAAATAAATCTCAATGCGTAGAGCAGAACGTGTTCTTAAATTGATATTCATTTATTTTAACTATTAGGACTACAATGAAATCACAGATCTAATAGGAAAGTTATCAGCTTTTACTTAGCCAGTGCCTATGCATTGCCCTGTAATACAACATTCATCTGATCTAGGCTGGTGCTCTCCGAAGAAAGGGGAAAAAAATTGGCTATTCAGCAGGCTTGATTTTCCGAACCAAAGTATCTTTCTTTCATTTGTTTAATTTATGGCGACAACTATATTTAAAAAACTAAGGTACTTGCATAACTCCCGATTTCAGCACGTGAGAAATGCACTGCTAATCTCCTACATTGTCATATCAGTTTAATTTATCGCGACGGCATTAACCTCGTCCTCAAAGGTAGGCCGCTCAGGACGCTGCCATTTACCTCACCCTTGGTACCGTACCGTTACCGATACTAAAACGTGTGCTGGTCTCACCCCTGCTTGCGTCCAACGGCTCTCGCTTCTTCTGTGAAATTCTCAGAATGCCTTTCCACCTTAATAAATAAAATATTTGACCTTTTTACTTCGTGATATATCAAGATAGTATTGATAATGGAAATAATTATCTTACAAATCAGTTTCGGTTGATAATTTTAATGAGTGTTGGATTAGATTTAAAGATTCCTATCTACGAGGTCAACCACTCAAGAACCTATCTTACTGAATAAATTTGCTATCTGCAGAAAGTAATTGATCTGATTCACAAATTGACATTGTGCATAACGCCAACTTTATTATTTATGTTTACTAATTTTACGGTTTTAAAAATCAGAATATGTATTAATGAACTCTGAAATGAGCCTGCTTGCGAAAGTGTTAAAAGACTGCTACCACTGGTGAAAGGTACTTTAAAAAACGTAACAAGTAAACTATCAAGCAGAGAATTTGTTTCGTTTTCCTTTTCGTCCCTAATGTGAAGGTATATCCAGTGATAGTCTAGGCAGTGTGTGATGGTATGCGAAGGTTAAGCTCTATTATAAGGTGTAAACTTACTCCTTCCTCCCAAAACGCAATTTATTTTTTGTTCTTTCGCACCTACCAGCAACTTTACGCGCATTAGTATCCAACTTCAGTCTTTCATGAAACGATCCCAAGCTCTTTAGGGTCTTACGTTGCTGGTACCCTGAATGTTACAGAATTGCAGTATGGTTCAACACCACGCAATAGGTAATTAAATATGTACTAATGTCTGTTTTAAAGGTAATTATCAGGAAACGCTAAACGTGGTAATAAAACCACGGAAAACTTCAATTCAGCTGTAATCATACTTTCCTTCAACATAGATGGGTGTGTGTCGCTGAATTTGTATAAGTAATCCTGCCTTAATCATCTTAAGAACTCGCTATCTTCTAGTTGCTATCGAACAGTTTGCGTCAGTAATGCATTGGTAATAGAACTATCTCTTTTCTTATAGTTAAATATGCTCTCTTATGCAGCACTAAGGATAATTCACTAACGCAATCAGTCTAAGTTTCTGATGAACACTTACACACAGCAGCGTTAGCGGAACGATAGCACCGATACCTCATCATTGAGCAGGAGTGAATAATTTGTTATTCTAACTTTGCCAATGAAAAATCACAAATTTATCGCTTGATTCCAGATATCAATCAATTCCAATGAATTAGAATGCATAAGACCTTACAAATTACTATATCACTCAAGTTTCCCTCTTTTCTGTAACTTAAAAAGCTGTGCGGGTGTCGCCAGAAGAACATCTGTGAATGCACAGCATTATTCTGGGGCGACGAGCGCACGGACAATCTGCTTTATTCTTTAATTTTTATTAGTGTTCTTTGTATTGACTTATTTTTTCACTTGATTGGTGTTCGAGCTTTAGAAAATAAGAAGTTATTGCTTGACTACTACGTTGTATCTCTTCAGCAGACGGAGATAAGCTGTAATTGACTGAAGTGGTGACCCCGTATATTGAATTCCGTTTAAGATGAGCAAATGCAGCACCGTCCGGTCTCATCTGCCGCAGAGTCGGCGCGCCCGCGCGACACACAAAGTACTACGTATCGGCGAGACGCTTTGTTGAAGCGCATCGAAGATTTACAACGTGACATTGAAAACCAGGAAAACGCTGCTCTGAACTTTTCTACTGCATCAAGTAACACCCGTTTGGCGAATGAAACTAGCAAGATCAAGATATGCCCACCGCAGTTCATTCCTGATAAACCGGAATTTTGGCTTGCAATGCTCGATCTGACTTTCCAGCACCACGGCATTGTAAACGAAGATACCAAATTTGTGATCGCTGCTAGTACACTCGACAGTGAAACAGCAACGATCAGCGCAGATATAATACTCCCCCCCCCCCGACGCAGAAGTATAAGCATTTTAAAGTTACCGCTTGAACGACTATGTCGGCCAGTGGAACAACGTAACAAACAAGCACTACATGGCGAAAAGAGAGAAGATAAGTCGTCTTCGGAATTTTGGCGGCACCTGCGAAGCTTTGCCAACGACACCGAGTTGCTAGATATGATAACTGCAACATGTATGGCGCGTACAGTTGCCAGAGGCAATTAGAACGGCTGTGGCTCTTTCCGACGCACGCGAGATTCATAGTTGCTCTCACTAGCCGACAAGGTCTATGCCTCGTTAAACGCCGGGCATACGTGGTCTATGATGTTCGAACGCAGCAGTACAGGCATTCAGGAAGCTGCAGTGATACAACAACGCCGACAAACGGACGTTACTCAACAATTGGACGAACTACGAAATCCCATTGACGACCTGCGGTGACAGATATCGACGTTTCTGGGAGGCAAGGCAGCCACGTACAAGAAGAGCAAGGAAGATGGCAACGTGCCTTAGGAACGTATCTGATGGTACCACCGTCGCTTTAGAAACAAGGCGACGCGATGTACATCACTCTGTACCCACCCAAATGACGACAGTGGCCGGCGATAGACGCCGCCGGTTGCGAGTTCCAGCACCAGCGCCTACCACTGCGAGGTGAGAGCGTTGACAGGAAGCTACTGCTGAGTAACCTTTCTTCTTTACCTTCGCTGTCCCACCGACTTTTTGTCACAGACGCTAAATCTGGCCGCGCTTATCTCATCGACTCAGGCTCGGACGTCAGTGAATTGCCTGTTAGAAGTTGCCATGTGAAGCTCCCTCCATCTCAATCAAAACTCACAGCAGTAAATCAGACTTCAATAATGACTTATGGAAAATGCCATATAGATGTAGACTTCGGTTTCCATGGACTTTCGTGATTACCGATGTGTAAGACGCACTATTGGGAGCAGATTTCTTGTTTCATTACGCAGTTGAAGTAGATGTTGGCTCGTCGAGCATCCGCCAGGGTAAGAAGAGCATTAGAGGCAGCCTAGGACGAGGTTCTCTGCCTAAGTTTGATGACAGACAGGAAGTGACGCCACACGTATCAAACTGCGAATCCGTGCCGTGTGCACAGACAGTTAAGCACAACACGGTCCATCCCATCAGGACCACACCAGGTCAGCCAGTATCTCAGCGCCCGCGCCGGTTAACTGCTGATCGTTTCGCTGCAGCGAAGACAGAATTCGAAGAAGTCTTGCGCTCGGAAGTCGTCCGTAGATCCGACAGCCCGTAGTCATCACCACTTCATCTAGTAAAGAAGGAAGATGGGACCTGGAGACCATGTGGAGACTACCGAGCACTCAATATCCGTACTATTTCCGATCACTACCCGATACCACATATTAACGATTTTATGCACGCGCTGGCAGGCGCGACCATTTTTAGTGTCATTGATTGCCAGAAAGCGTATCACCAGAAACCGGTAGCGCCTGCTTATATACATGTCACCACAGACCAGGGGCGTCAATTCGAATCGACGGTGTTCTCAGAATTGGCCAACCTATGCGATTTACACCATCATCATACCACGGCTTATCACCCTGCAGCCCTCATAGTCTGGGCCCTACAGAGTTCTCTCCCGCGATGGACACTACATGCACATAGATCAAAATGGGAAGACCTAAGTGGTATCTTTGTAACGTGTCAAACCTGCACGTATGCTACCGACCGAAGGGGATGTACACGCTGAACACGACGTGCCACCTTCCACACTACTGGACACGGATGACACTGTCTCGGCTTCACAAGGGGAAGTAGAACCGTCACTGCCAGTACCGGAGGCTGAAGAAGTTCAAGCAGTGCCTTCAGTGCACACGAGAGGTGGACGTCGGGTGAATGAAATACTCGTATAAATTCCCGGAGCTCCGCCGCTCTACAGGGGGGGGGGGGGGGGGGGGCGGGGTGAATGCACAATGAAACGCAGCATTATTCTGTGGCAACGAGCGCACGGAAAATCTGCTTTACTCTGATTTTTATTGATATTCTTTGTATTGACGTATGTTTTTCGCTTGATTGGTGTTCGAGCTTTATAAGATACAGTGTTATTGCCTGACTACTATGTTGTATCTCTTCAGCAGACGGAGATAAGCTGTAGTTGACCAAAGCTGTAACACTGTCTTGTCATTGTTTATTTCAAGTGGAAGGCAAATACTTACTTAATAACGTAGTCAGCAAAGCATTACGTACCCTTCATATTGTCAGTATCCCCCGATAAGTAAATTTCTTTTCCTACATTTTGTATTTAATTTATCATCATTCCTGCTCACGGCAGTATTTTTATATGTCCCTTCTGTAAGAAAAAGCTTTCAGTACACTGATTTTCTCCTCTCTTCAATAAATATTTCTTTTCATTGCCATTACGTCAACAAAGAAGATTACTGGGTATTAAAGGTCAGCTTTATCTTTGCTACAATCTTTCCAGAGCTCATTTTCATTAGATAATCGTAATATCTTTTACTATTCTGCCCTTTACTTAATATTTGAATGTTCCCTTCCATTTATATTTACTTTTAAACTGATCAAAATCAAGGATCTGGTCTATACAGAAAAAGTGGCTGTAGTCTGTAATCTAGTTTTGAATTGATGTATGGAAGTTTTATTCAGCAAAATATATTACAAGACCATATAACGGTAGACGAGTGCCACTGTACCAGAGTCTTATTCTCTGATTGGTCTATATACACTCTAAGACAAAAATAAGAAGGAAAAGCCAAAAAAAAACTACGAATGTGTTACGCGAATTGGTCACAAATTTATCTTCTTTGCCTTACCGTTAATACTCTGCATACTTAACGCCAGTATTGTGTCCTAGACCATTGCATGTGCACCGTACACAGACTTTTTGCCCTCCCTGAAATGTTAGAACAGATACCGTTCGGAAGACCACGCTTGTATCACAAGGGTTTTTCTTTTTTTTTTTAGCTTTTTTGCTACCGACTTAACCTAAAGAAATCCTTTTTCTGCATTTCCGCTACTGGTCTGCCTATTCTTGTCCACTATTACATGTCTTCTTCTTGGAATTATCATTCACTTTTTTTCTATTTCGCTTCATTTTTTCCCCTCAGTTTCTATGTTTCAGTCATTTGAAACCGAACTATCACACTCTGTATCAACCACGCTGATTATAAACACGGGGTATAACTTTCTCTCGCAGTCATTGTTCAGGTGATCAGTTAACCAGTCAGAACCTAGGTATAAGAGAGGTTCAGGTCACGCCTATTCTACTGGAGAGTTTGAGACTGCTTTGTAAGACCTTTTATCTCACCCTTTTTAGTATTGACATGGAGCTATCCCATGCTGTGATAGTTCAACAAATAGGGGCCAGATGGACCCAGCTCGCATAATATGCACCCAGTTCGGTTTTCATCGAACTGAAGGAGATGACCCGTATACCACTAGGCCCGTCAAATTAATTCATTGTGAATCTTCGGCTGCCGTATTTTGTTTCAGCGACAGGCTGCGGCTCGATGTACAATCTTTGCTGCTCGCGACGCTGTCTGGCTAGAATCCCTAGTCTGCAAACAGAAGGCGGCTCCATTTTATCCACCGGCTTTCAGCAAAATTTTTGTACACAGCAACTTATAAAATAAGAACAGTACGTCTTAATCATTATACCTTCTCAATGCATAATCTTGCAGTTCATTCGTAATGAGTAGTGGCGACAATCTGACACGTAATGTCCACTAAAATGAACTTTTGGAGGTTTCAAGGGCCTCCATCCGCTCTCCAAGCAAAGGATATTCGACTGTAGAATTCTCATCCAGCCTCACCAGACAGACGGTCATACCAGTTCAATATCAACTTATGGAAAGTCAGAGCGTTAAAAGGAATACTGACAAATAATAAATGCACTCATTTTTGTGAGGTCTCAAATCTATGTCGTCATTCACAACGAAACTAATATTGTCTATCCCCACCCCCTCCCCATGTCAGATTCTAGGTACGCTCTTCCCTAACGTCCATATTATTTCTGTAGATCGTTTATCGCCTTGGGTAACGAAGGGTCAGTAGCCAAACTAACGCTTCACCAGAACACATAGGGCCGTAAACAAGACAAACCTGGGGCACTTGATAGAGGTCTATCAACTAGGAGCAGATAACTACGAACAAGGTCTGACAATATTCGAAAGACATAATCTGTAATGTCTAAGAATAAAATATCAGACGAAACATTGGCTACACTCTAGACATTTGTGGCGTCTTTCCACAACGGCTACAAGGTCACCGATTGGAATCTGAATGGCCCACTCTTTTTAGAACAAAAAGAATAGATTTCTTCGAATCGAAACGCGAATATAATTCTCTGGTTCGTCTTTCCATTTTCCAAGCGAGTACGAGTACCCCATTTTTGTAGTGGAAAAGTGTACGTGAACGCACGAACACAGGCACCCACCCACAATCACGATGATCAACTAGCACTCCAGCCGTGACCGCAGACGTGTGAAGTCCGATAACAGATGCGTTATCTGTCACGAATACGAAAAATAATGTTATCTTACCACTAAGGAATGCGCTGCGTAATAACGGAGGTCGACCGGGCAGTTGATTTTTCTGTACGCATTGTTTGATTGACATCTTTTCGAGTCGTGTGATGCCTGAGGCATCACGTGCGAGCAGAGAGTATTGCGAGAACTGCTACTCTGACACAGCCACAGATGAGGGTGACGTAACTTCCGTGGAGCGATATAATTTGAAGTTCGCCGATACTGACCTTCTTGAGAACAGAAGTGACCATGTTCTACATATTTTTCCTTCAACACTCTGGCCCAAGACAGCTGTCATTCCAAGAGCCAAGAAGTAAGGACGTTACCTCACCTGAAAACTCAATTGCAGTTCTTGAACCATCTGGATTTGAATTCTGCAGTATGGTAAAGCCTTCGTAACACGCACCGTGCTTTTGAGCGTCAACGTTGAGCGTGCCGAGTTAGACGTGCTGCTGAACGCTCTGAAACGATGGGGCCTGTGCATATGACACGTGCGCCTCAACGAGATGTACGCGATCGCAACGTCCAGCGCCAGTTGTTGACTATCTGGCTCGTAAATCAAACTGTTTACGAAATGGACGGTCGTAAAAATCTATGTTAGCGCTGCTAACATTTCCTCCCTTGTTCATACGCTAATCGCTTTGTTCTGTTTGCAGTATACACTAATAAAAATTTCAGTATCCATGAATACGGTACTTTATAAGGCTAAAAGGAAAGTACCATGTCCAGTGAATGAATACAGCGGCTTGTAAAAGTTGCATTAGAAATAGTTCGATACAAAGATAAAATTATTTCATGATGCTAATTTTTTTAATGGAACCCTAACGTCATTCTTACTTGATCACTTTTCCCATCCATTAGTAGAATCTTCACAAATTGTGAAACACAAAATTTGAAGCAGGAAAGTGCAAAATATAGTATTGAAAGTAGTGCAATCTGTCTTGTAGATAAAGCCAACAGAACGAACTCACTCATCAGAAACAGCGCACTTTTATTTACGTAACATTAAAGTCTATAGAATATTCTTCTACTAAACTAATAATAAAGTATCAGAACCTATCAGAAAAGGTGAACGTTAAAAAAGAAAAATCGGATACAATGTGGCGCGAACCGGCAACACGTCAGCGGTCACATCAGTGATGTGTCTCTACTCATTACACTACCATACTTTACATCTTAGCATCACATGAAAGATTTAGTCGTAGCTATTTTCTTACGTGGCATTTAATCATAACAAATTGCACCTAAGACAAAGGCGTTTTTGATGGATCCTCAATTTTCCTTTGCCTTGAAACGTTCGTAACACACAAGTTACTTTTTTAACTGACTATCGCGTTTTCCGTCTTTTTATGGCAATAAATCGTACAACTGTCGACGGGTTTCGAGAGATCAGCAATTTCCTGGCGCTTAGAAAAGGCATATATACAGGGTGATTATAATTAAAGTTAAACGTTCAAACCGCTGTATAAGTAACTTCACTGGTCAGAATGACGTCAAATTGCAACGGAATATCGGAGAAGAGGGAAAACGTATGACAGAAGAAAAATAAAAAGTTACAAAATGCAACAAAAGATGGCATTGTAAGCATCATAATTTAATAGTAGTCGACTACAAATGACAAATGAATCATACAACAATGCCTAAGGCGTATGTTTGACGTTAAACAAACTGTACTGCTCAGTGTACATGGGTGTACGGGTGTAACACTGTTAGTTACGCAAGTCCATCCACCACGGCATCATCATAGCACACCGGATGGGAGAAACCGGCTTTAATTGTCCTGAGGCCAAAAACTGCATAAAAAGCATCAATAAAAATCAAATCGGATTATTACTTTCTGTGTGACTGCCGCAAAACATGTTTAATATGCTGTCCACCGTTTTCTGCAACAAGTTGAAATCGAGAAACAGCATATTCCACAACTAATCGAAATGTTTCCGGGGTCACGTTCAGTATGTGTTGCGTAATCAGTGCCTTCAGTGCAGCGAAGTTCGCAATTGGAACACTGAACACAGCATCTTCCAGACAGCCCCACAGCCAGAAGTCACACGGATTAAGATCAGGTGATCGGGACGGCCCGGCTGTAGGGAAATGGCGGCTGATACTTCTATCATTTCCGAAATGGCGCTTCAGCAGCTGCTTATCTGGATTTGCAATGTGCACAGCTGCGCCATCTTGCATAAAAATGATCCCATCCACATATTTACGGTGTTGGAGAGCTGGAATGACGTTGTTGCGCAAAAGACACTCATAGCGCTTAGTGAAAGTACAGATAACAGGACCGGAAACACCTGTCTCTTCGAAAAAAATATGGCCCTATGATAAATGCTGCCGTAAACCCGCACCACACAGTGACCTTTTCTGCATGAAGTGGTACTGGTTGATTTGTGTGTGGATTTTCCGTTGCCCATATTCGACAATTCTGTCTATTGACATATCTTGTCAGATGGAAATGGGCTTCGTCTGTCCACAAAATCTTCCACGGCCAATCATTGTCCACTATCATGTGAGCAAGAAATTCTCAATCAAAGGTCTCTCTTGCCGGCAGGTCAACAGGAAGCAACTCGTGCACATGGGTAGTTTTGAATGGATAGCAAAGAAGGATGTTTCAAAGGATTTTATTCAACGTGTCCACGGGTATGTCCAATGTTCGGGCAATTCTCGATGCACTACACGTTTTCACACCACCACAGGTCTCCTCCTGGATTGCTGTGGCTACTGCTTCCACTGACGTCGAATCAATTCGTATCCTTCCTCTAACAGGTCGCACACCAAAAGAACCGGCTTTTCTAATTTCCTAATCATTTTCTCCAGACCCACGGCAGTCACTGGCCAACGCCTTTTTTCAAACCCTTCAGTGCCCACAACTTCTGCAGAGCGACGTGTGCACAGTCATCACTCTTGTAATACAGCTTCACAAGCAGAGCGCTATTCCGCATTGAGACAGGCGTGGCGAACGTCGCAGACGGGAAAGGAGGAAAAGCTGTGTATCCGGCGTGTTTATACCAACTTCAATGGGTCGTGCGCATGACAGGTGTTTTCATTTACGTATTCTGACACATGCAGCGCCATCTATTGATCAATTTTCACACTATTTTTTCTTCTGCCATACGTTTTCCTCCTTCTCCGATAATATTCGGTTGCAATTTGAAGGCATTCTGACCAGTGGTGTTATTTCTACAGCGTTTTGAGAGTCTAACTTTAATTATAATCACCCTGTACATATGGGCTTCAGTTGAAAGCCAAAATGACGTCTCGCAACTCTGTAGTGAAGAGAGATGGCCTCATCTGACGTTGGAGCCTTTCTCACATCTCACTGATCTAAGTTCAGACGCACGCTCAGAATATCTGACGTACTAGATATTGCCCAGAACGTTCGGAAAAATTCCCCAAAGTACTTTTCCACGTTGTGACAGAAACGCGGCACACTCAACACTCAACGTTCCAATGTGTGGTCCTCGTGCCGACGGTTTTATTAATTTCCCCGCCCGGCCACCTAAATCGCTTAACGCAAACACCTAGATGGTTCGTTTGAGAAAGAACAGCGAAACTCCTACCCAGTCCATCCCCCATCCCGAGCTTGTGGTTTGTCTCAAATAACTTCGTCGTCTACTGTGCACTGGATGACCAATCAGCTGCTTATTCGGAAATATTTCTCTTACACAACTGAAGCGTCAGCGTCCCTTCACCAAATGACGGTGTCCAGTGTTACGTATAGATGCTTCAGTGGGCTTAGGGATCATAAGAGTGCGTAGAGTGTAATGTTCACTACGTTGCTAGCGAGGATACCAATGTACTTCTCTAGGAAAAGACCAGCGTAGCTGCGATATTTACCGGACAATTCTCCGTCATGCTTCTCATACCGTCACCATATAAGGCCCTGCGGAGCGTACGTAGCAACATGATGTATATGTTTTTCACGCTGCCCTACTACTTCCAAACTCGTCTATGAGATGTGTGTAGTCAATTTCCGGAAGGAAGTGCCAACATAGTTTTACTTCAAGTTTCATCTATCCATATCGATTTCGTTACAATAATAACAATTTCGTTTAGTTTCAGTGGCCCGCTGCACGCCACCTGCGCGAGTTGCATGTCCCTTACCTATCCCAGTTAACCAACGGGGATAGCGTGAAATATTTCCTCGCCACAGAGAAAGTTTTTCAAAAGTAAAATCCTACAGCTACACGACATTGCAAAATGCAAATGACTTAAAACTTTCACGTCCGTATTTTACACATGAAGATGGTAGATTCCAACGGCGATCTGATTATCTCTTATGCTTACAAACTGCGCAAATTTCTGTTGCAAAAATACTTTCGTGATCTGAAAAGTTAAATATCAGTAAGAAATTATTATTCCCGCGGTCATAAAAAGTAGAAAAATGGTAATATCTCCGACCAATCCGTTTTGATTGTCTGCCGTCACGCTTCAGTGACTCTTGACCGTTAAAATGTAATGAAATTCTTTCAATGAAAAAAAATGTAGAAAATAACGTAAGCGGATATCGACACTGTCGCAGATAGGTTCTTTCTCTATTAAGAAAATGATTGAAGAAAGTGCATAAATGAAGCTCGAGTCTTTGGTTATTGAATAAATCCGTCCCCATCCTTTTGAAGACGGCCTCTGGAAATCATAAATAGCACATGTAATCCAAAAATGTTATTCATGTAAGGTATTCCATCTGACGCTACGAAATTCAACACAGCTAGACAATTAATATTAACTTATCCCTCCTCAAGCCAACGGCCTTGCCGCAGTGGTAAGAGCGATTTTCGTTAGATCATCAAAATGGTTCAAATGGCTCTGAGCACTATGGGACTTAACATCTGAGATCATCAGTCCCCTAGAACTTAAAACTACTTAAACCTAACTAACCTAAGGACATCACACACATCCATACCCAAGGCAGGATTCGAACCTGCGACCGTAGCGGTCGCGCGGTTCCAGACTGAAGCGCCTAGAACCGCTCGGCCACAGCGGCCGGCGTTAGATCATCGAAGTCAATCGCTGTTGGTCTTGTATAGCACTTGCATGGTTGACTTCGATGTCTGCCGAGTGCCGTTGACAAGCAGGGTGCACACAGCCCTTGTGAGGCCAAGTGAGGAGCTATTTGACTAAGAAGTAGCGGCTCCGGTCACAAAAACTGAAAACGACCGGAAAGAACTCTTCTGACCACATGGCCCTCCATATCTGCATCCAGTAACGCCTATCGTCTGAGGATTAACGCCGCGCTCAGTTAGTTCCGTTGGGACTTCCGAGGCGGAGTATTATTCCGCAATCAGACAATAAACAACAAGACAGCGAAACATAAGTAAGGAAGATACAATATAAACATCATAAAACAAGGTAGTGTAGCCTGTGGCTATGCTCTCACGCTCCTGTTCTTGGTAATATAGATTGGTAGTCAGACATCATGTAATTAAAGTCTTATTTTTTTCTTTTCTTTGTATTTTTAGTACCGCTTACACGTAAAAAAGAATAGTTTAGTCTCATATTAGAGTTTGTGATTAAAAATAATGCTATAAGGAGATCTGCAGTTTAACGTGGAGTGCGAAGCAGGAGTCGTTTCTGGCAATCCCTCACATCGTTGACAGGTGAAGGCTACGTTAAAATGAAGACGAAAACTTAGTGGTCCGATCCCACGCCCTCTCGTTATCGAGGCATGCTATTTACGCTAAACCACTAAGGACGACGTGCTGAACAGTTAGTTATAATTAATGTTGTAAGACGTAGTTCGATACAAAAGTTTTGTGGCAGTTTTGAGTTTGACATTCCATGTCATTACTTTGTTATGAGAGAAAATGCTGGTGAAACTTACGAGAATTATAGACATGAAGTTTATCTTTTTTTATGTATTTCCGACAATACGGAGACCTCCGCGTTCTGATAATTCGGAGGCTAATAAATAGCTATTTGTGACTGCGATCCGTAATTTAGTATCCAGCTGCGTAAACATTTGCACTTTAAAAGCTGAATAACAGAAATGACATGTGGCGTAAAGAAGCTCTTATAGCGATGTGAGATTGCTGCTTACCATAGAAGAAATACTTCTTATAACTACTCGAATCAGCGTAAGCTAGTGGTCAGACTCAAAGTTGAACGCTTGTAATTAAAGATCGTGTTATGTCTCGTGCAAGAAGGAGAAACGCGTACGAGGACGTGTCGGAACTCGGTAGCGGGATGATCGTGGCCTCTCGACATGGCGATTTATCACTCTGCGATACTGGTTCTCGTGTTGGGTGGGGTCCCACGGCTTTGATGCGAATGTAGAATCGATGGGGCGTGATGGTTACAGAAAAAAGTGGTTCAAATGGCTCTGAGCACTATGGGACTTAACTGCTACGGTCATCAGTCCCCTAGAACTTAGAACTACTTAAACCTAACTAACCTAATGACAGCACACAACACCCAGCCATCACGAGGCAGAGAAAATCCCTGACCCCGCCGGGAATCGAACCCGGGAACCCGGGCGTGGGAAGCGAGAACGCTACCGCACGACCACGAGATGCGGGCGATGGTTACAGAAACATCCCCAGATTGTCACAAGTGAGTAACTTCTGTGACTGGGCAAGACTGACCCAGATCGCATTTTGGACAAGCCCTCCATCTCCACAAATTTGTCCTCTAAATGCTCAACAAAAAATTGAGGCTTTATCGTCATGAAAGATTCCCCATCAGCTCTCGAACATACAAGGTATCGGGGCGAATAAGATCTGCTGCCACCCTTAGCCTGACGTTCCTCCCATGGTGTGGCCAGGGAGGGTAAAGATTTGGAGTCATACTTCTGTGTGTTGAATTGAGCTCATGATTGCTTGGAGATTGCTGGTGCTACACCACCAGCAAGAGATGATGGACTACGCTTCATAGCGTGTCATCTGCCCTGATGCCGCCCACTCCTACCAGGGCCCTCCCCATGGACGCCACTCAGCTGAAGCAAAGACCACCTGGCAGGATGGCCATTTCCGGGAGTCCCAATGCCCCAGAGTGATGGGCATCCACCCCTTGGCATACGTAGGAAGTTAACGGCGCCTGCATCAGCAGAGCGAACACTGTGTAGTCAGGGGGCCACAACCAACAGGGTACATGGTGGCCCCTACCACAACAGACTGGCTACTGTGTTGGATATCAGGTGCGAAGAAGTCCATGGTCATCGTCGGCCCAGAAAGTGACACTGCATAGTGCAAGGTGGAAAACGCACCCAGAAAGGTTTCCTCACCCAAGAGATGGAGAATGGGCAGGACTGCAATGCAATGACGAGAAAGTGGGCTATGGATCTCAATGCACGATGGACATGATGCACCTTGTAAGGCGCCCTTCCCCAGTTGGCTCTCTCTTCGGGAAAATTTTGAAGAATGGAGGTCAAACCACTACATGGGACCATCACATAAAGACCAACACGTGTGAAACTCCTTTTAGTCGCCTCGTACAACAGGTAGGAATACCTCAAGCCTATTATAAGCCCCAGACCCACACGGGTGACAGATTCCCTGCGAGAGGCCAACATGGAGGACTGCCACACTTTCATAGTCTCCTTCATGGCACGCAATTTGTTGCACGTGATAAGGTTATGCCATTTCATCCTCCAAAGCTGCAGAACCTTGCGGTGTAGTGCTGAACGCATGTCAGTTGCAGAGAAGCCGATCTTCATAAGCGCTTTTCTCGTATCCTGTTTGGCCAGCCTGTCAGCAAATTCGTTACCTGGGGTCCAGACAAACACCACTGAACGAATGGACCGTTCCAGGGCATAGGTGGACTCCTGGATGGTCGCTACCAAAGGATGACGAGGGGAGCAGTGGTCGAAAGCTTGTAGGTTGCTCATGGAGTCTGTACACAGAAGAAACGACTCCCCAGGGCATGAATGGATGTGATCAAGACCACTAGATATAGTCACCAGCTCAGCAGTGAAAACACTGCAGCCATTGGCCAGGGTATGCTGTTCAGTACGTCCTCCATTGACGTATGTGAAGCCAATGTGATGATCAGCCATCGGGGCATCAGTGTAAACCACTTCGTGGCCTCTGTACATGTCAAGAATCGAGAGGAAGTGGCAGTGGAGAGCTGCGGGGTTGACTGGGTCCTTAGTATCATGTGAAAGGTCGAAGCGAATGGCGGCCTAGGTGTACACCATGTAGATGTACTCGACTGGACCTCAAGTATAGGTGTTAAAGGCAAGGAAACCAGTTTGGTTGATGGATTGATTGATTGAGAGAGTATGGGACCAAACAGCGAGGTCTTCAGTCCATCGATTCCAAAGTGGGTTACATAAGAACGACGGTCTGCTAAAAGTGAATGAATTCACTGAGAGGAATCAAATTATAAAAGAGTGAACATTACACACATAGTAAAAGAATAAAAGGTGAGACCACATCTAAAAACTGGAAAAAAGGAGAGCGGTGACGGGTTCGCACACTGTGAATACTGCAAAAGGAATCCCAACCACAAACAACGCGCCCCTGCTGCAAGACTAAAGGAGAACCTTATATCTGGCAATAAAAACCACTTTCATGGAGGAAACTGAGGACCGTATCAACCAACCGTTGATCGTCTGCTAACATTAAATTTTATGGAAGCAGGAAGACTATACTTAGCATGAAGGGTCGACAGAAGGGGATATGCCACCAATATGAGAGATATCATCAGTCTGCGGCCACAACCACATTGTGGGGGTGGGTCGTTACGTATGAGGAAACAGTGGGTGAGCTGGGTATGGCCAATGCGTAAATGGCATAAGACAGCGGACTCCTTCCGAGGGGGCAGAAAGAAGTGCCCCAAACTGCAGTAGACCCCTTGATTGTGCGGAGTTTATTACTATGAGCAGTATCACTCCTGATGGCATTCCAGGACAAAGAGATTTGACGTAGATCTGCATATCTGCAGCTGGAATTGTGAAAGGAAATGGGGGGGGGTAAGTATCTCCTTCTGTAGCCAAACGGACAGCCAATTCATATCCTGGGATTCCCACGACTTGGAACCCGGAGAAAGATGACAGAACAGGCGTCATGCTCAAGGGCAGAGAAAGGTCATAGATGGCAGATACCAAGGCGGGACGAGAGTAGCATCGATCTATAGCCTGTAGGTGGCCATGGAGTCGGAACAAATTAAAAAACTATGGAGGGAGGCCTGAGAAACAAAAAGGAGGGCGCTGTGAATGGCTGGTAGCTCTGCTGTAAATACATTACAAGTTACTAGCAACAAATGGTGCTCAAAGCCAGTAGGAGACGTGAAAGCGTATCCCACGTTACCAGCAGTCTTAGAACCATCAGTATAAAAGATTGTGGCACTCTGGTACTCTGCAAGGATGGCACATACAAGATGCCAGTAAACCATAGTAGCAACAGAGACCCTGGGAGAGATCGGTCCTAATCCGTGGTCTAGGCACCATCCAAGGGGGGGAGGGGGGTTAAGGGAGGAAAGATACATGGTACAGTCCAGCAGTCCAGTGAGTGCATATGGAGGTCCTGGCAGAGAGTAGTGAGACATATGCCAACTGGCCATCTCACCCATGGCGGGTGTTAGGAGGGAGACATACCTCGTTGACGAAGAGCACAGGGTACACAGGATGGTCAGGGAATTGACGAATGGCGACTGCATAAGAAACAAGGAGTTGGCTCCATCAGATGTGTAGAGGGGGAATCCCTGCTTCTGTGAAGAGACTATCAACAGAACTAGTGCAAAAGGCACTAATAGCCA
Organism: Schistocerca cancellata; assembly: GCF_023864275.1. Taxonomy (NCBI): domain Eukaryota; kingdom Metazoa; phylum Arthropoda; class Insecta; order Orthoptera; family Acrididae; genus Schistocerca; species Schistocerca cancellata. Next base: position 166,938,787 of record NC_064628.1, on the reverse strand, counting down.
GCTGCACCCCACAATGATGGACAGGGTGAAGGAGTTTCAAAGTGGAACGAGCTGCTGAGCCATAAACCTGACCACCATAATCGAGTTTGGACAAGACCAGAGCACGGTAATGATGGAGAAGAGTGGAACGGTCTGGACCCAAAGATCTGTGGGCCAGGAGGTGGAGAGCATTAAGCTTCCACATGCGTGTAGTCTTTAGTTGGCGATTGTGGGGAAGCCATGTCTGTTTGCTATGAAAAATAAGACCCAGGAAACGGACTGTGCTTCAACATTGACGAGCTGGTTGCCTAAATAAAGTTTTGGATCTGGGTATCCTTTGGGTCGACGACAAAAATGCATAACCCGCGTTTTGGAAGGGGAAAACTGGAAGCCATGGACGGTGGCCCACGCAGATGCCCGTCGGATGGCGCCTTCGAGCAAGCGCTCAGCAGACACCACCGAGTGGGAGCTGCACCAGATGCAAAAATCGTCGACATACAACTCCAGGATAACCAGAAGCCCAACAGAGGTCACAAGCCCATTTATGACAATGAGGAAGAATGTGACACTTAGCACAGAACCCTGTGGGATACCATTCTCCTGTATCTGAGGGGTGCTGAGTGAAGTGCCAACTCGAACCCAGAAGAGCCGGTGAGATAAATACTCGCAGATAAAAATCGGAAGGGGATCACGGAAGCCCCAGTCATGGAGGGGAACTAAAATGAGATGGGGCCAAGCCACGTCATACGTCTTATGTAGGTCAAAAGAACACTGCGACAAGGTGCCGGCGGTGAGTAAAATCCTGTCAGATGCCTGATTCCAATCAGAGTAAATGGTGATTTGGAGATCGGTCAGCCCGGAGGCCACACTGATATGGTGACAAAAGGCCTCGAGATTCGAGTACCCAACATAATCTGAAGTTGATCGTCCTTTCGAGCAGTTTACAAAGCACATTCGTAAGGCGAATGGAGAAGCAGCTATCTAGAGAAGTTGTGTTATTCCCGGTCTTAAGGATGGGGATAACTATACTGTCTCGCCATTGTGACGGAAAATCACCTGTGAGCCAGATGTGATTGAGGACCATGAGGAGCTGTTGCCTCTGGGGAACATCCAAAGGCTGAATCATCTTATTGTAAGCGGAATATGGCCCCGTGGCTCTCTCCTGAAGAGCTAAAAGCCTGCACCAATTCCCATTCAGCGAAAGGTGCATTATAGGGCTCAACATGGTGTGGGATGAAACGGAGGGTGGTCTGTTCAACTCTGCGTTTCTGCTGGAGAAAAATTACCTCGAGCAATTAAACAGAGAACCGACTCGTGGAGATAGCATCTTGGACCTACTGACAACAAACAGACCCGAAATTTTTGAGACTTTATGCGCAGAACAGGGTATCAGTGATCATAAGGCCGTTGCAACATCCCTGAATATGGAAGTAAATAGGAATATAAAATAAAGAGAGGAAGGTTTATCTGTTTAGCAAGAGTAATAGGAGGCAGATTTCAGACTACCTAACAGATCAAAACAAAAATTTCTGTTCCGACACTGCCAATGTTGAGTGTTTAAGTAAAAATTTCAAGGCAATCGTAAAATGCGTTTTAGACAGGTACGTGCCGAGTAAAAACTGTGAGGGACGGGAAAAACACACCGTGGTTCGACAACAAATTTAGGAAACTACTTCGAAATCAAAGAGAGCTTCACTACAAGTTTAAACGCAGCCAAAACCTCTCAGACAAACAGAAGCTAAACGGTCAAAGTTGGCGTCAGGAGGGCTATGCGTGAATTCGAAAGTAAAATTCTATGTACCGACTTGACAGGAAATTCTAGGAAGTTCTGGTCTTACTTTAAATCAGTAAGTGGATCAAAATAGCATATCCAGACACTCTGGGATGCTAATGGCATTGAAACGGAGGATGACACGCGTAAAGTTGAAATACTAAACACCTTTTTCCAAAGCTGTTTCGCCGGCCGGAGTGGCCGTGCGGCTCTAGGCGCTACAGTCTGGAGCCGAGCGACCGCTACGGTCGCAGATTCGAATCCTGCCTCGGGCATGGAAGTGTGTGATGTCTTTAGGTTAGTTCTAAGTTCTAGGTGACTGATGACCTCAGAAGTTAAGTCGCATAGTCCTCAGAGCCATTTGAACCTTTTGAACCAAAGCTGTTTCACAGAGGAAGACCGCACTGCAATTCCTTCTCTAAATCCTCGCACGAACGAAAAAATGGCTGACATCGAAATAAGTGTCCAAGGAATAGAAAAGCAACTGAAATCACTCCACAGAGGAAAGTCCACTGGACCTGACGGGATACCAATTCGACTCTACACAGAGTACGCGGAAGAACTTGCCCCCCCCCCCTTTCTAACAACCGTGTACCGCAAGTCTCTAGAGGAACGGAAGGTTCCAAATGATTGGAAAAGAGCACATGTAGTTCCAGTTTTCAAGAAGGGTCTTCGAGCAGATGAGCAGAACTATAGGCCTATATCTCTGACATCGATCTGTTGCAGAATTTTAGAACATGTTTTTCCTCACGTATCATGTCATTTCTGGAAACCCAGAATCTGCTCTGTAGGAATCAACATGGATACCGCAAACAGCGATCGTGTGAGACCCAACTCGCTTTCTTTGTTCATGAGACCCAGAAAATATTAGATACAGGCTCCCAGGTAGATGCCATTTTCCTTGACTTCCGGAAGGCGTTCGATACAGCTCCGCACTGGCACCTGATAAACAAAGTAAGAGCCTACGGAATATCAGACCAGCTGTGTGGCTGGATTGAAGAGCTTTTAGCAAACAGAACACAGCATGTTGTTCTCGATAGAGAGACGTCTACAGACGTTAAAGTAACCTCTGGCGTACCACAGGGGAGTGTTATGGGACCATTGCTTTTCACAATATATATAAATGACCTAGTAGATAGTGTCGGAAGTTCCATGCGGCTTTTCGCGGATGATGCTGTAGTATACAGAGACGTTACAGCATTAGAAAACTACAGCGAAATGTAGGAAGACCTGCAGCGGATAGGCTCTTGGTGCGGGGAGTGGCAACTGATCCTTGACATAGACAAATGTAATGTATTGCGAATACATAGAAAGAAGCATCCTTTATTGTATGATTATATGATAGCAGAACAAACACTGGTAGCAGTAACTTCTGTAAAATATCTGGGAGTATGCGTACGGAACGATTTGAAGTGGAATGATCATATAAAATTAGTTGTTGGTAAGGCGAGTGCCAGGTTGAGAATCATTGGGAGAGTCCTTAGAAAATGTAGTCCATCAACAAAGGAGGTGGCTTACAAAACACTCGTTCGACCTATGCTTGAGTATTGCTCATCAGTGTGGGATCCGTACCAGGTCGGGTTGACGGAGGAGATAGGGAAGATCCAAAGAAGAGTGGCGCGTTTCGTCACAGGGTTATTTGGTAAGCGTGATAGTGTTACAGAGATGTTTAGCAAACTCAAGTGGCAGACTCTGCAACAGAGACGCTCTGCAGCGCGGTGTAGCTTGCTGTCCAGGTTTCGAGAGGGTGCGTTTCTAGATGAGGTATCGAATATATTGCTTCCCCTACTTATACCTCCCGAGGAGATCACGAATGTAAAATTAGAGGGATTCGAGAGCTCACGGAGGCTTTCCGGCAGTCGATCTTCCCACGAACCATACGCGACTGGAACAGGAAAGGGAGATGATGACAGTGGCACGTAAAGTGCCCTCCGCCACACACCGTTGGGTGGCTTGCGGAGTATAATTATAGATGTAGATGTAGGGTAGGAAGCTGACGATGATGCCATCACAAAGTGTGTCGCAAGGTGTACTGCGAGGACCAATAGATCAGTGCAGACCTTGGACAGTTGACTGTTGCTGGCGACCCAGAACGCTACGGAGCAATGACCAAACGTGCGATAAAGAGGCTTACGTCCCCACGGAGGAAACATAGCGCTCCCATCATTCCTTTTTACTACGCATAGTAAGGTAATGAGTCTTAGCATGGAGACGCTTAAAAGTGAGAAGGTTGGTCTGAGAAGGGTGTCGCTTAAATCGCTGCAGCGCCCGTTGGCTTTCCTGGACAGCGACTGCGACGTTGGTTGACTGGTTGATTGGGGTTTAAGGGACCAAACAGCAAGGTCATTAGTCCCTCATGTCAAAGGTGGTCCATTCAAACAGATTTACATCTCAGAAGAGTAATAACGGTAAAAGGTAAAAGGCTAAAAAACGTTAAAGGGTAGTCGTGTTGTCAATGGTGAAAACACAAGGAGGGAAGTCAGCAACTGGGCACGCCATATAGCACCTTGGATCTGCCGCTCTGCAGAGGCTATCGAAGAGGAACTAACCCAAATGCAGAAATCATCCACATACAGAGCAGGGGTGACGAAAGGACCGACAGAGGCCACAAGTCCGCTGGCTACGGTGGCCGTGCGGTCCTCGGAGCTTCAGTCCGGAACCACATGACTGCTATGGTCGCAGGTTCGAATCCTGCCTTGGGCATGGATGTGTGTGATGTCCTTAGGTCAATTAGATTTAAGTAGTTCTAAGTTCTAGGGGACTGATGACCTCAGATGTGAAATCCCATATTGCTCCGAGCCATTTGAACCATTTGAACCATAAGTCCATCTATCGCAATGAGAAAAAGTACACTCAAGAAGGAACCCTGTGGGATACCATTCTCCTGGGTCCATTTAGATCTAAAAACTCTACCAACCCCAACCCTGAATGACCGATGAAAGTAGAACTGGCGGATAAAAATCGGGAGTGGGCCCTGAAGAATCCACTCATGAAGTGTAAGTAACATATGATGGATCCAAGCCATTTCATAGGCCTTGCGAAAGTCGAAAAATGCTGCAACCAAATGGCGGCGCCTGCCGAACTGCGGATTCCAAGCAAAGTAAATAATTGATCGGGGACCATCCCTCTTGGAAGCCACACTGGTAAGGGGACAATAGAGCCCGAGATTTGAGGACCCAATCGAGCGGACAGGCTACCATCCCTTCAAGTAACTTGCAAACAACGTTTGTCAGACTAATTGGCTGATAGCTTTCAACAAACAGGGGGTTCTTACCACGCTTAAGGACGGGAACCACGATGCTATCCCTCCATTGAGAAGGGAAGTCCCCCTGGAGCCAAATATGGTTAAACACCCAGAGAAGATGTTGCCATTGTGGAGCACTGAGATGTTGAAGCAGTTGGTTATGAATGGAGTCTGGGCCAGGGGCCGTATCATGTGAAGAAGAAAGTGCAGAAATAAGTTCCCAGTCAGTAAAAGGTTCGTTGTAAGATTCTTACTGACAAGGGATAAAACATAAAGCAGATGCTTCAGCCCGCTGTTTCTGGTGAAGGAAAGCAGCCGGATAGGAGGCTGATGCTGTTGCAAAATGGGTTGCAAGATGTTCCACGAGAATCAACAGGTCCATGCAAAGGCCATCCAGGAGGTGAAGGCCCTGGAGGGTAGACTGCCGATGGCAACCTTGGAGAGAGTGAGGTGTAGTCCATACCCGTGACATACGGACAGTAGAACCGAGGGAAGAAACAAAGCATTCCCAACACATCCGTTTCCTCCGTTTTATTAAGTAACGCGCATTAGCGCGAAGGCGTTTAAAGTTAATAAGGTTGGCAATGGATGGGTGCCTCCTAAGATGTTGTGAAGCTCGACGGCGATCACGGATGGCAATGGCGATGGCTGTACTCCACTACTGGACTTGGCAGCGGCGAAACGGTCCAGATGAGCGCGGGACAGCAAGGCTACCAGCGCGAACAATCGCGTTAGACACGTCATGTAGGACGTCATCAATACAACCCAACAAAGAGGGAGAAAAAACGACCTGTGCAGTATAGAGGCCAATCGGCGCGTTGGGAAGACCAACGAGGTAACCTGTCCATCAGGGAGTAGGATGGGAGCGAGAGAATCAATGGGAAATGGGTCACTATCGCAGAGGTCGTCGTGTGGCGACCACTGTAATGAAGGGAGAAGGGAGAGAGAAGAAAGATCAATGGCAGAAAAAGTACAATGACCGGCACTGAAATGAGTTGGGGAGCCATCATTAAGAAGGCACAAGTCGTGGTCTGCAAGAAACCAGTCTATGAGAATACCCCAACCAGATGGAAATGCACATCCCCACAAAGGAAGATGAGCATTAAAATCCCCGAGAAGGAGGAAGGGAGGAGGAAGTTGCTGAAGAAGGGCAGTTTAGGCAGCAGGTGTAAGTGTCCTGTCCGGAGAGAGATAAAGATTGGAAACTGTGACCCCAGAGTCCAGGGGGAGCCTAACAGCAACCGCTTCCAATGTAGTTTGAAGAGAAATCCACGTACTAGCAATGTCGGTATGGACCAACGTACAAACTCCACCAAAGGCCCACAGGGTGCCAACCTGATTTCGACAGAAAGCGTGGAACCTATGGCGGGTCGGTGAATGATCATCAGTAAAATGAGATTCCTGCAAAACCACACAAGCTGCAGAGTAAAACGAAATAAGGCATGTCAACTGCGGAAGGTGACGGTAATATCCATTACAGTTCCATTGTATAACCACAGAACGATGATTCAAATTGGGGGTGAACAGGCTAAAGCCAGTCATACCACCAGGTCACCATCCGTCAGCGTCACGGAGGGGGCGACATCCATGAACAGCAGGTCAGAGTCAGTTTGCGAAGGTGGGGACAGGACCTCTGTCGACACCAGAGGCTCCTTGTCGTGGGACTTATGTTTCTTCTTCTTTTCTGTTTGAGATCGAGGAGGTCTGTGCTGCAGAAAGGAGCCAGCTGCAGCAAGATCTGAAACAGAAAGAGAGCAGGCACCCTTTGCCAAACCTGTCCTCAATGTGTTCAACAAAAAATAAAGTTTTGGTATTGGTGAAAGTATCCCCCACAGTCCTAGTGCAAACCAGATAGCGTGGGAAAGGTTTCGCCCCTAGCCGATGAGCCTGACCCTCCTCCCTGGGGGTAGCCATGGAAGGGAAGGCTGAAGGGGCAGAAGAAGCAGCACGAAAAGAATCCTTTTCATTCTAAGAGACGGCAATAGGAGAACTGCCAGTGTTCTGGACCTGTATGCGTTTCATTTGCATAGCGTCCGCCCTGATACCACTCACTCCAATCAGGGGCTCTCCCCATGGGCACCACTCAGCCACAGCAAGGGCCCACCACACAGGCTGGCTATCATGCTGGCTATGGACCCTAGCATCAGACAACGACATGAAGGAAAAGATGGAGGGAAAGAGAAGGGCACACACTAGAGACACTAGGTAAGGTGCTCTTCCCCAAATGGCTCACCCTATGGAATAGAAATTTAGTGATGGAGGTCAAATCCCAGAGGGGGACCAGAGAATGCCAAAAGGATGAGGTAATTACGCAACAAAACTAAATCGCGAAGCCAACATAACCAGGAGGATAGCGGGGCCAACATAAACAAGGACACTAAGAGAGGGAGAGGAGAGGGCGGAAGGGAAGTGGCAAGGACAGGAAAGGAGGGGAAGGGAAACTAAATGCAGCCCAGGAAAAAGGAAGGCTGCAATAGCTCAGGGCGCTGTGCTCGCCACGCATGTACTCACGACAGGACCGTGAACCCCCTGGGGGGGGGGGGGGGACGATTTGGGGCCATATTTATTAGCATTGAAGTTAGACTTCGACCGCTTAGAGACTGCTGGCGGCGGACCACCAGCAAGAGATGATGTACTATGCTTTATGGCGTGTCATCTGCCCTGATGCCACCCGCTCCGACAAGTGTGCCTCCCTACAGGCGCCACCCAGCTGCTGCAAAGGCCACTGGCCGGATGGCCATTACCGGGAGTCCCGATGCCCCAGGGAGATGGACATCTACTCCATGGCAGTCGTGGTGAGTTAACGGCGCAGGCATCAGCAGAGTGATCCCTGTGTTGCCAGGGGTCTACAACTAACAGGGTAAATGGCGGCCCCACCACAAGGGACTGGCTACCGTGCTGGATATGAGGTGCTAAGAAGTCATGGTCATCGTCGGCGCAGAAAGCGACACTGCATAGTGCAAGGTGGAAATCGCACCCAGGAAGGTGTCATCGCCCAAGATTCGAGAATGGGCGGGACTGAAACGCGAGGACGAGAAAGTGGGCTAAAGATCTCAATGCTCGATGGACACGATGCACCATGTACGGCACCCTTACTCAGTTGGCTGGCTCTTCGGAAAAATTTAGAAAGATGGAGGTCAAACCCGACAGGGGACCATCACATAAAGGCCGAAAAGTGAGAGACTCCTTTTAGTCGCCTTTTAAGACAGGCATGAATACCTCGGGGGGGAGGGGGGAGTGGATGCCAACATGTTACCAGTCATCAATAGTCCAATGTTGGTGCTGAAGGGCCCAGGCGGGACCTAAAGCTTTGTGTCATGTAGTCATCACAAATACACGAGCGGGCCTTCGGCTCCGAAAGCCCATATCTATGATGTTTCTTTGAATGGTTCGTACACATGTACATGACCCAGCACTGAAGCCTGCAGCAATTTGCTGAAGGGTTGCACTTGTGTCATGCTGAACGATTCTCTTCAGTTGTCGTTGGACCCGTTCTTGTAGGATCTTTTTCCGGCCTCAGCGATGTCGGAGATTTGATGTTTTACCGGATTCCTGATATTTACGGTACACTCGTGCCATTGTAGCAGCAGTAATCGATCTAACAACTACACCAACACATATTGTCTTATATAGGCATTGCCGACCGCAGCGCCGTTTTCTGCATGTTTACGTATCTTTGTATATGAGCACGCATACCTATACCAATTTCTTTGGCGATTAGTGTATTTTGTTGCATACAACTACAGGTGCTGGGGATGGACAAAATGCTAAAGCAAGGATGTGTTAGGTGAATATCATTTTGGCTTTAGGAAATGTACAGGCACCAGGGAGACGGTTCTGACGTTGCTCTTGATACTGGAAGCAAAACTGAGGAAAAATTAAGACACCTTCAGAGGATTTGTCGACCTGAACAAATCGTTTGACAATGTGAAATGGTACAAGATTTTCGATAACCTGAGAAAAATAAGAGTACGCTGTAGGGAAAGACAGGTAATAAACAATATGTACAAGAGCCAAGAGGGAATAATAAGAGTGGACGACCAAGAACGAAGTGCTCGGATGAAAAATCGAGTAAGACCGGGATGTAGTCTTTCCCCCATACTGTTCTATCTGTACATCGAGGAAGCATTGATGGAAATAAAAGAAACGCTCACGAGTGGAATTAAAATTCGAGGTAAAAAGATATCAATAATACGATATACTGATGACGTTGCTATCCTGAGTGAAAGTGAAGAAGAATTACAGAATCTGTTGAATGAAATCAAAATTTTAATGAGTACCGAATAGGAACATAGTAAACCGAATGTAATGAGAAGTAGTAGGAATGAGAATAGGTAACATCAAAGTTGGTAACCACAGAGTGGACGAGAATAAGTAATTTTTATACCTTGGTAGTAGAAAAACCCATGACGTACGAAACAAAGAGGACATAAAAGGCCGACTAACACAGGCAAAGAGGGCATTCCTGGCCAAGAGAAATCTACTGGTCTCAAACATAGACCTTAATTTTAGGATGAAATTTCTATGAATGTGCACAGCATTGTATGGCAATGAAACATGGGCGCAAGGAAAAGCGGAGCAGAAGAGAATAGAATCGTTTGAGATGTGTGCTACAGAACAACTTGTTAGATTGGCTGATGAGGAATGAGGAGTTCCCCCGCAGAATCTATGAGGAAAGGAACATCGTTATGGGAAATACTGAAAAGACGAAGGGACACGATGACAGGACATGTGTTAGTAGATGAGGGAGTAATGGTACAAATGGCTCTGAGCAATATGGGACTTAACATCTGAGGTCATCAGTCCCCTAGAACGTAGAACTAACTAAACCTAACTAACCTAAGGACATCACACACATCCGTGCCGGAGGCAGGATTCGAACCTGCGCCGTAGCAGTCGCGCGGTTCCGGACTGAAGCGCCTAGAACCGCTCGGCTACCGGGGCCTGCGATGAGGGAGTAACCTCCATGGTGCTAGAAGGAGCTGTAGAGGGTAAAAACTGTAAGTGAACATACAGTGATTTGAATTCATCGACAAATAATTGAGGACGTAGGTTTGAAGGGCTACTGTGAGATGCAGAGGTTAGCTCAGGAGTGGAATTAGTGGTGGGCCGCATTATACTCGTCAGGAGACTGATGTCTTCAAAACAAAATTGACTGCAAAACTTGCAAAAACTGCTATAGTCGTAAAAATTGTTAAAAGTGGGGTCTTCCGGCAGTGATATTAACTGTAAAAAATTCTGTCCTAACGATCTGATCAACCACAGCGCTATTGAACACAACAAAGAGTATTATTGCCAAGAACTGCTCTTCAGTCCACACAGTATCCACATTACTTGAAAATAGTATCGTACGATGCAGATGTGGACTGGGACGTATATCAGAGGTTCTAGAGGTGTCAGAGCAGACATTACAATCCGTCGTGCTGGCACCGGATCATGTGTTCACACAGATTTTCGGGTAAAACCGTTAACTTCCCGAGCATGCCGGCCCTTGTAGCCGAGAGGTTCTAGGCACTTCAGTCTGGAACCGCGCGACTGCTACGGCGCAGGTTCGAATCCTGCCTCCGGCACGGATGTGTGTGATGTCCTTACGTCAGTTAGGTTTAGGTAGTTCTACGTTCTAGGAGACTGATGACCTCAGATGTTAAGTCGCATAGTGCTCAGAGCCATTTAACTCCAGCGGTCCGTCTGCCCGCAGCTTTGCCGTTGCGGTTTTGGACCGACTATGTGTGATACTGTCTGGCCAGACGGATTATCCACAAGGAGGAATCAAATAGGAGTAGAACGAGTGAAAGAGCTGGCAACGAAACAGCGAAACAGCACCTTCTCATTCATAGGTATCTTCACCTCTGACGCATGTGTTCATGAGGAGCATCTTTAATGTCATCATGATAATTCCATGAAACCATTTTACTGGAAAAAAATTAGTTTCCCGAAAATCAGGTGAGATTATTCTTAACAAAGCGTGTTAGTGGAGTATCCCGTCCCCATCTCTCAATACGATGTTCGTCGGATTTGCTTACCCCACAATGGCAGCAACTAAGTATACCATAAATAATGTTTCTTACAGCGTACGACCAGTGAGTGTACGGTTCTCGTATTACACTGGATGAATGGTCGTACGATACGTTTGTCTTCGTAGTTTTCGACTAAGGTGCTTGCAGGACAGAGTTACTTATCTTAAAACGATACAGGTGCCCTTCCCATCATTGCTGAAAGTATGTGTAATCATCGTGGAAACAGTCTGCATAAGAGCTACTCACAATCAGGATCTGAAGAAACTCTTCCTCACTTGCAATGCAGTTATTATACCTATTTTCCTTTCATTTCATCAAACTTTTGGAGGTATTTGACTTATTCCATTGCAAATTATTCACACCAGAAGTGTTAAAATTTTCTACATGGTCTCCCTTTAAATTCCTTTTTTTGTTACGTAAATTGTGTGTTTTTAGAAATTTCGTGCTACTGTTTCACTCTGACTGTTGTAGCAATTATAATCGAATTTTTTTCCATACTGGTGTCACACAAAGTTCAGAACACACTGCTTTCTTTTCCTGAGATCCTGAGAGAGATATTTTGTATTCCAATGACTTAGACTTGTTCAGTAGCACTCATTAACTGGATAAACGTTTTCATTTGCCGCGATAATAGAGCGTTCTGTTTCCTCACAGAGCAAGATACGTTCTTTAAGAATGTGCAATAGGAACGTCCGAGAAGAGCTTAAGCAGTTATGATGTATTGTCTGTTTACACGGAGATACCAGGAACCACTGAGCATGTCAGAAGAGGGCAAATAATGCTCTGCGAGACAACAGCAGATGTATTATGACCTTATAAAAATTGGGATCAACACACTGACGTAGTAATCGATTACATTTTTTGGCTTAAGCCGTTGCTGATAATCTTTAAGCTCTAATCAGGTTCAAATGGCTCTGAGCACTATGGGAGTTAACGTGTGAGGTCATCAGTCCCCTAGAACTTGAAACTACTTAAACATAACTAACCTAAGGACATCACACACATCCATGCCCGAGGCAGGATTCGAACCTGCGACTGTAGCGGTCGCGCGGTTCCAGACTGTAGCGCCTAGAACCGCTAGGCCACCCCGGCCGGTCTCTAATCAGGATTTCTTACAATAATTTATCTTTAAAATGAGATAAACAATATATAAAGTAACAAATAATCCTACAGCCTGCAAAATAAAAGTAAAAGAATTAAATTCCGGCGTCCCATAGAACTTTCTCCTCACCACAGAATGGTTTCAGGATTCCTACATATCCCTACAATATTTTGAGTGGTAATGACTTGAAATCAAAGGAAGATTATTTTTATATGACTTTTGCAGTATCTGTGGACTGCTTAAGACAACTACTAAAATTTATCGCCTGTATTGATTGTTGAAGAGAATGTAACACCATGACTCTAGTGCTCTACTGATTTATTTTGCTTTTTGTTTTATTTGATGTTACGTCGTTGAGCTTCTGTAAATGTTGTTAGATTGAATCGATAACAAAAAACTGTATACTCCTTTCTTTGTAAAATCTTTGATGTCATGGTTTGATTCTATGTAATGTAGTATATCTGTCATTTAAATTCTTTGTCCCATTTGGAGGGAACGAAACTTACTGTATATAATTGTAATTTCTGTGTGAATAATTTTTTGTAGAAATGTCAATATGTGCAAATGTTCTGTCTTATTTAAAGTGTTTGGTTGCTGTTATGTAAACTGCTGATCCTCAATTAGGGTTCTTAGTTATTCTGTATGTAAAAGTTGTTGTGGTTCCCCTAGGGAACGGAACTGTGTAGCGCGCGCAAATTGTGGTTGGCCTGGGTAGGAATGGTGGAATCAAGAGTCAGTCGGGGACGAACTACCAAACCGTGAACTGCCGTCTAAAAGTTGCATATTGTGGTGGTTCCGAGAGAGGCTTTTTCTGCCACTTTCCAATGCGTCAGATGGATGAGTAAATAGCTGTAACGGTTCTGGAATTGGTATCCATCATCGCCACCAAGAAGGGACAGAGTCCAGCAATTCTGCCTGCAAATCCACCTACCAATATGCAGTTGCCACCACATTGCGCAATCACTGTAACGGAATACTATAATGATGTACAGTGAAGGATCAGCTTATTGGATGTGTTAGTGTGCTCAAATATAAGGTAACTTATAACTTAATTTATGTACCTACCTGGATTTTTTTTTCCTATCACACCTTTCAGGTTCCTCTCCATTTAAACTATGATTACCGAGGGTCCTAGTTTGTGGAAAAAAATGAAAGCCTCAGAACATTAAATAATGTTGTTTGATCTTTGGTAAGAAAGAGTGTTTAGATTTACTGTGGATTTAATGAAATTGTAGGAGGTAGTAAATGTAGTCTTGTGAAAGCCTCCCGGGGATGGAAACAGTCTAATTTAAAATTTAGTGGAGTTTCAAAGTCACCTATTTAATCATTTACTTGAAAGTAGAAGACTATGGTAATAAAGACAATTTGTTGTTTCTTTTAAAAATTAAAGTTCTTAAAACTGAGGCTTATAAAGTTTTGCTTAGTTAATGATCATAGTGCTGTCTGTAGTAAATGTTGACAGGTGATTCAGTTTCTTGTAAATTTGTCAACATAGTGTCTCGCTGCAGCAAAAGTCGTGAATTGCATTTCTGGAAAGTTATATTGCCTTGCTAAGCACTTGTTTCTTTCGGGTATTGAAAGTGCATATTAATAGTGTAATAAGACCCACAGGTTATCCTTTACCACTATTTATGAAAACAATAATATCTTTATTCAGTAGACGGTGAGAAGTAACCTGTTAGTGAATTCCAATTAACTTTCATTTTAAATAGTAAAGTATTTAACTGAGAGAGATTCAACCTATTACCAGCTCATAATTTTGCAGTGAACAACATTTATAATTCTATGTCAACTAGGAAAGTGTTTGAAAAATAATACTTAACCTGTATCCAATTAATGATTCTGCAGTGAATATTAATAGTAATGTTATAAAGACCATTCAGTTTGAATAAGCCTTGAAAGTAATAGTGTGTTTCGGTATCTATTATATTTTTGCAAATAGTATGTGCTGCTCTAGCTGTTAGCTTCAGTCTTACCGTAAACATATGTATGTGTCAGAGTTCATTACACTCGCGTGTGACAAAGTACAGGTTGCGTTTATCCGTTAAAGTTACTAATAACTATTTTCTTGAACAAGAATGTTAATCATTCTCTTGCCTAATTAGGCTGGCGACCGTTTTATTTATCCGTTAAACAGTGCAAATAGGCAAAAATTTTGTTTATTACTGTTCAAATATTTACACAATTCTGACTTTCATTTCCGATAAGCCACCCCCGTTAGGTACAACTCAGTCAACACAACAAAATTCCTCTCAGAGGGTAACACTGCTCTGTTGCTTAATACCATAATTGTTTTAACTAGATAGTTACATCTCACGACCTGCCTCCTACTTTAAGGTTATGGTATAGCAGTAGCAGAAAGAAGTGTTATAAGAACCTAGCTACGGAAAGAAAGAAGTATCTTAATTCTTTACCTTTCACTACCTCTGACGCAGATGAGATTATATATACCTCGTACTACGCGCATTCTTTGTATGTGTAAAATACAGAAAACATAACGTCGGTGAAATTCCGCATATGGATGCGTCTTTTTAGAGCAGTTTCGTTCCTCAGTAGCATCCCAAAAATTGTACGGAACTCCGCTTAGGCCTCAAACGTAACGACATTACTACTAGTTTCAACTTGCCTAGTCACATCAAACCAGACTGTACCACCTGGTGACTACGGGTGATGGAAGGCGATGCTTTCAGCGCCCCAAACCTGGACTAAAAGATGGACGGGAGATACAAAGCCAAGCGGTCAGGGGGCAGAAGGAGCCACCTGCTACCAGAGAAACATGGAGAATAGAGTGAAGGAGTGTTCACAGGATAGGAGAATACGTAGTAACAGCGTTCTGGAAATCTGTTCTTCCGGTACCTCTGTGTTCTACGGCGAGCGGTGCGAAGATGCGTAACATCCACCAATAGCAGTACAATATCGTACAGCGTTTGCGCGGTACGAAGCTCTTTCCCGTTGCCTTGGAGACTACAGTAAACTATCTCCATCATTGCTCTGTCTACATATATATACGTCTTAGATGTTGTCTACCGCAACGCCGCCACAAGAGGTGCGGATTTCGTGTCCACTGCTGAAACACGCTGTGCACACTCCTTTACTCTAGTCTCCATGATCTCAACCGCTGTCTTTCGTGCGCGCTTTCTGTCTTTCTCTCAGAGTCACCCCAAAAATCCCCCCGTAAAAATGAAGCACCAGCGAAAAACCTTTTCCATCTATCTTCCCCCTAAATTTGGGGGTAAACCCCTAAGTTGTCAATGCTGCTACTCTACATCCCTTCAAAGACTCTCCCCCTGCACTCACTAACCTCTCTGACAAAGATCACTAGCCGTAAACAGGAAAGATAAACTAGCCGATCGCTGTTGGCGATCAGCGATCTGGATGACATAATCCTAGATTAAATGTAAAGGGGTATCTCTAACGGAATTACCTCTCCATGCCAGCAAACATTGAGTCCAGAAACGTCAGCAATGAGAACCTCAACTCTCACTTTTCTCATGTGACATTCTGAAAGCCGTCGATCTACGACTATATCTGCTTATGTATTCTGGAAACCATGGTGGAGTACTTGACAGAGGGTACTTCCCATTATACCACTTACTAGGACTCCTTTGTTCGTATACGGAATGCGGGAAGAATGATTGCTCAGACACCTCTGTGTGTCTGCAATTAAATGTCTTCATGACCCCCAAGGCAGCAGTACACGGGGAACTGTAACACATTCCTATGTTCCTCACTTAAAATGGGTTCTTAAAACTTTAGAATGAGGCTTTCTGCGGGTAGTTTTCGTCTGTCTTGAGACGTCTGCCAGTACAGTTTTACAAGTGTCTGCGTGACGCTCACCCGTGTGGAGAACATACTTGCAAGTATTCGTGATGGTCTTATTTATACATTTTACCACGAAAAACAGCGATGAAATTTAACGCTGATCTCATCCATGTTGCCAACATAACTGGTCTATGCTAAAAAAGTAATTGAATTGCGCAATGTAACACAAGTAATATCAGCATTAAAAGTACGACGACGTTATTAGTGTCTACTATGCAGCAGTGACTCACAGAGACACACTACTACTTGCATAACTACGTAACTCGTTCACAAACAACCAATAACTCTTAAATATGAGCCGGCCTCTGGTGGCCGAGCGGTTCTAGGCGCTTCAGTCTAGAACCGCGCGACCGCTACGGTCGCAGGTTCGAATCCTGCCTCGGGCATGGATGTGTGTGATGTCCTTAGGTTAGTTAGGTTTAAGTAGTTCTAAGTTCTAGGGGACTGATGACCTGAGATGTTAAGTCCCATAAAGCTCAGAGCCATTTGAACCATCTTCAATTTGTATAAAGGTAAACTGTAAAGCTTAAACATGTGTCTTCAGGATGGTACTCAATGAAGATGCACAGGACTTAAGATCGCCGACCGCGGTGGCCGAGCAGTTCTAGGCGCTTCAGCCTGGAACCACGCTGCTGCTACGGTCGCAGGTTCGAATCCTGCCTAGGGCATGGATGTGTGTGATGTCCTTCGCTTGGTTAGGTTTAAGTAGTTCTACGTCTTGGGGACTGATGAACTCAGATATTAATTTCCATAGTGCTTAGAACCCTTTGAACCATTTTTGAACTTAAGATATTTATCTGTCGTTAGTTTCTGAGTGCATTGAATGTCGGGTAAACACCGGAACTGCAAAGGATAGTGAGGCACAGACTCAAAAACGCACCATAAGAAACAAACTGAGCAGGTGCGGCTGGTGTGAAGGTGCGCACGCGATCCTACTGGCGCCACTTGTGCGAGCGTTCCATCGATTCTGGCCTCCTGGGATGATCTTTGGTTGGTTATATGTTCCCTCCGGGTCTGTGTGGTAGGGAGTGGTGTGTGGGACACGGATCTGGACAGGTGTGCATGAGTACTAGGCGTCATGGTGACTGCAGCGTTACGATTGTTGACCGTTGGGGTCCCGCGGTAATTGTGGTGTACTAAATAAAAATGTGTTGAACAACTTGTTAGTAGCTGCGAGCAGGAGGGCAGTATTATCCAATACCTACCTCGACTCCTGAAGCTATTGGCCTTCTTGGTATTTATTTGAAATTATGTATGAAGACTGCTTAGCAAGTACTGTACTTAAAAGATTGTCAATTCTACCCCAGTGCGAGCTGGCCACGAATCGGGTTCCCTAATTCCTTTCAGTCACCCCTTTTGGCGCTCTATGTGTCAATTTCGAGGGGTCCGTAAGCGCCAAGTTATTATTTTGCAATGTTAATCTAGTACTTGAACTAATAGTTTCCTATCATTAGATATTTGATACTACTGACCGTAATTTGTGTTGTCCTTCCTGGGGTGAGTTACTGGTTTTGGCCTGTAGCTAAAACTGTGTGCGCTCAGCCTAAAGGTATGCACATGTGTCGTGTGTGTTGGGGGAGGGGGGGTTATATGCTTTTATTTGCACCTCCTTTACTCTTGTTTCATTATTATGTGATTACTCTTTTAAATGACTTCGTACATTGTTTCTTGTTATTGCTTGGAAGGTTAACTTGCAATTTTTATGGGTGGACCGTCCCTATACTGAAATTTTAATAATTGGTTTCCTTCAAAATAATCTTTAATTGCCTGTTTAAGTATTGCTGTGTATATCAAACTTGTTTCCTGTTTGTTGTTTGGTATACGTTGACAGCCTTGTGTCGGCAGCGCTTGACGCACTGCTGTTTTGCTGGTTCGGGGCAGGGACGCGTTTTCCTTCTGCTTCGGCGACCTTCGCGTCATCAAACGAGGCCTAGGTGCTGACAGGTCACACGTGCTTCTGCGGAGCTCCCTTTCCAGACTCAAGTTGAGTAGTGTTTTGTCATTCTTTTGGTATCATTTCACGGAGGGTGTATCGCCGGATTAGGACCTGGCTATGGTGATTTTGGCGAAGTAATGTACTGAGTGTTTCTATTATTGTTAGGTCCATGTGGACGTCTGATGAAAGCCTTTGAGCAAAGTGGACTCTGAGTTTCTTCATTTCTTTTAAAAAATGAGGGTTTGTCATTATCATTTTAGTAGTGTTTTAGTTGCACTATATTTTATTTAAGTACTTGACATGATTTATGTGTAACAGCCTTGTGGCTAATCAGTGAAGTATTACTGCTTGCTTCGTTTTTACACACAGGTAGCGTTTCGTTGGCTTGGCCTTATCTTGTCTATTTGGGAGCAGAGTAACCGTATCCTATGACACCAAAGTGTCGTAATTAGCTTTAGCTTTACGCTCCCTAGTATTGTTAATAAAAGGAAAATTAACCTGATCGTGTACCTCCTAGTGCTGAAGTGGCTAAGGGGCTGTAGATGCTAAGATTATATGTACTTCTGTCTAATTTCTTCTCTTTGAGTAGGCCTAGAGTTTACTGTTGCAGTGGAGGTATATGCATTTTGATGTCTCTTATTCAGTGTTTGTTGAACTTACATTCAAGTTCTGTGTGAGATTAGCCCACAGCTGTGATGCTAGTCGCGCGGACAGACTGCCGCCGCAGGTTTATTTAATCAATTAACTGTTTGTAATCGGGTCACCATTGTATTGCACAATTGACATGTTCTTAGAGTGCCATTTGCAATTTTATGTATAATGTAAATGTTCTTATGCGTTGTGATATTTATTTAAAACCCTTACCTATTTGTATGAATTCGTCAAGAATTTTCCCAACTATTAGGTGCCTTATGATAGAATCAATATTAATAAAAATATTTAACTGGGAATGGTAAATAACGCATGAAGTTGGGCCACCCTTCCACATATTTTCCTTAAATTAATCCCGATCCTTGTCCTGGGTCTCAAAAACAACTTGAGAGTTACGTGGTGAATTTCGAATTTGTTGTATCTGAAACAGACATTCACGGAAATAGCGTGCCAAACGTTTGTGGGCGTAGAAAAAATAAACCTAGTCTACTGTCAAATACAAGGAGTCAAGTTATCTGGTGAAAACAGTGAGCGTATTTACTGAGCATATGTACGTGGATGTGCTATGGTGTACTAGTTTTATGTCATCTGAGAAGCATTTGTGAGAAATATGTATATGGACAATGTACCTTGCCTTTTGGACAAGGTACTGTGTATTTTCAAATATTTTAACTATGATTGACGTTTATAATGTGCTGCGTTTTATCCATTTTACATCTTCTGCATGAGGTTCAGCGTAAAATGAACATGTTCTGCTATAAAAAAATTGTTTAAGACCTGAAGATGACAGCGATGACTAATGAAACTGATTGTGTTGAATAAAAAATATTTTGTGCGATCTTTGCTTTTGAATGGTGTTTGTTACATACCAAAAAAAGCAACCTGGAAACTCGAAACAGTTTATGTTAACTATCTAAATCTGCCTCTTGTCAAGTGGTTCCATTAGTCACTGTGATGTCCGCTTAACAACTCTGTAAGTAACACATCAAAGTCGAGTTAATACTTGTTGTGAACATTTGTTTTTCTTCTTCACTGACTCATTCCCTCATCATGTTCCATAGATTCCAACTGGAAAGGTTACCTTCGGACCAAGAGTTAAGGTACACTTTAACAAGCGAGGAAATCATACAGCCGCGCGGTTTCAGATACAGTTCTACCTGTCTCTAGTAGCATTAAGTTGTGACCACTGATTAGTGGAGATTATGTCACCAGCAGACATTAGAATTATTGAATACCTGAAGTCATTGGAAGACAATTCAGGTTGGTTAAGAAGAACAGAGGCTCCCCATTCTGAGACTTTCATCAATTATGTGAAACAGTCAAGGTGACTCCGCTTTCTTTTATAGAGGTAAATGCATATACATGCCAGACCAAGGTTATTAAACATTTTATTTCCACAGGTAGAATTTTATTACTTACACAGTCAAAGGCCTTGCAATGGTCACAGAATATACCACCATAATTTTTTTCTTGATTCATTAAGCTAGGTCTTCATCTGAAGGTCTTCAGTGTGGAGGATCCCTTATGAAAACCAAACTGAACGGCAGTGAGCAACCTCTGCTCTACTCGGGAAGTGTTCCATTCACGAATGAGGAATGATAACTGCCGATAAACGTGAATAAGAGTCCTAATTTCACTGATTTATTCTTCGTAGTTGTTTCGCGATACATTTGTGGTTGAAAGTAATATTTTGTTGACTTTTTTTGAAAGTACGCTCTCGGAAGTTCAGTTGTAAACCAGCAACTCTCTAGCCCAGAGGTAGTCAACCTCTTTTACCTATCATCCACTTTAGTATCTGCCTTAGTAACGAAACTTTGTAATTGCCCACCCTATTCCACAGTAATGATGATAGCTAAAGTAGAGAAGTAATTTTACTTTATAAAATTTGCAATGGAGAGTTGCAGCAAGTTGATGTACGAATACAATAAAAATTACTTAAGAAATACTTAGTGTGAAAATTTTATGACAAAGTACTGAAAATGATTTTCGAACTTCTACCGGCCACCGCCCACTATGAAAGCTGGAATGCCCACTAGTGGACGGTAGGGACCAATATGACTTCCACTGCTCTAGCTCTCACTAAAAGATCAAGTGACGAAACACACAGCTCTTCGTTGTATCGTCTCAATCTCTACTATTAATACAACCTGGTACGTTTCCCAGAATGATCGAGTAAGAGATTGTATGAAACTTCCTGGCAGATTAAAACTGCGTGCCGGACCGAGACTCGAACTCTGGACCTTTGCCTTCGAGTCTCGGTCCACCACGCAGTTTTAATCTGCCAGGAAGTTTCATATCAGCGCACACTCCGCTACAGAGTGAAAATCTCATTCTGGAAGACATTGTATGCCGGTTCTTCTGCGGGTGAATTACAGAGTTACAGTACCTTACATTCCTCCAATAAATCTCTGCCTGGCATCTTTTTTCTCCTATTATTAGTTTTATGTCGTCGTTCCTCTGTAGGTATCACTGGACAGGTACTCCTTGGTATTTTTTAGTAGTTATCGCTTCCACCGATTAATAGGCAAAAGCGTACACAAACAGTAATGTATCCTTTGCCTCTTTATAAGAAAAATGGGGCATTTATTTACGTTCAGGGTCAACTTCCTGATTCTCCACCACCCATAGATCATATGTAGAGCTTCCCTCTTCTCGCTACAGTCTTTTGGCGTTGTAATCTTCCTACAGACTGGAGCAATTTCCACGAACAGTGTCAAGGAGCTTCGGACTTCAGCCACTACATGATTTATACGGGGGGCGTTCAACAAGCAATGCAACACTTGTTTTCGCGCCAGTTTCGATAGAAAATATGCGGAATCCTTTGTGCATCCGTCAATCTTCCCGCTTCAGCCACTATACTTACGTGAAGTTCTCATAGGAGCCGGCGTTAAGCGTACCAACCAGAAGCTGTCGCTGTGCTTCTTTTTCGGGAAAGCATCGCAGAAAATCATAGGCGCTTGCAGGGTGTCTACGGAGACCTGGCAGTGGTCAAAAGCACGGTGAGTCGTTGGGCGAGACGTCTATCCCCAAGGCAACAAGATTGCGCCAACCTCTCCGATCTCCCGCATGCTGGCCGGCCGTACACAGCTGTGACTCCTGCAGTGTTGGAACACGCGGACGCTCTCATTTAGGGTGGTCTACAGATCACAATCAAACTTCCTGACGCCCAGCTGGACGTAGCTGTTGGTAGTACTGACACACTCGTGCACCAGTTGCGGTACTCAAAGCTGTGCGCCCGCTAGGTTCCTCGCCATCTACATAAGACGGTAAAGGGTACGTGGTCGATGGGGAGGTTACTGCAGCAACGAAACGATGGCTCCGACGTAAACCACTCGGGAATATAGGCCGTCACATTGAACAGAGATTATGTTGAAAAATGTGATTTTGTTGCCACAAGAGTGAGAAGTGGCAAGGTGTATTGGGATCCTGAATAAAACCAACCTGCCATGAGGAAAACTGTGTTGCATTACTTATTGAACGTCCCTTGTATATTTTGTAACAGTAATGACCCAATAACACTTGCTGGGGTCCTCCTAAAGTTATTTCCAGCTATCGAATTTGGCCGTTACAAATGTCGTGCTGGATTCTACTTCTATAAAGTCTTGTATCCAGTCACAGACCCGCTCGGAAACTTTGTAGGTTAAGGGGAACTGTATCTGCTGTCTTCTGGAAAACGAAAGAAAGGCATTTCTTTATGTGCGGTGCTCTTGAACTCACGTACGAACAGGACAAGCTGAGTATAGTATCGCTGTTTTCGGCATCCTTCTTGATTTTTTCGTAGGAGATATTTGCTCTCGAAAAAGGTTAAAATACGTGAGGATGAAATGTGTTCCACGAATCTACAACATATCGATGTCAGCGATAGTGACCTAGAGTTATGTGCACCTGTCTGACGATTCTTCTCGAAAACGAGAAGAGCGTGTTGTTTCTTCCAATCGTATAGTATCCTTCGCTGCTGCAGCGACCACCGATAGGAGAGGAGGAAATTCTTTCGCATAATCCCTGAAAAACCTCGCAGGCATTTCATCATAGACTACTTCCTCAGAAACTTTAAAATGCAGGAGGATCTGCAACGAATTGAAGCATGGTGCAGGGAATGGCAATTGGTTCAAATGGCTCTGAACACTATGGGACTGAACTTATGAGGTCATCAGTCCCCTAGAACTTAGAACTACTTAATCCTAGCTAACCTAAGGACACCACACACATCCATGCCCGAGGCAGGATTCGAACCTGCGACCGTAGCGGTCGCGTGGTTCCAGACTGTAGTGCCTAGAACCGCTCGGCCACCCCGAATGGCAATTGAATCTCAATGTAGACAAGTGTAATGTGCTGTGAATACATAGAAAGAAAGATCCTTTATCATTTAGCTACAACATAGCAGGTCAGCAACTGGAAGCATTTAATTCCATAAATTATCTAGGAGTAGGCATTAGGAGTGATTTAAAATGGAATGACCATATAAAATTAATCGTCGGTAAAGCAGATGCCAGACTGAGATTCATTGGAAGAATCCTAAAGAAATGCAGTCCGAAAACAAAGGAAGTAGGTTACAGTAGACTCGTTCGCCCACTGCTTGAATGCTGCTCACCGGTGTGGGGTTGGGGTTGATAGAAGAGATAGAGAATATCCAACGGAGAGCAGAGCGCTTCGTTACAGGATCATTTAGTAATCGCGTAGGCGTTACGGAGATGATAGATAAACTCCAGTGGAACACTCTGCAGGAGAGACGCTCAGTAGCTCGGTACGGGCTTTTGTTGAAGCTTCGAGAACATACCTTCACCGAGGAGTCAAGCAGTATATTGCTCCCTCCTACGTATATCTCGCGAAGGGACCATGAGGATAATGTCAGAGAGATTAGAGCCCACACAGAGGCATACAGACAATTTTTCTTTCCACGAACAATACGAGACTGGAATAGAAGGGAGAACCCTCCACCACACACCGTCAGGTGGCTTGCGGACCATGGATGTAGAAGGAGGGAAATGGATCTGCAGTTGGAGATCTTTTGCTTGTACTGAGTTTTGTAGGTGGATTCAACTGCAGCATTATTATGTCTGTTAAGGAATACGCCCTCAGGCTGATCACAAAGACAGCTTAAGAACAGGCCTTTTCAAGTCACCACAAGAGTTTAAGATCGAGCAAGAAACACCGTCGTAGCCAGCGATCCCAAGGAAATTTATTAAAACTCGTACTACCATTAAAAGTGACTCAATTTTTAGAACCTGTGTTTTGACCTTAAGTCTCTCACGCAGATGAAAAATGTTAGTTACGTATGCCGCAGATCTCCCCTGCATCTGGTCATCCACATGTACGAATTCGTGTCATTGTAGCGCCGTTTATGGAGATGGTGATCATTTCACTGTGAGAACATATTTTTTCTTCAAAAATGTTCAAATGTGTGTGAAATCTTATGGGACTTACTGCTAAGGTCATCAGTCCCTAAGCTTACACACTATTTAACCTAAATCATCCTAATGACAAACACACACACCCATGCCCGAGGGAGGACTCGAACCTCCGCCGGGACCAGCCACACAGTGCATGACTGCAGCGCCCGAGACCGCTCGTCTAATCCCGCACGACTATATTTTTTCTTCATCTGCTTATTGCGGATGTGGTAACCCACTGCTGAGGTACAGTACACTAACTAAAATCACATTTCCAGA
This sequence comes from Schistocerca cancellata, assembly GCF_023864275.1. Taxonomy (NCBI): domain Eukaryota; kingdom Metazoa; phylum Arthropoda; class Insecta; order Orthoptera; family Acrididae; genus Schistocerca; species Schistocerca cancellata. The sequence continues at coordinate 166,914,596 of NC_064628.1, read as the reverse complement.
ACATGCTTATATACTGAAGCATTCGTTTTGCAATGTAACTTCATTCTTCATGACTTCCAGCGTCCTCATTTTCCTGGTCTTTGTCTACAGCTTAGGCTGTTCATAAACGACTGCCAGTCGCGACTTCATTGGACCGACAGTTTTTCCCTAAACAATTCTATATCTACTGCAAGGTTATCACAGGTGACGTCTTCTGCCAACATAACATTACGAATTATTGCAAAAGCTATTCGCGGCAGATCTCTCACAGAGTGACGACATCTAACGAGGGATGTGCATGGGCGCACTTGAAGAAAACTCATAATAACAATAATAATCTGCAAATGAATCTCTAACTTAATCACGTTTGCATGAAGTCTAAAATACTAATAAGTAGTCGATGTTCGATGTTCTTGCATTTCGTAATTACAACCGTTGAATGTTCGTGAAAGACATAACTACAACTACCATAACTGCTACGGAATCTTTAATTTACAAACTGCATCTGAACAGTTACACTAATATTTTGCATTTTGTTTTCTGAATATATGTTGCACAGACATTCTTCCCTTCAAAATGTTATCTAAATGAAAATTAAAAGAAACATTAACAACAGAAATTGACAGACTCCCCTGGTTTCAGCTACACGTTTTTACAATGCGACGATAAGCAACTTTCATTTTATAAATCTTGCTTCCTTCTAGGCAAACTTTCAATTCAATTCAAAGCAATTATTATACAATAATTTTCCATTTATTGAATAAAGAGTGACACAGAATCCGGTATGTGCGTGTGTGTGTGTGTTTTAATGGTCCCTTTTTTCAGTTGTTGGGTAAATGCAAGGAAGTAAACCTAAACAGGAAATAAAAATATCCTAAGTTCTCAATTTCATCATTAGTGAAGGACCTGAAGATTCAGTTCCATAAAATGCAGACGTTGAAATAAAAATAAAAATTACAAAATCCATACACAAATTCAGCAGAATTTGCTTCATGTTATATATTTAGACAAACTGTCTTCGTATGGAAAACTAAGACAATTTTATTAACAAAATTCCATCAGCTGTATTTCAGTATTTATTGAGCTAAAAGTATCTCAACGAAAGATGCGTCCTTAAATTTAAAAATTTCCTCTACAGTTATTCATCATGCCTCCATTAACTATCTGCATGATGAAAATTGATATTTCGGCATGTCACTGGCGCAGCACGCTGGAATTCATTAAGAATGTTTTGCGAAACCTTGGAAAACACAATTGCGAATGACTGGATCGGGTATAATAGCATTATCACTCTTAATAAAGCCACTTTTCTCCTAATTTTCAACGAATTCGCTACGTTGTATTTATTATAACAATATGAAATTGACCTAAGGTATTTCTGCTTTGAATTGATGACTTTTATTATGAGAAAAGAGTGTGATCGAAGTTTGAAAATCAATTATTTTTGTCTAACAGCTTTAAAATGTTCTGAATATCTCGGAAGGCGTATCTTGACGAGAGGTCCACACTTTTCTCAAATAAGACTTTGTACTATGTACACACGACAAAAATATTTCACTGAACTGATGTTGCTGATTCTCTAAAACAGATCTCAGAATCGAACAGATTTACTATGGTGTCAGTGTATGAAGCATCGCTTTCCTTTCACATTCTTCGTGATTTACAACGAGGGAAGGTCCAGATGGGTTGTTCTGGAAAGAAAAATATTAATTTGGCCTTAAATGTCTCAAAACATTGCCCGTATTTCATCAAGGAATGAAAGTAACAAACCTGAACATCTTGCACTGGTGCCAACATGAACAACTTGCAGTGGTGCTCCCTTGGACAGTAACAACATACTAACGTCTCTGATGGTGGTAGTGAACGTGTGCCTTCAACAGGAGCACCCTATCTATCTTCAGTCCCACAAATCGAACGCCTTTTCAAGTAAAATAAAATGCTATGGACGTGTCTTAATTTTTTTTAAGATGTTTCCAGTATAAACTGCAACGTCAGATTTGCTTCTCTACTGTCTTTACCTTTCCTAAAGCCAGACTGATCGCCATCTAAAACATCCGCAATTTTCTTTTCCATTCTACTGTATATTATTGTCACCAACTTGGATGCATGAGCTGTTAAGCTGATTGTGCTATACTTCTCGCACTTGTCGGCTCTTGCCATCTTGCGAATTGAGTGGATGATGTTTCTCCAAATGTCTAATGGGATATCGCCAGACTCATACATTCTACACACCAACGTGATTAGTCGTTTCAGTGCCACTTCTCCTAATTATTTTAAAAATTCTGATGGAATTTTGTCTCTCTTTTCTTCCTTATTCAATCTTCAGTATTCCAAGGCTCTTTTAAATTATGATTCTAATACTTGATCCTCCATCTCTTTCATATCGACTTTTGTCATCAGCCAAGTCTTCCCCCTTATTGGAACCTTTCATGTGCTCTTTCCACCCATCCGCTCTCCCCTCAGAATTTGACACTGGAATTCCCTTTACACTCTTAATGTTACTGCTCTTGCTTTTAGTTTCACCAGAGGTTGTTTTGAATTTTCTGTAGGGTGAGTCATTCCTTCTAACAAACATTTCGTTTTGATTTATTTCAATTTTTCATGCAGCATTTCGCCTTAGCTGCCCTGCACTTCCTATTAATTTTATTCCTAAGCTACTTGTATCACTTTATTTCTGAATTTTCCTGAACATTTTTGTGTTTCCTTCTTTCGTCGATCAACTGAAGTATTTCTTCGGTTACCCATGGTTTCTTCGCAGGTACCCTCTTTGTACCCTTGTTTTCCTTTCCAACCTCTGTAATTCCCCTTTCTAGAGATGTCCACTCCTCTGTAGCCTCAGAGAACTTCAAGTGTATCTCTTCACTCCTTAGTATTTCCTTATGCCACTTCTCTGCGCATGATTTTTCCCGACACGTTAAACTTCAGCCTACTCCTCACAACAACTAATTTTTATCTGAGTCTATATCTGCTCCTGAGTAAGCTTTATAATACAGTATCTGATTCCGGAATCTCTGCCTGACGGTGGCGTAATCTAACTGGAATCTTCCCGTATCTACCGCCTTTTCCAAGTATATCTCTTCCACTTCTGATTCCTGAACAGAGTATTCGATATTACTAGGTGAAATTTATTGCAGAACTCAACCAGTCTTTCTATTCCCTGATTCCTAGTACCAAACCCATGTTCTCCTGTATCCGATTCTTCCATTCCTTTCCCTACAACCACATTCCGAACTTCCATCACAATAGATTTTCGTCTTCCTTTACGCACTGAATTCCCCTTCCAACGTCCACTGTAATTTCTTTCTCTCTTCATGTTCGGCTTGCAACGTTTGCCTGTACAAGTGAACTATTGTTGTAGGTGTTGGCTTGCTGTCGACTGTGAGAACTACCCTGTTACTGAACTGTTCACAGAAACTGACTCTGCGCCCTGCCTTACAACTGTACAGCAAACCAAATAAAATATGTTCCGATCGTAAGTCGCACTGCCGTTGACGTTTGCAACAAAAAATTGTGAATGTATGCGCACGTCTTATAGGTACCACGCCACATAGTTACAAAACTGCCGGCCGCGGTGGTCTCGCGGTTCTAGGCTCTCAGTCCGGAACCGCGCGACTGCTACGGTCGCAGGTTCGAATCCTGCCTCGGGCATGGATGTGTGTGATGTCCTTAGGTTAGTTAGGTTAAAGTAGTTCTAAGTTCTAGGGGATTGATGACCTAAGATGTTAAGTCCCATAGTGCTCAGAGCCATTTGAACCATTTAGTTACAAAACTGATGGCGTGTGCTACAACACCACATTTACGATAAACTATCTGATACTGAGACAAGATACTTCGTGTACCAACGTAGCGCTGTTGCATGTGATCTTACTCAAGGAGGAGATTGACAGAAAGGGCAAGATTGCTAAACAGGTTTGGCTAGGGGACAAATGCAAGGATGAAGATGGATGCAAGGCTGTAGACTAAGGAAAAATAGATGCCGCCAATAGGACAGTTATAGAATCCTTAGGAAAAAAGAGAAGCAGCTGTATGAATATCTAGAGTTCAGATGGCAAGTAAACAGTAAGCAACGAAGAGAAAACTGAAACGTGGAAGTAATATTTAGAAGGGCTATACGAGGGAAATGAACTGGAATAAATATTATAGAAATAGAAGAGGAATGATAATTAAAGGATAAGTCCCTGCAGGCACACTATCCTCTGTGCCCTCGGTAGCTCAGATGGATAGAGCGTCTGCCATGTAAGCAGGAGATCCCGGGTTCGAGTCTCCGTCGGGGCACACATTTCCAACATGTCCCCAATGAAGTACATCAACGCCTGTTTGCAGCTAGGGTGTCCATTTAATTATCATTTCATTTCTAGCAAAACTGAATGGTCATCAACGGTAACTGTTTCTTTCGGGAACAGATACTACCGTCATATATACATAAATAGAAGAGGAAGTTGACGACAATAAGACAGCGAATGTGATATTGCGTGAAGAATATGAGAAACACAGAAACAAGCCCCATGGGGTAGACGACATACATTCATCACTATTTAGCCTGCTACAGTAAGACTATCGACGTTTTTGGGGTTGAGGGACTTTGCACTAATGAAGCAAAGAACGAGATTTGTACAATATGCAGTGTATAACATGGTCTGCAGAAGACAATATTCTTTGACTGTGTGAAGTTTAATGTTTATAAGTAATTAACAAACGTTTATAATGTTATGTAAGTAACAATAAGTATCTTTTATTTAACTACGTATAATTGTTTGTAAAGTGAAGTCAACACCAGCTCAGGGCTAAAGTTAAATATAGGCGAAAACCAGTAGGGATTTACCTGAGGGTCAAAAAGGTGGAAGCGCTAACGGAAGCAGGTAGGAGAGAGGAGAAGTGGAGTGAGACAAACAGGCGCAAGACACGCTTGAGGCCGGCCGTTGTGGCCGAGCGGTTCTAGGCGCTTCAGTCTGGAACCGCGCCACCGCTACGGTCGCAGGTTCGAATCCTGCCTCGGGCATGGATGTGTGTGATGTCCTTAGGTTAGTTAGGTTTAAATAGTTCTAAGTTCTAGGGGACTGATCACCTCAGATGTTAAGTCCCCTAGTGCTCAGAGCCATTTTTGAACGTGCTTGAGGCAGGTGACGAAAGCCGATGCGCGCTGTACTCCGCAGTATTGTTTAAACAAAGCTAAAGTTGAACTGCTTAATAGATATGAGTGAAGGGGAAGTGCTAAGGTACAAGTTTGCAACGCTTTAGAGTAGATATAAAATTACGTCTACAACGAGTGTTGGTTCCTGGATGTGAAATGGTCTAAGGCATCCATTATATAGACTGACGCAGATCCCCAGGAAAGCCAAACTCATATTTGCGATGGTATAAGTCGCATAATTGGACGCCACGCAGACAGGTAATAATCTCCGTCGCTGCAAAACCGTACGTACCTTCAAAGCACCTAAATCTCCAGCAACTGTGCTCACGACGACACTGGTGAAATTAATCGTCCCTAGTTCCGTATACGAGCTGCGTTGACAAGTTTTTGAGTGTTTTGTTCTATAATCATTTAAGTGTTTTTTTACACAAAACTACTCATTTAACCTAAATTGTTCCAAGGAGGGTTCCTTTCCTATACTAAAGAGAGTGAAACCGAGAATTCATTGGTGTGAACATTATTGCGCAACTGAGTGTGTTCTTGCAAAGTAAAATTCAATTGTCACTCAAGAACAACAATTAAAGTAAATATGGAGAATTGTAGATTGCCTTGAAAGTAGATAAAATAAATACCAATCCTACCTACTGTGTGAACTTGGTTAATGGGACCTTCTGTCCAAGAAATTACGTAAAGTAACTATTTTAATAATACTGAGGAAGACCAAGCATAAAAAACCTATTGACATCATTTCGATACTAACAAAAGTATCGTAAAAATATTTCTTGTGTATAATACATGTTTTCAGAGGCAGTGTTGCTGATCTTGCCTTCAGAAGCGTATGTAGGCATTATTGTCGTTCCGGCGTTGTTTTCATGGACCGAAACGTTCTACGTGTATGCGTGTGACGAATTCTGAAAGCAGTCAATATTCATATACCTACATGCATTAGCCTGCTCCTTCAGTTTTAGAAATTATTAAAAGAGAAAAAGTTTTAATAAGAACTAAAATATAATAATGACCAAATTTGGTGAATTAGTTGAACAACGTCAATCGATTAATCGTCGTTTTGGCTGGCGACCGTGGTTTCAATATTATTATCACTCACAAGAAGTAGTTTGACGAAAAAGAAAAGCTGCAACCAAGACTACACGATAACTTGACATTTGATCGAGCTTTATCCATTACGCGGCAGTTGAGGTCACTAGCGGTTGTTACGGAGATAGTTATGTTTAAGTACTTCAATTACCGAAGTTAGAATAACATCTGAAGTACTAAACGTAATTGCAAGAGTAGAAACCGTGACTGTTGTAAGCGGCCTTTAGACAGGTCTAGAAAACGTACTACGTCTACACACTACTTTCATATATGTGTCAAGGTGACAGAACAGCGATTACATCGCCATGCTACCGTTGTACTACGAGAATGCTATTTGACATAATGTGTGAGATATATGACACAGGTGAAATACTCTCAGACTTCGAAAAGAGTGTAATATTCCAACTTCCAAAAAAATGATATGTGCTGACAGGCATGAGTATTATCAGATTATTAGTTTAATACAACTTGCATAGTATTTATTCGATTAATTTACAGAAAAATAGAAAACAAGTAGGGGCGACCTCGGAAAAGATCACGTTCAGGTTTCGTCGAACGGTGTTGCACAGTCCCTGGTGGTTGCACGCGTACACCGGAGCAAAAATTGCAGCCATACTGTACATCAGAGAGGCGAGGTCACGCTCAGTGAGGTCGCTAGCCCACGATGTCAGAGCTGGTTGAAGACTCAGAGAGATGTCAGCATTACCAAACATTGCCATCAACGTGTCCCTGTTGCTCATCGGACTGCTAGCTATCGTTTTAGACAACGAAACGTGTGGGAATCAACGTCCCAAGGAAATGGGTGGTTTCACTGACGCCCTTTCTGCCACTCCCTAAGGCCTTTTCGTGTAGATTCTTAGCGGCAATGGTTTGAAATATTTTCGTGGGCCATTCATAAGAAAACTGCGTGTTTTCAACTCTGGGCGTTGCAGTTCTGACCTCCATCTCAGAAGTTTCGAAAGAAGGGGTGAAGTGTGGGTAAGAGGGGCTGAGACGTCCTTCCCACCATGTGACACTTCCACGGTGAAACTTGGTAGAATTGGAATAAAATTTGGTGCCAATGTGACACCACTAACCTCATTTACAAGTCACATGAACTGAATTCTGACCGTTTTTCCACATGTGGACGACACCTTGCTATTTGAAGTGTTGCTGAGCCCGATGGTATCGTTACAGGACGCAAACTTTTGGACCATTACAGAGAAATGTTGTAGGTACACTTGAGTCAAATTTCTAACTTATACGTCGCAGTGGGAGGGAACTGTGGGTTTCCGGAAAAGTTATCCTCTAATTCTGTTGCTCAGTGTAGATGACGTTGCACTACCTATTCTGTACAGTAGCGCGATAATGCTGAAGCTTTGCGTATCGAAGCATGGAGTACACTTTATGCCAGTCTGTCGCTCGTTGCGTGCAGCCTACACGGTACTCCAGTTGTAATAGTCGGCAGTGTAGTTTAATAAAACCTATTGATAAATAACGTTGATAAATAACATCTACTGCCGGCCGGAGTGGCCGTGCGGTTCTAGGCGCTACAGTCTGGAGCCGAGCGACCGCTACGGTCACAGGTTCGAATCCTGCCTCTGGCATGGATGTGTGTGATGTCCTTAGGTTAGTTAGGTTTAAGTAGTTCTAAGTTCTAGGGGACTGATGACCTCAGATGTTGAGTCCCATAGTGCTCAGAGCCATTTGAACCAATAACATCTACTGGTAAACCATTTTCGACATTCTAGTCATCAAGTCAAATATCGAATTTGATAACATTCATTGAAGTAGTGAGAGGTATGTAATCAAATATCAATAAGTAAGATGGTGGTGAATCAGTAGTTGGATCAGTACTAAATACACTATTATCACGATAAGCTCACTGAAATTTGTGCACGTAAAGAGGAACAGCTAGTTTTCGTTCGCTTTTTATGCAATCTTGTCACACGTGGTGGAGAACAAAACTGGTCCCAAGAATTGGCCGTGCACTTGTTCTAGAAATCAGAAGACTTCCGACGAACGGAATGTCGCTCCACCAACGGTCAACGCTCGAAGGCAAGCAATATTTCAGCACACTCCCGATAGTAGTAGCGTTATTAAAACATTCTTTTCAGATTTCTGATTTCTGTATTGATGATTTATATAAATATACCGTTAAAGGCATAAGTATGTTGTTGTTCGACTGTATGAAATATTTGAACTTTAGCTAACTCTTCTTTATTTCCTATAGTTTTTTACTCTGTATTAGAAAGAAAAGTGTATTCGTTTGGCAAGGTTTTCCTTAAATCTAATTCGATGTGTCTGGTGAAAACCTCAATGCCCGCCACTGCTTTCTGAAATCAGGTAGGAATAAGTGTTTGGACTAAACACTCCACTATACATTGAAAAGTCAGTAGCGAAGAACATGTTAACATGTTGGCAGTTACGTATAAAACGTCCTCAACCACGATCCTGTCGATTTTATACTACGATGACAATTCATTTCTGCTTCTCCTGATACAGTTATCCTATTTTAAGCTTTTCCATTCTTTTCCCTCGGTTGGTGTCCACGTTATTGAATAGCCCTCACAACACGCTTTTTGCTTTCTTCTTGGGTAAAATCCAACAAGTTGTACATTATTAATTTTCTAAATGTTGTGAAACGGCTCATATTAGTAAAGTAGCAAGAATGTGGACTCCGGTGTGCTGTTGTGGTATGGGGGGAACTGTGCAGTCCCGCTGCTGACGGAATTCGCTGACGTAGATCACTGGCGAGCACGCGACCTTGTGCGCCGGTTCCGGCGGACGTATCCCAGGCTTACCGTTGTAACCTACAGTGCCCGAGCCGAGTCTTGACTCATCGCACAGTAGTTGGAAGAGCAAAATTCCCAGTGCAGTCCCGGACGGCGGCCGACGCAAACTGTCTGCTGGATGACTAACAGCCACTTCACGCCGTCCAGTTTAAAAGATGGGAAGTTGCTACCATACGCCGCGGTGGAGACATGTTTTCTAATCGGTGAAGAGCTTAATGCCTTTACTTCGGAGAAACGGCTTTACCTTGCGCTGATAATGATAGAAATTTCAAGTTCTTACTTGAACGTCCTTTTTCAGCTAGTGGCATTCCGTGTTCCTCGTTCAAACCGTTTTATTATGCGGTTCCACAGTAAAATTTTTTGTTTCAGACATTTTATATTCAACAAATTCACTCAAGGATGGTGACTGCTTGCTACGACTCCATTCATTTATTACCAACAATTAGGGGCAGCGAATCTCAAGTCAACATAATCGTACACATTTTGATGTTGACCCACTCTAAGGAAACCTTAAAACTAATTATAGATGAAAACATCTAGAATGTGCACAATGAGATATTAGGAGATCGTTGATCTTGTTGTGTAAAACACCTCTTGCCTCTGTCATACAAAAGACGAGATTGGTGCATTTTACATGACGAATTAACTTTGAGAAATGTTTATGCAAATTAAACGCACATTTCTAGTATGAAACGATGCAGGAATCGAAGCAGTTGGTAAGTGCCGGAATAGTTGTGTCTAAAATGCATTATCATTATTATTTAGCTTGCAAACCTTAAAAAATAGCCGGGTAATACTAACCAAATCTTCTCAGTATGGTGGATAGAAAATATACAAGACTTTTATCGATAAAGACAAAACACATCTTTTACAACCAATGGAAGGTGTTCGGCAGTGGGAATATGGACGATCTGAAATACTGTTTGGTGGAAAATCTTTCCTGTTCACAAGATTTTGTACTGCCTGACTTCACAGTTACAACGAAATTCGTTTCTGAAAAACATTTTTAGCCGAATAAACAACTTCTGGCAGCTGCATATAGGTATTTTGCGGAACATAAAGAATAGGACGTCAGTAATGGAATGTACTCCCTATAAAAGGAATAGAAAAGGAGCACTCTCCTAAAAAAATACTCCATTCTACTGCAAGACCGTGATTATTTCACTTCCCTTATGGCTCTGCACGCTCCGTCCCAAATAATGACAGTATCAACGGGATGTTCAGCGATTTTTATCTTTCGTTCGTTAGTTATCGTAGTCTGTGGGGTAGACATGGATAGCGTTAGGAAAATTTATTAGCTGAAACTGACACGTCAAGAATTTTTCTACATGTCAACACTATTTTATGTTGAATTACAACGTGGCGCGTCGTAGAAACGAAGTAATTTGACTGGGAATTTGACACGAACAGAATTCTGTACTGGTAGGCTGCAATGTTGAAATAGAATGCTGCTTTGAAACGCATTCAACACCGAAACTTTATCAAAATGCCATATCTTGATGTTCATTTAAGGTCGCTGCACAGTTAAAACATTGCAGCCAGTGATGAGAACAAGGAATGAAAACAATGGATTCATTCGTTTCTGGAAAACAATCGACACATTCGGTTATAGTTTTCCTGTCGATTGAATTATTCATTATTTTGATTGAAACCAGTTTGTGGGAGCAGCTGAGTGAAAATCGTCCGGAAGGTCGGACTACTCCTTGACTCAAAAAATGGCTCTGAGCACTATGGGACTCAACAGCTGTGGTCATCAGTCCCCTAGAACTTAGAACTACTTAAACCTAACGAACCTAAGGACATCATACACATCCATGCCCGAGGCAGGATTCGAACCTGCGACCGTAGCGGTCGCGCGGTTCCGGACTGAAGCGCCTAGAACAGCTCGGCCACTCCGGCCAGGTCCTTGATTCTTTTGAATGGAACTAATCTGTAGGAGCAGCCGAATGAAACGATCGACTACATCGGTTGTAGTTTTCGCGTCTCAGTAGCATTATTATTCATGTGTTTTTTCGAGTGAAAGCAGTATGTGGGACCAATTGAATGAAAACATTCTACACCGCTGCAACTTTCATATTGACTGAATTATTCATTAAATGAAACAAGTTTACTGTTACCAGTCACCGTTTTATTTATTTCCACGACGCGTTTCAAAGGTTTAAATCTCCATCATCGGCTGGATTTACATTAGTTAGTATGACACTTCTGTGTGTGTTGTGTTACGATTTTTTGGAGGAACTTGTGGCACTGCGTCCAGTGGTCACAGGTTCCTTTCGCTGTCGTAACACATCACATGTATACTGTATACTGTCACATTTGTAAACAAAAGTAATGTCAATAACAGTCACGGTAAAGCCTAACCTAAAATGTTCGCATTTAAAGTTGAATTATTCATTCCTTCCTTTCAAGTGAAAAATGGGTTATATTGTAAAGTTTTTTAGTCAAACAGCTACTTCCTGATTTTTAATATTGCGCGTGTGAAACATTCGCGACTGGAGCAGGAAAACAGGGAAACAGCAGTACCACACCAAGTACTCTTCGCCACACACCAGAAAGAAAGTGAATTGATATTGCGTTGTCATTCAGTTCGGAGCTAAGTTGAAAGTTACAAGTCTTTATCCTATATGGAATTTAGTTTAAAATCAACTGCATCGTTTTTACCGAACAAATAGACAACAATCCAGCCTATTAAAAACGTGTTAAAAAGTGGTTGTTCGTTTATATACACATAAATTTACAGTGCTGCACGAGATAAAAAACTTTTGAAACGAACCAAAAATTGAGTATTCATGCCACAAGTACGAAAATTTGTATTTGAATAAATAAATACATAGCCGACCGTTGTGGCCGAGCAGTTCTAGGCGCTTCAGTCTGGAACCACGCGACCGCTACGGCCGCAAATTCGAGTACTGCCTCTGGCATGGATGTGTGTGATGTGCTTAGGTTACTTAGGTTTAAGTAGTTCTAAGTTCTAGGGGACTGATGACCTCAGATGTTAATACCCATAATAAAAGAAAAAAAAAACTTACATTCAGAATGAGATTTTCACTCTGCAGCGGGTGTGCGCTGATATGAAACGTCCTGGCAGATTAAAACTGTGTGCAGGACCGAGACTCGAACTCGGAACCTTTGCCTACCCCAGGCAAGTGCTGTACCATCTTTTTTCTTTTTTTTTTTAAAAAAAAAAGAGAAACAAGGAACCGCTGCAGGAGCAGGACGACGGGTAGGGCAGGGATCGACACCCGAAGCCTGGCCATCCCACCGCCATGCTCAAGCAACTTGTTCGAGGATCGAAGGATAAGGAAGAGGATGTAGTGGTTCTGTCTATGTTGTTTTATTTATTTATTTCTTTAATTTTTATAACATTTTTAATTTTTTTATCTTTTATTTTGTATTGGATTTATGGATTTATTTTTGTTTAAAAAAAGAATTCTACAACTTCCGTAGCCGAGCGTCCGAGTTGTCTTCTCGTCTGTTGGGTGGGGTTCCCCCCTATTCCGTCGGTAGAGGATCAGTATGCTCGAGGATTCTTCTTCATTTTCAGCGTCTCATACCCGGAACGCCCCAGTGAGCAGGAGGATCCGCAAATAATGAACCTAAATAAATTGCGAAACGGGAACTATACTTCGGGTGGCGGCTGAAAGCTGCGTGTGTAGTCATCAGTAGGGACCAAAAGTCGAGTGTGCCTTTGGGAGCATCGCAAAATATGTAGTAAAGGGGCATGCCGTTTAGCCAGTTAACGGCGTTCATCCTGGTTGATGGGAAGTATACGGCATCGGGGCGCAATACATCATCAGGGGAGATAGACTCCGGCAATCGCCGCAAGAGTAATGCCAGCATGCGCTGCGTCAGTAGCCAGCACTCGCTGGTCGCGGCACAAGTCAGACGGTGTGCATCCGAGTCAACGACTGAGCACGTCGGACACAAGGGGTCGTCCGTCAGATGTATGGAAAGTATCCTCTGACGAGTAGCGAACTTCCCACTCACAACCACGTACCACAATGAACGCGACGCCGTAGGTAGAAGAGGCGTGTGTACCGCTCGCCACACCGTGTTCCAGGCAACTTCAGGATGTTTGTGGGCGACCGTATTTATAGGTTGCTGCATTTGATAGAGGCGATAGTAGTCTTTCGCGCTGGGCATCCATATCGTCGGAAGTTCTGACCGTAAGTAGCCCCTGACCGTAAGTAGCCGAAGTCAATCAAGAACTCTCTGATGTGGGCGAGTGCCGGTGAAATGTGTCCTACAGAAACCGGGGGATGCAGAGTGTGTGGTGCCACTTCCGCTATCAGGGTGGCCGCCAGAGTGGCGTGGGCAGAGGTCCACGTGCGACGCATAGTGTTGAGGTAAAGCGGTCGCGCACGGTTATATACGTGAATTAAACAGATACCGCCCGCCCGCTGCGGCAGTGTCAGGGTGGTGTATCGGACTTTAAAAACAAGGCCGGTGCTTACGAAATGTCCATATGCTGCTTGAAATCTGCTTGCCATCGTAGCCGTTAAGGGAAGGACGTGCGCAAAGTAGTTCAGTTTGGAGACAAGATAGGTGTTGACATAACGTGTTCTGAGGAGCGTATCCAAGCGACGCAATTTGTTGTGCCTGCAGCAGAGCACGTGTCTGGTGTAGGAGCCGGTGGTACGTAGCCGCCGCCGTGCGGCGGACATTGCTATAGAATTGCACTCCTAAACACTTGAGTACGGGCACCTTGTCAAAGGGCACCGCCGTTGCTTGGGAAAGCCCCCTTTTAACGTCCATGTATTTTGTCTTCTTCACGTTGATGACGCTCCCAGCGACCGCCCCGTACTGGCGTAGCCACTGTAGCGCCATATGCATTTCATCTTCTGATCTGGCCAGGAACACCACGTCATCGGTGAATGCACCACAACGAAAGGTCACGTTCCGCATAGAAATGCCTGTTAATCTCTGCCGTAGACCTTCTAAAGCTGGTTCAAGCGCTGCCGCAAATAATATACCCGACAGGGGCACCCTTGTCGCACTGACCGTCCAACAACAATGTGACCAGACTGATTACCGTTGACCATCATGCGGTAGCGCGCTCCGTGGACCAGTCGAAGGACCACCTGTGCAGACTGTGGAGAGAGGTCCATGTATTGCAAAAAAGCGCGTAAGAAGCCGTGGTCGACGCAGTCGAATGCGTTGTCAAAATCTACGGCGACAAGGGCGCCTCGTATTTTGCAGGTCACCGTCAAAGCAATTACGTCGCGGTATGCTCCTAACGCCGTATGAATGTTGCTGACACCACCTAAACACGTCTGATTGGTGTGGATGGCTTTCCCGATAGCGGTGTGGAGACGCGCGGAGGATGCGGGCGAAGATCTTGTAGTCGTAGTTGAGGAGTGTGAGTGGGCGAAAGTCCTGCCACCTACAACCACCATTCGGTTTCGGTACTGGGATCAAGATGCCGTCTGTGAATTCTGAGGGGACAGTGAAATCAGGGCGGATTAGATCTTGAAACATTTGGAGCCACTTGTCGCCCATAAGGTCGTAAAAAGTGCGGTAGAATTCCAGGGATAAACCGTCCGGTCCAGGCGACTTGTTCGGTGCTCCACGTGCCAAGGCCGATGTCAGCTCGTCGGATGTAATGGGCAACAGTAGACTATCATCGGGTGTCACGTCCCTAGGGGCGGCAGAATCGTGCAACAGCTCGTCATAATCACGTACATTTCGCGGATCTTCCATGTACAAGGTCCCATAGTTTCGGCCGAAAGTGTGGACTATGTCCGTTTGCGTCACTGCGCGGCTGTCCTCCTCCGTGTTTAGAGCCGGAATGAGCTGACGTTTGCGGTGGCTCCTCTCGCCCACAATGTGATAGACTGATGCCGTTTCGTTCGGGATACAGTATTGCACTCACGCACGGATGCGAACACCTTCTAGCTGCTCTGCCCTGATGCGAAGTAGACGCGCTTTGATGCGTGGAACGGACATCTGACGTTGGGGAGACGGCGGTTGCGTCGCCAGCTCACGTAACGCTTTATAGTAAAATTCCGATGTTGTCCTTTGCCAGTTAGATCTGTCACGTCCGTAGGCCATCAGGGTCTTTCGGAGTGCAGGTTTGACACATCCCAGCCACCACAGCAACGTGGAAGCATACATGGGAAGGCGCCCGATACATCGACGTCACGTGTCAGTAACTGCTTGCCAACACGCTTCCTCGCGAAGGAGGGAGACGTTCAGCGTACACGGGCCTCTGCTGCGTCTTGTGAGTTGTCGGGGTACGGTGGGGCAGATATACGCGAGATGATCCGTAAAGGCCGTCGGACAGAGTCCTGCATCACGGGTTGGTGTGCTGAGGGCACGCGAGACGTATATCCGGTCCAGACGACTGGAAGAGTGGCTGGCAAAGTGCTTATATCCACGCTGGTTCCCATGATGTAAGAGCCACGTGTTTTGGAGCGCGAGGTCACGTATCAATGTCTGTAGAGCCGGGCATGGGACGTAATGCGGTATCTGGCCCTCGGACTGCAGAACACTGTTAAAATCGCCGCCCACTATGTAATGATCCTTATTTCCTTGCAAAAGTGGGGCTACCTCCTCCGAATAGAAGACATGCCTGTCACCGCGGTGCGAATTACCGGAGGGAGAGAAGACGTTAATGAGGCGGACTGCGCCAAGTGTGAGAGCGATGCCTCGCCCGTTCGGCAAGTACGTCACGTCCGTCGCGTCCATGCCATCTCGGAGAAGGATGGCCATTCCAATTGCGCCATCAGCAGAGGGTAGGCTGTAGGTGGTGTAGCCATATAGGTCTAAACGCAGCTCGCGACCGACCTCCTACAGAAGGGCAATGTCCAAGTCTGCCGCTCTGATAATGCCGTGTAACATGTGGGTCTTGACAGTGGAGTGGACACCATTGACATTGACTGTTCCCACACGGTATGACTGAGACATATCAAGTGGTGGAGGCAGAGTGCGGGTGCAAGCCCACGATGATCTCGCACACCACACAACCATCCAGCCATATGCTGTGCATTACTGTGCCGTATGATCCGCTGACTGGCAGAGTCCTCTGGGCTCATGTCAGCCATGGGCTCCGGTGGCGATATCGATGTTTGATGTGCATCATCGGCCTCCATATCGCCTGCCCAATCACCAAGACAGGATTGTGATGTCAGTGGTGGCTGGTCGCTTTCACAGGAGCCCACATTTTGGGAGTCGACGCAATGCGCCTCGTTTTCTGGGACACCAGATATAGCAGAGTGTTCCTTGTCTTCAGGCGCCTGCTGGTGAATGATGCCACTGGAGTCCGTTGCAACTGTGGACGGCTTCACATCCCTGTCCCGTTATTCAACTGACAATCGCCTCTTCTTGTGTCGCTTGGGTGATTTTTGCTTGCGGGTTCGAGATTCGACATCCACTGGAGGGCGGGGCTCGACACGGCCTCGGTCACCAGAAATCCCTGTGTCCGATCCCGACAGTGACGGCGGCTGGGTGCCTACGACGCTGCGGTGGGCAGTGGCTGTAGGAACGTCTGCACCGTTTGGATGCGGCGTCGTCGACGGCGCTGACTCTCCAACGGAGCTCGCAGTGGCTTGAGGAGGTAGCAGATTTTGATCATCCATCATATCATGTCGTGCCGCCTCCACATACGTTAGTGGGAGAGAGGTCATCGTAGATCGTTAGGGAAGTTCATTGCGGGGCACCTCAACGAGGCCGCGCTGCAGACACTCGGTTCTAACATGGCCCTCCTGGTGGCAGCCCGAGCTGGTCCTAGGTTGGCCATCATATATAACAATTGCGCGGCAGCCACCAACGAAAACATATGATGGAATGTGCTTCTTAAGTTCTATGCACACTTGTCGTACCCCGTTAAGGACAGGGTACGTTTCGAATGTGTTCCATTTCTCCTCTGTGTGGCGCAGAACTGTGCCGTATGTCCGCAGCGCATCAACGACAAGGTTGGCAGGAACTTCGAACGGTAGTTCAAAGATGCGCACGGTACGCACCAACAGACAAGCTTGGTCAACTCCTACCACGCTCACATCACCGTCTGCGTGACAGAAGTGAAAGCCGTTTGCGGATCGTTGGAGTAGTCTGTTACAGGCCGCTTCGTCAATCAGTTTGAGGTACACTGTGCTGGACACTATAGACAAATGAATGCCTATCAGTTCTTGCGGTTCTATGTGCATGATGTCTCGAAGAAAGCGTTCTTTTTCATGGGCCTTTGGTCTCGTGTACGATGCGTTGAACGTTAGTCTGATTGTATCTTGTCGGTATGAGAATGCCATGGCGGGTCGGTACCGGTACTATAAGGCAATACAACGACGCAACCCCGCGCTAGCGGCTAAACAACAAAACTTGCGGAGCGCTGCCCGGCGCGCCGAGCCCGTCCGCACGGTATCACGGCTGAATGCCGACTGTAATAAAACGGTGACTGGCAGGAGTAAACTTGATGTTTCATTTAATGTCAATAACAGTCACGGTAAAGCATAACCTACAATGTTCGCATTTTAAGTTGAATTATTCATTCCTTCCATTCAAGTGAAAAACGTGTTTTATTATAAAGTTTTTTATTCAAACAGCTTCTTCCTGATTTTTAATATTACATGTGTGAAACATTCGCGACTGGAGCAGGAAAACAGGAAAACAGCAGTACCACACCAAGTACTCTTCACTACACACCAGAAAAAAAAAGTGAATTGATATTGCGTTTTTATTCAGTTCGGAGCTTAGTTGAAAGTTACAAGTGTTTATCCTATATGGAAGTTAGTTTAAAATCATCTGCAACATTTTTACCGAACAAATAGACAACAATCCAGCCTAATAAAAACGTGTTAAAAAGTGGTTGTTCGTTTATATACACAAATTTACAGTGTTGCGCGAGATAAAAAACTTTTGAAACCAACCAAAAATTGAGTTTTAATGCCACAAGTACGAAAACTTGTATTTGAATAAATAAATACATAGATCCAGAATGAGATTTTCACTCTGCACCGGAGTGTGCGCTGATATGAAACTTCCTGGCAGATTAAAACTGTGTGCCGGACCGAGACTCGAACTGGGGACCTTTACCTTTCGCGGGCAGTTGCTCTACCATCTATTTTTATTTTTTTTATTATTTTTATTTTTTTTATTTAAAGACGACGTTCTACATAAAATAACAAAATATCATTTGAAAACGTAAAACATAAAAGGCAGCTATATTTCCTCAACGGTCTTCTTTTTTATTCTTTTTTATTTTTATTTTTTTTTTGTTAACATAAATAAGTATACAGTCTCACCATCAGCAGCAACCTTTTTTTTTTTTTTTTTGGGAGCACAGGAGAAAGAAAACAAATAGGCTGCAGATAGATAGCTATGTGTGAAAAGGATAAACATGTGTAAGGAGAAAAAAAAACTTAGAAGAGGAGGAGAAAAGAGAAGTGAAATAAAATAGGAATACTTTCCGCGCCATGCTCCACTTTGGCGCGCCATCAGAACAAAATGCATTCTATCATTGACCATTGAAGGGGAACGTGGGTTCGTCCAGTCTTGGCTGGCACGGTTCGTTGAGATTCCAGCTTTGAGGCGGATTGGTGAAAATACTCTGTAAATAGTTCGCGAAAGTGGCCCGATAGTGTCGATGTCGGCGAAGGGTGTGGTGATGTACTTGGAGGCGTGTCCAAAAGTCCGCCGGATCGACGACGTCGTCCCGGAAGAGGTAGTTGACAGCCATGCCACTGATCGATGTGATGGCGTGCCACTTAGCCGATGGAAAGTAGGTCGTGTCGGGATACATCATCATGGTAGGAGAAACGTGATGTGGTGGTCCTCGGAGGTAGAAAGCCACTATCTTCTGTACGAGGGTCCAGACAGCTGGTGCTGGCCGTACTCAAAACGATGTAAATCTGTATCTTCGGCATTGCACTTGAGGCACAGGGGTGAGTCCACCAGTGCGATGCGATGCAGTTTCTGTCTTGTAGTACACTTGCCGTTGACGAGAAGGTACCACATAGAGGTGGTGTCAGTGGTGTGATATGGTTGGTGGGTCGTTTTCCAAACTGTAGGCCATGAAACCTGGGGGTGACGTGTTTCGACGGGGTTGCGGGGTGGAGACTTTCGGAGAAGGCGGTAGATGTCGCGGGTGGTCGTCTTACTGGTCCTGGGGAGCTCGGTGCATATGTAGCTGTACTCCAAAAAGAAACGACCGATATGTGACATCGGAGGTGGGATGTGTGCCAAAGACGTCGGTGGGCGTCTCGAAACAGGTGCGAGCTCGGTGATCAACATTCCAGTAAAACTAGCATTTTGGATTTTCCATAACCGGAGCATAGTATTGGTGTAATGTGCCGTAGTCCTGGCTCTCACATTAACAAGATCGAGGTCACCGTCCCGCTTCGTTAAGGTGAGAGCTTCATACTGGACTTTGAAGATGTGTCCATAACAAATTAAATAGCCGAAAGCCGCCTGTAATCTGGCCGCCATTTTCGCAGTGATGGGCAGAATATGGGGTATCCGGGCTGCCAGATGGGTATTGACGAAGGTGACACTCTGGCACATATTCAGCGGGCGTAGTATGTGATTTTGTATGTTGGCCCAGATGCGTTGCAACAGCGCCCTAAAGTTGATCGCCGAGGTGCGGCGAATGTCTCGCGTGTACACTAATCCGAGACAACGAAGGGTGTCCACCAGTTGAAATGGGACTACGCTGTCTGCGTGAAGGCCGCGGCCGATCTTCATGGCGCATGATTTTACCACGTTCATAGCGCTCCCTGCCCCTGCACTGTAACGGGTAATCCACTGCATCGCAGCTTGTACGTCGCGGCCGCTGCACGTACGACGAGGGCCAAGTCGTCCGCGTAAGCTCGGCAGCGGAGCATATGATCCTGGAGTGGAATACCTGTCAAACGCCACCGTAATCCGCAAATGAGTGGTTCCATCGCAATGGCATAAATCACCGTCGACAAAGGGCAACCCTGCCGAACTGAGCGTTCAATCCGTATAGGTTCTGTAAGTCTGCCGTTGACGAGAAGTCTGGACGTTGCTCCACGAAGGAGCCGCATAATCACTTGCGTGAACGTTGGGGGAATTGCGATTCGGTCCATCACTGCGTTGAGGAATGCATGATTGACGCGGTCAAACGCTTGTTTGAAGTCGATGGAGATTAAAGCGCCTGGCAGTCGCGAGTGTGTTGCCACAGCGATCACATCTCGATATTCACTAAGGGCTGTCTGTATATTACGATCGCCGCCTAAGGATGTTTGTTCGTGTGAAGCAATGTCTCGTAAGACATGTTTGAGTCGCACTGCTAGAAGGCGTGTGAAAATCTTGAAGTCGGAATTGAGTAAAGTGATCGGCCGATAACTGTCGAGTCGTGGTCCTCCTGCGGGTTTTGGGACTGGTACAAGTAAGCCTTCCATGAACATTGGTGGCGGGTTCGCCGCGCCGGACAAAAGTTCCCAGCACATGTCCCTCCATCGTGGCATCATCAAATCTTGGAAGGTTCTGTAAAATTTGAGAGGTAAACAATCCGGGCCGGGAGATCGATTCAGAGACCCTTTGGCTACAGCGCCTTGTACGTCGTCGGTGGTCACTTCAGAAGTCAGGAGGGTTGCAGCTGCTGCGTTTAGAGTACCAAGTGTCTCCTGGGCAACCTCAGCAATGGCCTCTGCACCGGTAGGTACTTCTTGATAGAAAAGTCTATAGTGCGTTGTGAATGCATCCGCAATGGTAGCTTGCGAAGTCAGCCGTCGTCCATCAGGTAAGTCTAAAGTCGTCATTAAAGCCTGTCGGCGTCGACGAATATTTTGAACAATATGATGCCTAGAAGGTTCTTCATCGTTAATCCTATCTTGGCTGCGTGCTCGTACAATGGCTCCCTCTAGACGGCATCTGGTCAAGGTTAAAATCTTTGCCTTAATGCGTTGAGCTTCTTTTAGACGATCCGGGGATGGAGGATGATCCATGGGTTCACGTAGAGCGCTATAGCAGAAATCAGTTGTGTGGTGATTCCACCTGGCTTTGGCTCTGCCATAGTGTGTCAATGTGCGTCGGATGGCCGGTTTGGCGCACAGCAACCACCACTGCAGTGTGGTCTCGTAACGCATAATGCGTTGAACACAGGTGTGCCACGTGTCGGTGACCTGTTGTCGACATTCAGGGTCCCGCAGTAGCGCGACATTGAGTTTCCAAGTTCCTGCACTGCGCCATATACACTCCTGGAAATTGAAATAAGAACACCGTGAATTCATTGTCCCAGGAAGGGGAAACTTTATTGACACATTCCTGGGGTCAGATACATCACATGATCACACTGACAGAACCACAGGCACATAGACACAGGCAACAGAGCATGCACAATGTCGGCACTAGTACAGTGTATATCCACCTTTCGCAGCAATGCAGGCTGCTATTCTCCCATGGAGACGATCGTAGAGATGCTGGATGTAGTCCTGTGGAACGGCTTGCCATGCCATTTCCAACTGGCGCCTCAGTTGGACCAGCGTTCGTGCTGGACGTGCAGACCGCGTGAGACGACGCTTCATCCAGTCCCAAACATGCTCAATGGGGGACAGATCCGGAGATCTTGCTGGCCAGGGTAGTTGACTGACACCTTCTAGAGCACGTTGGGTGGCACGGGATACATGCGGACGTGCACTGTCCTGTTGGAACAGCAAGTTCCCTTGCCGGTCTAGGAATGGTAGAACGATGGGTTCGATGACGGTTTGGATGTACCGTGCACTATTCAGTGTCCCCTCGACGATCACCAGTGGTGTACGGCCAGTGTAGGAGATCGCTCCCCACACCATGATGCCGGGTGTTGGCCCTGTGTGCCCCGGTCGTATGCAGTCCTGATTGTGGCGCTCACCTGCACGGCGCCAAACACGCGTACGACCATCATTGGCACCAAGGCAGAAGCGACTCTCATCGCTGAAGACGACACGTCTCCATTCGTCCCTCCATTCACGCCTGTCGCGACACCATTGGAGGCGGGCTGCACGATGTTGGGGCGTGAGCGGAAGACGGCCTAACGGTGTGCGGGACCGTAGCCCAGCTTCATGGAGACGGTTGCGAATGGTCCTCGCCGATACCCCAGGAGCAACAGTGTCCCTAATTTGCTGGGAAGTGGCGGTGCGGTCCCCTACGGCACTGCGTAGGATCCTACGGTCTTGGCGTGCATCCGTGCGTCGCTGCGGTCCGGTCCCAGGTCGACGGGCACGTGCACCTTCCGCCGACCACTGGCGACAACATCGATGTACTGTGGAGACCTCACGCCCCACGTGTTGAGTAATTCGGCGGTACGTCCACCCGGCCTCCCGCATGCCCACTATACGCCCTCGCTCAAAGTCCGTCAATTGCACATACGGTTCACGTCCACGCTGTCGCGGCATGCTACCAGTGTTAAAGACTGCGATGGAGCTCCGTATGCCACGGCAAACTGGCTGACACTGACGGCGGCGGTGCACAAATGCTGCGCAGCTAGCGCCATTCGACGGCCAACACCGCGGTTCCTGGTGTGTCCGCTGTGCCGTGCGTGTGATCATTGCTTGTACAGCCCTCTCGCAGTGTCCGGAGCAAGTATGGTGGGTCTGACACACCGGTGTCAATGTGTTCTTTTTTCCATTTCCAGGAGTGTAGATTGTCGACGTAGGTTCATGGTACATATGTAGATGTCATGATCCGAAAAGGCAGACGGCCAACGTTCCGCGTCGATGAGAACTGATTTTAGAGCGTTACAGATGTATATTCTATCAAGTCGGCTGGCGGAGTGGCTCGTGATGTGTGTATACCCCCGGCGGCCGCCGTGTACCACTCGCCAAGTGTCGAGGAGACGAAGGCGGCGGACGAGGATGCGAAGTTCCGGACATGTGGTGAAATGTGGGTATTGGTCTATGCGCTCGAGAACACAGTTGAAATCTCCACCTACGATGAGATGATCGTATCGGCCGAGGAATAAAGGCGTGATATCTTCTGCGTAGAACTTTGAGCGATCCCTCCGTTTATCAGTGCCCGATGGGGCGTAGAGATTTATGATTTTGAGTACTTCAACTGTTATGGCCACCCCTCGCATCGTTGGGAGGTATGCGACATCGGAAACTGCAATCCCTTCTCGGAGGAGGATGGCTGCGCCTGTGTGTTCCATAGCTGCAGGGGCGGCGTATGTCTCATATCCATAACACCCAGTCCAAGCTGCTGTCCTCAGTTCTTGTAACAGGGCGACGTCGATGTCCGCTGCTCTTAGCGTGTCATGCAGCAGTTGAAGTTTAACGTGGTAGCCGATATTATTAGTATTGATAGTAGCTATTCGGTACGCCTGATGGGAGATCCGTGCTGCCGATAGGTTCGTAGCTGGTGAAGATTGTCGTGGTGAATGCTGGAAGTCCATAGAAGTCGCAGGAGTCGCCGTAGAAACTTCCCCCATTTTAGTGTTGGTCTAACGGAGAAGCAGATATCATTTCCGCATCAGATGGAGGTGGGAAATCCGTGTCATCCGCCCATGAAAAGTGTCCGACAGGTTTGACATTGGAGAGAGGTGGCAGCGCTGGCCGAGTCGGATCAATTGCGTCGGTGACAACAGGCGTGCTGTGTTCCATGGCTTCTGGGCGCGGGGCGTGTGCACGATCTCTGTTGGACGGATCACCGTCTTGTGGATGGCGCGTCTCCGTGGCAGAGGAGAAAGTGTTATCGTGTTCTCCGTCAGAGTGATGTGCCATCTCTTCGTCCTGCGGAGGGGGCTCATTGGTCGATTCTGATGTCTTTTCGTCGTTTGGGAGACTTCTGCTTTCGGCAATGAGTTTCGGTGTCTGAGGAAGGAAGAGATTCACGTCGTCCAGGTACAAAAGCCGCGGGTGCTATGATGCGGTCGTCATTCTCCAGAACACTCTCATTGGTATCCTTGTGATCTTCTAGCGTGGGTGTGTCCGGCTGTTAGACATGTTCACGGGCGGCATTGCCGGTGTCAAGGTGCTGGGAAGCCTCCGGGTGTATCGGACCAGAGAGACGCTCATGAACGGCGTCTTGTGTGGGCTGAACGTGCGGTGTCGCCGCATAGGTGACTGGAAGGGTGGTCGTGGTTCTGTCGGTGTTCGTATCGTCGGGCCTTAGTTGTGTGATGCGGCGTTGCAGGCATTCATTACGGACGTGGCCTTCTTTGCCACAACCGGAACATGTTCGAGGTTGTCCGTCGTAAATAACTACCGCACGGCAGCCGCCGATAGAAATATACGATGGAACGTGCCGTTTGAGATCGATACCGGATACGTCGTGAACTGTGCCCATGTCTCGGCTACGTGGCTCTGGACTTTTCCGAACGGCCTTAGCGCCGCGATGACTTCATCTTCATTCACCTCGAAAGGCAGTTCGAATACACGGATCGTCCTATGGCCAAGTCCAAATCATCTGAGCTACCCAAGCACCACTCACGTCCCGTCCTCACAGCTACGCCATGTCTCCGCAACACCCTTTCTTCCAGGAGTTCTAGTTCTGCAAGGTTCTCAGGAGAGCTTCTGTAAAGTGTGGAAGACAGGAGACGAGGTACTGGCGTAAGTAAAGCTGTAAGGACCGGATGTGCGTCTTGTTTGTGTAGCTCAGATGGTAGAACACTTGCCTGGTAAAGGCAAAGGTGCCGAGATCGATTCTCGGTCCGGCACATAGTTTTAATCTGCCAGGAAGTTTCAAATACATACATTTTAAAAATACTTTATTTTTAGAAATATACTTTTTATTCACATGTACTTGAATATTACTCAAACCGGTAGACTGAGTGAAAAACAACCACATAACGGCCACAACCGACAAAGACTTGTTTCAGACAGTTCTTTCGCATTGAGTGAAACTACTTAAACCCGCTGAGTGAACGAAAACATTCATACAGCTGATGCGGCCGTGAAGACTGGCTTCATTTTACTCTTTCATTCGGCTGACCAATCGGTTATTAAAATCACTTGGTTGTCCCATCACCAATGTACGCCATCACAAGTATCTGTGGGAACGAAAAGCAACCCGCATGAGGACAGCACAACTGTTAACATCCGGCTCCTGAAATCAGTATATCAGCACGAATAAGACAGGGGACTCCACAGGCAAATAAACAGTAAATGTTCTAACGTGGGAGCGATGCGTTCCCACACATATTTTTATGAAATCTTAGTGATAAGTAACAGGGAAGGAGACAAGTGACTGTGAGTCATGTCATTAGAGTGGCATTCAACATCATTCATGGTTCTTAGCACGGTGTGCTGTCTTCTGTAGGAATGCGTACACCAGGCTAGGCGCTACGTAATTATCTTAACACCTTAACGACCGGAAAAGGGCACAGCACGGCGTTCGCCGGATGTAGCATCGTTAGCGAGTTCTGGCCAATTTTATATCAGATATCTCTGGAAGACGTCGACAGTGTAGGAACGTTGATCCACACAATATTTACCTAGTTTGTTTCTTGTCTCCTGTACTCTTGCAGCATAGTAGATTTTGAATTTACGTAATTCGCGTAAATTTACTATCACTCTTTTTATTTGCTTATCCTTTACGTCGCATTGTTTGAATAGCGGCAACGCAGGCCACGATGGCTGTACTGACGACATACTAACAATTTAGGGACATACCTGCGACACAAGATACAAACTACTGTTGGTCACCAACTATCTCCCTGCTCCAGTAAATAGTTTATAAAGTACTTATATATATATATATATATATATATATATATATATATATATATATATATATATAGATCTTTTTTCAGTCATCGAATTAGATTATTTTTCAATATATGCAAAATAATCTGCGTGACGGAGTGCAATCATTGCTTCGTTATATTATTAGTTTTTAGAGTATTGTAAATGACAAAGATTTAATTAAGTTGCCCTCTAATACAACCAACTAGACATTCTTTTAATTGGATTGATGTGGCTCACGACGACTTCCACTCCTGTGCCACCCTCTTTATCTCACAAGAGCATTTACACCCACTGTGGTCGAGTTTTTGTTGGCTGGTTTCCAGACTCTCTAACTACAGATTTTGTCCAGTACTGCTTCCTGTGCTAGCACGGAAGCTGTTTCCTGACACCTTTACAAATAATATACCATTCAATCTCCAGTTCTAGTAAGGGTTTTCGATATTTTCCTTTCCTCACCAGTTGCTCATTCGTACATATTATGAAACGGGTTTAACGTGTATTGTATATAAGTATGTTCCACATCTCCTCCTAAACCACTGGACAGATTTCAACCAAACTTTGTACACATATCACTTACTGTCTGGAAATCATCACTGAGTGTAGCCAACGACGCGTCAATACCCGTAATTTAGTTGTCCAGTATTTGCGATTGAGAGCACTTAGTGACTTTCAACAACTTTTAGACATACTTTCAAACCTCTACGAAACTTTTTATCACTGACAATCCGCACAAAATGATGAAAGGTAATGTTTATTGCTTACTACATTTTCAGTGTTAATGCAGTGAAACTGCCGCATGAAGCATGACGTTTTAATATATTACTTCTTTGCCACTATGTTCATGACTCATTATGCAGTTAGTATTCACATATACCACTAAATTTACCCGAAAAAATTATATCATTGTACGACACAAAGATGCATGAAGAACTGTCCTATCATATGACATTTAATTTTCTTACTCCGTTGCTACTGACTCTATTTGCAACACCCTAACCACATCTGCCTCTGAATGTATCGGTACCTACAAAAATATATTACTATACGACATATAGTTCAGGGGATATGACCCCAAATACTGTGATGCGAAAAAACCTGCGACATCATGTATGACATTTTAATTCATTACTTCTTTACTAACTCTATGCGTAACACACCTGACAGACAATATCGAAATAAGCCGCTGAATGTACCTAGAAAAATATTTCATTGTACGACGCATAGTTCAGAAGATATGTCACCATAAACACCGAAACGCGTGAAAAGCTGCCGCATCAAGCAAAAAGTTTTAATTTATTCGCTACACATTTTTTAGACAGTAACCACGTACAAGGTGTAGGCAATTCCCGTTACAAACTTCTAGGACCTGTAGAGGGGGGTGAGTAGACAATATTTTGAATAGGAACCCATGTCCGGAAACGTACCGTTTCCTTGCTACAACTATTTGAAAATATGTTGGTAAACTGAACACTTATACTAGTTACTGATCAGATGTGACCCAGTACATGACTTGTTTTACAATTGCACAATACGAAAAGAAAGTGCTCATGTACGCATTGACGGGTTCTCTTCAATGTGATGCAGTACGGCCTCTTACAACTCGGGTGTGCTTCGTCTCCTTGGAGCACCACAAGGACGCCTACTGATGGTGAAGGTACCCTTTCTCGAAGCCGCTGCGTGATTGTGGTGAAGAACGATCTAATATAAAGGTAACAAGTAGCCGTCCCGCTACCGTGAGCGTCGCCATTTAGAAGGATCATGTACTAAACCATGTTGCTCTAACACTCACACACGTGAATGAGGCTAGAACTAGGTCAGATGGTAGACAGACATCAAATGACATCAGCCGATCTGGCGTAACCCACCCCCACCGGGACTATCCTGTTGCATGTTACCTAGCTCTGTCATGGAAACTGTACATCCCAGATATGGAATCTTATTCAGAATATTATGTACACGTTTCCCTCTACAAGTCTTAGAGGTTTGTAATGGGAATTTCCGAACACACTGTATACCACTGGATGGACCTGCTAAACTACAAGCCTGCTATTAGGGTCAGCGAGATAAGGAGAGAGAAGGGGTAGGAGGAGATGGACAGGTAATGATGTGGAATTAGGAGACAGGCACAATTGAGTGGAGAAGGAGAAGATGGGGAGAGTGAGAGTGAGGGGGAGCTGGACAGAGAGAGGGGACTGGAGGAGATGGACATAAAGAAGAAAGAGAAGGCAATAGATGGAGATGTGAGGCACAAGAGATAGTCAGAGAGAAGGGGGAATAGGAGATATGAGAGGGAGGACGAGAAAATGGATAGAAAAAGGAAAGAGAAAGAGACAGACGTAGGTGAGAGGAGATGGACAGGGAACTGGGGAGTAGGAGATGGACAGAGAGAGGGGGAGGAGGAGATCAACAGAAACGTGATGTAGCAGGAGATGGAGAAAGAGAGGCGAGGAGAGGTGGAGTTAGAGGGGAATGAAGGTGAAAAGGGATGAAGGAGCTGATGGGCAGACTGTGGATGAGCAGGTGTACAGAGGGCAGAAGAGCAGATTGACTGGGGAAGGGGGACGAGAACAGAGAGAGGTTCAGGAGGAGATGGACAGAGAGAAGGTGAAGGAAAAGTCAGACGCGAAAGGGGGAGGAGGAGTTGGACTATAGAAGACGGGAATAAATACAAGCCCAGGAAAGGTCGGGTACACAGCTAGTTTCTTATATTATAAGTTGACTTAATTTTCATTTATCCTTCTGCAACACCAGACCTTAAACGACGACTTTACGGATGCCTTTTTCGTGGAATCCTGTATTTTGGCTGCTGAGACAAGGTTTCGCCTCGTCCTCATTCTGAAAATGCTTACTACTCGATGGTTTCTTCATCTACATAAACAGGAAGAAGCGACTCGGTCCTATATCAGAACAACCAGGGGGTGGGGCGGTGAGACAAAATTTGATAGCCCGAAGAGGACGCATGTGTAACTGGCTCCTGTGCAGGACGAAATTGAGCTTTTGTCGTAGAGCAGAAACTAGCTCATGGACAGCCTTCCATAACCTCGTCTGCCAATCCTAAAAATCTGTCGGCATCAGCTTTCCAGTGATAGTTCCGTCTTGGTCTTTTTAGATAGTGGAAATCTACAATTTCCAAATGTAGCAGCAAAAGTAGGATTGAATGTTTCACTTGAAGAAGCAAGAGAATATATTAAAAATGTCATTCCACAAAACTTCAAGCAACTAAAAGTAGCACTACCATCCTTCACTGAAATTAACAGAGTTATAAAAAATTCTAAAAAACATAAGTTCATATGGTATTGGTGCAATTTCATGCACTATTTTGAAGAGTTTTTCCAACTTAATAAGTAAGGTCCTTGGTGATATATGCTATACATTACTAACACAACGAATTTTTCCAGACAGCGTAAAATATGCAGTTGTTAAATCTCTTCATAAGAAATGTGAGGAGACAAATTTAAATAATTATCTCCCAGTTTCCTTACTGACTTATTTTTCCAAAGTATTCGAAAAGGTAATGTACTCAAGAGTAGTCTCACAATTAAGTGGAAACAATTTACCTACAATATCACAGTCTGGATTCCAGAAGCGTTGCTAGGCTGAGGATGCTATTTATACATCCACTCATCAAATAGTATAAGCATTAAGTAATAAAATATCACCGGTTGGTATTTTTTGTGATGTTTTCAAGGCGTTCAATTATGTAGATCAGGAGTTCCCACACTTTTTGTCACTGCATACTGCTTCACGTTTTTAAGAATTGGTGCGTACCACGACAGCTTTATGCTTGTTCACTTTCTAACGAACACTACAGAGTGGGATGCGAAGGGGTGGCTGCAGGTTGAGTGACGACACATACGGTTTTTTATTCGTACTGATCAACTATTATGTATGGCATAAATGCTACACACACAAGTAATATGGTTTCGTGGAAACACTTTTCTACCGAATTTTTCACGTTCACGTTTGGTACTTACTTGTGACAAAGAATATGAAATTAAATTCAGCCGCATCCTGTGCAAATATTCAATAAGTAATACAGAAATGATATTTCAAATGATTACACAGGCCAACGAAAAAATTTTTTAAAACCTTTTTTTACTTTGATAGCTGATCTTAGTAGAGTTTCATGAGCTGAATCCAAATCAAACCTTAGTTTTCTTGTATCACCCATAGTTTTGAAATGACTAGCACCTTGAAGACTCCTGGTCATGTGCTATACAATTTTTTGGTATGACTATTTGTTGTACAGAACTGAATGTGGTGTTTTTTTTTTTCAAATTTAGGGAGAGTATTTTCTGGGAAGCATTTTACAGTTCTTTCCAAAATATCATTTACCATCTGCTCTGTTGCCTTTTGTCTTGTGAGGTTTGTTATGACACTTGTATTGCCTGCAAAAAATAACAGTTCTACCTGCTCAATGTTAACTGAAAGGTCATTCGCATAAATAACCAATAGGAATGGACCAAAAGTTGAAGCCTGTGGGGCTCTTTTTGTGATCATTCCCTTCTCACTAAATTAAAAAAAACCACACCACATTCAGTTCTGTACAACAAATAGTCATACCAAAAAATTGTATAGCACATGAGCAGGAGTCTTCAAGGTGCTAATCATTTCAACTGCGTCGCCACAGTACATACATTCGTTAATGAAATTAGTTATAAATAATCCAGCCCAGGTAGAGAAGAAAAGTGATGTCTATACCTACAATATTAGAGGGAATAATGACCTTTATTACCGATTATTATTGAAGGTTTCAGTGGTTCAGAAAGGAGTGCAGTATGTAGCACCAAAAAACTTTGATAAATTACCCAATAACTTAAAATGTCTGACAGGTAGCAAAGCAAGATTTAAATCTAACTGAAAATAATCTCTCATGGACAAGTCCTTCTGTACAGTTGACGAATTTTTACTTGAAACTGGTAGCCAGGAAAAAAAATTTCAGGGACCTCATGACATTGCAAAGGACCCCCGGAACCGACCGCATTTAAATAAAGAGATTTAGATACAAGGTTGACGGTATTACCAATAATTCTCATATCCTGACCTGCTATGGAGCCCAGTTTCCATCCGAGGTTGAAGATGGATGTTCAAAAATTGGCAAAGAAATAGTCTGAAGGTGGTTTGATTCTCGATATTCCATTTTACTGTCCGTTCTTAGTTCTTGCACTTATTGCTTATTAAAATATTCAGTTCATACCTATTCTTACGCAAATTTCCAACTTCTTGCTCCATTTAAAACTGTAGAACGCTTTTTTTATGATTGACAAATCCTATTAAGTTGTCTTCACTCTTGTATCTGGCTTCTAATATGGGCGTAACATCAAAATTGACTTTCTGGTGCCTTTACCTTCACCAAAGTAAAATTTTTCATCTAACACATGGCTTTCTATTCCAATTATTTGTGTAATATTCTTGTCATGAACTTGTGTCCATAAGCTGTTAAAATGATTGTGAATTTTTT
This sequence comes from Schistocerca cancellata, assembly GCF_023864275.1. Taxonomy (NCBI): domain Eukaryota; kingdom Metazoa; phylum Arthropoda; class Insecta; order Orthoptera; family Acrididae; genus Schistocerca; species Schistocerca cancellata. The sequence continues at coordinate 166,883,543 of NC_064628.1, read as the reverse complement.
CTCACATTTATCTGCTTTCGATGTCTTCGGGATTATGTGAATATTATTCTTCTGAAAGTTCGATGTTACCACCTCCCGCCCCCCCCCCCCCCCCCCTCCGTGTAACAGATTCTACTGACTCACATGAATAATCGTTTGGTGGACAATCCCCTCTATGACTTTTGGAATTTCGAAGAAATGTTACCTATGCCTTCTGCTTTGTTTGATTGTAAATCTTCCAAATTTCTCTCAGACTCTGAATTTCATACTCGATCCCCTATGTCTTCCAAATCGACTCCCATTTCTTCTTCTTTCACGTCAACAGACAATTCCTCACTCTCGTGAATGCCCTCAAAGTACTCTTTCTACCTATCCACTCTCCCCTCTGCGTCTAACAGTTGAATTCTTACTCCAATTTTAATGTTGATGCTCTTGATTTTAATGTAACTAAAGGTTATTTTGATTTATCTATGCTTTCACGATGGTTACTTTTTCGATTGCATAAAAAAAGAAAGAAATCTTCAGCCACTTCATCTTCTCAGCAAGGGTTTTTTGTTCCAGAATGGCGTAAATTACTCTCTTCTTCCCTTCTCTCGAATTGGTTTATATTTCCCGTTTTGGTCTATCAGTGGGGCTATATCTTCCATCACCCCAGGTTTCTTCACAGCCACGTTCCTTCTACCTATATTTGTCCGTCCAGTTTATCTAAGTGCCATTCTCAGAGACGTCCATTCCTCTTCAACTGAATTGCCTATTGTGGTATTATCACAGTATCTGCAGCCATATTACTTTATCATTTCTCAGTAATTCAGTACCTTATTTCTTTCCACACTGATTTATCTTCACGATTCTCCTAAACTGCAGTCGTTCTTCAGCATTACTTCATTGCACCACAATATATGATTCCTAAATCTCTGAATCAACATGACGCAATCTAGCTAGATCCTCCTGAGTCTAAAGGCCTCTTCCAAGTATATTTTCATACTTTCATCTCCGGTGATACTTACGATTAATGGTTGAAAAAATGGTTCAAAGGGCTCTGAGCACTATGGGACTCAACTGCTGTGGTCATAAGTCCCCTAGAACTGAGAACTACTTTAAACCAAACTAACCTAAGGACATCACACACATCCATGCCCGAGGCAGGATTCGAACCTGCGACCGTAGCGGTCGTGCGGTTCCAGACTGCAGCGCCTTTAACCGCTCGGCCACTCCGGCCGGCAATGGTTGAAATTTATTGCAGTATTCAAGGAGTCGTTCTTCTCTCATTCCTGCCGTTGATGCCACATTCCGCCATAACTCTTTATTCTTTTCCTTAGTGATATAATCAGTACCTGTGTTTTGTCTGAATGAGCCTTAATTTTTGAGTTTCTTTCATTTTTCTTTGAAATTACACGTTACAACAAACAAACATTGGCCACTTTAAAAAGTAAAACAAGCTCTGCAGCTATTTGTTGCTATACTTTACGACACACCACGAAGGAATTATCCGACTGGAACATAAATCTGTAGGTGTGACGTACTCGTACAGAAAAACAAATCATTTTAATTTCGGAAAAATGGGATGATTTATTAAAGAGAAAGCGCTTAAAAAGATGAAACAGCAAGTCAGTAACGCGTTGGTGCACCTCTGAGTATTATGGAACCAGTTATTCGGCTTGGCATTGATTGATCAAGTTGGTAGATGTCCTCGTCAGGGATATCACGCCAAATTCTGTCCAATTGTCGCGTTAGATCGTCAAAATGCCAAGTTGGTAGGAGGACCCTGCCCATAATGCTCTTCACGTTGTCAATTGGGAAGAGATCCGGTGACCATGGCAAGGATTTGGCAAGCACAAAGACAAGCAGTAGAAACTCTCGCCGTATGTAGGCGGACCTTTTCTGGCTGAAATGAAAGTTCAGGATGGCTTGCCATGAAGGACAACAAATCGCGTCATAGGATATCGTCGATATACCGCTGTACTGCAAGGGTGCCACGAAAGAATTCACTGAACCCTCTGCGAGGCACTTTATTATGAATTGCATAGTACTCACGTAAATGTAGATGTAAATGTAGAATGACAAGGGGCCATGTTATGAAAAGAAATGGCACCCTTAAACGTCATGTTGTCAGACCTCATAGCGTGCGACTGTCAGGTTGGCATTCGATCGTTGTGTGGGGCATCTCCTGACACTTCTTCAGCTTGGAATGTCATTAACTGGAGTGTGTCTTCTGTGATGAGTCCCACTTGGAACTGAGCCCCAATAACCAGCGAGGAAGCGTGTGGGGACGCCCCGGAGAAGGATGCGATTCAAACCTGTCACCTGCCATACAGCCAAACCAGCTGGATTGATGTTTTGGGATGTCATTTCTTTTCATAACAGAATCTACGCCATCTACGGCATACTTACAGAACAGCGATACGCCGACGATATTCTTCGACCCGTGTTGTTGCCTTTCATGGCAAGCCATCCTGGTGTTAGAAGTAAGCAAGGTAATTTCCGTCCGCACTCTGTGAGAGTTTCTACTACTTGTGTTTGTGCTTGCCGAACCCCATCTTGACCAGAAAGATCGTCAGATCTCTCCCAGATTCTGAACGTTTGGAGCGTTATGGGTAGGGCCTCCAACTAGCTTGATGTCTGACGATCTAACGCGCCAATTGGACAGAATTTGGCGTGATGTCACGCGGGACATCGAACAACTCTATCGATCAATGTTGAATAACGGCTTGCTTATGGTTCAGAGGTGGACCATCGCGTTGTTGACTTACACAGTTTGTGAAGCTCTTACTCTTGAATAAGTCATCCAATTATTCTCAAATTTTAATCATTGATTTGTCTGCAAATATGCCTCACATCTACCGATTCCCCATAAATTCGGATAATTCCTTCATGGTGTGTCGTTTTTTACGTATTTTTTCCTAGTCTGAGAATGTATGCCACGGATAATTCTAGATATAACGGGTATTTATAGTACGTAAATATGTAATCATATCTTTGGCGAGTGTGCGCTTTTTGGGATAATTTTTTTCTAAACTTGGAAAGTAGTGGGGTGGTTCTTTATATTGCATTTTTTATAGAAATTATATTGTTTAAGTATTTTTAATGGAAGAGCATGAAACTGTAAAAATGACTGGAACCACGTTTCCTTTATCTGAATTTTTCCAAGGCAGTCTTAGTTTAGTACTCTGATTCATAAAAAAACGTAGAATACAACAATTTTCCAGCAATATATACGTAAATGGAGTGTCGTAGTAAATTAATTAACATGATTTACCGACATAATTGTTGCAGGTCGTAAGGTTTGCCTTGACAGCTCAGTAGCTAATACGAAAGCTGTGAAAAGCAAGATTACAGGTTCAAGTTACAGTCCAACATGCAGATTTAATCTCTCAGAAATTTCTTCAAAATTTTAGGCCCTTCGAATGAGCTAGTTGTATTTCTATGTTGATTGACATAATGGAAACTCAGAAGGTGATCAACGTGATACGTAAGATGAGAAAGTATGGGTTGTGTGAGTTTCTTGATACAAGAGTTAAGTTTACCATGAAGGTATAATATATATGCAAGTGTTTGGACTGTTGGTACAATTACGAAGCTACTATGTTGGTGCAAAGACACCTTGGTAGCTTATAAAAGTTTTAGAAACTCTTCAGTAATTCCCCTGAGCGGTTGGAATTGCATAATTAGAAACAGTACTTTAAGTTACTGTAGCTGCTATAAAAACGCTCATACTTGCCTATTTCGTGTTGGGGAACAGTACATGATTGAAGTGTTTGTTATTATATTCATCCCGTGCACAACCGAAATGCTTTGATATCACCGCGGGGAAAGTGTGTACCGTGAATATTTCGTGGATAAACATGATGCGTCGAGCATCAAACATCTGGCAAAATAAGTCACTGACTGGTAACGAATTGGATCCATGCACACAGTCTGTCCGAACACCTTTTTGTCACCTTACAAGGTGTTCTGGGGACCAAGCGATACATTTTAAATCGGTGAAAGAAGTCTAATGAGCAATATGATAAGTTAGAATTGATATTCGGGGACGTTACTTATTAGCAGCTTGGAGCTGAAAAAAAAAAAAAAAACTGCTCGCAATCGCAGGACTTGAGCGACGTATGTGTATACATCCGGTGCCATCTCTCTCTGGCAAAACACTGAGAATTACAGGTCACATATATCGACAAGAAGGCGCTGTCTGTAGTATCAAAGGTGATCTAGTACGCTACTCGTTCGCCTAGTTCTCGTTCTTGAGTCGACGTACAGCATTTGAAGCTATAGGTTTGGTGTCTAACAGTCCCCTCTGTGAGAACAATGGATTTTTTGCCTTCTGTTATTGTAAAATGCTGGCAAAAACTTTATATCTAGTAACACTGTATCTACGTCCGAGACTGTATTTGTTATGGAAAATATTTCATTTCTAATTTCTGAATGTCGTTTAGCCATGCGGGACATAATTTTTTCGAAGAGCTTTATATCCTGGAACAAGGTGAAAGTCGAGGCCATGCACAATACACTGCCATTCTGTTTACTGTGGCGCTATGTGCCTTTACCCACTGCAGTCTGACGCAATAACGTATAGTTACTCATTGAATGTTATCCGGTAACGAACGTAAATTAAGCATTTCCTAACGACTGTGGAGTGTACTTCCGAAATTTCCGGCAGTCGCCATTATCTGACGCACATTTATCAGCGGCTGCGGCTACAACTTCCTCGCGGGACTGTTCGCGGAACCACCTCGCAACTCTTCCTGCTCCGCCCTGCTTCCTCACTTCCTCACACGGCCAACGTTCAGTTGCTCTACGACTTCGCGTTACGTCAGCTTGAAACGTCCCCTCAGAAAAATTAATGAATTACTGTGCTGATAAACCCCTTACGTTATTTGATTTTCAAACAGCTGAGCAGAACTGAACGTACTCAGACATTTCGCTCTTTACCTACTCTGATCAACACTAAACTGACACACAATATTTTTATCGCAACGCAATCTGACTTTCAAAAATCCCTACAAAAGAATGGCCCTGACTAACAATAACCTATACCTTTCATGAATCACTTACCTCACAAAAATCTTCGTTACTGGAACTACTGCAATCCAGCGAGCGCCACTACTGCCAGCTAAATAAAAGGTTCTAACTACTGAAGGCACTAACTACTGATAGGCATAGTTAGCAAATGAAAGATTTTGATAGGGAACAAACAATGTATTTACCTCAATAGTGTTCAAAAGTCATATATATATATATATATATATATATATATATATATATACACTCCTGGAAATTGAAATAAGAACACCGTGAATTCATTGTCCCAGGAAGGGGAAACTTTATTGACACATTCCTGGGGTCAGATACATCACATGATCACACTGACAGAACCACAGGCACATAGACACAGGCAACAGAGCATGCATAATGTCGGCACTAGTACAGTGTATATCCACCTTTCGCAGCAATGCAGGCTGCTATTCTCCCATGGAGACGATCGTAGAGATGCTGGATGTAGTCCTGTGGAACGGCTTGGCATGCCATTTCCACCTGGCGCCTCAGTTGGACCAGCGTTCGTGCTGGACGTGCAGACCGCGTGAGACGACGCTTCATCCAGTCCCAAACATGCTCAATGGGTGACAGATCCGGAGATCTTGCTGGCCAGGGTAGTTGACTTACACCTTCTAGAGCACGTTGGGTGGCACGGGATACATGCGGACGTGCATTGTCCTGTTGGAACAGCAAGTTCCCTTGCCGGTCTAGGAATGGTAGAACGATGGGTTCGATGACGGTTTGGATGTACCGTGCACTATTCAGTGTCGCCTCGACGATCACCAGTGGTGTACGGACAGTGTAGGAGATCGCTCCCCACACCATGATGCCGGGTGTTGGCCCTGTGTGCCTCGGTCGTATGCAGTCCTGATTGTGGCGCTCACCTGCACGGCGCCAAACACGCATACGACCATCATTGGCACCAAGGCAGAAGCGACTCTCATCGCTGAAGACGACACGTCTCCATTCGTCCCTCCATTCACGCCTGTCGCGATACCACTGGAGGCGGGCTGCACGATGTTGGGGCGTGAGCGGAAGACGGCCTAACGGTGTGCGGGACCGTAGCCCAGCTTCATGGAGACGGTTGCGAATGGTGCTCGCCGATACCCCAGGAGCAACAGTGTCCCTAATTTGCTGGGAAGTGGCGGTGCGGTCCCCTACGGCACTGCGTAGGATCCTACGGTCTTGGCGTGCATCCGTGCGTCGCTGCGGTCCGGTCCCAGGTCGACGGGCACGTGCACCTTCCGCCGACCACTGGCGACAACATCGATGTACTGTGGAGACCTCACGCCCCACGTGTTGAGCAATTCGGCGGTACGTCCACCCGGCCTCCCGCATGCCCACTATACGCCCTCGCTCAAAGTCCGTCAACTGCACATACGGTTCACGTCCACGCTGTCGCGGCATGCTACCAGTGTTAAAGACTGCGATGGAGCTCCGTATGCCACGGCAAACTGGCTGACACTGACGGCGGCGGTGCACAAATGCTGCGCAGCTAGCGCCATTCGACGGCCAACACCGCGGTTCCTGGTGTGTCCGCTGTGCCGTGCGTGTGATCATTGCTTGTACAGCCCTCTCGCAGTGTCCGGAGCAAGTATGGTGGGTCTGACACACCGGTGTCAATGTGTTCTTTTTTCCATTTCCAGGAGTGTATATATATGACATCCAGTCTTACAAATTTACTCTCTCTGATGGACACATGTCCAGATCATCCGATCTCAGAACTCCGTCATCTCACTCCCCACATCCACCAGTGCTGGCGGCTCACCTCCAACTGCGCAACATTACGCGCTGTTAACAGCCAACTGCCCAACACTAAAATAGCAAATTCCAACAATTCACACCAGCCACCGACTGCACACAGCACAGCCAGTGATTTTCATACAGAGCGCTACGTGGCGTTACCAATATAAAAACCTAAACAGCCCACTTACAAGCAGTCAAGAGCGATATTGCAAAAGAAATTGATTCACAATCTACTTTGTATAATCAGAATATTCTGTGGACACTGAAAGAGATGTGTCAATTTTCAACGTAGATGCATATTAGCTTTGTGACGTTGTCGGCGTTCTTCGAATTTACAGTGAAACTCTCATCTTGACCACAAGTCTTTATTATATTCCACTAATCCTTATACGTTACAGAGTAAAACTACGTGCAGAGGAACAGGATCTATGTACACTAATGTTTCATGCGATCAACTTAAATCCAGTACTTCAAACCAATAGGATTTTGTTGATTTAAAAATGGCTTAACGCTGTAAAGCGTAACCATTAATAAAATATAATAAGTGCTTTTATTACCAATACGAAGACGCAGGAGTTACCACACCAACTCATTGTTTTAAATTATCACAAATACATTTCTTGACCGTTCAGGATAGTACTGAACATTTGTGTTGGGCATAACCATCAGCCAGTCGCGATTCGCTTCCTCCAAATATTCTTCAGCCCTGCCCCACCCCCCCCCCCCCCCCCTCCCCTCGATTTGGTCTCTCATTATCGCTTGGTAACACATTACAGTAAAATTATTTTATGATTTTGGTGGTATTTTCACCAAGATTTGGCCACGTCAAGATAGAGAAGAAATTTTGTGTTCCTTAACCGGAAGGCAGTGTGATGAGATCCAGTTTCCTCCAGTGTGGATAAGAGCTGGCCACGGTTTCAGATGATCGGCGAGTGAGACGATGAGCAGCCGGCCGAAGAAAAAGAACGAGACAATCATGTGACTGGAGCAAGTTGACGGCCATTGATTCTGAGTAATCTAATACTGAGTTTACTTGAGAGCCCGCGGCCCCCCGAACGTTGGCTGGGGTGAGGAAGCACGCTTCTGACGTTTGAGCTAAGTACAGCTATCGACATGGTACACACGTACCGTTTATTTTACATTTTACGCGAGTCTTTTGCTCTTTTGGGCGTTCTGTATCAATGTTGGACCATGTCTCTTTAGGCAGTTTGTAGTTTTAGGGTGTTCCGAAGAGGGCATGATTATCCGCGCCGAAATCTACGTCTACATCCGGTTTCAATTTGCAGTCGAGGTGGATTCTTTATAATTATTTGATCTAATACACTCTACGTGTCACGAAGAGAATCACTTACGTGTAAGTTACAGTAGTGATTGGTTTGGTATTATTATCAGTTTTGCAATTGGAATATAAATCTTAACACTGTTCAGTCACATTAGCACGAGCCTGAACAACTACCTTTAGCAGGGCGGACCGCTGCGAGACGCCCAGGAGGAGAGTCAGTGAGGTTCTGAAAGGTACCGAGAAGGATATGGGAGCCATGACGACATGCTACCCCAATAACGCACCCACACCGCGAGCTATGAGACACGTGTCATAGTTCTACTAGGAGATACAGTCATGCTGAGGAGAAACAAACTCCATGTAGGTGTAGTCATGGTCCCCAATGATAAATTCTCTCTCTTATTCATCTGTTTCACCTTCCACTCAGGGAATGCCACGAAAACATTCCCCATATCATCTACTCCGGACTGGAGCCTTATGACTAATGTTGCAGCATGGTGCATGGGCAATTGTCCGATGGATCATAAAACGTGATTTATCTGAAAAGGCCCCTTGTGGTTACTCAGTGAACGCCCATTTGCAGCATTGGCGTGCAAATTCCCAGCCTTTGTCGCCAATGAACAGCAGTCAGCATGGGTGTATGAACCAGTTGCCTGCTGCGGACGCCCATATGCAGCGACGTTCGCTGAACGGTGGCCCCTTGGTTCATATTGGCCGTCAGTTAATCAACAATTGCACGTCTGTTTGCCTGCACACATCTCCTTAGTGGTCATTCAGCCCCACACCACAGTTGCCTCGGCACTGGTTTTGGATAGCGCCATTTTGGCAAGCGAAAAGCGTACATACTTAGCTGTTTCAGTAATGCTTCTATCCTTGGTCTGAAAGCCAATGATCAAGTCCTTTTGGACGCCGAATAAACTGTACCCTTTCCGCATTACGGCAACGATTGCACTGTTCCCGGCGTTCCCCGAAAATGCTTCATAAATTCCCCATTGCCAGTGCTGCCACCTGTCGTTTGTGAGTGGTTATTCGACACTGAGTCCGAAAGTAGACCGAGGTCACATTAATGTGATTGGACCGTATATTTCAGTTACGTTACATCAAATATCAGATATATGACACATTCTGGAAGAGCTATATATAATTTTTGTGGGTGATCCTGTGGCACAACTGGATGAATCCCCAATATTCGCAGTATTTTTAGGTATTACTTTGTTCAACCTGCTTTTGGTTGTCTTTCAGTCTTGTGCTTTGGTCTAGATTCCCGCTGTTCACTAAGTCGAAAGAAAGGCCTTCCTGAGACGATAACCAGACTTCCAGTTAATACTGTAGTCCGTTGTTATAAATTAAATGGTTCTGTCACGATAAAACCCAGAAGCTGGAGTTCTGTATCAAGACCTTAGTTTGGTTGAAATTCGTGGAGTGGTTCGTTTCCAAGAAAGACTTGGCGATTGTTGAATACTCGTCTGGTCGCCTGTACTGTTGGTCATTAAGCTGATAATTCAACTTTGTTAAAATAGGTTTGTTGACACAGTAGATGATGGTACACAAATTGATCATGATAACCTGCCCTTTGAAAATGAGTTGTATTAATGGTGATAAGTGTTAACAATTCTTGGAAAATCCCTGTGTGCTACATTCCGTTCAATGGCATAGGCACTTCTGAAATGTCAAGCCTACAGCACGAGGCTGCGAAATTAACGAACGATGTTGGTGTGGAGGTAGTGTCTATATCTGTTGTGGCTCAATGTTAGTACTGTAGTAGTAGACAAACTGAAGCATGGCACAAGTTTATAAACACCTATTGTTTACTCACATTGTAAGTACTTCTCTTTATCCAAGTGACATGTTAAACTAAATATGCAGTATCTTAGCCTCCAATCGGTCTTTAAATTAATACCACAGTGAAAATCCAGGGAAGCTTTGCTCTGATGTGTTGCGCAGAGTCTCTAGTGTGGCTATCTAGTAATGTCACACTTTTCAGTTCTGATTGCACAGTGAACAAGTACAGATGTATAGAAAATAACGTCTCCCCCGTGTGTGAAGTCTTGCTGAGGTGTTTCATCCGATTTCATGCAGCCACATAGCGTAGCTGTCATGCGTTTCCTTCTTCATGATAGTTCTCAGACGCATACTGTAGTTCCAATGAAGACGCTCCTGGGCGGTCTCTGATCACCCAGCAGACAGATCGGAGTTGTCTCCCTCCGAGTTTCATATCGTCGCTCACGTGAACCGATGGCGATGAGGACAACGTTTCTTCAGAGACAACGAGTTGCAGTCCAGGATATAAAATTGGAGGAAGTGACGAGGATGTCGGAAGGATGGTACCACGGTACGGAAAACATCTAAGATGGAGCGGCGACTATGTAGAGAAGTAGCTGGAACTGTAGCTAAATGCTGGAAATAGCACACTTTGTTTTCACTATAGTTCACCATTTCGCAACTGAACAGACATTAGACACAAAAATAGCCCTCGTAGGAGGGGGTGTATTTCCTATGACAATAGAAATCCTATTAAAGGGCATTATTCATTGAAATTAATGAAGTACTGTGGATGGAGACATTTCATGCAGCAACAGAAATACTGACCAAAATGATGAATGATATCACCAGAAACTATATGTCAGAATTACTATACATATAATGAAAGTTAAGAAGCTAGTGTCGTCAAATTCTTTGTTAAAACTGCAGCTAAATATGTAATAATATCATTTTAAACGAAGTTGGCAGATCGTGCCTCAGAGTACACACAGACTCTCACTGCTACTAATAGCAGCCTCTGGCGAATATACGTAGGTTGCTGTAACTTCGCATATCAGTTCTCCTGCTATTGCGTGACAAGAAGCACTGATAATAGTCTACGTTATAGATGATTTTGTACATATTAATCATGATTGCCGATTGCGACTGTTTTCGAATGTACTGGTTATATTATGTTTCTATACTATGTATGTAACTATTTGTTTATGAAAAACAAGAACTACACTGAGGTGAGAAAAGTAATGGGATAGCGACATGCACATAGACAGATGGAGGTATCACGTACAGCACAAAACTGCAGTGCATTGACGGAGCTGTTGCCCTTCTTCCCTCCCCCCCCCCCTTCTCCCAAAAACTACTAGCATCACCAGTTACCCCCTTCACTCCACTCCCTTTTCTGTCCCTAAGGCCACTCCTACCCCACCGTGGCAATGCAGCAGTGTTCCATCCTTATACCACCACATTCCTAGCCTCTTCATAAAACAACCTTTTCCCCTTCAACAACAGACTCCCTATCCCATGGCAGGTCCTTCCAATTTCTGACACGAAAGTGCTGATTTCCTATAAGAGTTTTGGCAACATGTTTTAAATGATTGAAATGTGCGCTCACTGTATTTCATTTTACCTTTCATTATTACTATTTTTAACTACTAGTGCAAAATTTTATTTTTCATCTTTAAAAAGTTTTAAATTCAGTGTATATGTCTTCGCCATTTGTTTTTATCTACTTATCTTTCGTACTGTCCTTTGGCCACAGAGCGGGTTGTCTGTAACGCTGACACCACCCTCACCCGCCTACAACCCCCACCCCCAACCATTCATATGGGATGCGGGGGGATGGTATAAAAATAAAGGAAAAAAACTAAGCTGTCATATTTAGTCAGCTGATTCATATGGAAAGGTTTCTGACGTCTTTACAGCACAGTAGGAACTAAGACATTGAATGTCGGATGATAGTTGGGGCTAGACGCATTGGACAGTCCATTTCAGATATCATTAGGGAATTCAATATTTCCACAGTGTCTAGAGTTTACGGAGAATATGAAATATCAGGCGATACCTCCTACCATGGATAACACAGTGGCCGACGGCCTTCACTTAACGACCGAGAGCAGCGGCATTCGCTTAGAGTTGTCAGTGCTAACAGACAAGCAACACTACCTAAATTACCGCAGAAATCATTGTGGTACGTGTGACAAATCTACCCGTAAGAACAGTGCGGCGAAATTTGGGTTAATTGGTTATGGCAGCAGACGACCGACGCGTGTGCGTTTGCTAACGGCACATCATCGCCTGCAGCGCCTCTCCTGGGCTCGTGACCATATCGCTTAGACCCTGGGCGACTGGAAAACCGTGGCCAGAAGAGTCCCAATTTCAGCGGGTAAGAGCTGACCGTAGAGTTCGAGTATGGCGCACGCCACGCAAAGCCATGGACCCAAGCCTCAACGAGGCACTGTGCAAGCTGGTATTGGTTCCATAATGGTGTGGCTGTGTTTAAGTGGAACTGATTGGATTCTCCGGTCCAACTCAATCGATCATTGACTGGAAATGGTTATGTTCGGCTATTTGGAGACCATTTGCAGCCATTCATAGACTTCATGTTCCCAGACAGTGATAGAGTTTTTAGTAATGACGACGCACCACGTAACGGGCCACAATTGTTCGCGATTGGTTTGGAGAACATTCTGGAGAAATCGAGCCAATGATTTGGCCACCCGGATTGCCCAGAATGAATTCCATCGAACGTTTATGGGACATAACGACAACAGAGGCAATATGGCTCAGCAATTCTACAGGGGACTTCCAACGACATTTTGAGTCCATGGCAAGTCGAGCTGCTGCACTACGCCGGGAAAAAGGAGATCCGGTACGATATTATGAGATATCTCGTGGCTTATCACGTCACTGGATATCCTCTGTATGTGAAATTGTTCATCTTGAAAAAAGTCCTTAACACTTACTGTAATATGTTTATAGGCGATGCTTTGACAGTGAACTGCGTTTCAGAAGCTAGTCACCGCAAACAAAGGATATTTCTCATTGCAACTTTGACAGAATTACAAGTAGCAATTTTAATAAAAATAAGTTGCTGATCTGCTTTCGTGCTTTATGCTGGAGGCTCACCCTCCTTAATGTCACCTGTTTTATTAATTTCAGTAATTTGTAACAACGGAATGAACAGATTTCCTGGAGGCAGTACGCGAATTTTTTGACTGTGGCCATAATTTTTGGACTTTGCTTATCGTTTTAAGTTAAGTAACTGCTTCCGAACCAGAATCATGAACTTGAGAAAGGGCGCTGGTGCCCATCCTGTTCAGCCCCGTACAATGTAAAACCGTCCATCCACCCATAAAAACGCAAAAGTTGTGCTATGCAGTGGAAAAATTGATAGCTACATACTTAAATTAATTAATGAAACTAGAGATGGACTTTTGGAGACAAAGTTGTGGCTTCTTCAGATAGGGTCGTATACCAAATACCAACATAAAAAGGGCTATGAATGGCAAAAAAACAATAACAGACACCGTAGAGACGAATAGCTTAAAATGGTATGGGCATCTGGAATGATGGACGGCAGCCGATGGCCACAGAAACTGTGGCAGTGGACCCCAACGGAAAAAAGAAGCCGTGGGCGACCTGCGAAAGGCTGGAGTCGAGAGGTTTGGCAGACGATGGCTGCCAGAGGGCTACAAGGAGGAGACGCACGGTCGGAAGAAGTCGAAAACGAGAATGGAAATACGCCACCAACAGTAGATTACTCGCAAGATGGTGATAAACTACGACGAGCATGGAAAACACAAAAACTCATCACCTCAGTGTACGTAAAAACAACTTTGTTTCAGTATTTTAAGATCAGAGCTCACCAATCTGTGGCGGAAACATTCCAGAGATTTCTATGTAGAGAATCTACTTACAAACGCAGTATTATTTACGTATATTAAATGCTTCATGCTTCATGTTGTTAGACTATTAACAAAACATTTGGTTAATGGTGGACTAATACATATAAATGTTGCACTGTGTTCCAGAATAAGATTTTGAGAAAAAACGTTTGCATATGGATGATGTTTCTCTTTTGTAACCTAAGATGGGTTCCTCATAGTGCGCTTACAGTTCACCTTAAATGAAATTTCTCAACTAATTTCGCCAGTGAATCGACGCACTTGAATGCTTTGAGCCCTCTTATTTTTCAAATTTTCCCCGATTAAATAACAGCTGTAGAAATTGCTAACTCTGAAATTTTATAGTGGTTTCGTGACTCATTATTCACTGCATTACTACAAATTTATTCGGATTAACAAAACCTCAGCTATTCTGCCGAATATTGCATATTTTCTGTGGTGTCACCGCCAGACACCACACTTGCTAGGTGGTAGCCTTTAAATCGGCCGCGGTCTGTTAGTATACGTCGGATCCGCTTGTCGCCACTATCAGTGATTGCAGACCGAGCGACGCCACACGGCAGGTCTAGAGACACTTCCTAGCACTCGCCCCAGTTGTACAGCCGACTTTGCAAGCGATGGTTCACTGACAAAATACGCTCTCATTTGCCGAGACGATAGTTAGCATAGCCTTCAGCTACGTCATTTGCTACGACCTACCAAGGCGCCATTACCAGTTACTATTGATGCTGTAAAACATGTACTGTCAAGAGTGATGTTCACCTATTATGGATTAAAGTTAAGTATTTCATAGCTACGACCTTTTTTGCTAAAGTCTAATTTCCTAGACCTGTTCCAGACCTCACGCCAGCCTGCGTGAGCTTAACGGTGTCTTTCGGCTTCCTCATAGTGGGCTGGCTGTCTTGCCAATCCATAACAGTTGGCGACGAGGCCAATTCGCGTTCGTAACTATACTGCCCAGGTTTACTTGTGTAATGGCTTCGCCACAATCTCCAGATGTGCTGTCCGAATTTTATCGCTTACACAATCAGCAGACGCAGGCCTTACTGGATGCCCTTGGACAGCTCGTCCAGGGTCAACGTGCAATGCACAACGATGCGGCGGCAACCGCTCCACCGCTCACGCAGTTGCACCACCTTTTCGTCCTTTTGATGCTGCACTGGAAAGCTTGACGGAGTGGTCACGCCAATTTGGATTCCATCTCGCCGCCTACAGAATTCAAGGTAACGAGCGGCAGCCATTTTTGTTATCATCAGTCGGGGTGAACACGTACCGTGTGATAGTCAAATTATTTCCCCGACGCGCCATAGCAACTCTGTCCGACGACGAAATTTTGTCTGCATTAGATGCATATTTCAAAGTATCAGTCAATGTAGTTGCCAAACGGTATACCTTCTTTCGTACAAAACGTATGGCATGTCAGACTAATAGGGAGTGGGTTGAACCTTGCAAGGCCTTACTAGGGATTGTGCTTTTGAGCGTCAATGTGGACTCCCTTATTCAGATACTATGGTACGCGATGCAATTGCACAGAACGTTTATGATGTTCGTATAAGGGAACAGATTTTGAAACTAGTCAATCCCTCCGTTCAACAAGTGATGGACATATTGGATCGGCAGGACACACTTGACTTTGCTCAGGAATCATTTGAAACTTCGCCACCCGTGTGTCAGGTTAACCAGACCGCCGGGCGAGCTGCACGGATCAGTAAACAGTTCTTGCGCCCGGCCGCGTCGCAGCTGCCTGGCTCTCAGCCACGTGTCCCGCGTTGGCAAGCAAATGCAGTGAAATCATGCCTGCGGTGTGCTACTAGACATTCGCGTGAGAATTGCCCGTCACGTCAGGCTATTTGCTTTTTCTGTAATAAAGAAGGACATGTTCAAAGTGTTTGCCAGAAAAAGCTCCTGGGTGCTAATGACCATAGAAGTTTTGCGCCCTAAAACCACAAACCAAAAAAAAAAAAAAAAAGAAAAAGCTCCGATCGGACACTCATAACCATTCCAGGTCCTTTGCTACGTGCTGGAATCGGAATCGAACCAAGGATACTCAGGCTCGCCACACTTCACCCATGGACATTCATATAATTCATTCCACTCCGCCCAGTGCTACTCTCTCTAACAGTGACTGTGTTCGTCCCACAAATCGTGTGCGTCGACATCGCCGGGAATCCCGTCAAGTCGCAAGTGATTCTGTAACACTGTCAGTTCACGCTGCACGAGACAGTCGCTCTTGTCGTCAGCAGGACAATAAACTTTTTGTAGACTTGGACATTAACGGCAGAGTGATACCGTTCCAGCTCGATACCAGAGCTGCAGTTTCTCTGATCAATCACGACACGTACACACAGCTGGGCACACCTCCGTTGCGTGCCGCAAATGTTAAGTTAAGTAGTTATTCAGGACAAGCGATCCCTGTGTTAGGACAGTGCAGCCTTCTTGCAACATACAAGGGACAAACAAAACTTGAGTCATTTTACGTACTTCGTTCTTCTGCTGCAGTGAACTTGTTTGGTTTAGATTTATTTCAGTTGTTTAACTTGTCTATAGTCAATCAGGCCCTATCAGTGAACCAGACTGTGCCTCCAGACAGTGTTTCTCGTCTATGTGAACAATTTGCAGACATTTTTGCACTGGGCCTCGGTTGCGCTAAGAACTATAAAGCACGTATGGAACTGATAGTAAACGCGCAACCGAAATTTTTCAGAGCGTGCAATGTTCCCCACGCATTGTGTGATGAGGTCGCAGAAACATTACACGTTTTGGAATCACAAGGTGAAATTGAACGTGTGCAGGCTTCTCTCTGGGCACCACCCTTAGTAATTTTGCAAAAACCTTCGGGAAACTTGAGACTTTGTGTGGACTTCAAGGCAACAGTGAATCCACAACTAGTGATTGCAACTTTTCCTTTACCCCGCCCAGAAGATCTTTTTGACAAACTGTGCCCGGGTAAATATTTTTCGAAGTTGGACCTAGCAGATGCGTACTTGCAAATACCGGTGGACGAATAATCCCAGTGCGTTTTGGTGGTTAACACGCATCTTGGTTTGTACCGATTCAAACGACTGCCATTCGGGTGTGCATTTGTCCCTGCATTGTTTCAGCAATATCTGCAAACTGTTTGTGCGTCGGTCCCTACTGCAGCAAACTATCTGGACGATATTGTGATCTCCAGAAAGGCAGAAGAACAACATTTAGCCAATCTCAGAACATTATTTCAGGTCTTGCGACAAAATGGTCTTCGCTTGCGGAAGGAGAAATGTGTGTTTTTTGCTCGTGATTTTCCATATCTGGGACATGTACTTAATGCCCAAGGCATACATCACAGTCGAGAGCACCTCCGTGCCATACAAGACTTGCCTTCGCCGCAGAATTTGAAGCAGCAACAGAGTGTGCTGGGAAAAATCAACTATTACCATAAATATGTGCGCCACGCCTCTTCCATTGCAGCTCCGCTTCATCGCTTACGCCGTAAGGGTGTTCCGTTCGTCTGGACGGCGGAATGCAAACGCTCCTTTCGCCAGTTGAAATCGACGTTGCTTTCGAATACTTGCCTTACCCCATTCGATCCCCGGAAGCCCCTTTTGTTGATGGTGGATGCATCGGATTTCGGGATAGGTGCTGTGCTTGCGCACAAAGATGGTTCGCACGATCGCCCTATTGCCTTTGCGTCCAAATTGCTCTCGTCTGCGCAAAGAAATTATTCACAGATCGAGAAAGAAGCTTTGGCTCTCGTATTTGGTGTTACAAAGTTTCATGATTTCTTGTATGGTCGTCACTTTACCATCACCACAGACCACAAACCTTTGACGTAACTTTTTCATCCGACCAAGCCTGTACCTCCACGTACAGCGCAGAAATTCATTCGCTGGTCTATTTTCCTCTCGCAGTACCGCTACGATATCTTGTGTCGGTCCACTGCTAAGCACGGAAACGCCGATGCGTTGTCCCATTTTCCTGTTGCTGAGGATAGAGCATTCGATTCCTCCGAACTTGCTTGCATGTTCATTGATTCGGAAACCGATGACGTGGTCGACTCGTTCCGATTGATTTTCGTCGTGTAGCTACAGCCACAGCTGCCGACCCTGTCCTTGCTACCGTTCTGCGTTTTGTTGCTACGCAATGGCCCTTGTCAAAGTGACGGATTGGGGATCCGTTGGTTCTCCGATTTTTTGCTCACAAGGACAGACATTTTGTACGACGTGGTGTTTTGCTGTTGCGTTCTGATAATGATCAGTGCAGGGTCGTGTCCCACGTTCGTTACAGTCCTCTGTCTTACTGCTTCTCCACCAAGGACATTGGGGTATTGTGAGAACGAAACAGCTTGCTCGTCAGCACTGTACTTGGTTCGGAATCGATGCCGCGATTACGAATATGGGCTCTTCTTGCATGGTGTGTGTCGAACAACAATCAGCACAGCTGCGGAAATTCTTTGCATGGCCAAAAGCCACTTCCCCTTGGCAACGCTTACACAACGATTTTGCTGGTCCCTTCTGGAATGCTCGATGGTTGGTTGTGGTAGATTCATTCAGTAATTTTCCTTTTGTTGTCCGGATGTCTTCCACGACGTCATCTGCTACCATCCAAGCGTTATCCGCTATCTTTTGCGTGGAAGGTCTTCCACACACTATTGTTTCCGACAATGGCCCACAATTCTTGTCCGCAGAATTTCAGTCATTCTGCAAGGCCAATGGTATTCAACATCTGCCGTCCGCGCCGTTTTCGCCACAGTCAAACGGTGCCGCTGAACGATTGGTCAGGACTTTCAAGTCACAGATGTTGAAGTTAAAAGAGTCGCATTCTAGGGAGGACGCATTATTGCTCTTTTTGTCCTCGTATTGCTCTCAGCCTCGAGATGGTCGCTCGCCGGCTGAGTTCCTCACGGTCGCCCTCATCGAACCTTGATGTCTTTGCTACATCCGCCGCATCAGGTACCTGTGCAGCGGCAGACACATGCTTTTGCCCCAGGCGACGTTGTATACTATCGCAACTATCGCGGTTCATGGCGTTGGCTCGCAGGGCGCATTCTTGGCTGCCTCGGCCGCGCTATGTATCTGGTTTTGGGGGCCTCTGGTGAGGTGCGTCGGCATCTCAATCAGCTGCGCCTCTGTCGTCGCACGGGATCTGCCGCTCCCCGTCTGCTTTCAGCGACGGTGCCGTCCGGTCAGCGTCCTGGGGACCCATCTACTGGCTCGCCTCAGCCCCAGGTGTTACCGACGCTGCCTTCCATTTTGCCCCATGGCGACTCGCCGCCACCGCCGCCTCCGCCTGTTCTCCCGCCGGCGACGCCCGCCGTGGATGCGTCGCTGCAACCGCCGGGCGCCTCCCTGGGTCACGCGCCGCCGATCGCTTCCCGTGACCAACTGTCCTCCGACATGGAACTCTTGCCCGCTCCGGATCATATGTCGTCTTCGCCCGTCGGGTGCCCCAGCCCGATGGAGATCGACCTTCGGCTCCTCCTGTCTCTCTACGGGTGCATACACCGCATGTTGGCGTGCACCCTGAAGCAGGTTTTCAGGCGTTTCCTAGCTCCCCTCAGACCGAATGGCGGGGAGCGGGTGGCACAGTCTCTCCTGTTGTTAGGCTCCCCACCTCGTCGCATACGCCAACATGGGGTCCTCTCCACAGCGGGCGGAAGCCTTATGCCACAACCGTCCGCCGATTTGCAGGGGAGGAAATTGGTGTCACTGCCAGACACCACACTTGCTAGGTGGTAGCCTTTAAATCGGCCGCGGTCCGTTAGTATACGTCCGACCCGCGTGTCGCCACTATCAGTGATTGTAGACCGAGCGCCGCCACACGGCAAGTCTAGAGACACTTACTAGCACTCGCCCCAGTTGTACAGCCGACTTTGCTAGCGATGGTTCACTGACAAAATACGCTCTCATTTGCCGAGACGATAGTTAGCATAGCCTTCAGCTACGTCATTTGCTACAACCTAGCAAGGCGCCATTACCAGTTATTAATGATGCTGTAAAACATGTACCGTCAAGAGCGACGTTCACCTATTATGTATTAAAGTTAAGTATTTCAACAGCTACGACATTTTTTGCTAAAGTCTAACTTCCTAGACCTGTTCAGACCTCACGCCAGCCTGCGTGAGCTTAACGCGTGCCTTTCGGCTTCCTCATAGTGGATTGGCTGTCTTGCCAATCCACAACATTTTCTGCCAAGTATTTATATCGCAAGTGAGCTTTTCGACACAAGCGGTACTAACAGGTACGTTCATTTTATAAATTTCTTTATTTGCAACAATTTGTGGGGCCTTGAAGACTGGTTACTGTTTACAGATTACTGACAAAAATTTTTCCCAACTATGGTCATATTTGAAGTCAACATGTACATTCGGTACTCTTCATATACCGTACCCCTGCTGAAGCATGCACTTATTAATCCACTGAGAAGTACCTCTCAAACTAAATTAGTACATTGTTAACAACTTTCTCTACCGTTTGCGCATACACATCCCAAACGTATACAGTAAATGCAGCAGAAAAACAATCGAGAGAAGTACGAAAATTATTCGTAAAATAGTGTGTTACTCTGAACTTCTGACGACATTTTGCCAATACGTACATGATTCTAAGTTGAAACCACGCCAATTGAATAGTGTATGCTCTAGGCTTTACATAGCTACAGTCGAAGATTAGGCTATCAGTGTACCTACACAGTCTGTATGAGAAGAAGTCCTGACTGCGTCTTTTGCATGATTTGTACACACAGTACTCGAGTACTAAGAGTCATAGAGAAGCAGAAGTGTGGCTCTATGGTTGAATGGATGTCACAGCAAAGGTCCCAAGGATAGTAGTTTCATAGCTAGTCAGTCCTAGATTTTTCCGTCTCTCATTTTTTTTTCTTTGTTCTGAAAAATTCTTCTTTTAAGTGAAAAATTGTGAAGCTGCACTTTGGTTTCAATAAAACTGTAAACAGTACGTCCCCTTGTAACTGACTGTTAAATCAGTGCACAGTTCAAAGAAACGAAAAGGCGTACCTGGTCCAGTAACCTTGTCCGGCACAGGCATGTATGGTAAAACGTAATGGTGTTCACAGCAACATTCGGGTAGTGGAGATGTTTGCCTTAGGGATTCAGTCTGGTCTGCATTTGAGGTTTTCGGAACATTGACAGATTAAAGAGCAGTCACAAACACCGCTAGATACGCTATCTAGTGACTAGTATCCGTACACCAATATGTAATGCGGAACTGAGCACTAGACGTCACGAGACGCTGACCCGCCAGTATAAAAGGAGTCGGATTGTGTTTTGTTACGTAGTAGTGTCACTAGAGAAGCAGAAACAGCGCAGTGGGCCAATTAAAAGAGTTCGGTAACTTAGATTGTGAACTAGTCACAGAATGTCACCTGAGTAAAAAATGGCTCTGAGCACTATGGGACTTAACATCTGAGGATCAGTCCCCTAGAAATTAGAACTATTTAAACCTAACTAACCTAAGGACATCACACACATCCATGCCCGAGGCAGGATTCGAACCTGCGACCGTAGCAGTCGCGCGGTTCCAGACTGTCGCTCCTAGAACCGCTCGGCCACTCGGGCAGGCTCACCTGAGTAACAAATGCCTCAGAGCACTACGGGACTTAACATAAGAGGTAATCAGTCCCCTACGCTTAGAACTACTTAAACCTAACTAACCTAAGGACATCACACACATCCATGCCCGAGGCAGGATTCGAACCTGTGACCGTAGCTGCAGCGCGGTTCTGGACTGAAGCGCCTAGAATCTCTCGGCCATACCTGAGTAGCAAATCCATCAAGGACATTTCAACCCTTCTAAAGCTGCCCAAGTCGACTATTGATGATGTGAGTGTGAAGTGGAAAAGCGAAGGAACAGCGTGTCATAGCCCAAGACCAGGTAGACCTCATTTACTGATAGAGAGGGATCATCTAATATTTCGGACAGCAGTTGTAAACAATTGTCAACAGTGAAATATGGAAGGGGTGGTGTTACGGTCAATGGGTGTTTTCTTTGGTTAGGGAGTGGTCCCGTCATTCCGCTTACGAAAACGCTAAATGTGGAAATATATGAACATATTTTAGTGCGTTGTGTACTGCATACTCTGGAGGAATAATCCGGAGGCGATGATCACAGAATGATAATTCACCCAGCCGTAAAGCACCAGTGGCATGTAGATAATAACATTCCCGAAATTTATGTAAGTCTGCAGGTTGTTAGGCCGCGTCATATTTCTGCTAAACTAACGACGCTTCGACTTCTCTACTGGGATCTTCTTCATGATCTTGGGGTGTCCACTGCAGACTGAGCGCTTCAGCTTGGACAACGGATGTCATTAGTGGTCACAAATCTCAGGCTCCAACTCGGTACGCTGGGGTTATCAATGGCTGGTCGTGGATGACAGTGAATACTAGAGCAACAGCTCTACAAATACCGTGTTTTCATGACCGTCAGTCCTTCCAAGTTTAGATTCCTGCTACAGGTGATTTCAGAGGTATTACGGAAGTGAAAGTAGCATCGGTGTGCCAAAAGGCAAAGGTAGAGAACTACTACAGTCCTTAATATGCATGAACGATTTACATACAGAGTTATCAGCACTGTTTGCTGATGATGTTGGTTCTTATACTGTTATCGAACGTAGCGAAGGATGGTGTCATGCTAACAGCACAATATTTCAATGAGGCAGTTACTCGTAGTCTTCAGGTGCGACTGTGGTGAATTGTGGTGGCTTGCCATTTTATACGTTAGTTCGCTATAAAACGCAGCACCAGTAGATGGGGCTATAACTTCGTAGGAGGTGTCGATATCCAGAGCCCCTTGCGAGAGAAATAAAGCCCGAATTCCTCTCGCGTAGCACAGCAAAGCAAGCCACGGGCCCAGCGTAAGCACGAGGGCAAGGTATTGGTATCTCACCTAGCTGTCCTGGTTTCGAGCCACCATCGGTGTGATCTTGTTGAATTCATTTCTTTGTAGCTAGCGATGCCTTACTGCCGCAATTCTGGGAACAAGGTTTTTCGAAGCTGAAATCCTGTCTCTCTGTTGAGGTTCATTCCTTGATTGTGGATGTAGCATTTGCATTGAAGTATTAGCATGGAAATAAAAAAGAAAGATAGACCTGAATATGAAACTATTTACAACGAAAGTTTGACGCTGTGAGTTATGGTGATTTGTCAACAAACAAAGGAACAGAAAGTGTTACAGATGTAATGAAACCGTCACTTTCCATGGACATACCATCCCGTATGTTTAGGGATAGCCAATGGCCATGTCAAAGAGTGTGGCGGAGCGATAAGAGGTTCAGGACACTCTCTTAACCTAGGGGTCGGAAACTGCTCCTAAAGGCGGAAGAATCACCGATGATCAACGGCATGAGGATGCAGGAGGCAATGGAAACCACTATATTAAAGACACGTAACGTGTATCCATAGGAAATGTGAGCTGTAATTGAATAACTGTCATGATGATCTCTAAATTGGCAAAAGATTTCGGAACAGTACCCCATTGGAATCTCCGGGAGGAAACTGCCAAGGGGGAGGTTACCATGAGAAAAAGTCTGAATAATCAACCAAAGGATAACGTTCTACGAGTCGGGGTGTAGAATGTTAGAAGCTAGAACATTGTAGGGAAACTAGAAAATCAGAAAAGCGAAATGCAAAAGCTCAGTCTCGATATAACAGGGGTTAGTGAAGTGAAATGGAAAGAAGACAAGGATTTCTGATCTGATGAGTATACGATAATATCAACAGCAGAAGAAATTGGTATAACGGAAGAATAATTCGTTATGAACAGGAACGTAGGGCAGAGAGTGTGCTACTGCGAACAGTTCAGTGACAGAGTTGTTCTTATCAGAATCGACAGTAAACCACGACTTAGAGAACTACTACATGCTTATTTTACAGACGCGCTGACCAGTCGTAGTAAATTTCTCCGTAAGTTCATCGAATACGACAGATACACGTAACAAAGACGTTGTCAGTTCTCGAATATACTGACGTGGATCATAGTGGATTATTTCGGTTAAAAGATATTCATCAATCCTCAAAAGTCTTCCTGAACGTGGAGAATCACTGACGTCAAAACGATTCTCCTTAAAACGAGAAAACCATATCTTTGCCATGATCCGTCCAGTGGCACTATCCCCATGCACGACGCAAATGTTTCTGATTGCCTCCTCTATTGAACTCAAACAGAAGAATACGTCAGTAAGGTTCCGATTTCTGTATTTGGCATTCAATTTTCTAAAATCCACAGCTCCATTTACTATCTCCAACTGACAAAATAAAAATATGTAAACTGAAATAGTAACAGTGAACTACAGATAAAAAATGGGAATTGCTAATTAAATAAAAACGCTACGAAATTATGCATCAACCTAATAATGTTATGGCATTCTCTGTATGTATTCAGATCTTCTTGTTATCGCTACAGCCCCCAATCTGGTGCTGGCTGAACAAATGGAAGAAGACATGCAAGTGTCCTGCAACGAACTAATTCATCGGCAGCAACAATATTCAGCCGCCACAGGATGTCTTCCCGACCTGGTGTCGTTTGATTATGCCGTAGGACATCCATAGTCGCCACCAAAAGTACCACATAGTTTTTCAAAATACTCTTCCTGAGGTAATTGTGCAGCGTTGTCTGGCTCTTTAAATGTCCTGAAACCAAGTTTTTTAAAGCCAGGAAGAGTATTCCACTATTATCACATCAACGCCAAGAATAATACCTGAAACAGAAGCATTCATGAGCAGTGCTAATACATCTTTTGATACATCTAATAGTTTTAAATCGGATGATATACCTTTTTTGCCCAATCAGCAACAGTGCAACATCGATGTTGTTACACTAGTGATTCCATAACTGACCTACGTCAATATATTTGAAAAACCAGTACTAGACAAGAATGCTTGTGTAATAGAATACTGGGCAAAATCCAGTAGTATGTTGCGTGTAATGGCCGCTAAATATTTGTGCTGTCTGGCGACTTAACTTCCTCCGCAGAAAGTTTCTCCAAGGCAGGAGAAATAATTAATGAAAACAACAACAGACTAAAGAAGGATTCAATTTTTATAACAAAATTTTGTATATTTTGCAGTGTTGCCTTTAATCAATAAAAACTCTTAGAAAGTTATTTTTCGTTTGAAATACTTGCACAAAACAATTGATAGTTAATCGATATATTATTAGTTATTGAAACTACTATCGATAATATCATATGTGTCAACTTCGCAGAAATACCTCGTATAAGAGGTAGAATTGAGGAAGCAGTGACATGTGAGTCCTGTGATATTGTTGTTGCTACTTCAAATACTCCTCTGCTGCAGCTAAGTAATTTTCTGTTGTGCGGAAGGCGGTGCTTCTGAACTTCCATTGATCGCTATTACAACATCACTTAAACTTCCAGAAGTCTTTTCAGCATGTAGTATGAGCTGTTCCATCGAGTCGACAATTCTTGTATCAGTTTCAATTCTTTTTTGTTTGCTGTTTTTTGAGCATTACGCAGTTTGTCGCTGGCTGGTGTACAGCTATGAAAAAGTCACAATAGCCTCAGCATTCAATAAAATATCGGTAAAAGTTTCTACTTTGATACAGTCTTGTACTGTTGAGTCAGACGGCAAAACAGCTCTTAAGATTTCAGGAGATTTTTTTTTCATAACTTCAGCGTTGTGTGTAAGCACTACTACTATCTTATCACATATACTGTATTCTAGCAAGATTTTGTTGGTGACATGAAAAAACGTCATCTTAAAATTAAGAGCCAATATGTCAGAAATTTTGCTTGATATTCTCAAAAAAATACTTTTTTAAACCTTTTCTTACGTAAAGAATTACTCACACATATTAAAAAAAATTTTCATAAAAATCGTGCCAGTATATTACTTGTGGATGATAAGTTGAGCTTCAGGGTCTTAGAAGCGCAGGGAAAGCAGGAAAAGAAGAACAAGATAAGGAAGGTCGCCACGAGGAATAGGGGTGTGAGAGAGGAAATTTCTACTGGTCTGCCACGCAATCCTGGTACCTTACGTGTGGGTGCTTGTTGAAGAACTACAGCAGATGTGGCATACACTACACCCGGGCGAAACAAGGATCAGTGAAAGCGCTTTGAAGAGACCGGGGGTGTTTCACAGTTGAGTTGACACTCAAAGCAAAACAATAGGGCCATCACTCTACTGTAGTGCTACAGCTGCTACATCGCTGAGCTCGGCAGCACTCGTGATCTTAACACGGATCTTAGCTTGTAGAAGTTTTCTTGGGAGTTTCGCCATGAACTGAGGGAAACACATGGAGCGCTATAAGGAGCACTATTGTAACGGAGAGAAAGGAAAGATGCGGGGGGGGGGGGGGGTGGGATACCAGTACTGGCACCTTCACGCAGCTTACCGATGTATCCCTATAATATACCCGGACCGCTCAGAGTCTGCACTTGACAGATCCTGAGAGATAGCCTTTCACCGGCTTCGTTGTAGTTGCGATACAACAGCTTCCATTATATAACAGCTGAGAGTTTTCTATCACCTCCTCTGGCAAAAGATATGCATTAACATTGACGCCATTTTTTAAGCATCAGTAGTTATAATTCTGTTCCGTTGATTATATACTCGTAAGACAGCAGCACAGTAATTGTAACGCCACGACCAGCAGATTTTGCTATGCTGAATTCCTGTCACTAAAACGTCATGTTTTTCCTCTACTATCTGCTTTGTATTACAACAATCTTTTTTACATTTGTATTCCTTGCTACAAGTAAGTATGCCGAAACATTTGGAGACGACAATCTGTATAATGTGCATTCATGAATCCATGTTATTTACGTGTGTAATTTTCACCACAAGCATCTCATCGGTACGAAATGCGCACGACCGTGAGTTGCCATCACTGGAAGACAAACAAGAAAATTCTCTCTCCCACGACCCCTCCCCCATAGCGGCCAATCTATTAACAACATACGTTTATAAATAGCGTAGACTGGTTAAGGCAGCACCATACTTGATGCTGATTAATTACCAGCCAGCCGCAGTGGCAACAGCAACGTATACTATAAACGAAAACATGCAGTCCTGTCCCAGCTCACTTGCTTTTACACCTTTACTGGTTCTGATTTCTTAGCTGCTGTTGTGGTTGGCAGGAGAGCCAACACCGTGTTACTAGAGGAGGCTGAAAGGCACGCATTTTAGCTCACGCAGGCTGGCGTGAGGTCTGGGACAGGACAAGGAAATTAGAATTTAGAAAAACGGACGTAGGTGGTGGAATACTAAAGTTTAATCCATTAATGATGAACGTCGCTCTTGACGGTAAATTATTCATAATCTCAATAGTAACTGAATATGGCGCCTTGCTAGGTCGTAGCAAATGACGTAGCTGAAGGCTATGCTAAACTTTCGTCTCGGGAAATGAGAGCGTATTTTGTCAGTGAACCATAGCTAGCAAAGTCGGTTGTACAATTGCGGCGAGTGCTAGGAAGTCTCTCTAGACCTGCCGTGTGGCGGCGCTCGGTCTGCAATCACTGATAGTGGCGACACGCGGGTCGGACGTATACTACGGACCGCGGCCGATTTAAAGGCTACCACCTAGCAAGTGCGGTGTCTGGCGGTGACACCAATTTCCTCCTCCGCAAATCGGCGTACGGTTGTGGCAGAAGGCTTCCGCTCGCCATGGGGAGGACCCCATGTTGACGTATGCGACGAGGTGGGGACCTAACAACAGGCGAGGCTGTGCCACCCGCACCCTGCCATTCGGACCGCCGGGAGCTAGGAAACGCCTGAAAACCTACTCCAGGGTGCACGCCAACATGCGGTGTATGCGCCCGCAGAGAGACAGGAGGACAACTGGTCACGGGGAGCGATCGGCGGTGCGTGATCCAGAGAGGCGCCCGACGGTTGCAGCGACGCGTCCACTGCGGACGTCGCCAGCGGGAGAACAGGCGGAGGCGGCGGTGGCGGCGGCGCGTCGCCATGGGGCAAAATGGAAGGCAGCGTCGGTAACACCTGGGGCTGAGGCGAGCCAGTAGATGGGTCCCCAGGGCGTTGACCGGACGGCACCGTCGCTGAAAGCAGACGGGGAGCGGCAGATCCCGTGCGACGACAGAGGCGCAGTTGGTTGAGATGCCGGCGCACCTCACCAGAGGCCCCCAAAACCAAATAAATAGCGCGTCCGAGGCAGCGAAGAATGCGCCCTTCGAGCCAACGCCGTGAACCTCGGAAGTGGCGGTAGTAGACAATGTCGACTGGGGCAAAACAGGTGTCTGCCGCTGCACAGGAATCTCATGCGGCGGATGTAGCAAAGACATCAAGGTTCGATGAGGGCGACCGTGAGGAACTCAGCCGGCGAGCGATCATCTCGGGGTTGAGAGCGATACGAGGACAAAAAGAGCAGTAACGCGTCCTCCCGAGAAAGCGACTCTTTTTACTGCAACATCTGTGACTTGAAAGTCCTGACCAATCGTCCAGCGGCACCGTTATGTCTGTGGCGAAAACGGCGCGGACGTCAGATGTTGAATACCATTGGCCTTGCAGAATGACTGAAATTCTGCGGACATGAATTGTGGGCCATTGTCGGAAACAGTCTGTGGAAGACCTTTAATGCAAAAGATATTAGATAACGCTTGGATGGTGGCAGATGACGTCGTGGAAGACATCCGGACAACAAAAGGAAAATTACTGAATGAATCTACCACGACCAACCATAGAGCATTCCAGAATGGACCAGCAAAATCGATGTGTAAGCGTTGCCAAGGGGAAGTGGCTTTTGGTCATGCAAAGAATTTCCGCGGCTGTACTGATTGTTGTTCGGCACACACCATGCAAAAAGATCACATATTCGTAATCGCGGCATCGATTCCGAACCAAGTGCAGTGCTGACGAGCAAGTTGTTTCGTTCTCACTATACCCCAATGTCCTTGGTGGAGAAGCTGTAAGACAGAGGACTGTAACGAACGTGGGACCACGACCCTGGGCTGATCATTATCAGAACGCAACAGCAAAACACCACGTCGAACAAAAAGTCTCTCCTTAAGAGCAAAAAATCAGCGAACCAACGAGTCCCCGATCCGTGACTTTGACAAGGGCCATGGCGTAGCAACAAAACGCAGAACGGTAGCAAGGACAGGGTCGGCAGCTGTGGCTGTAGCTTCACGACGAAAATCAATCGGCAACGATTCGACCATCGGTTTCCGAATCAATGAACTTGCAAGCAAGTTCGGAGGAATCGAATGCTTTATCCTCAGCAACAGGCAAACGGGACAACGCATCGGCATTTCCGTGCTTAGCAGTGGACCGATACAAGATATTGTAGCGGTACTGCGAGAGGAAAATAGACCCGCGAATGAATTTCTGCGCTGTACGTGGAGGTACAGGCTTGGTCGGATGAAAAAGCGATGTCAAAGGTTTGTGGTCTGTGATGATGGTAAAGTGACGACCATTTTTTTTTTTAAAAAAAAAAATCTTTATTCATTACATTACATTATACATGATAAACCCACTACCTCACTACATTAGTGGGTCCTAGTATGATACAAATGATGCAGCTATGTTATTCTACACTACAGGTAATATTGTTAATCTTATTACTATTATTTACTCTAATGTTGCCGCTATGAGGCTCTAAACTATAATCTACGGGGAAACTACATGCTACCTGCAGCGTTACAAGTTGTGCCAGAGCTTCTATAAACCTACTAGTTGTTGGCCATGCCCACTGAGCTAATCCCAGTGGGCGTGCCCCTGGCACTGGGCTGGCTCTTGACTTGGTGTCGCTGCAGTGTATTCTAAGGTGTTATCCTATCTTCTACTTCTAATTTAATTAATCTAGCTAAGTGTCAAAATCGGTGTGCGTCATAGTCCGGTATTTATGTACACCCCTCCCTCCTAGTCCAGGGCAAGGCGGATTCCAGCCGTGAGGCGGCTGGCCAGTCCTTGCCCGGCGGTACAGGAAGGGTGCACTAGGTCTAAGTCGGTGAAAGTTTGTCTTTAATGATGGTGGTTGTCCCTTAAATAGTTCTTAAGTATCTTTTTTGATATTTCGTCTGTAAGCTTGTTTAAGATGTCAAAAGTTGTTTCACGCCTTAACAAGTGGTACGTGTCATTATTTGGTAGCTGTTGTCTTAGCTCTTGGGCTACATCATCGAAGAGGTGGCACTCATACACCACATGTTCTGGGGTGCCCTGCACTGCACCACAGTCACACGCTGGTGTAGCCTGCTTCCCAAACCTACATAGGTATGTTGGGTATGGTCCATGTCCAGTAAGAAAGTGCAGCATTCCTCTCGTTGGCGTAAAAAATGTGAGTTTTATTCTTTCTTCTATGTCCGGTAGTAGCTCATAGGTTCTACGACCTGTATCCTCATTATTCCATTGATCTTGCCATAATTCTATCCCTCTCTTTTTGATGGTGTACTTGTCCCCTGCATAAACCCCAAGTATCTCCCTAATTTTGTCCCTGTTTTCCTTTTGTACCCAGTACCAGGCAGCCTGTTCACGAATTTTTATATCTAATGGGCAGATTCCCATTAACACTAACAATGCTCCCCCCGGTGTTGTCCTATAGGCCCCTGCTGAACGTAGAAGCATATTCCGCTGCACTCTTCTTACGGCCATGGCAGGCATGACCCTCGTGAGTCTGTGTGCCCAGACTCCAGATCCGTATCCTATTATTGAGGTCAGGATACTGTTATGATATAGCTTAATTAAATTTGGTGGGAGGTGAAACCGTTTGTGACCAATTCCGATGAGATTGTTTAATAGAACCAGGGATTTTTGTGATACGGTGTCAATATGTGATGCAAAGTTCCACCTCTCATCGATGATTACACCCAGGTACCGGGCCTCGCGGCGCCGAAGAACTGGTATACCATTAATTCTAACCGTCGGGTTCCTGACCAATTGGCCTTTGAGGAGTAGGTATGTAGATTTATTGGGTGCAATCGTCATTTTACTTCTGTGGCACCACGATGTAAGAACAGTTAGGGCTCTTTCCACTTTCGGCTCTAATTCCTCGCGGCTTCGGCCGCCGACCAGCAGGAGGAGGTCGTCTGCGTATGCTATGACCTCTAGCACATCGTCACAATTCTTGAGATCTTCCAGTAAAGGCTCCATGTTGATGTCCCAAAAGAGAGGTCCCAGGACAGAGCCCTGGGGACATCCTTTGGTGACAATCTTCCTGACTATGCCGCTAGGGGCCGATAGCCAGACCTCCCTGTCTGCACAATAGCTCCTTAGACACCCATATAGCGGCCCTGGACAGTTCTTCTCCCGCAAGCAGGAAAAGAGTGAGGGCCACCACAGGTTGTCGAAGGCGCCACTGATGTCTACCATGATGCTGACGACATACTTGTGCGGGGTGGAGCCACAGACCTCGGCAGCCAGGGCGATTGCGTCAGACGCAGAACACCCAGACCGAAAGCCGAATTGTCTGTCACTCATCCCGCACAGCACGCGGTGTGCTGTCAGTCTGTTTGCCAGTAGCCTCTCAAAAAGTTTGCCCAGTACGTCCAGCAAGCAGATAGGTCTGTAAGATTTAATTTCTGTGGGATCTTTGTCTGGACTCTTTTTAATGATAATTACATTGGCTTTTTTCCATATTCCTGGGAATTTCCCGAGTTTCAAGCACTCGTTATATAACTTAGTGAGAGGAGCTACGAGCTGGGGGGCAAGGAATTGCACTACTTCCGCAGTAATGCCGTCCGGGCCAGGAGCTTTCCCTCTTTTGAGGGCCTTGATCTGGGCAGCAACCTCCTCCTCAGAGAAGGGGTAGACTCTGATGTTATTGTTATAGTCCCTTTGATCTTCACTCCTTATTCTTTTTTGTTCTTCAGTCTCATTTTGCTCCACGTCGTCAGGCAACAGAACCCGGAGGAGGGCCTCAGCAGTTTCCTGCCAAGTGCCCGTCATCCGGTCCCCGTCCCTGACGGTGGATAGCACCATTGGTGATCTTATCTTTTCTCGTACCAGTTTATATGGGACTCCCCATGGGTCTATAGCCAGTTGGCTTTTTACATAACTTTCCCAGCTTCTGAGTCTGACTGCCCTTAGCTCCTGTTGAAATTGTTCTTTGCTCTCACGATAGATCTGAAGCCATCTTTGTTTTTCCCTCCAGACGACACTCCGCTGGTAGTACCTCCTTGCCCTCCTCACAGCCTGGCGCATCTGTCCCAGTTCGACCGACCATGGTGTGGGGGTGGCCGCTACGGCTCTCCTCCTGGTTGGTACAGCTGCCCGCACCGCTGTGGTGATCGCCTGTACCAGTCCTTCGGCGCATTCTTCCACGTTTTCGTCACCGTCCAGCAATGTCGGAATGTTGCACTCCTCCGCGAGTCGGTCCCAGTTAGCCTTGTTGTAATTAAGCTGCAGCTCCCACCCCATGTCCCAGTGGCACTCCCTTTCCCCAATGGTGAATGTTATTAAATTATGATCACTGGTGGTTGCTTTGTCCCACACTTTCCATTTATCGACTTTTGTGGCCAGGTTTGGTGTCATTAAAGTGACGTCAATATTTGTACCTTCTCCCCCTCCGCCAGTATACGTGGGGGGGGTTCCCTTGTTGGTTGGCAACCACCAGTTGTAATGCCATGATTGTTTCCTCGGCTTTTAGCCCCCGATCATCGTACGTGCCACTGAACCATAGGGGGGACTTTGCATTTATGTCCGCTGTCACAAGCAATCTTCGTCCCTGCAATGCCGTGGCAACTTGTGTGAGTGTTTCTAGAAACTCATCTATTCCTCTTCCATATTGGAAGTATATATTACAGATGTAAATCACTCCTGCGGGTGTTTGAAGCTCCACGACATTGCAGTGTTCGCCAGAGAATTGTGCAAGGACTGTAGCTCTAAATGATTTGTTTGTAATTATAACTGCAGCCTTAGGCTCTATGTTAGAATGTATAATTTGCCAATTGGCAGCCATGAATGGGATCCGCCCCGCTTGGGAGTACGGTTCCTGTAAACAGAGTACATCTAGACTCTTCTCTTCCACCACCCTCCGGAGTTCCTGCAGGACCAGTTTGCTGTTATGAGTGTTTATCTGACCCACGTTTAGTTGGCTCACGTGGGAAATATGTATGAATGTGTGATTCTGGCCACATTTTTGTCCAGTCGTGGGCTACTCTGCCATTGGTAATCACTGATTGGCAATATAGATCATCTATGTCGAATTTTTCGTTTCTTCTTTCGAAGACCTTTTTAACTAGATCTCGCAGGGCTCCGAAGTCGGTGGGGAGATTCATTGTCTTGAGCTGAATTCTGTCCACAGCCTCCATTACTGGAAAGGTGACATCTCTTCCATACTCGTGGCCGACACGTACCACATGTCTCAATGCAGTTGTGAGGATAGCCGGCTCCTCTAATCTTGATAACTGTAGCGCATGCTCCAGGTTGGGGTAAATTCGCTGGGGATCAATTCCCTTTACACCCCGAGGTGATGTGTTAGAAGGTGGAATTGAGCTACTGACTTCATTAAACTGAACAGGTTTGGTGGATATTACTTCTTTACTGTGTGGTTGTGATTGTGAACTCTCAAGTATAGGATGCCAGTGTGGTCGGGTATGCTCTTGTTTCGACCCAGGTCCCCAGCAAGGAGGAGAGGGAACGTCTTCTTCACACGGGTCAGTCTGTATGCAGACATCTTTCATTATTGTCACCAAAGATCGTGGTTGTGTGATTTTTTGTATAAATTCTTTGAATTTATTTGCCCTCAGAGCGTCCCTCAGCCTCTTGCTTGGGGATTTCCTTTTTGGCTTCCTGAGTTCAATTACGGCCTCAGCCATAATCAATTCGAGAGATTAGTCTCTGTTCTAGCATCCTATACGTTGGGCAGTTTCTCCCAGTAGTATTGCACGGTTTTCTACCTCTTTTGGTACATGGAATACAGGTTGCGTTTTTATTACAGTTTTTTCTGGTATGGTCCTCAGCCCCACACCTGGAGCAGGCCGGCTTCCTTTCGCAATGTTTGTGAACGTGGTCCAGATCGCCACAGTTGTGGCATCTAGGGACTACCAGGTAGTCTCTTAAAAAAAAAAAAAAAAAAAAGTGACGACCATACAAGAAATCATGAAACTTTGTAACACCAAATACGAGAGCCAATGCTTCTTTCTCGATCTGTGAATAATTTCTTTGCGCAGACGAGAGCAATTTGGACGCAAAGGGAATAGGGCGATCGTGCGATCTATCTTTGTGCGCAAGCACAGCACCGATCCCGAAATCCGATGCATCCACCATAAAAAAAAGGGGCTTCCGGGGATCGAATGGCGTAAGGCAAGTATTGGAAAGCAACGCCGATATCAACTGGCGAAAGGCGCGTTCGCATTCCGTCGTCCAGACGAACGGAACACCTTTGCGGCGTAAGCGATAAAGCGGAGCTGCAATGGAAGAGGCGTGGCGCACATATTTATGGTAATAGTTGATTTTTCCCAGCACACTCTGAATGGAAGAGGCATGTGGCACATATCTGTTATAGTAATTTATTTTTCCCAGCACACTCTGTAGCTGCTTCAAATTCTGCGGCGAAGGCAAGTCTTATATGGTACGAAGGTGCGTGGGACTGGGATGTATGCCTTGGGCAGTGAGTACATGTCCCAGCTACGGCAAATCACGAGCAAAAAACACAAATTTGTCCTTCTGCAAGCGAAGACCATTTTGTCGCAAGATTTGAAATAATGTTCTGAGATTGGCCAAATGTTCTTCTTCCGTCTTTCCGGAGATCACAATATCGTCCAGATAGTTTGCTGCAGTAGGGACCGACGCACAAACAGTTTGCAGATATTGCTGAAACCATGCAGGGGCAAATGCACACCCGAATGGCAGTCGTTTGAATCGGTACAAACCAAGATGCGTGTTAACCACCAAAACGCGCTGGGATTCTTCGTCCACCGGTATTTGCAAGTACGCATCTTCGAGGTCCAACTTCGAAAAATATTTACCTGGGCACAGTTTGTCAAAAAGATCTTCTGGGCGGGGTAAAGGAAAAGTTGCAATCACTAGTTGTGGACTCACTGTTGCCTTGAAGTTCACACAAAGTCTCAATTTTCCTGAAGGTTTTGGCAAAATTACTAAGGGTGATGCCCAGAGAGAAGTCTGCACACGTTCAATTACACCTTTTGATTCCAAATCGTGTAATGTTTCTGCGACCTCATCACGTAATGCGTGGGGAACATTGCACGCTCTGTATAATTTCGGTTGCTCGTTTACTTTCAGTTCCAAATGTGCTTTATGGTTCTTAGCGCAACCAAGGCCCGGTGCAAAAATGTCTGCAAATTCTTCACATAGACGAGAAAAACTGTCGTATGTTGCAAGAAGGCTCCACTGTCCTAACACAGGGATATCTTGACCTGAATAACTAGTTAACTTAACATTTGCGGCACGCAACGGAGTTGTGCCCAGCTGTTTGTATGTGTCTTGATTGACGAGTGAAACTGCAGCTCCGGTATCGAGCAGGAATGGTATCACTTTGCCATTAATGTCCAAGTCTACAAAAAGTTTATTGTCCTGCTGATGACAAGAGCGACTGTCTCGTGCAATGTGAACTGACACTGGTACATAATCACTTGCGACTTGATGGGATTTCCAGCGATGTCGACGCACACTATTTGTGGGGTGAACACAGTCACTGTTAGAGAGAGTGGCGCTGAGTGGAGTGGAATGAACTACATGAATTTTCATGGGTGAAGTTTCACGTTCCTGAGTATCCTTGGTTCGAATCCGGCGCGAAGCAAAGGTCCTGGAATGGTTGTGAGTTTCCGATCTGAGCTTTTTCTGGCAAACACTCTGAACATGTCCTTTTTTACTAGAGAAAAAGCAAATAGCTTGGCGTACGGGCAATTCTCACGCGAATGACTAGCAGTGCACCGCAGGCATGATTTTAGCACTGCATTTCCTTGCCGGAGCGGCACACGTGGCTGAGAGCCAAGAGGCAGCGGCGTGGCCGGGCGCGAGGGTTGTTTACCATTCTGTGCAGCTTGCCCGGGGGGCGGTTAACCTGACACACGGCTGGTGAAGTTTCAAATGATTCCTGAGCAAAGTCAAGTGTGTCCTGCCGATCCAATATGTCCATCACTAGTTGAAGGGAGGTTCAAATGGTTCAAATGGCTCTGAGCATTATGGGACTCAACATCTTAGGTCATAAGTCCCCTAGAACTTAGAACTACATAAACCTAACTAACCTAAGGACATCACACACACCCATGCCCGAGGCAGGATTCGAACCTGCGACCGTAGCAGTCCCGCGGTTCTGGACTGCAGCGCCAGAACCTCACGGGCACCGCGGCCGGTGTTGAAGGGAGGGATTGACTAGTTTCAAAATCTGTTCCCTTATATGAACATTAGAAACATTCTGTGCAATTTCATCACATACCATAGTATCTGATTAAGGGTATCCACATGGACAATCAAAAGCACAATCCCTAGTAAGGCCTTGCAAGCTTGCAACCCACTTCCCGATTAGACTGACCTGCTGTACGTTTTGCACGAAAGAAGGTATACCGTTTCGCAACTACACTGACTGATTCTTTGATATATGCATCTAATGCAATCAAAATTTCTTCGTAGGAAAGAGTTGCTGCGTCGCGTCGGGGAAATAATTTGATTATCCCATGGTACGTGTTCACCCCGACTGATGATAACAACAAAGGTTGCCGCTCGTTACCTTGAATTCTGTAGGCGGCGAGATGGAATCCAAATTGGCGTGACCGCTCCATCCAGATTTACAGTGCAGCATCAAAAGGTCGAAAAGTTGGTGCAACTGCGTGTTGTGGCTGCGTTAGCGGTGGAGCGGCTGCTGCCGCATCGTTTGGCATCGCACGTTGACCCTGGGCGAGCTGTCCAAGGGTATCCAGTAAGGCCTGCATCTGCTGATTCTGTAAGCGACAAAATTCGGACAGTACATCTGAAGATTGTGGCGAAGCCATTACACAAGTAAATCAGGGCAATATCGATAAGAACGCGGTTTTGCTTCATCGCCAATGTTGTGGTTGGCAGGAGAGCCAACACCGTGTTACTAGAGGAGGCCAAAAGGCTTGCGTTTTAACTCACGCAGGCTGGCGCGAGGTCTTGGACAGGACAAGGAAATTAGAATTTAGAAAAACCGACGTAGCTGGTGGAACACTTAACTCTAATTCGTTAATGGTGAACGTCGCTCTTGACAGTATTTGATTCACAGTATCAATATTAACTGAATATGGCGCCTTGCTAGGTCGTAGCAAATGACGTAGCTGAAGGCTATGCTAAACTATCGTCTCGGCAAATGAGAGCGTATTTTGTCAGTGAACCATAGCTAGCAAAGTTGGTTGTACAACTGGAGCGAGTGCTAGGAAGTGTCTCTAGACCTGCCGTGTGGCGGCGCTCGGTCTGCAATCACTGATATTGGCGACACGCGGGTCCGACTTATACTACGGAGCGCGGCCGATTTAAAGGCTATCACCTAGCAAGTGTGGTGTCTGGCGGTGACACCACAGCTGCCTTAAAAATACAGTGTATTGACTTTGCCTAGATCGCCAGCCGGAGTGGCCGAGCGGCTCTAGGTGCTTCAGTCCGGAACCGCGCTGCTGCTGCGGTCGCAGGATCGAATCCTGCCTCGGGCATGGATGTTTGTGATGTCCATAGGTTAGTTAGGTTTTAGTAATTCTAAGTTCTCGGGGACTGATGACCTCAGATGTAAGGTCCCATAGTGCTCAGAGCCGTTTCAACCATGTTTTTGATTAATTATCTACATGCAACCTAAGTTCCCTCTGCACTCCACATGCCATGAAAATAATATGAGCAGCGCGGAGTGGCCGCGAGGTTAGGGGCGTCAAGTCATGGACTGCGCAGCCCCTTCTGCCGGAGGTTCGAGTCCTCCACTGGGCGTGTATGTGTGTGTGTGTGTTGTTCTTAGCATAGGTTAGTTTAAGTTAGTTTAAGTTAGTTTAAGTAGTGTGTAAGTGTAGGGACAGATGACCTAAGCAGTTTGGTTCCTTAGGAATTCAGACACATTTGAACATTTGAAGATAATAGGACCCAACAATTTTCCGAACGCCAATTAAAGAAGAATTACATTGTAAACTATTGATCGTTGAAGCAAACAACCGAAATGATGATAGTGCAGACGATTTCGATTAACCGATGGTTCATCGATGTTTAGGTAACACTACTACTACAGCAGCCTCCGGCGTAGACAAGCCCCCTAAGAGTACTGCTTTTTGCTAATATTTGTAAACTGACAGCGAGTGTATCTAAAAATATTCATGTGAACCTGTCTCCTGACTATAACGTTAATGTGTAAAACACAGTCCAGTGACATCAATGTGACCATCTTTCAAAAGCCCGAATAACTGCATTTTGCAGTAGAGACCACTGTGACACATACAGGAAGAGGGCATATACGGCTGGATGTGGTCCCCAAGGGTAGGTGGGTACTAGTGTTGATCCTCGACGAGATTGCACAGGTAATGCCATGGAAACATTCCCACGGGCAATAACGCTCCCTCCTACAGCCTGGACCCTTCCAATGATAGTTGCAGGGAGTTTTCTTTCAGACGTTTCACACAGTACATGCCAACAGCTATCTTTTTCTTTTTTTTTTTTCTTTATTGAGTTTCGATTCCCCCTGAAGGGGGCGGGCTGGCAGCAGCTTAGTACGCCACTCTTCAGCCTACAGAATTTGTTTTAAAAAGATGAAGATAATAAATAATAAAATTTGGCGATAAAATCGGTGACTTAAAGGTAAAATGGCGGTAAATTGTGGAACTTAAAACAAAAAACAAAGGGTTGATGATGCTAATAAAATACACAGGAAGCAGAAAAATAACAGACAGACAAAAAACACGGC
Organism: Schistocerca cancellata; assembly: GCF_023864275.1. NCBI lineage: Eukaryota > Metazoa > Arthropoda > Insecta > Orthoptera > Acrididae > Schistocerca > Schistocerca cancellata. The sequence continues at coordinate 166,845,093 of NC_064628.1, read as the reverse complement.
GACAGTCTGGTTTCTGGTCACAAGAGATATAAAATTCACACCCAGCGACAGCATGATTTCTGTTTGCAACACTTTGGAAAGACGCACAACACAACACTCACTTAAACACTGCACTAAAAAGTTGGCACAAATATGACATACCACAGCCGAGAGCAGGTGGTGGGGAGGGAACTGGACCAATGATGGGAAAATAAAAAAGGGGGGAAGGAGAGGAAAAGCTGGGGCGGAGGAGGAAAGGAGCCAATGGAGGATGAGGACCCATAAGAGGGGGGGGGGGGTGCTGAGCAGACGCGACAGAAAGTGGGGAGGCAGAGGAGGGGATACGAAAAGGACTCGGGGGGGGGGGAGGAGGTAGGGAGAGGTTAGGCGGGGAGAAAACACTGGACACTGGATGGAATGGGGGGAAGAGGGAGCACAGGGAAAAGACGGAGGAAAGGAGGGGGGTGAGGATCACAGTTGATAGGAGGGATAAATGGAGGGAGAGGGGGCATCATCTGGGAGGGGGAGTTGATGGAAGCCACCTTGGGAAAGGAGATGAAGGGTGGAGAGATGGAGGGTAGGGGGGACACAACAGTGAAGGTGTGGCACAGGGTGGGGATGGGAGAGGAGAGGAGCAACCAGGGGGTGAGGGGGATCAAGGTGGCGGGAGGTGTAGAGTATGTGGATATGTTCGAGGAATAGGACCAGATGGGGGAAAGGAATGAGGTCATAAAGAATCCGCGTGGGGGACGGAGGGTGTATACGGAAGGCAAGGCGGAGTACATGGTGCTCAAGGATCTGGAGGGACTTATAGAATTTGGGGAGGGGGGCAGATATCCAGGCGGGACTGGCATAACAGAGGATGCGACGGATTAAGGATTTGTAGGTATGGAGGATGGTAGAGGGGTGTGACCCCCATGTCTGGCCAAATGGATATCTGTCTGACGGAGCATAAAATGTGATTCATCAGTCAGTGGACGTCCAGTTGATACGTTTCGATCCACTAGTGGTCAAAGTAGTATTGGCAGAAAACAGTAGTCTGTTCCACAGCGTTACCTTCATATAAAAACAGCACTAAATTTTCCACGTTTTGGGGTACTGGCGTTCTGGTATTGGCGTGAGTACTAGCAGATAGCTTTACTGCACAATGACGTGATACGTAGAGACACCCAGAAGTATGAAACGGGAATTTCCCTATAGATGGCGCTAGCCGTCAGTGTCGGGCCCATGAGACCGCTTGTGCAGCGCCATCTGCTTCAGGTAACGGCTGAATACGAATGTCAACAGATAGTAACGCAAGTTCGATACATCGGTATCTGTTTCAAACCAGTAAACATGTCGAGTTTTATGCCCACGAACTACGATTTGCGGACAGCATTGGTTTTCTGTTATCATTTGAAGAAAACTGCTGCAGAATCGCATCGAATGCTTGTCGAAGGTTTTGGCTAACATGCCCTTGGCCAAACAGAGTGTTTCGAGTGGTTCAAAAAATTCAAAAGTGGAGATTTTGATGTGAGAAAAAACGAACACGGGAAACCACAGAAAAAGTTCGAAGACAACGAATTGCAGGCCTTATTGGATGAAGATGATACCCAAATGCAAGAGGAACTCGCGGAACAATTGAATGGGACGCAGAAAGCCGTTTTTCTTCGGCTGAAAGCTATGGGAAAGATGCAGAAAGTGGGAAAACGAGTTCCGCGTGAACTGATTGAAAGACAGCAAGAAAATCGAAAGACCACTTGTGAAATGCTGCTCGCCAGATACAAAAGAAAGTCGTTTCTCCATCGAATAATGACAGTTGATGAAAAATCATGGGTGAACCCAGACAGACCGTCGGCATCGACTGCAAGACCAAATCGCTTTGGAAAGAAAACGTTTGTGAGATCCGAAGGGTGTCATCTATTATGAGCTGCTAAAACCTGGTGAAACCGTTAATACTGATCCCTACCAACATAAAGTGATCCGTTTAAATAGAGCATTACGTGAAAAACGACTGGAATATGGAAAAAGGTAACGTAAAGTCATTTTGCTCCATAGTGAAGCCCCATCACACACAGCAAAACGGGCCAGGCGAAAGATCGAGGCGTTCAGTTGGGAAATATTAGAGCATGCAGCTTATTCTCAAGACTTGGCTCCTTTCAATTATCATCTACTTTCGTCACTGTAAAACGCTGTTTCTGAACAATTCTTGAATTCATATGAAAATGTACGCTAACTGGTCTATATGGCGTGGCATTCATAGCCTGCCGGAGAGGTGGGAGAAATGTATAAATAGCAATAGAGTTTATTTTGAATAAAATATTGTTTATCACTTTCAATCAACAGACGTGTAATTATTGCAACCAATTCCAGTTTCATACTTCTACACCTGGTATCTATATCTCAGACGAAAGTGCAAGGGTGTGACCACGTTTCACACAGAATTCAGTGTGTCAGGTATAAATTTCATTCTTTTGGTATGGCATCCATACTTGAAAAACTGACGTGAAAATTCATCGATGTGCTGTATATTATTCAGCCATCCCCGTTTAGAAGCAGAAAGACTTAGATGTAAACATTCTGCGGCATTATTTCTGTCTCTTATTACTACATTTGATTCTCTGATGTACTTGTTCAACAGCAGTGAAGTATCTTACATGCAGTGCGGCCCAAAGCAATATGACACTGACGTGGCTTTGCCAACAGTGGGAAGAAACTCGCATATTTGCAATAATAATAAAACTAATTTGTTATTTATAACAAATACCCCAACAAAACTGGTCCTCTCACTACAGAGCACAGAGAAAATTGTTCGAAAGGCACAAAGACATCCCCTCACTCCGCCGATTGGCCAGATGACGTGATAACACTTTGACACTTACGCAGTTGAATTATAGTAAAATACTTCAGCATCGTGTTGGTGCCCAGATCGTTCAGATACTTTGGAGCACAGAACAAAATACGTCATACACATGCCCTAATATGAAAGTATCTTACGTTAATCATTCGGAGAGCAACAACGCATGTCATTCAGATACCAATCTCAACATGAACTACGGGCAACAAATGATAAGCACTAAATTACTTATTGGTGTTGTAGCGACATTACACCAAAATGACACACATTTAATATCATAAGATTGTTCGAATACATTTACAAAAGTTAAAACCATTGCAAGCGTCGGTTAAGTTGTATGAAATGCAAATAATTCCACGATGGGCGAATTCCTGTTGGCACGTTGGATGGGGCAGTGCGGGTGTTGGCGGGAGGGGGTGGAGGTGGTTGTCTTTCATGAGGCAGTGAGACGATGACGTCAGAATTCCAGGAGTGATGATATAGTGGCCTTAGTGCATTTGTTCAAATGCGATGTCAGAATTCTGGGAATGCTGGTGCTGACGTCAGCAACTTTTGGGCTCATTTGTCCACTGGTCCTTATAAAATAAATAAAATAAAATAAAACATTAATTATTAATTATGTATGATAGTGATTGGATGTAATTAACTTTTGCTTATCTGGAACGTGGACGTATAATTATTCGGTATCAGACGCTTGACAATGACTTTTTCGTAAATGTAATGTTATTCGTAGTTGACCGTGAAATAAGACTCAAATAATCGGACTTCGTATTTAAATCGTTTCCAAAGACTGCTGCGGTAGGTGCGGACTCAAATCTAAATCTCAATATTAGAATAATTTGCCAGCCATGTCAATACGTCGTACAGAGGTGACTGTCTACTAAACATAAAAAGTTTACACAGTTAATTAAATCAGATATATTCAACGAATAAGCCTACAGTTAAATAATTCTACTTACTTTCATAAATATAAATTCTTTACAGAATCGAGTGCCTAGTAAGATTGCAACTCACAGTGTTCTTATATAACATCAAATATGGCGGTGTGCCAGTCAATGAAATATACGTGCTTCCCGCTCCAGTTGTACCAGACCTCCCCTTCTTAATGAAACATAAGAGTATCGTAATTGTGTTTTTGTTTTATCAGCGACACAGCGCTGCAGTTCTGTGCCATAGGCTTTATTTATTTGTCACAGATTAATTATTTAATTAAGATTTCGCGTTTCCGAGGAAACTCACGCACGGCATGCAAATGTGCCTTTATATTGCCCCCTGAATTGCGAGGCGAAAGGACACACCTGCAGGCGAGCAATTCACCTAAAGGCACAAGAAAATCTAAGTTATCTACAACTATTTACATGACTTACATTATACTGTATATTATATACAAAATTTGAATGACGCGCGTGCGCCGTAAAAGTTCTTATGTTGGCAAAATAGAGTGCGCGCATGCGCAGAAGCGTCTGTGTGACTCCGGCACTGCCGTTATATCGTAAATTTAGATCACGCGGCACAGTGTTGCAGTTCATATTGTTCGTGTGCGCGCGCATTTCTTAGTCGTTGCACAAAGAAAATATTCCACCAAGATTACATATGAAGACTACTTTCTATGACAGGTAACCTAGTTTTAAAATTACAATATTTGTTATAATACAATACAACTTTAGATTGTTGAATGTTCTTAGTTACATAGTATTGCATTGAAATGCTTCAAAGAAAAATGTCTTTTTGTTTCAGGTGCGTTGACCTATGCACATAGTGTCGTTATTACAGTTTATATTCATCTGCTGCACAATAATTTTCCACAGGTTAGTGACGTCGTGGTAAAGTTTTTTTTTTTTTTTTTTTTTTGATCACAGTAACATCGCTGTATAACAACGTGATTGATACATAAGCATGTCCATTTCCTATTTCCATTATAGTCGTTGTGATGCAGTTCGTTGTGACAAAAAGCATTGTTTATTACAGATCAGACGTGACCCGTCGAGTAATTGGTCCATATGCAGTTCGTTTTCGATATTCCGTGGAAGCTTGGTTGCAGAACCTCAGACGTCGAGCCTTGGATAGTCCAGGTGTGTCCGTCATATTTCTAGAACATTCCATTCCCTGAAGTTCCAACCAAAATTCTTCCACTCGTCGTGTTGTTTTCTGGACAGGCACGTTGTGACCATTTAATCCAGTTAACATCTTGTTAGATACTGTAGTAATGTCACTAGACGATGCACCAATTACGCACTTCACATTTTCAGTTTTTTGCTAAATATAGCTCACCTAAATGTTTGTAGTTACTTATCAAAGAAATCGTTCATCGCATTTACAAAGGTACGATGCATGATGAATGTCATTAACAGTTTCTTTCACATAGGTTTCTGCGTAGTTGCAGACTTCGTAATGTACGTTAATGTCCGTGAACAGTGGTTCACTATGCAATTTTTTTAAAGTTTTTCACATTTTGGCACTCGTTATCGTTCAAATTTTCACATAGTAACAGTTACATTATACATCAGTTTAAAAAAAAAACACAAGTAATCATACATATACACGTCACATATTTTCTTAGCATAAACATAATACAGTTACACATAAACATGTTTACATCATCATTACATAGCTATAAATTATTACATTGTGTCACATTTGATTACCTGAATTGCAGATATTTACGTCCTCTTTAACGGTTTTGCTGGGATTTTATCGATGTTTTTTGTGATGTCATCTGAAATTAAGATAGGTTAGACACAACATTCATTACATCAGTTGGCAAGACTAGGCGTTTTCACTACTCAATAAATATTCAAAATAATAAGAGACGGAAAACTGTTCGATTCCTCGCGTTTTGTGCGTGTGTGTATAGTGTCTGTGTGGCCTTGACTACTGGTAGATGCTTTTCTTGCTGAGAGATGTGCGTCTAATCTATTTCTCGAAGTAAAAGATCGCTTCACAGATGACGTCTGTCGGTTCGTCAGGTGTCATACCAAGTCAGTGGTACCTACAGTCACAAATGTTCCGTGAAAAATTAATATATCATTCACTGCTACGTAATCATAAATTTTACTTTAATATTCAGTCTTCTCGGTGGTGCCGCGGCGTTGAAAGAAAAGTTCTTCTGTCTTCAACTGCGTCACTGGAACCGCTGAAATGAAAATTTCTATACTACTTATTATCTGTGTTGTAGCAAACAGAGTTTTGCGAGTTGCTTAGCAATGTTTTCATGGGTATGACTTTGACATTATTTAGCATGAAATGCTCTAAGATCTCGGTGTGCGTATAGCCCAATAATTTTGTTAGTTCTAGGATGTTGTAACAGATACGCACCAGGATGCGGTATGTTAACAATTATATAAGGTCCTTCATATAGCAGACGCCACTTAGCATTGCGTCGTTTGAGTGCTACAGATTTATGACGAGTACGAAGTAGTACAAGCATTCCTACCTTGAATTTTTGTTTTCTTTTTATTATGTTTATGTGATGTTTGTTTCGTATCTGTGCGTGATGTGTCAGTGTAGTCAATACTTCTTTTATTTTCTGTTCAGGTGTGATTTCCTTGTCTGACAACTTAGGTAATGGTTCTATCCATTGATCGTTCTGTTTGCAATTGAACATGATCTCGTTAGGTGTGTAATTTGTATTGTAAATATTTAAGTTATTGTGTACGTCTTCGAAAAGACTTAGGTAGGACACCCAATTAGTATGTTTTGATGAAATATAGGTCCTCATGAATCGGTTTAGTTCTCGGAAAAGTCTCTCAGTCGCGTTACATTGTGGACTAAACCTTGAAATAAATATACTTTTAATGTTATTGCCCTTCAAGAAATTTCTCCATTTGTACCCAGAGTAGTATGCTGCATTATCTGACAGAATTGCTTTAGGTTTTCCCACGTGCGTCAGGGAATCACTTGAGAATCTTTGTATTATAGCATTTGCAGTGGCGGATTTTAAAGCATAAAGTTTTACATGTTTAGAAAATATATCGTAAAAAGCTAAGATAGATTTGACGCCTCCAGAGCTTGCTGGATGCGGTCCACTGATGTCAGTAGACAGAATTTCCAGGGGTTTACTCGGTAAAATAGAATGTAAATCTGTTTTTGTGGATAAATTCTGAGGTTTTGATTTTTGATATATGACACATGTTTTCAGTTCCCCGTAAATTTTTCCTCTCATATTGCTAAAATAACAGTATGTGCTGAGCTTTGCCAAACACTTTTTCGTCCCATAATGACCCCAAACTAAGTGTGTGTGCCAAATCAAATTACGTTCAGACTCTTTGGGAATGCATACACACCAGTTAGTAGCATTTGGATGTCGGCGATAAAATAACACATCATTGTGTAACTTGTAATACCTAGTCAAAGGATGATTGTGTTTTTCTACCAGTAATGTTATTATCTTATACCAGTGAGGATCAGGTTTTTGTAATTTAAGCATGTTTCTGCACATATCAATATAATATTGGTGATACTGCTTGTCTTGCATTAAGAGAATCCTGTAGTAATTTATATTTTCTAAGTCACTGTTGGTTTCATTCATACCTTGTGGAAGTCTAGACAAAGCGTCGGCAATGGTGTTGTCCTTACCATTTATGTACTTAATTTCAAAAGAGTAGTTCTGAAGAGTAACTGCCCATCGTGATAGTGTAGGATGTACAAGTTTACAAGTTAACAAAAATGTCAGGGCCTGGTGATCGGTATAAATTACTGTATGTTTTCCAAATAAATAATAATTGAATTTCTTGAATGCCCAGACTATGGAAAGTGTTTCTAACTCAGTAGTGGAGTATGTACGCTCACAGTCAGTTAGAGTACGACTTGCAAACCCAATAATTCTTATCTGTTCCTTTTCTTTATTCTTTACAACTTGAAATAAGCAACAGCCCAAGCCAGTACGTGAAGTGTCACAAGTCATACAAAAATCTATATTGAAATCTGGATGGCTCAATATGTTTGCATTCACTAAAGCATGTTTAATTGTATTAAAGTCATTCTGGCACTGTTCCAACCAGATCCAAACTTGATTCATTCTGAGTAGATTTAGCAGATGTTTACTGTTCAAAAGTGGTTGTGCTAAAAAACGTCTGAAAAATGACAATAGCCCAAGGAATGATATTAACTGCTTTTTAGTTCGAGGGCTAGGAAAGTTTCTGACAGCATCTAATTTACTGGGATCAGGACGTATGCCCTGTGAATTAATGATATGTCCTAAATATTTTATCTCACTGCAACCAAATTTTGATTTTCTAAGATTGGCTGTGACTCCAGCATGTGCAAATTTTTCTAAAATTCTTTGAAGTGTGTCAACGTGTTCATTCCAAGACTGTGTAGCTATCAGTATATCATCTACATAGTGTGTGACTGTCTCAACTAAATCACCGCCAAGCACGGTATCCAGGGCTTAATGAATATCCCAGAACTGACATTCAATCCGAAGGGTAGAACACAAAACTGATAGGATTGCCCCCCGAACATAAATGCAGTATATTTCCGAGAATCAGGAGTGATACGTACTTGCCAAAAGGAATTAGCGAGATCTATTGTGGAAAAATATTTTGCATCTAGAAATTTCTGTAATTGCTCTTCTAAATTTTCGGGTTTTGTGTGAACCGGTAAAATTATTTCATTAATTGCTCGTGCGTCTAACACTAGCCTAATGCTACCATTTGATTTTTTGACAACAAGTAGAGGACTACAGTAAGGTGAGGTGGATGGTTCAGTGACCTTCCAGTCTAACATTTGCTTTAATTCTTGCCACACAGCAGGTCGTTGAGATAACGTTACGTTATATGTCTTGTGGTAGAAGATCTTGTGAGGCTTAACTTCAATCTTGTACACATACGTGTTGATAACACCTAATCGTTTGGTAAAAACTTGTAAATATTTGCATAACACTTCCTGTAGTTTTATACCTTCATGTACACTGAGAGCTGTAGCTTCATTTATCTTATGATCAAGCAATGTTTTCAAGTCCATTAGCTCTGTGTCAGATGAGTGTGTTTGCATGTCTTGAATGTCATTGTCAAGTACTAACTGAACCTTGTATCCTGTACAGTGTTTGTCATGCTTTAGAGTCCTCCTGTCCAAATCAATAATATACTCCTGGAAATTGAAATAAGAACACCGTGAATTCATTGTCCCAGGAAGGGGAAACTTTATTGACACATTCCTGGGGTCAGATACATCACATGATCACACTGACAGAACCACAGGCACATAGACACAGGCAACAGAGCATGCACAATGTCGGCACTAGTACACCTTTCGCAGCAATGCAGACTGCTATTCTCCCATGGAGACGATCGTAGAGATGCTGGATGTAGTCCTGTGGAACGGCTTGCCATGCCATTTCCATCTGGCGCCTCAGTTGGACCAGCGTTCGTGCTGGACGTGCAGACCGCGTGAGACGACGCTTCATCCAGTCCCAAACATGCTCAATGGGGGACAGATCCGGAGATCTTGCTGGCCAGGGTAGTTGACTTACACCTTCTAGAGCACGTTGGGTGGCACGGGATACATGCGGACGTGCATTGTCCTGTTGGAACAGCAAGTTCCCTTGCCGGTCTAGGAATGGTAGAACGATGGGCTCGATGACGGTTTGGATGTACCGTGCACTATTCAGTGTCCCCTCGACGATCACCAGTGGTGTACGGCCAGTGTAGGAGATCGCTCCCCACACCATGATGCCGGGTGTTGGCCCTGTGTGCCTCGGTCGTATGCAGTCCTGATTGTGGCGCTCACCTGCACGGCGCCAAACACGCATACGACCATCATTGGCACCAAGGCAGAAGCGAATCTCATCGCTGAAGACGACACGTCTCCATTCGTCCCTCCACTCACGCCTGTCGCGACACCACTGGAGGCGGGCTGCACGATGTTGGGGCGTGAGCGGAAGACGGCCTAACGGTGTGCGGGACCGTAGCCCAGCTTCATGGAGACGGTTGCGAATGGTCCTCGCCGATACCCCAGGAGCAACAGTGTCCCTAATTTGCTGGGAAGTGGCGGTGCGGTTCCCTACGGCACTGCGTAGGATCCTACGGTCTTGGCGTGCATCCGTGCGTCGCTGCAGTCCGGTCCCAGGTCGACGGGCACGTGCACCTTCCGCCGACCACTGGCGACAACATCGATGTACTGTGGAGACCTCACGCCCCACGTGTTGAGCAATTCGGCGGTACGTCCACCCGGCCTCCCGCATGCCCACTATACGCCCTCGCTCAAAGTCCATCAACTGCACATACGGTTCACGTCCACGCTGTCGCGGCATGCTACCAGTGTTAAAGACTGCGATGGAGCTCCATATGCCACGGCAAACTGGCTGACACTGACGGCGGCGGTGCACAAATGCTGCGCAGCTAGCGCCATTCGACGGCCAACACCGCGGTTCCTGGTGTGTCCGCTGTGCCGTGCGTGTGATCATTGCTTGTACAGCCCTCTCGCAGTGTCCGGAGCAAGTATGGTGGGTCTGACACACCGGTGCCAATGTGTTCTTTTTTCACTTCCAGGAGTGTAATTACACTGCCTTTATCATTTAAAATACATTTACCTTTGGAGAAGTCTATAATGCAGTCCTTCTCGCTCATAATATCTATTCCTAATATGCAATTTGTCACAAGGTTTTGTACAACCAGTAATGGCCATTGTACGGTTCCATTACCTATTTTAATGTTTACAAAAACTTGCTTCGTAACCCTACATGACTTATTACCTAGAGCAGTAGTTATTTTACAGTTTTGGGCGGGAAACTCAGGCACAGGCTCCAATTCACACATCTTTCTATAGAAATTAAAAGACAAAACGCTCACAGCTGCACCTGTATCTAAGATAATAGTAGTTGCAATCCCACCTACTACACCAGTAGTAGATGCTAAAACAATTTCATTTGTGTTCGAACGACATTGTGTACTGTCTTGCAAAAGTTCATCTGATATATTGTCATTGTGGTTGTATCTTATAAATAAAACAGGTAGTTTTTGTTTAGAATTATTAGGCATATCAATATTTTGTTGTTCAATTGTGGTGTCAAATAACTGATTAACATTGAAGTCGCCCCCCAAGAATTCTTCAGCCACGACCCGGGGCATAGAAGTGACTGTTTCTAGTTTGTTGGATTAGCATTTGTATTAGGTACTGACACAGATTGAGGTTGTGTATCAGGTGTCATTTATATTATATTCATATTCGGATATTGCCTGTTGTGATCTCCAAACTTTTGCGGTTGTTGTTGCTGTTGCGCATTATAACTTACCTGTCGTAAGGCATGCTCCAATTTTGTCCTGGTGGCTGCTGTGATGAAGCAGTGTTTGAATGAAAGTATTGATCACTACGAGTCCAGCCTTGATGCTGTCTTGGCTCGTAGTTATTATTATTTCTATTTCTGTTTGTGTTTTTGTTGTTACATTTGTATCCGTTGTTACCGTTGTTGTTATTTCCGCGGTGCCTTTTGTATGGATTGCCGCATGGAGTGTTATTACTGTTGTAACTGTTGTTTGTATTGGAATACGCGAGTTGATTTTGATTTCCGTATTGAGACGGCATGTGAGTTTGCTGTTTTTGCTGTACCGCGTATCCAACTGTGGGCGCGCCAGAATTGAGTTGGCAAGCCTGCATGTTTTGCATACCACTAGTATAAACATTGTGGCTGCTGTTTTGCCGCGCGAAGCGCTGATCTTCTAGTAACATGTCAACCCAATCTAAAGCTGTTAAAAAATAATCTGGATCGTCATCCGGAATATGTAAGAGTTTTTCTTTAATGTTGAAAGGCAATTTGGCCTTCAACGCACGGAGTATATCACGTGTTGCGACTGGTTCGTCCAAAAAATGTCCCATGTTCAAGTATTTTTCAAAATATCTGCGTAAGTTACCATTTTTACTGTTAAAAGTTTCAGGTACTAAAATTTGTCTTCTGAGTCGCTCCTGGACGGATTGCGACCAGAATTTGTTCAGAAAGGCACGCTCAAACTCACTGTACGTGGTACATACGTCAGCTTGACTGTATGCCCAGACAGCTGCATCGCCTTGGATGTAACCGACAATATATGAAATCTTTTTCCGGTCACTCCAAGTGCGTGGAAATGCGTTACTAAAAGATTTAAGAAAAATCACCGGAGGAATGGTTCGTTTTTCTGGGATAAAAGTCTGAAATTGCCTGTGTTTTATTAAGCTTTCTTCTTCCTTTGCATTATGATATGGATTTGTTCCACTGTAATTACTGCAATGTTCAGATGGCGAGTAGTTACGATAATTTTGCTGTGGTTTACCATGATAATAGCTTGTGTTTGTGTTTGCACGTCGTGGTGTGTGTTGTAGTCGTGGTGTGTTTTGTTCTTGTGTGTTTGTCGTGTGCGGTATGTGTGCGTCATACTCGAATGTATATTGGTTTCTGAACTGTACATTTTGACTGATATTTTCGTTACATTCAGACTGTGGTTGATCCGTGAATTGTCTCATGGGTGCAGTGACGGATTGTACTGCGCCACTAATCAGCTGTTTGTTATTAGTGATGTATTCCGCTACGGAGTCGTGCACAATTGTTGGTAAATTTTCACGTATGCATCTATCAAAATGTTTGTCTTTGTTCTCTACCCAATCATGAAATTCTTTATTAATATTTTGAAATTGAGCTGTGGCATGAGATTGTAAGATGTCAGTCAGGTGTTGTTCAACATCCTCAAATTTATTCTGCACGTCAGTAATTCGTTTCTCAAGGTTGTCGTGTACTGAAGGATATGTTTGAATTTGTTCAGTAAGAGCTTCACACGTGACATTAAGGTTTTTTCATTGTGTCTGTAAAAGTGCTACGTCATTTGTAGTCTTTTCTTGTATCGTATTAAGCTTGGAAAATTTCGTACTGAGCTCAGGCATCTGTTTGGTCAGTGTGGCGTCTATAAGTTCCACACGTTTACATAAAGTGTCACTACCTGTCTTGATTGCTATGAGATCAGATTTAATTTCGTCATTTTGTGTCTTTAACTGTTCATTTTGTGTCTTTAAGGTTGCCATGTTTTCCCCGTTCTGCATCCTTAAGGTTGCCATATTTTCTGCGTTTTGTTTCATTAGCATTTGTAACATGTTGGCAATGTTTACTGTTTGCAAGGTCTCTGCCCCCGCCGCGTCATTAGACGTGACGTCATGTATTAACATGGGTTCTGACTGAGACTTTGAAATTTTTGTGGTGGACGGCCTATTGTCAAAATTTCCGTTAACACTTGCGTCAATATTTGATGAATCGTCACTACCGGTTGCTGTCGTAAAGTCATTTTCTAACATTTGTCTCTCGTCCGAGTCGGATTGCGTCTGAATAGTATGTCTTTGCTGTTCCATCCTTGCGTATTGTTTTCTAGTTATGACCATGCCACAGGTATGGTATGCTTCAAGAAAATAAAGTTTGACACTGGTTTTAAAATAAAATGCAGTTGAACATCAGTCGCTCGTAGCAACAATGGCTGTTTGTTAATTTAAAAATGTAAACTGAATATCGGATTATTCTTAATGGCTGCTGGCCATGCTACAACGTATCGTACAGAAGTCGGCCATATTGTACACTCGTGTACTGGTATTGTTGCAGAAGTTATTGTTTAAGGAAAAGCACTGAGAATGAAATTTATCACTGAAAACTGCTACGCGCGAAAGAAATACTACAGAATCTACTGAAGAGCTAATACACTGAATTATGCTCCTGGTCAAGCCTGCCAATGCAAAGATGCTGCGTCTTACCTTATTTTGCTGGAAGCTTCATTGCGTCTTCCCGCAAAATTTTAGAATTGGAAAATATCTTCAGATTTTTGTTATTTCTCATACATTCACGTCCAGGTCCAGAAAGTTGATTTTTCACATGAAACAAAGAGAACAATGTAACAAATGACAAACTGAACAACGTCCTGTCACGGTCGCCAATATAAAATAAATAAAATAAAACATTATTAATTATGTATGATAGTGATTGGATGTAATTAATATTTGCTTATCTGGAACGTGGACGTATAATTATTCGGTATCAGACGCTTGACAATGGCTTTTTCGTAAATGTAATGTTATTCGTAGTTGACCGTGAAATAAGACTCAAATAAACGGACTTCGTATTTAAATCGTTTCCAAAGACTGCTGCGGTAGGTGCGGACTCAAATCTAAATCTCAATATTAGAATAATTTGCCAGCCATGTCAATACGTCGTACAGAGGTGACTGTCTACTAAACATAACAAGTTTACACAGTTAATTAAATCAGATATATTCAACGAATAAGCCTACAGTTAAATAATTCTACTTACTTTCATAAATATAAATTCTTTACAGAATCGAGTGCCTAGTAAGATTGCAACTCACAGTGTTCTTATATAACATCAAATATGGCGGTGTGCTAGTCAATGAAATATACGTGCTTCCCGCTCCAGTTGTACCAGACCTCCCCTTCTTAATGAAACATAAGAGTATCGTAATTGTGTTTTTGTTTTATCAGCGACACAGCGCTGCAGTTCTGTGCCATAGGCTTTATTTATTTGTCACAGATTAATTATTTAATTAAGATTTCGCGTTTCCGAGGAAACTCACTCACGGCATGCAAATGTGCCTTTACATCCTCTACTAATTATTGTTGAAACCTGCCTAATCGTCAAATGTAGGGTGTCTAGGAAACATGCTTTCTCGTACCGCTAGGCAACAATTCAAACAAATGGTATTAATGAGTTTTTGTTACAAAAAGATAAATGACAGTACTAAACTCTGAGAATGACATAGATGTGTCGTAAGCGAAGGGTGACAGACAAAATAAGAAATCTCTTCAGTATGTGCAATTCCTAATCGCTCCCATACCAGTGCCTAATCTTGGTGCTGCTGTAGAGACTGGGCCGCGACCAGTCGGAGCGGCGCTTATGTCCTCTTCGCATAGAGGCCGCTGCCGTCGCGTTGTCGTCCTGGAGAGCGGTTGATCAGTGTGCAATTGGCTGATGTCTTCTTTACAGCCGTCTCTGTTCTCTCGTTCCCGACTGACGTGCCAGGGCTTGACATTACGCCATGACATTTCCCCCAGAAGCGACCGACCGTCGTCGTATAGGGAGCACGACAACGGGAGGGGAGGCAGGAGCGTGGATGCTGCGATGGATTGGAGGCTGTGGCTGCAGGAGACATTAGGCTTCCAGTCGTATCCCGCCATCTGGGCTTTGCTCTGGTGGAAACTTCCACAATGAGATTTAGATTTGAGTCCGCACCTACCGCAGCAGTCTTTGGAAACGATTTAAATACGAAGTCCGTTTATTTGAGTCTTATTTCACGGTCAACTACGAATAACATTACATTTACGAAAAAGTCATTGTCAAGCGTCTGATACCGAATAATTATACGTCCACGTTCCAGATAAGCAAATATTAATTACATCCAATCACTATCATACATAATTAATAATGTTTTATTTTATTTATTTTATTTATTTTATATTGGCGACCGTGACAGGACGTTGTTCAGTTTGTCATTGTGGACCAGAAGGATATGTGTCCACCTCCTGAGTCCCATAATAAGATGTCGAAGGCGTCATATGCTGCGGCGTGGGCGGGTCCATTGTTAGGACGAGAGGAGACGGAGGCGGTGAAAGATCCTTCTCCATGTGATCGTCCCGTGGTGTCGACACCCCCTGGCGGCTGCTGTGGCCACGCTGTCCTCGGGATCCTGGAATGTGGGGGACGAGAGAAAGAAGGATCACCGTGCACATGACAGTGGCGAATTTGATTTTGATGTTGGGGCTGCAATCCATTCGGGCCTGAAATGAGACACATCCATGCTGCAAGTCGACGAAGGATCTCGCCTCGCGCCGACCGTCTGCTGCCGCTAAAAACCCTGTAAAAGACAATATCACGCGGCGCGAACCGCGAAGCGATACTTGCTGCCTTCCTTAAGCTCCGGATGCTGAGGAGGGTGGAGCAAGTGTAGCAGCGTCCGATGGCGGCGGTCGTGAAGCAGCTCCGCCGGCGTGGATGCGAACTACAGGAGGCGAAACAGTTGCAATGCTAGATCCCTGGTGTGTGCGGTGCGACGTTTGGCCATCTGCTGCTTGAAGGTTCTGACAAAATGTTCCGTTTCGCCGTTCGACGGTGGATGGAGCGGTGCGCTAGTTAGATACCGTATGCCACTGCGTTCACAGAATATTTCAAATTCATTTGACGTGAACTGAGGGCCACTGTCTGACACTATGACTTCAGGCAAACCTAATAGGCAAAAAATAGAGGACAACGCCTGAATTGTGCTACGTGACGTTGTAGAGTTCATTGGTACAGCAAAAGGAAACTTGCTATAAGAGTCTACCACAATCAACCAACGATTGTTCCAAAAAGACCTCCCCCCCCCCCCCCCCAAAGTCTATGTGCACACATTGCCACGGCGACTGCGACATAGAACAAGCAGAGAATTTTTGTGACGGAGCAGACTGATTTTCCGCAGGTGGGTGAGACTGTGACATCATCTGTTTTATTTGTGTGTCCATGCCCTGACAAGTACAGTGTCGACGCGATGTTTCGTATGAACAATCCCCCAGTGTTCTTGGTGAAGTAACTGCAACACTTCTTTTTGCAGAGCTTTGGGGATCAACACACGTGACTGTGCACTGTCATTTTGAACAAGAATCACTCCTTTCTCTATAGCGAAGCTATGCCGACGTGTAAAGTATCGGAGCACTACAGAGTTCTTTATGCTATGCAATGAGAGAGGCCAAGAAGTATGAATGTAGTTTAGCAAAATGTTCAAACACTGAATCACCTACCGTGGCCTGTGTAATTTTTCTATAGTTCAGAGGAAAGGACTGAAGGAAGTCAGAATCCTCAGCATCGGTGTCACAACAAAATGCAGCAGAAGCATCAACGTCTGTATCAGGGTCAGTCGGAAGACGTAAAAGTGCGTTCCCGTTACCTTGTTGAGCTGTCGCACGATACACAATCTCTTACTGGTATTGAGACAACGACAAAGCCCATCTTTGAAATTTTTGGGCAGTTCGTACAGGAACCGGCTTCATTGGATGAAACAAGGACAGCAATGGCTTGTGATCCGTTACGAAATATTCTGCCATACAAATAGTGGTGGAATTTGGTGGCACCATACACAACAGCCAATGCCTCTTTCTCTATTTGTGAGTAATTACACTGAGCTTTGGACAACACTTTTGATGCGAAAGCAATAGCCCTGCACCGATTCCGTAAGAGGAAGCGTCAACTTGCAACACAACGGTTTTGTCAGGATCAAAGTGAACTAAGCATAGATCACTGAGCAATGCATCTTTAAGTTTTTGTAAAACTTCTTGACATTCATCTGACCAAACAGAGAGAACGTTCTTTCGACGCAATCGATGCAGTGGAGCGCCGATTTGTGCAGCATTCGATATGAACCGAATGTAATAATTCATTTTCCCTAAGACTGACTGCAATTCTGTGACATTGCGAGCAACTGACAAGTCACGTATGGCTAACAAATGTGACTGAAGAGGATGTACACCATGGCTGTGTACAATATGACAAAGATACTGAAACCCTGGTTTAAAAAATCACGCTTGTCCAGTCGACGCTTTAGTCCTGCATCAGATAACACACGAAACATAGCACGCAAATTTGCAATGTGTTCTTCAGGTGTACGACCTGCTACAACAATATCGTTCAAATAGTTTGAACAGTTTGGTACTTGAGCAGTCAGCTGTTCCAAATAACGTTGGAAAATGGCGAGTGCGGAAGCACTGACAGAAGCCAAACGCAGATATTTAAACAAGCCGAAATGAGTTTTCACAACACGCACTTTTTGAGATTCTTCATCTTGTGGTATTTGGAGATATCCGTTGCGCAAATCAATTTTTAAAAGGTAGCGACCAGTGCCTAACCTGTCCATGAGATCCTCTGGGCGTGGGAATGGATAAATATCAATCACAGTTAATGCGTTGACTGTAGACTTAAAGTCAACACAGAGGCAAATGCGATCTGAAGGTTTGGGAAGCAAAACCAATGGACTTACCGATCGACGAGCTTGTATGGGCAGAATAGCTCTGGCAATTCTTTACGTTCAGCAGCGCCTTTGTCCCGTAATGCTATAGGAACACCTCTGGCCGGACAAAATTTCGTCTGAGCATTGTCTTTCATAGTAATATGCGCAACAAAATTATTAGCCTCACTTAAACCTTTAGAAAAGAGTTCTGGGAATTCATTCAGAAAGCTAGTTACCCTGGCTTTTGCATTGAATGCAGTCACTGACAACACATTGTCCTTAATTTTAAATCCAAACATATCAAACGAATCAAGGCCAAATATGTTCTCACAATCGCGTGATTGTAGCACAGTAAAAGTCACAGCTCGAGTATGCGAGCGATACATCACAGGCAAAGTACATTTTCCGAGAACAGGAATGTCTTGTCCATTACAGGATGTAAGGTGCGTGCTAGTTTTCGACAGTTGTGTGTAGCCTAACAGTTCATATGTATTATGATTCAGAAATGTGATAGAATGACCCACGAGCAACTGAAATGTCACATTTTCCACAAATATTCGAATGAACAAAAAGCTTGTTGGACTGCTGTAGCACTGAAGAAATTGTTCACTTGCTAGTTTTGCTGCTGCCTGCAGCAGGCTTTGAATACACTGCATTGATTACACGAGCCTGGCGACTAAATGTTTGTTAGTGGGCCGAATTCTTATGTTTTTTCCACTACAAATGTATGCATTGTATGTGACCTTTCTTGCCACAACTGTAATACTGTGCTTGTCTAGACAGGCAGTCCTGGCATTTGTGCCACGAATAGTACCGAGGGCATGACTTAATTCCATTTGCTGTTTAGAGAGCTGTTACCACGGCATGGAGAACCGTTTATGTAGTGTATTGCATGCATGCTGTCGCTGACTACTGGGCCAGTCGTAAGCAAGGGACGACTCAACCTGACAAATTGGTGGCTACTCAAATTTATCGGCCGACACAGTACATGAATTGTACTGTTCGAGAATTTGCACTATGTGCTGAAAAGATGCATGACACTGTTTCAAAATCTATTCTCAAAGTTTGACATTAGTTATAGTGTACAGGACTGCATCGCGAAAAACCAATCTGAATATAAAGCACCACAAGCAGATGTGAATTTGCATTTCCTCGTCAAACCCTGTAAATCTCTTACCCACTAGCGGTAAGTTTGTTCTGACCGTTTCTTGCTATTAATGAATTGATATCTAGCTGCTACCAAATTCACTTGTTGGGCATAATACACTCCTGGAAATGGAAAAAAGAACACATCGACACCGGTGTGTCAGACCCACCATACTTGCTCCGGACACTGCGAGAGGGCTGTACAAGCAATGATCACACGCACGGCACAGCGGACACACCAGGAACCGCGGTGTTGGCCGTCGTATGGCGCTAGCTGCGCAGCATTTGTGCACCGCCGCCGTCAGTGTCAGCCAGTTTGCCGTGGCATACGGAGCTCCATCGCAGTCTTTAACACTGGTAGCATGCCGCGACAGCGTGGACGAGAACCGTATGTGCAGTTGACGGACTTTGAGCGAGGGCGTATAGTGGGCATGCGGGAGGTCGGGTGGACGTACCGCCGAATTGCTCAACACGTGGGGCGTGAGGTCTCCACAGTACATCGATGTTGTCGCCAGTGGTCGGCGGAAGGTGCACGTGCCCGTCGACCTGGGACCGGACCGCAGCGACGCACGGATGCACGCCAAGACCGTAGGATCCTACGCAGTGCCGTAGGGGACCGCACCGCCACTTCCCAGCAAATTAGGGACACTGTTGCTCCTGGGATATCGGCGAGGACCATTCGCAACCGTCTCCATGAAGCTGGGCTACGGTCCCGCACACTGTTAGGCCGTCTTCCGCTCACGCCCCAACATAGTGCAGCCCGCCTCCAGTGGTGTCGCGACAGGCGTGAATGGAGGAACGAATGGAGACGTGTCGTCTTCAGCGATGAGAGTCGCTTCTGCCTTCGTGCCAATGATGGTCGTATGCGTGTTTGGCGCCGTGCAGGTGAGCGCCACAATCAGGACTGCATACGACCGAGGCACACAGGGCCAACATCCGGCATCATGGTGTGGGGAGCGATCTCCTACACTGGCCGTACACCACTGGTGATCGTCGAGGGGACACTGAATAGTGCACGGTACATCTAAACCGTCATCGAACCCATCGTTCTACCAATCCTAGACCGGCAGGGGAACTTGCTGTTCCAACAGGACAATGCACGTCCGCATGTATCCCGTGCCACCCAACGTGCTCTAGAAGGTGTAAGTCAACTACCCTGGCCAGCAAGATCTCCGGATCTGTCCCCCATTGAGCATGTTTGGGCCTGGATGAAGCGTCGTCTCACGCGGTCTGCACGTCCAGCACGAACGCTGGTCCAACTGAGGCGCCAGGTGGAAATGGCATGGCAAGCCGTTCCACAGGACTACATCCAGCATCTCTACGATCGTCTCCATGGGCGAATAGCAGCCTGCATTGCTGCGAAAGGTGGATATACACTGTACTAGTGCCGACATTGTGCATGCTCTGTTGCCTGTGTCTATGTGCCTGTGGTTCTGTCAGTGTGATCATGTGATGTATCTGACCCCAGGAATGTGTCAATAAAGTTTCCCCTTCCTGGGACAATGAATTCACGGTGCTCTTATTTCAATTTCCAGGAGTGTAGATAGCTAGCGGATCCACAACCTGATCACAGTGTTAGAGAACAATTTCTGAATGAGATGAAACACTGCACATCCTACTGTTGACAAAAAGTAATGTTGTGTCACAGTACGTTCAAAATGGTTCAAATGGCTCTGAGCACTATGGGACTCAACATCTTAGGTCATAAGTCCCCTAGAACTTAGAACTACTTAAACCTAACTAACCTAAGGACATCACACACACCCATGCCCGAGGCAGGATTCGAACCTGCGACCGTAGCAGTCCCGCGGTTCCGGACTGCAGCGCCGGAACCGCTAGACCACCGCGGCCGGCTCACAGTACGTGGTACACTGTGAGCAATTACATGGGCATCAAACTGTTGCAACCACTCAAACGACTCCTCGTCTTTTTCATTAAACAGCGAAATGGCGGTATAGCACTAGGAACTACCATCGTTGCTTGTGGTGCTGTGCTGGTAGATTGGTTCGCCAGGAGCTTCTGTACCTTGTTTGGCAGTGAGACAATTTGCTGGGTCTAAGACTGAAACATCTGTGTTAGCTGCATTGCATCTATCGCTTGCTGCTGAGGTGCCAGAGCTGAGAGTAGGAGAGGTGGGTTGGTCATTTTGGAATATGCAAATGCAAGAAACAGACAATGCAAGCAAGAAAAATAAGCGCAACAACAGAGAAAATTTCCACAACGCCCACCTGAAAACACTGATTAGCAAAAACACTATAAGAAATATTAATAAAGCAAGTAAACACACCCCTGCAACTAAAAAGACATAGTATAATTAAGGTGCCAGTGCAACACAAAATAATAATCGTCGCCAAATGTTGAATACTGCCTAATCGTCAAATGTTGGGTGCCTAGGAAACATGCTTTCTCGGATCACTAGACAACAATTCTAACAAATCGTATTAATGAGTTTTCATTACAAAAAGATAAATGACAATACTTTACTTTGCGAATTACATAGATGTGTTGCAAGCAAAAAGCGGCAGACAAAATAAGAAATCTCTTCAGTATATACATTTCATAAGCTGCTGCTATACCAGTGCCTAATCTTCATACCCGGCCGGAGTGACCGAGCGGTTCTAGGCGCTACACTCTGGAACTGCGCGACCGATACGGTCGCAGGTTCTAATGCTGCCTCGGGCATGGATGTGTGTGATGTCCTTAGGTTAGTTAGGTTTAAGTAGTTCTAAGTTCTAGGGGACTGATGACCTCAGAAGCTAAGTCCCATAGTGCTCCGAGCCATTTGAAGCATTTTTTTAAATCTTCATGCTGCTGCAGAACTGGGCCACGATCATTCGGTGCGGGACTTATGTCTTCTTTGCGTAGAGGCCGTTGCTGTCGAGTTGCCGTCCTGGAGAGGGGTTGGGCAGTGTGCAACTGGCTGAGGTCTTTTTCACAGCCCTCTCTGTTCTCTCGTTCCTGACTGGCGTCCTGGCACTTGACTTTACACCATAGCAATTATATTACTTTACTTCTATCATTCTACTTTTATCATTTTGAATTTTACATTGTCGTTTGTTGCCGTTATTCTAATAAAGCAACTAATTCTGGCCTTGTTAATTTGATGTCTCAGTATTTATTTGTCTATTTTTAGCATTGTTCAGTCATTGATCTTCAGTATTAGTTTTTAGCAAAATATTGTACAAATTGTTACCTGAGGTACCCACAACAGAATGCAACTGTTGCTGATTAACTTTTCAATATATTAATCCTGAACTTCTATTCAACATTTCGATATAATTTCAGCCGAAATGCATGGGTCACAAGACGCAACGAAATAAGCCGTTATTAATAATTGGAAAACATTATTATTATTTTGCCAAACTTACGATGTACCCCCGCCAAAAGCTGTATGGTGTCCTTCCAGTGAAACAGCTACCTGTCGAGGTCATCAGTCCCCTAGAACTTAGAACCACTTAAACCTAACTAACATCACACACATCCATGCCCAAGGCAGGATTCGAACCTGCGACCGTAGCGTCGCTCGGTTCCGGACTGAGCGCCTAGAACCGCTAGACCACCGCGGCCGGCAAGAAGTAATACCACACGACTATGAAACATCTTCACCACACAGGGCTGTGGTTCATTCTGCTCAGACAAGT
This sequence comes from Schistocerca cancellata, assembly GCF_023864275.1. Lineage (NCBI taxonomy): Eukaryota > Metazoa > Arthropoda > Insecta > Orthoptera > Acrididae > Schistocerca > Schistocerca cancellata. Next base: position 166,822,558 of record NC_064628.1, on the reverse strand, counting down.
GGAGTATTTGTGACGATTGCTAGCTCTAAAAAGTCAAACTCACATCACAGAGGTAACGGTTAGTCTAAACTGACAGGTAATCGAACGTTCAGAGTGCAAATGTAGTATTGCTGCCCCCTTGGAAAAGGTATTATTTAATTAATATCATGTGCGGTGGCGCTCGACACAGACAAGCAGACATTTATTTGCCTGGCGCGTAGATGGTGATCATATCGCGGAATTTTACGTTTATATTTTGAGCAATTACTTAGGTAAAACGTCTGTTTGGAGTATGGTATACCTTTGTTTACAAATCTTTTTAAAGTAATCGTTTTATATATTTTGGTCGAGAAGAAATACTACTTTTCCGCCTTATAATTACCTAATTAAAGGTGGAAATACATCCATAGTTAGTGAATGTACTCCTCTACCACATCATAAACAGTTAAGAAGTGAGCACTTGGATGAAACAAGATTAAAGTTCTCTTGCAGGTCATCCCCATGAACGATACTACAACCAAACATGAAAACATTAAGAAAGTGTACAGACGGGTATCGACTGACTGCCACTTACAGATGTGGTTCAAATGGCTCTGAGCTCTATGGGACTAAACATCTGTGGTCATCAGTCCCCTAGAACTTAGAACTACTTAAACCTAACTAACCTAAGAACATCACACACATCCATGCCCGAGGCGGGATTCGAACCTGCGACCGTAGCAGTCGCGCGGTTCCAAACTGAGCGCCTAGAACCGCTAGACCACCGCGGGCGGCCTTACAGATGTGCTAAGTAGCTGAACGGGTCCGGCCGGGTTGGAGATTTTCTCCGCTCGTGGACTGGGTGTTGTCTCGTCGTCATCATCATTTCACCCTCTTCATTGGCACTCAGGTCGCCCAGTGTCGCGTCGACTGCCAGAAGACTTGCATTTGGCAGCCGAACTCCCCCAGATGGGGCCTCCGGCCAACAATTCCATACGCTCATTTTCATTTGCCACTTACAGATGTGTTAAGTATCTGACGCCCTAGGCAAACCAGAAAAAAGAAGGTATATTACGATCATTTACTAAAAATAGTTATCTTGAGATAAGTTAAACTTTGTTTAGCTCTGACCAGAAGAAAATGAGAAAACTTATTTGCTGACAACGTTTTCACTGCACTGAAAGGAAGTGCTGTCATGGACGAGATGTGTGACCACTTTTCGTGCCAGAAACGAAACAGAGGTGCAAATCTGGGAACTATGCACCAAAAAAACCGGAGTCGAAAATGTTGTAGCCCGGGGTGTAATGGATGAGAAAAAGGGTTTCTTCTTATTGATTACCTTGTAAATGTAAAGATTCGTGTAATTCTTGAATAAGCTCGACTTAAAGAAATAATTGTATAAAACTTATATCGAAATACTATAAGCTTTCTTTAAATTTCATGTTTCGGCACCTCACATATATTTTTCAGTAACAAACTAAAAATTGCCGTATTTTGACTTGTCACTTTTCTTGCTGGGATGCGATATAATGGGTCCTATGAGTATATTCCGTGCCAACTGAAGAAAATATTTGACGAGAGGGTTAGATCACAAAGGAAAACATACATCAACATAACAGCCTCCTCCCTCCTGCCCTCCCCCCCCCTCCCCCGCCTCACAAATATGCTTTGTCAAAGGGAAAAACGTAACAAACGTTGCAACAAGCAGCCTACTCTTAGCACTCTATGACTTACGTTCAATCACTCCATGTAAACACTTGTATGACGTAATAATTTTGAGAACAGTGGAGGCATTGCGGAAGTTTCAGATAGGTTTTTCTACGCTCTAAAATTACGTTTCGGTGATGGAATCTGTTCACAACAAAAATGTTTAAGTGACCTGGCTTAACGTAGAGCACACATAAAAAATAGTGAATTTTTAGTTTAAAATACAGTTCCTTACAGCGTCTGGCTGAGAAAGTTTCTACCTGTTTCCGTCAGACTGCTAAAACACGAGGTTGCCATGTGCGCAGTTGTATCAAGAACGGGTCTTTTCTACGCGTTAGGGTAAGTCGAGCGTCGAGTCGAGCTCTGTTGCGTCAGACAGTCAGCGGCGCTGTGAGTATTGAGTTAGGGAATGGAAGCGGCCGCGTTAGGCCGAGGTTAAGTGCCGGTGCGCCTCCGTCAGTGGTGCCGCTAGTATTCTCTGGCTGACGCAAAAGACAAGCGTCCTACCGACGCCCGTGACCTTGAGTCGGGGTGCTAGCCACGCTGCGGAAGTCTTATCGAGCAAAACAACGCCTCCCAACATTGCCACTACGCTATTGGCACAGGATCACGTTGCTCAACATTGCTCTGGCTTTTCCTCCTACATTACATCATTCTCGTAATGCATCATGGTACAACAGTACTGGTGAGGACATTTTCCTCGTTGGTGAAGTGCCAAAACAATTGACTCATTCCCCCCCCCCCCCTGCGTGAGGTCCTTGAAGGGGAAATCGGAAGCCAGTTTACTACACGTTGTCTCTGGAAACTCTTTGTCCCGGGTTTGAATGTATTTCATCGTCTACTAAGACATACAACATTTTCAGTACAGACAGAGGTTGCTTTATTATAGTCATGAATTTGATTACATTCAATGATGATGATGATGTTTGGTTTGTGGGGCGCTCAACTGCGCGGTTATCAGCACCTGTACAATTTCCCAACCTTTGCTCAATTCAATCTCGCCACTTTCATGAATGATGTTGAAATGATGAGGACAACACACACCCAGTAATCTTGAGGCAGGTGAAAATCCCTGGACCCACCGGGAATCGAACCCGGGATCAGATTCGAGACAACAGTCTGTTTCCCATTCACCTTATAGGAAAAGGTGATAATAAACTTTTTGTTGACCCCCAGAGCTGTTGATGGCTTCTGAGACTGATGTTGTTGTTGTTGTGGTCTTCAGTCCTGACACTGGTTTGATGCAGCTCTCCATGCTACTCTATCCTGTGCAAGCTTCTTCATCTCCCAGTATCTACTGCAACCTACATCCTTCTGAATCTGCTTAGCGTATTCGTCTCTTGGTCTCCCTCTACGATTTTTACCCTCCACACTGCCCTCCAATGCTAAATTTGTGATCCCTTGATGCCTCAAAACATGTCCTACCAACCGATCCCTTCTTCTAGTCAAGTTATACCACAAACTTCTCTTCTCCCCAATCCTATTCAATACCTCCTCATTAGTTACGTGATCTACCCAGCTTATCTTCAGCATTCTTCTGTAGCACCACATTTCGAAAGCTTCTATTCTCTTCTTGTCCAAACTAGTTATCGTCCATGTTTCAAATCCATACATGGCTACACTCCATACAAATACTTTCAGAAACGACTTCCTGACACTTAAATCTATACTCGATGTTAACAAATTCCTCTTCTTGAGAAACGCTTTCCTTGCCATTGCCAGTCTACATTTTATATCCTCTCTACTTCGACCATCATCGGTTATTTTACTCCCTAAATAGCAAAACTCCTTTACTACTTTAAGTGTCTCATTTCCTAATCTAATTCCCTCAGCATCACCCGACTTAATTTGACTACATTCCATTATCCTCGTTCCATTATCCTCGTATCCTGAGACTGATATCTTGCTCATATTCGTAAGTGATGCGTGATATTGACTTTGAAATTCACTTGACGTACTAACGGTTCACACACACGTAACTTGATACTCTGATAATTTTTTCCATGACTTTTATGGTTCAGTTAGAGAGCATTTGCTTAACAGACGATTGAACCATTAAAAAAAGACCAAACGTAAATGAAGTGGGATAAATTTAAAGGATGTGACTCCCCACGTATTGAATACACTGAGATGACAAAGGTCATAGGATACCTCCTAACATCCTTCCAATATGGCGTCGGACCCCTTTCACCCGGTGTAATCCAGTAACTCGACGTGGCACGGACTCAACAAGTCATTGGACGTCCCCTGCAGAAAAATTGAGCCATGCTGCCTCTAAAGCTGTCCATAATTGTGGAATTGTTACCGGTGCTGGATGTTGTGTACGAACCGACCTTTCTATTATGCTCCGTAACCGTTCAATGGGATTCACTTTGGGTGATCCGTGTGACCAAAACACTGGTTTGAATTGTTCAGAATGTTCTTCAAACCAGTCGCAAACAACTGTGGGCCAGTGACGGCGTGTAGTCATCCGTAAAATTACATCGTTGTTTGGGAAACTGAAGTCCACGAATGGGTGCAACTGGTCTCCAGTGATCGTCCACGTGGGCCAAAGGACCCAGTCCACTCCATTTATACACAGTCTACACCATTATGGGGTCACCACCAGCTTGCATATTGCCTTGATCGTCATTTGGGTCCATGGCTTCTTGTGGCCACACTCGAACCCTACCAGCAAGTCTTACCAACTGAAATCGGAATTCATCTGGCCAGTCCACGGTTTTCTAGTCCTCTAGGGTCCAACCGATATGGCCACGAGCCCAGGAAAGGCGATGCGGGCGATGTCATTCTGTTAGCAAAGCCACTTGCGTCAGTCATCTGCTGCCATAGCCCTTCATCGCCACATTCCTCCGCACTGTCCTAACGGATACTTTCGTCGTCCGTACCACATTGATTTCTGCGCTTATTTCACACGAAGTTGCATATCTCTTAGCACGGACAATTCTTCGCAAATGCAGATGTTCTCCATCGTCAAGTGAAAGCCATCGGTCACTGCTTTGTCCGTGGTGAGAGATAATGCGTGTAATTTGGTATTATCGACACTTTTTACACTGTTGATCTCGGAATATAGAATTCCCTAACGATTTCCGAAACGGAATGTCTCATGCACCCAACTCCAACTACCATTCCGTGCTGAAAGTATGTTATTTCCCATCGTGCAGCCATAATCACAGCGGAAAATTTTTCACATGAAGCACCTGAGATCAAATGACAGCCCCCCAATGCATTGCCCTTTTACAGCTTATGTACGCGATTCTATCGCCATTTGTGTATGTACATATCACTAGCCCATGAGTTTTGTCACCTCATTGTAGAACAGAAACGGAGTGCTTCTTTGTCGGTTTTAGTTTACGCAGATTACAACTTATGAAATCAACGTACAGTTACGAAGAGGTCACTGGAAGGGAAACAAGCCTCTGAGAACATAGCCTGAAAATCTTGACGTGGATCTAGGCACAGTCTGTACACTGTATTCTTAATGCAGCTAAGAAATCAGAACCCGTAAAAGTGTAAAAGTGAGCGACCTGTGACAGGATTGTAGATTTTCGTTGTCTGTAGTATTTGTTGCTGTTGTATGCGACATTTGCTGTAATTATGCATACTAATGTTACAAATGCGAAAGAAACTCTGCCTGCTACTTTTTCACGGCTACACTGCTGAACCAGGTTTGATAAAATTTGGTATGGAGGTAGTTTGAACCCTATAGGTAGGCTGCTTTACATATTAAAAAAAAAAGAAACAATTCCGCCTAAGAGCGTGAAGTAGGACTGCAGACGACGCTTATGAGAAGCCGGCGACTCGGAGTGTTTATAGATTAGTAGTTGTGTCCTGTGGTGTTACCTTCGGTTAAGCAGTTACGAATACGAAAATGCACGGGTATGTATTTGTTCCAGTCTTCTGTAAGTCTATCTCCTTCTTCCTCTACTCCATCTTCATCACACATTGTCTCTATCCCCACTCTCTGTCGCTCTCCTCTCCCCATCCCCCCCCCCCATCTCTCTGCCCAAGTCCTCCTCCTCCTGTCGATTTTATCCTCTTTTGTTTCTCCGTCCATTTCCCTATCCCCCTTTCTCTCGCCTCGTTAGCACCACACCCCAATAGACGTCTGGTAGTTATTACACACATATTATTTTTTTCCACATCCTAACTAATATGTGTACCGGTACCAATTTTATTTTAAATAGTGATTCTGCAATATTATGGATACTGAACAAATTATTTCACAACTTACAGAATCTCTTAACTCTTTGCAATTGTCAGGAGTGACTTCTCTTAACGTGAGGATAAAGATTGGTATTAAGGCCCTTTTAATTCGGCCAGATCAAGATGACGGAACTGTAAGCGATCCGAAACCTTTCATATACACTCCTGGAAATGGAAAAATGAACACATTGACACCGGTGTGTCAGACCCACCATACTTGCTCCGGACACTGCGAGAGGGCCGTACAAGCAATGATCACACGCACGGCACAGCGGACACACCAGGAACCGCGGTGTTGGCCGTCGAATGGCGCTAGCTGCGCAGCATTTGTGCACCGCCGCCGTCAGTGTCAGCCAGTTTGCCGTGGCATACGGAGCTCCATCGCAGTCTTTAACACTGGTAGCATGCCGCGACAGCGTGGACGTGAACCGTATGTGCAGTTGACGGACTTTGAGCGAGGGCGTATAGTGGGCATGCGGGAGGCCGGGTGGACGTACCGCCGAATTGCTCAACACGTGGGGCGTGAGGTCTCCACAGTACATCGATGTTGTCGCCAGTGGTCGGCGGAAGGTGCACGTGCCCGTCAACCTGGGACCGGACCGCAGCGACGCACGGATGCACGCCAAGACCGTAGGATCCTACGCAGTGCCGTAGGGGACCGCACCGCCACTTCCCAGCAAATTAGGGACACTGTTGCTCCTGGGGTATCGGCGAGGACCATTCGCAACCGTCTCCATGAAGCTGGGCTACGGTCCCGCACACCGTTAGGCCGTCTTCCGCTCACGCCCCAACATCGTGCAGCCCGCCTCCAGTGGTGTCGCGACAGGCGTGAATGGAGGGACGAATGGAGACGTGTCGTCTTCAGCGATGAGAGTCGCTTCTGGCTTGGTGCCAATGATGGTCGTATGCGTGTTTGGCGCCGTGCAGGTGAGCGCCACAATCAGGACTGCATACGACCGAGGCACACAGGGCCAACACCCGGCATCATGGTGTGGGGAGCGATCTCCTACACTGGCCGTACACCACTGGTGATCGTCGAGGGGACACTGAATAGTGCACGGTACATCCAAACCGTCATCGAACCCATCGTTCTACCATTCCTAGACCGGCAAGGGAACTTGCTGTTCCAACAGGACAATGCACGTCCGCATGTATCCCGTGCCACCCAACGTGCTCTAGAAGGTGTAAGTCAGCTACCCTGGCCAGCAAGATCTCCGGATCTGTCCCCCATTGAGCATGTTTGGGACTGGATGAAGCGTCGTCTCACGCGGTCTGCACGTCCAGCACGAACGCTGGTCCAACTGAGGCGCCAGGTGGAAATGGCATGGCAAGCCGTTCCACAGGACTACATCCAGCATCTGTACGATCGTCTCCATGGGAGAATAGCAGCCTGCATTGCTGCGAAAGGGGGATATACACTGCACTAGTGCCGACATCGTGCATGCTCTGTCGCCTGTGTCTATGTGCCTGTGGTTCTGTCAGTGTGATCATGTGATGTATCTGACCCCAGGATTGTGTCAATAAAGTTTCCCCTTCCTGGGACAATGAATTCACGGTGTTCTTATTTCAATTTCCAGGAGTGTATTATTGTTTATTTGCATGCTTCTGTCAAAATATGTACCACGTTATTTATGTAGTGTTAGCAATTTTACCTGTAGTTTTTTTTGGTGGAAAGCTTTTCCTTCGATAGTTCTTCGTTTATGTTTTATTGCATTTAATTATATTACTATGTATTTGTTTAACGTGTAAGAGAAATGAATGAATAGTGATGGAGTTGAAAATCTAAGTGGTGAGTACTTGTGGCGGATGAGAGGATGCAAAATGTGTAAAGTAGTGGGAGTGAGTTGGAGGAAAAGTGTGAGGAGCAAGAGATGAAATGAAATGAGGACTGGCGGGGGGAGGGGGAAGGTAGGGTGAGAGAGAGCGCAGGATTGGTAAGTGCTTTTGTTGTTATGTGGTTTTTCAGTCATTTAATACAATGTCTGGTTTCCAATATTTATTTGTGCTGTGTAGTCCGAACAAGAGACAGCCACGTAAAACGCACCACAGGCACAAAGATGCGAGCTGGTGCCAGTGCCATAGAGACTCACTACTTGCGTGAGTTCCACCAGCCCCAAGGGCGGCGCTGAGGATGCAAGACATCGACTTCGCTTCAGCCAGTTGCCGGCCGAATACAATCAGCCATGACCAGACGATAACGGACAGAAGCCGACTCGGAAGACTGAAGAGCAGCTGTCGCCCACTCGGTTATAGATCATCGTCCAGGGCTGACTGAGACAGGGAACGTCGTTTAGTGAATTCTTAGAAGTGAACAGACAGTCTTGTAAATTGTATTTATCATATACTGTGAAGTTCACCTACGATTATTTGCACTTAGCCATTGAGGGCCTTTTTGTGTTATATTAGAAGCAAATTGGAGACTTTAGTATTCAACTAGTCACAAAGAAAAGTAAACCTTTTTAACTCATTTGTGTGACTTTGTTACTAATTTGTTGGCGTGTTGTAGAACGTACGTTCTCCTAGCCTGTTACCTGACCCTGGGGCATAGCTGTGTAGTAGTGGCAGGAACAAATTGTCTTAGCGGTGTACTGCACCAGAAGCCGTTTCACGAACCCACAAGCTCGGTCTACCGTAACTACAGTGGCAACTCGGCCTCCACAGCAGTAGCGACGAGGCCTTTAACAAAACTGGCGACGAGGGTATACAAAACTGGCGACGAGGGTTTACAAAATTTGTTTATTGAGTAATTGTTTACTGCGTGTTAATGCTTTCGTGTGTATGCAATTTTTCTTGGGAAGGGAGGAGGTGTCTTTACTGATTTTTACGGTGTTCCTATATTTTACTATAGTGCTTGGTCTACAGTATTTCTGTTTGAGGTAGTTCTGGAAATATCGAATGGTTTGTAATGTATTTCCAAGCCCTGATGTGCACTTTATATCTTGTGTCAAATGCCCTGCCAGTCATGCAAATGCAGCGTTCTTCAAAGTACCTGCACCTGGTAGATAACAGATCGTTGGTTGAGGATGGGGAGGAGATTAGTGTAACGCCCGATCGACACTGTGGTCATTAGGATGGATCACAAGCTTGGATTAGGGAAGGATGGAGAAGGAAAGCAGCTGTGCTCTTTCAAAGTAACCACTCGGTAATTTGTCTTACGTGAGTTAAGGAATCACAGAAAACCTAAATTTGGATGGCTGGATGCGGGTTTGAACCGCGGCCCTCCCGAATGTGAGTCCAATGAGATAACTACTGCGCTAACCTGCTGGGTCAGATTGTTGTATCTGTCTGGTTTTGTGTTGTTCTGTTAGGTTATTTGCCTTATAGACAATGTTTCTGCCTTGTTTTTGAATATGTTACATATTTCGTGTGTGAATTTGTTGTTCTACGTCATTGCATGCCATTTTATTGTGACTGCCTATTATGTGTGTGAATTTGTTGTGTTAGCTCATTGTATGCCATTTCACAGTGACTATGCTCCTTCCATGCGTTGATGTGAACTAGTTTGTTTGTTACATTATTTGAGTCTTTATGCTTTTGTTGAATTTTTCTACCAGTGTTGATTTGTAAACATTTTAATGCTGTCTGTTTCATAGCAGCTAGCTCTTTTTTGTGTCAGAAATGCTTAAAGGAATCTTATTGAGTCTGTTTAATACGTACGTGTATGCAGCTTGCTTCCAATTCTGTGGGTGGTTTGAAATTGTATTCATTATCATGTCTGTGTATGTTAAAGGTGCGGGTTTCATGAATTTTTCTTATGATTAGATTTATAGCTCTGAGCGTGTTTTCTTGTTCTTCTTCTATTGTAAACTTAAGCTACTTGTATAAAGTATTTATGTATTTGTGTAATTGTTATACTCTATTTTCAGGTTTTTCTACCATCCATTTCATGTCATCCACGAAACTGTACCAGCAAAAAAAGCAGATGATCCTGTACCTTTTTTTTAAATCCCCAAATATAAGTTTCTCTACATGATTCGTGAAGATGTTGTGTAGTGTTCTTAAAATAAGCGCACCCATGGGTAAACCTTCCTCTTGTATGTAGTATTCCTGGTTGAGTTCAAACTAGTTTTCTTGCGTTATTAACTAAACAACTTTATTGCTACATCTATGGGTTACTGAGGTAGCTATTTCTGTGTCCAGAAATTTCCTTCAGTTAGTTTAATGGTTTCAGTAACAGGGATGCAACTACACAAGCATTCTACATGAAAGGAGAGCCGTGGTGTGATATATGGGAAATTTTATCTCTCTTATGTGTTCTATTGGATGAGAATGATTTCTAACTATCCTATGATTTTCGACTTCGTAGTACAGGGTTAGATGTCATTGCATTCGCTTTGCTAGTGTGTACGTAGGAGCTGCTCTCAAATTTGCTATCTGGCTGACAGGAGTATTTGCCTTGTGAATATTTGGTTGGCATCTCATGTTGGGTGCTGATGAGGTGGTTTTATTTTTTTTTTGTGTACACGCCTGTTTTTCCTGCCTGCAAATGTGTGCTCTATGTTTTTGAATGTGTTTTCAACAAATATTTGAAGTCTGTTTGATGGGATTGATTTTGACTTTTTATGCTGCTTTTAAGTTGTTCTTTTTTTAATGCTCCTGTCAGCCATGTCATACAGTGGCCATTTTTGTCTGAGGTGGCAATATATTCAGATTCTGTAACGAGAGCATCTGTTTGTTGTTCATTTGCTGGTGAGTCAACTTTTTCTAAGAGCTACTGTTCGTTGTCATTAGTGCTATGTTTGTAAGATCTAGAAAGCAAGTCATATTGTAAATGCCTTGCATTAAACACCTCTTCTAATGATGTTTTTTTTTTTTTGACAAAATCATACATTTTCTTCAATTTGCAAAGGTGCAGTAAAAATACCATCAATTATTTTAAGGAAACTACGGGCAGTATGGTGTTGCAAATCAAGAATTTACGCTCATTAAGTATCTATACACCAGCACTACCAACATTTACATATACACATATAAATGTCTACACAGCTGTATAGTCAGATATTTATAAATTGCCAGCTTAATTACTCATCGTCATAACAGAATACCTAATATATGAGATCAGCCCTGAGTAACAGCAAGTTCACTATAAAATAAAGAAAGTTCTGAATTGTTTCTGATATCAGGAAATATTAAGGTATACATCTTTTGATAGAAATATCGAATTCTGAGATACTTGAGGCTTGCGTATGTTCCTATGCTGGCAGAATAGGAAATATTGAATTGCAAGAGACAATCACGTTTGCTGGTTTTAGTGTTACATTGAGATATGCATGTGGAGATAGCTAGTGACACAAATGAGAACATCCTCACAGTATCGTCTGATACTGACTCAGCCATGATGCAAAGGGCAGATTCAAGTCCACTGATCTGATCGAAAGTATCCAGTCATGTATTTGTGGACATTATCGTGAGGTGTGTCCATCTTTCGCCATTTTCACGGCTTCAGCTCTGTCAGGTACACAGTCAGGCAGGTTGTAACATATTCACACCAAATACACAGAAAAAAACAACTATGTGTAGGTATTCTTTCCTATCTATTTTTATACAGTATTTGCACAAACTGTTTAACGTAATTAAAGTAAATGTGCCAGTTAAAGTGCTGTTCCTGCTTTTCTTCTTTTACTCCAATCTTAGATATGTATACAAACATATTCCTATTACCTTATTATGTCGAATTGTACCCTGGTTAAGATCAATATTTATGTACAGGTAGCTGAAAATGGGCAAATGCCTTGGATGACACAGTCAGTTAGTATACACACCAGATTGTTTGCGTAGGAGCACTCAGCATTGGCATATGGATCCTGAACGTTCGGTATGTAGCAGTCTGTCTCTTATTATTATTGAAGTGGGCCAGGCGTGATAGGCCACTTTGCGAGACTGTGCAGCGACAGAGAATCATGGAGAGAAACAGGCCAGTGCCAGCTTAATAAAACAATATTGAAAGTCAATCATTTTATTTTGACTGATGCCACTACACTCATAGGCAATAGCGTGGCCACTCACATCTCTCATTGCTGTTCCCTTGTCAGCTGGCATCAAACTCATGGGCCATGATGTTTGTGCCCTGGAATGGTGAATCTCAATGGACAGTTATCAGTACACAATCCAATTAGGCATTCCATGGCTGCTTGGATGCGATGTGGAAGATAGCTGGAACACATGCAGAGGATTCCATTCTCCAGGTGGTAAATCCTGCCTCTGCAAATGGTGCACCTGCATAAGCTTGGAAGAGTGAGTGGTTGTACTGCCCCAGTCACGACCCACCACTCCTTGGACACGAATCAGGATGCTGCACAGAGGGAGCCTGGAAGTGGACCAAGGGTGAGAAGGCACCAACTCCAAGAAGGAGAGCTTCGTGCTAGAACATGGTGCGGCAGTGGTGGTTGATCAGGCTCAAGGCAGCTGCTTGCTGGCTCATGTTGCGGTTGTGTTGGTGTAGCCCCTCATCACAGCAGGTCTGCTGGCTTGTGAATCTCTGCTAAAAAGTGACGCTTATTTGTACACGATAGGGTCCCAGTTGTTATGCCAAAGTAATGCTTCCAGCCATGTACCTCACAGTATTTCTGCAGCCCGTCAGTCAAGAAACAGCTTGGCCCTTCCTGTAACAACCCTGTCTTATCACTGCACTGGTAGAATTGTGGGACCAGGACTGCACTGTCTCGCAATGCATAATGACCTCTCTTGCTGCATACAGGATGCCGACAGTCTGCACTCACAAGCTTCCTATGACTTCTGCAAACGCTACACTGCTATGCCTCGAGAGTAAAGGCTAAAAACCAATGGCGGCGCTACGATATCTCCCTCATTTGGAATACCCGGCCCACAGGTCTTCACCCTGGACTGGTCTGCAACAGAAGTCAATAAGCATGGACAAAAATGCAGGCGACTTGAACCACAAGTTCAGAGGCTGCAAATTTATCCTACATCGTTTAGCCATCTGTCCCATTCTCATTTAGCCAATTACACCCCGCAAAGAAAAGTTTGTAGCTTTAACACACTAATTAACAATGCAGTATTTCACCAAACAACATACAACACGAAGTACAGCTACAAGGAGCCCACTAGTTATGCCATCCCGCCAACTCTCCATGTACTGCTCAACATCTCATCACGCTCTTTTATCTATCTACATCTATTTACATCCATACTCCGCCAGCCACCTGACGGTGTGTGGCGGAGGGTACCTCTTTTGGTTCTCCCTTCTATTCCAGTCTCGTATTGTTCGTGGAAAGAAGGATTGTCGGTATGCTTCTGTGTGGGCTCTAATCTCTCTGATTTTATCCTCATGGTCTCTTCGCGAGATATACGTAGGAGGGAGCAATATACTGCTTGACTCCTCGGTGAAGGTATGTTCTCGAAACTTCAACAAAAGCCCGTACCGAGCTTCTGAGCGTCTCTCTTGCAGAGTCTTCCACTGGAGTTTATCTACCATTTCCGTAACGCATTCGCCATTACTAAATGATCCTGTAACGAAGCGCGCTGCTCTCCGTTGGATCTTCTCTATCTCTTCTATCAACCCTATCTGGTACGGATCCCACACTACTGAATAGTATTCAAGCAGTGGGCGAACATGCGTACTGTAACCTACTTCCTTTGTTTTCGGATTGCATTTCCTTGGGATTCTTCCAATGAATCTCAGTCTGGCATCTGCTTTACCGACAATCAACATTATATGATCATTCCATTTTAAATCACTCCTAATGCGTACTCCCAGATAATTTATGGTATTAACTGCTTCCAGTTGCTGACCTGCTATTTTGTAGCTAAATGATAAAGGATCTATCTTTCTGTGTATTCGCAGCACATTACACTTGCCTACGTTGAGATTCAGTTGCCATTCCCTGCACCATGCGTCAATTCGCTGCAGATCCTCCTGCATTTCAGTACAATTTTCCATTGTTACAACCTCTCGATACACCACAGCATCATCTGCAAAAAGCCTCAGTGAACTTCCGATGTCATCCACAAGGTAATTTATGTATATTGTGAATTGCAACGGTCCTATGACATTCCCCTACGGCACACCTGAAATCACTCTTACTTCGGAAGACATCTCTCCATTGAGAATAACATGCTGCGTTCTGTTATCTAGGAACTCTTCAATCCAATCACACAATTGGTCTGATAGTCCATATGCTCTTACTTTGTTCATTAAACGACTGTGGGGAACTGTATCGAACGCCTTGCGGAAGTCAAGAAACACGGCATCTACCTGTGAACCCGTGTCTATAGCCCTCTGAGTCTCGTGGACGAATAGCGCGAGCTGGGTTTCACACGACCGTCTTTTTCGAAACCCATGCTGATTCCTACAGAGTAGATTCCTAGTCTCCAGAAAAGTCATTATACTCGAACATAATACGCGTTCCAAAATTCTACAACTGATCGACGTTACAGATATACCATCATTTTGAAGGTCCTCATAGCCTGCTCCAAAATCTTATAATGTCTTAAACTCTAGGAAATAAATTTATTACAACTACATACAATACAGTGTCACCCGTACAATCACTTTCATTCCATTCGCCATACATTATGCATGATTGGTCATCCTGTACTACTGGACAGTCGAGGCGAGAGGGTAGGTGACTTCCCGTCTGAAGTAGATGAAAACTGTGGAGAACAGCTCGTATCATGATGCTTATATCGCACCCATGTGTTGCTGCCAATACTGTTACTGCTACACGTGCATCTGTTTCTCCGAAATACGCCCTTTTCCGTGTTTCTGTGAGCTAGTTCATGGAGTGGTTTAGCTTTCAACTTTTTATTGAGGAAGATGAAATTCTACACTGAAAGTACTCCCTGCAGTTTATCCAACCAGTACAACTGTGACTGGTAATCCCTATTACAGGGCCTGGTAGGTGGATTGTTAGTCCCCTTATAACACACGCTGTTCCGTCAACTAACAACCTATTACACACATTTCCAGTAATTTAACCCCATGCGAGTGTACCTTGATCGTAGCAGTTTGTTATCATCTACACAGTGCCACATGTGAGGCTCCTGTACAGGTAATAGCATCTCACTAGTTGTGCCATTCTGCCCAACTCTCCATATGCTGCATAACATCTCATGACAGTCTCTTCAAGGTCCTCAAGGCCTGATCAGCAGTCTTATAACGTCACAATCTCTAGGAAATACATTTCTTACAATTACACAATTGCATGTATGACATCGTAATCACTTCCGTTTCTGAAACCTACAATTCTGGATAAAGGACTATAAAGCGAAAGGTTAAGGCCCATGTACGATCATGTACCACTTCCTCTTACTATCTGACTGACATAAATACCTCTGAAATAGGTAAGTCCTTGGCAATCAAAATTTCAGTTAATTAGAAGACAGTTTGAGTAAGCTATCAGATCTCAATAACAGGGCAGTAAAAACAGGTAGACCTTGACTAAGAAGAATTTCAGCTAACCCAAATTATGAAACTACGCTTAGTTAAATTAAAAAGGAACTGGCAGGCCTTCAGTAATAACAGCTTCAGTTAACTAAAATTACCAAATACAAAACAGGCAGGCTTTCTTTAGTAACAGCTTCAGTTAATTACCAAATGGAAAACAGGCAGGCCTTCAGTAATAAAAGCTGCAGTTAAGTAAGACTATCAAATAGAAAACATTACTTTTAAATGCATTATGGGAGTGGCAGTGGTCAATGTGTTACAAATATTTACAATCAAAAAGAGTCTTTGATCACAATTTATTTATCACGGTGACCGGTTTCGACCACTACTGTGGTCTTCTTCAGACCAATGAGTAAGAACCTCCTTCTGCTGGAGAATCACTACTTGGTCTGAAGATGATCACAGTAGTGGTCGTAGTCGGTCACCATAATAAATAAATTGTGATCAAAGACTATTTTTGATAGCAAATAGAAAACAGGTAAGCCTTCATGAATAACTGGTTCAGTCAAGTAACCAAGAATTTGAATTGCCTCTTCACGAGGGGTGCACCATAAAGCTTGTACGCAAGGAGCACACGACTACACCACATAGGCAGGCCAAGAAAGGTTAGAAGAAGAGTACCCACCTTCCCAGGGCCTTTTCGTTGGGTACAGACCGGAAAAAGAAATAATGACCCAACAAGGTTAATTAACCACAATTATCGCAAGAAACCTATGTGCCTCAATAAGAAAATAGCAGTTAAGACCTCAAAATCGAAAACTTAACTGAAATTCTCGAATCGAAGCTGAAGCTTGCCCAGAATACAGCACAGCGAAACTGAGGCCTCTCACACTGTTACCACTCCACAACTCGCCACGCCACAACGCGCCCCGCCCCCATCAACAACCTCGAGCAAAGATCTTAATGACCTAAAAACAGAGGGACATCACACGATAGATCGAGTTAGTGGCGCCAGGAATTCGAAAGGCTACGCCAGCAATCCCGCCACGGCTCAGTTCCATTCACCATATCATATGCATGATTGGTCATCCTGTCTTCCAGGATCGGCACTACTGAGCAACCGAGGCGAGGTGGTGGTGACTTCCCGTCTAATGTAGATCAAGGCTATGAAGAACAGCCATGTATCATGACGCTTAGATCACACCCATGTGATTTTATTCCTCCGAAATACACCTTCAGCTACGTTTGTGTGAGGTACGTCAGGGAGTGGATTAGGTCTGGTTTCAACGTATTATCGAGGAAGATGAAATTTTGCACCCTGCAGTTTGTCGCACCAGTACAACTGTGGCTGGTAATCCCTGTAACAGTTACTGGTAGTTGGATTCCTAGTCCCTCTATAACACACGCTATTCCATTAACTAAGAACCCATTACACACAGTTCCAGTCATTTCACCCCTGCGAGTCTACGCCGCTTGTAGCAATTTGCTTTCACGACTACAGTGTCTTGCTTAAGTTGGATCCAGTGCAGCCCTGCTTGTTGGAAGGAAGGAGGATGTTCTACGGACAACCCTTTCTGCCTAAGGGCAGCTTAACCTCACATGTGTCAGCTCTAGTCTCCACTTCTTGGGTCGGGCCATCCTAATCGCTTCCCACTAAAGTGCTGGAGCTCTTTTGTTGTCATTAGTGCATGCCTATCCCTCTCATCTGAAGATCACAGTACTTCTAATGTTCGTAGCGCACGAATTTTCCTAGGGCTCCCAACGTAATGTGTAGGGATGAATTTTGAAACACTTACACCACGTGTGACCGTTAGCTAACATGGAGCGAACCAGTACATACAGCTGTGCCTTGTCTGTTCTAAACTTTATCGACGCTACATGGTAGTATAGTGGCAAATTCTGCTTACTAAGTTCCGCGATGGCCCCCAATTCATGTGGCAGCTCCTCCTCGCCCTTCCATAATCCCTTCAACTACTGTTCCTGTTATAGTAATGCTCAACTCAACTGTTACGTAATGCATTGTAAATGGCTACCTGCGAGCTCGTCATTACTAATTAGCTAGTGACTGCAACAGCTTTGTGACTGTTATCCACACTTCCAACACATCACTGGGGTCTGCATAGCTCATCGTCTCGGATTCACGGTGTCAACCGATGTCTTTGCATATTCCATTATCTCATTTGTCAGTTTCCGTAACATGTGTATATTATTCAGCACCTCGTGTTTCCAGCTCTTTAGCTGTGTGGTATGCCACTCCACTACTGCCTAACTGCCTTTCGCTATTTCCTTCAAACACAGTTTTCAGTATTCCCCCCCCCCCCCCCCCCCCTGTCATCTGAACAACCCATTTGCGTTGTCCCAAAGGAAGCGATACCATATATATTCCCTGCTGCATTTACTCCCGCAAATGGTTGTACCACTTAATTTGTCGTTTCTCCCAAAAATTCTTTGAATACACTTCTCGTCTTTGATTTGCCTCCTATTCAATAAAACACATACTCCTATCTCATTACCTTTATCCTCATCCTAAATGTCTTAAAAAGTAATCAACATCGTATTGCATGTCAAAAGCACTCCATTCTCCAGGTACTGATCTTGCAGCGCCCCCACACCACCATCGGCGTAGAGGTGAACCACAGCCACGACTAGAATCTTCTTCATCCTTACCTTTGGTGACAGCAATCTGAGAACAGGGACTACGCTCTCTCTCCCAACCATTCCGGAAAGGTCTGCTGTCAAAAACCTACTCCTTTCGAACTTATAACAGGAGGCTACCTTCCAATAGCTACACGCTATACCCAAAAATCACCGCACCTCAACTATCATATGTAAAAAAAATACGCCCAACTTCCCTCCTCACTTCGTGACCTTGATCTATATAATAAGTGGACTCGCATTTGGGAGGACGACGGTTCAATCCCGCAGCCGGCCGTCCTGATTCAGGATTTCCGTGATTTCCCTAAATCGCTCTAGGCAAATGCCGGAATGGTTCCTCTGAAAGGGCACGGCTGACTTCATTCCCCGTCCTTCCCTAATCCGACGAGACCAATGACCTCACAGTTTGGTCTCTTCCCTCAAATAACCCAACCCTCTATGTAATAATACCTGCGTATGGGTCTCGGAACGAACTCGTCAGCACTTTTATGCTTACTTCTTTCCGCCTTCCCCTAAGAAGTGAGTTCCAATACTCGTGAAAATGAACCTAGAGCGCCTTGGAATGGTCGTAGCGCCTTGCGCCTTGGAATGATTGTAGGCGTCCAACACGAACTGTGATCGTTCTGATAACTGGAGCTTTATGTTGTCTTAAATCCATGGTACAGTAGTATCGGGACTGTCCCAAGTTACCAATGGTCACCGTTATATTGGGTATGCGATCAGTGACTGTTTCTTCTTACTTACGATCAACAAGGCTATAGTCAAAGCAGAACCTGAGTTTCTTGGAATCGTCTGCTGACTTTTTCGACATGACCACAATGATGGTCTCACATCAGCAAGTATTCTTTTCTATTATCCCATTGACTTACTGTTGGTTAATGAAATCCTTCATAATTGTTACTAGTAAAATCAGTCATAATTACAAATTTATTGATTCTGGTAACCGGTTTAGACCAAGTATGTGGTTACCTTCAGACCTACAAGTGAAATACAAAGTCTGATCAGAGGGCTACATACTTTAAACAAAATTATATAAAACTACAAAGTTATAAAACAATGAACTACCAAATGCTGTATGAGCAGGAGCCTCCTTTTGGTGGTAAATCATTGCTAGATAGAGCAGTGCACGTCTTTCTTATATACTGGCGGCTCCGCCCACTTTTGACAGAATGATATCACTGCTAACCAATGGGTTAAAAATCAAACAGTAACGTAAAATTTCGTTATTAAAAGAACAATGAAAAATAAAAATACATGAAACTTAGCTGATTCAACAGCTATTGTCAGATAAAGTATGCAAAAATATTAAACATATGAGATAAATAAAAATCGTTTCGACAGTACATGGGTTGCCCTCACTGGGCCTGTTGGAGAACCGTTTAAAAGCTACTGGTTGCCATGGTAAGTATAGACGCCATTCCAAAGATGTGGCAGCAGGCTATTTTCCAACGAGGTTGTTGTAATATTGGCTGTAAATGCTGAAGCTTAGGATATGGTTTCTGACATACTGGTGCTTAATCCCCCATGGCAATCGGTGTTACATTACGAGCGTCGCTGTAAAAGGACCCTGAGGATAAAACAAGTCCTCAAGTACTAACTTCACTACCTCTATCCATTTTGTCGTCTCTAGATGTTCCGCCCTTTTATATTACACAGTTTTAGCTACTGCCTGTAGCTAATCATGGTTCACATTCTATGTATTCCAATCGTCCTCCTCCAGAATGTCCAAAATGGCTACCAACAGTCCCTTAATTAGCCCCATTTGATCAGCGCCCAAACTCCAGATTCACGGGTGCTGGTTTCCCAACATTGCTGTCCTGTGCGTATACAATGCTTAACAAAACAGAGCGATGTTCCAAATACATCGTTCTCCACTGGAGGATATATTATACACAACATATCAACAGGCAACTTCAGTTCTGCACCACGCAAAGTAACGTTCTGGTGCCCTATGACCCAGTATAATCTGATTCAAGGCTAATTTTTTTAAGTTTAATCGATGTGTCCCACAAGATAGACGAACTTTGCGACAGCACATCACTGGCGACAGCTTCTCCTAGCTGGACTGTTATCCAAGGAAGATCCACCACAAATCGCTGAAAGATCAGTTTTGCCACGATGTTCACACAAGAATTCTAACACCAGAATGATACAGTAATCTTCGCTTACATGAGGTACTATTTCCACACTCTGTTCAAACTGAACCGCCCCAGCAAGAAAATTGAAACCACTTATAACGGACCTACACTTCCCGATTACTTAGGATTTTTGAATGACACGTGCACCTTATACTTCCTGTTGTTAGAGGAAAGCATCTGTTACGAAGAACAATGAAAATCCGGGTAAGTGCAGGTACAATAACAACCTAATCCTTATCGCGGGACTACTTTCGCACTATCTCAAGTGAAAGAAATTTTGACTAAAAAAAGTAAAATAAGAAGTAGTCACTGAATTCTGAAATAAATAAAATTTTAGATAGAAAATTGCTTAAGAAAGGTCGACAGGTCACTGTGTGAGCAAACGTTATTAATTGTTTATAAACTGTAGCTAAGAACTAATGATTGAATTGTAATCAGGCGAGAACGGAACCACAGGCACTGAATCGATCTCAGATGTACAGACACAGTTAATATCATGAATTAAGCTCAGTCAGATAACCGGCAGAATAATTTGTACTGAACACATGCACGTAAAAGTTAATTGTTTGCGAAAGTGTTTGCATAATGGATAGCTTTGAGTTACTCACTGTAATGCTAATTGTTACTGATTATACAGAGTGTTACAAAAAGTTACGGCCAAACTTTCAGGAAACATTCCTAACACACAAAGAAAGAAAATATGTTATGTGGACATGTGTCCGGAAACGCTTACTTTCCATGTTGGAGCTCATTTTATTACATCTCTTCAAATCACATTAATCATGGAATGGCCGGCCGTGGTGGCCGTGCGGTTCTGGCGCTGCAGTCTGGAACCGCGGGACTGCTACGGTCGCAGGTTCGAATCCTGCCTCGGGCATGGATGTGTGTGATGTCCTTAGGTCAGATAGGTTTAATTAGTTCTAAGTTCTAGGGGACTGATGACCTAAGATGTTAAGTCCCATAGTGCTCAGAGCCATTTGAACCAATCATGGAATGGAAACACACAGCAACAGAACGTACCAGCGTGACTTCAAACACTTTGTTACAGGAAATGTTCAAAATGTCCTCCGTTAGCGAGGATACATGCATCCACCCTCCGTCGCATGGAATCCCTGATAAGCTGATGCAGCCCTGGAGAATGACGTATTGCATCACAGCCGTCCATAATACGAGCACGAAGAGTCTCTATATTTGGTACCGGGGTTGCGTAGACAAGAGCTTTCAAATGCCCCTATGAATGAAAGTCAAGAGGGTTGAGGTCAGGAGAGCGTGGAGGCCATGGAATTGGTCCGCCTCTACTAATCCATCGGTCACCGAATCTGTTGCTGAGAAGCGTACGAACACTTCGACTGAAATGTGCAGGACCTCCATCGTACATGAACCACATGTTGTGTCGTACTTGTAAAGGCACATGTTCTAGCAGCACATGTAGAGAACCCCGTATGAAATCATGATAACGTGCTCCATTGAGCGTAGGTGGTAGAACATGGGACCCAATCAAGGCATCACCAACAATGCCTGCCCAAACGTTCACAGAAAATCTGTGTTGATGACGTGATTGCACAACTGCGTGCGGATTCTCGTCAGCCCACACATGTTGATCGTGAAAATTTACAATTTGATCACGTTGGAATGAAGCCTCATCCGTAAAGAGAACATTTGCACTGAAATGAGGATTGACACATTGTTGGATGAACCATTCGCAGAAGTGTACCCGTGGAGGCCAATCAGCTGCTGATAGTGCCTGCACACGCTGTACATGGTACGGAAACAACTAGTTCTCCCGTAGCACTCTCCATACAGTGACGTGATCAACGTTACCTTGTACAGCAGCAACTTCTCTGACGCTGACGTTAGGGTTATCGTCAACTGCACGAAGAATTGCCGCGTCCATTGTAGGTGTGCCCGCATCTCGTGGTCGTGCGGTAGCGTTCTCGCTTCCCACGCCCGGGTTCCCGGGTTCGATTCCCGGCGGGGTCAGGGATTTTCTCTGCCTCGTGATGGCTGGGTGTTGTGTGATGTCCTTAGGTTAGTTAGGTTTAAGTAGTTCTAAGTTCTAGGGGACTGATGACCTAAGATGTTAAGTCCCATAGTGCTCAGAGCCATTTGAACCATTGTAGGTGTCCTCGTCGTTCTAGGTCTTCCCCAGTCACGAGTCATAGGCTGGAATGTTCCGTGCTCCCTAAGACGCCGATCAATTGCTTCGGACGTCTTCCTGTCGGGACACCTTCTTTCTGGAAATCTGTCTCGATACAAACGTACCACGCCACGGCTATTGCCCTGTGCTAATCCATACATCAAATGGGCATCTGCCAACTCTGCATTTGTAAACATTGCATTGACTGCAAAACCACGTTCGTGATGAACACTAACCTGTTGATGCTACGTACTGATGTGCTTGATGCTAGTACTGTAGAGCATCGAGTCGCATGTCAACACAAGCACCGAAGTCAACATTACCTTCCTTCAATTGGGCCAACTGGCGGTGAATAGAGGAAGTACAGTACATACTGACGAAACTAAAATGAGCTCTAACATGGAAATTAAGCGTTTCCGGACACATGTCCACATATCTTTTCTTTATTTGTGTGTGAAGAATGTTTCAGGAAAGTTTGGCCGACCCTTTTTGTAGCACCCTGTAGAAATGCAAATGTCATAAATACTTGGTTTCTATTACAGTACGTTATTTCTGGAAATCTCATAACGATACGTCTAGCGAGGAATGCGTAATTCTACGCTACACTTTTACGTAATTTTCAAATACGAGCAGAGTTTACAATGCACACAAAAAACGTGAAATGTACTACTCTGTAGTAATATTTTGTCAACATTCATTTAGATTATGTTTTTACTCTTATACTGTTAGTTATTATTCATCAACCGGTTGTTCTACAAAGCAACAAAGTTCACTGGTGTTAAGTAACAGTTTTGGATAGTTTTTAGTTTTGTAAATTATACTTCTTTACCTCAGTTACCGAAATTAAATAAGCTCATCACTTTCAATATTTTGTTATTCATTCAACGGTGATATTCCCGGAATCGGTAACGGTGATATAATAGGACCTCGTCCGGTAAATGACCGAGGTGAAGTTCATTTACATTATAACATTTGCGGCAAATAAACACTGTTATTCAATTAAGAAAATCTATTTGATGGCTAGCCTTGTACAATCTAAAAATGAAACTGGTCGGGTCTTACATTGACCTCGAAGAAAACGGTCTGTTGACACACAGTCCAGATGGGTTTAGAAAACGTCGTTCTTATGAAACAAACCTAGCTCTATATTTGCATGAAGTGTTCAGTGCTATTAACAAGGGATTTCTGATCGACTCCGTATTTTTGGATTTCCGGAAGGCTTTTGACACTGTACCACACAAGCGGCTTGAAATGAAATTGCGTGCTTATGGAATATCGTCTCAGTTACGTGACAGGAACTGTGATTTCCTGTCAGAAAGGTCACAGATCGTAGTAATTGATGGAAAGTCATCGAGTAAAGCAGAATTCATTTCTGGTGTTCCTCAAGGTGCTGTTCCTTATCTATATAAACGATATGGGAGACAATCTGAGCAGCCGTCTTAGGTTGTTTTCAAATGACGCTGTCGTTTATCGACTAATAAAGTCATCAGAAGATATAAAAAAGATGCAAAACGATTTAGAAAAGATATCTGAATGGTGCGAAAATTGGCAGTTGACCCTAAATAACGAAAAGTGTCATCCACATGAGTGCTAAAAGGAATTCGTTAAACTTGGGTTACACGATAAATCAATCAAATGTAAAGGCCGTAAATTCAACTAAATACATAGGAATCACAATTATGAAGAACGTAAGTTAAAAGGAACACTTAGAAAATGTTGTGGAGAAGGCTAACCAAAGACTATGTTTTATTGGCAGGACACTTAGAAAATGTAACAGATCTGCTAAGGACACTGCCTACACTACGCTTGTTCGTCCTCTTTTAGTATACTGCTGCGTGGTGTGGGATCCTTACCACATAGGACCGACGGAGTACATCGAAAGAGTTCAAAGAAAGACAGTACGTTTTGTATTATCGCGAAATGTGGGAGAGAGTGTCACTGAAATGATACTGGATTTGGGACGGACATCATGGAAAGGAAAGCGTTTTTCGTTGCGACAGAATCTTCTCACGAAATTCCAATCACCAACTTTCTCCTCCGAATGCGAAAATATTTTGTTGACACCGACCTACACGGGGCAAAACGGTCATCACGATAAAATAAAGGAAATCAGAGCAGATACTGAAATATACAGGTGTTCGTTCCTTCTGCGCGCTATACGAGACCGGAATAATAGAGAATTGTGAAGATGGTTCGATGATCCCTTTGCCAGGCACTTAAATGTGATTTGCAAAGTGTCCATGTAGATGTATACTACTGGCCATTAAAATTGCTACACCACGAAGATGATGTGCTACAGACGCAAATTTAACCGACAGGAAGAAGATGCTGTGATATGCAAATGATTAGCTTCTCAGAGCATTCACACAAGGTTGGCGCCGGCGGCGACACCTACAACGTGCTCACATCAGGAAAGTTTCCAACCGATTTCTCATACACAAACAGCTGTTGACCGGCGTTGCCTGGTGAAACGTTGTTGTAGCCGCTTCAGTCTGGAACCACGCGACCGCTACGGTCGCAGGTTCGAATCCTGTCTCGAGCATGGATGTGCGTGATGTCCTTAGGTTAGTTAGGTTTAAGTATTTCAAAGTTCTAGTGGACTGATGACCTCAGATGTTAAGTCCCATAGTGCTCAGAGCCATTTGAACCAACTTGAAACGTTGTTGTTACACCTCGTGTAAGGAGAAGAAATGCGTACAATCACGTTTCCGACTTTGATAAAGGTCGGATTGTAGCCTATCGCGATTGCAGTTTATCATATCGCGACATTTCTGCTCTCGTTGGTCGAGATCCAATGACTGTTGACAGAATATGAAATCGGTGGATTCAGGAGAGTAATACGGAACGCCGTGCTGGGTCCCAACCGCCTCGTATCACTAGCAGTCGAGAAGACAGGCATCTTATCCGCATGGCTGTGACGGATCGTGCAGCCACGTCTCGATCCATGAGTCAACAGATGGGAAAGTTTGCAAAAAACAACCATCTGCACGAACAGTTCGACGACGTTTGCAGCAGCATGGACTATCAGCTCGGAGACCATGGCTGCGGTTACCCTTGACGCTGCATCACAGACAGGAGCGCCTACGATGGTGAACTCATCGACGAACCTGGGTGCACGAATGGCAAAACATCATTTTTTCGGATGAATCCAGGTTCTGTTTACAACATCATGATGGTCGCATCCGTCTTTGGCGACATCGCGGTGAACGCACATTGGAAGCGTGTATTCGTCATCGCCATACTGGCGTATCACCCGGCTTGATGGTATGGAGTGCCATTAGTTACACGTCTCGGTCGCCTCTTGTTCGCACTGACGGCACTTTGAACAGTGGACGTTACATTTCAGTTATGTTACGACCCGTGGCTCTACCCTTCATTCGATTTCTGCGAAACCCTACATTTCAGCAGGATAATGCACGACCACATGTTGTAGGTCCTGTACGGGCCTTTCTGGATACAGAAAATGTTCGACTGTTGCCCTGGCCAGCACATTCTCCAGATCTCTCACCAACTGAAAGCGTCTGGTCATGGGGGCTGAGCAACTGGCTCGTCACAATAAGCCAGTCACTACTCTTTATGAACTGTGGTATCGTGTTGAAGCTGCATGGGCAGCTATACCTGTACATGCCATCCAAGCTCTGTTTGACTCAATGCCCAGGCGCATCAAGGCCGTTATACGGCCAGTGGTGGTTGTTCTGGGTACTGATTCCTCAGGATCTATGCACCCAAATTGCGTGAAAATGTAATCACATGTCAGTTGTAGTATAATATATTTGTTCAATGAATACCCGTTTATCATCTGCATTTCTTCTTGGTGTAGCAATTTTAGTGGCCAGTATTGTAGATGTAGATTGCTGCTGGTCCGATGTAAGGCGTTACTCGACGGCAATGTGTGGCACCATGCTCTTTATCGCTGCTGTATCTACCACGTTTGGGCGCACAGTACTCATCTTTGACATTAATTTCTCTTAATGAGAGTGTACTGTGCCCATTTACAACCGCATAATATGCCTAGTCATATATTAGCGATCTTGCAGTTTGTTCCTTACATTCCCGCGCACCGCGTCTGCACTTGGTCCCCTGTCTCTAACAGCTCTCTCTGCCGACTATTTCGACTGTTTGTGCCCGACTCCGCGCTTATGCAACCAGCAACAATTCTCCTTACTTAAAACGTGTTCTTTGACTTTGACATCAGCAGACTTCCATGACTAGGCCAGAGTTTTTACTACGTCATAATTACAATACACTTTTTAATTAGTTAGTTTAATTAATTCTGTGACGTTTAAATATAGGGCAATACTAAAAAAAAAGTTAAAGGTACATATGAAAGAAATTATATCACATTTATATTAAGATTGCGAAAAATTTGCTAGACAGTGCTGCTGTGTTTCACACTGACCGCAGTTACTTGTACCTCTGCCCCCCACTCCTCCCAATACATATCATGATAAGTCCAATCGCTTCCGACTGTGTCACTGACACATGTGCTCCTGTGTTGAAGAAAACATATGTTCCCTGCCTCTCGCAATCTCCTTATTGCAGCACATTCTGCCTCTGTATACATATCCGTTGCATCAGATTTTAACGAGAATTCTACTCGTTGGGCTTTAGATTCCCCAATGTGTTCAACGATTGTCCTGTCTATGTGTATTACTTCTACATCATCGTTTTGCTGGTATCGATCTTTATTGTCCCTTTGTGGCTGCCGACCCTGTCTTTGGTCATGCCCCTTTCGACCACACCACAGCATTTCACATTAGAGGAGAACACCTCGCGCTTATTGCCTACCCACCTTGTTATATCAATCTCAAATTCTGCTGCCAACCTGATAGTAGAATACAGCTCATTTAAGGCACCTGTCTGTACCTTTGCCAACAAACTGATGACAGGGCTTTCCACGAAGGCCTCAAGTGCCCTATTTTCTCAAGTATTACGTTATTCGCCTCGACACCCACCCCCAGCTCATGCGTTTGAACATCAATTTTATGTATCCCATCTGCCAACCTTTTCACTGATTCACGGTGCCTTTTTGTGACTCCACTTAATTGTTCACCAATAAACCTCGCACTACTGTGTTTCGTATACCACTGCAGGAGGCGTTGCTTCAAATTGCTCAGACGTGTGTGCATTTCCTTACCCTTCAGCTTTCATCTAACGAAAGATTTGCCTCTCCAACTAACCGTAACGTCGTCAGTTGTAACAACTGATTATCCGACCAACCTCCCACATCTGCCAATGATTTCACGGACTCCAAGAAAGACACCACGCCTCCAGTTGATCTATCAGAAAAGGGAGTGATGAAACTGGCGGCAGATGGATGTCTGTAACTTGGGCTGCTGGAGTGATTCTAGCTGGTCATCTGTAATTGCACTTTGTCCTAGCAGTTGTGTTTCATTCATTGTGAACTGCGTTACCATATCTAGTAACAACTGCAATGACTCTTGCTTAAAAAGACCCTGAGAAAACTTTATCTCCTGTAAACAAGTAAGTACAACACATTATCAATTAACAAGCCACACACTCATAATTACAGGCAACTTACGTCTATGACTTATCATTAATCAACGTAGATCGAATACACTGCCCAGTTGTATAGCCGTAACAGTGACATGTAAAACATACTACTGACGCTGACCCCGTATAGACACCAAAATATTAAGTGTACGCTTATGAATCGACACTGCGCTATCAGTCCCACCAGAGTGTGTAAATTCGAGTGTGCATACGAAGTACTTGGAGTATTTCCTATAATAAAGATGTGGTTACCAGTAGTGCTGCACAGTAAGTATATGAGTTTGCAATTTCAAAGTGATCAGTTCTAAATTTTCTGTATAGACTGGCGTAAATTTTAAAGGCCTTGAACCATGCAGTATGATGACAGTTTTGCTTAAAATAGGTGAAATAGTAAATATCTGATTGACATCACTTATCTCATATTCTCACAGCACGTACCTTAATTTACAAAGATATTTCAAACAGATATTGTTTGAGTGTACCCACATTCAGTTTATCGTTTGTAGTTGTTTCATTGTTTGTATAATATCAAGCAAATTTCAAAAATGCACGTATCATTAGTTGAATGATAATGGACTGTTGTTAGTTTTGTTGTCTCGAAACCTACAGTTTTCCGGTTGGAAGTGAAATAATTTTTGTTTTCTTTACTCAGTTAGGGGAAAGGCAAATCTTGTGTTTTGTGTGACTGTTGCCATTTCTAATAGCAGAAAAGTTATAACCTATCTTACAGAGTCCAGGTGCTGTGATTACTTTTTTAGTCGCTTACTCTCAGCTTCGCAAATAAACAGAATGCATTCCTAGTCTGCTAAGTTCATACAGAAAGATAATTTCGAAGCTTACACAATGTTAGATTTATCACTGAAAATAGTGATTCTACTTTATCTAACTTAATACACAGTAACAGATCTCCAATTCTGTCTGTTTTTTACTTCATTTCAGTGTTAATGGTAAAAAACTATATTAAGATTCTGACAAGCTAAATTTTTATTCTGATTCTTTCACAGCAATTAAAAAACTTTCAGGTGGATTGACTAACAGTAAGTACTAGATCCTGTCTTAGCTGTTTCTGCTGCACTGTGACAAACTTTATTGAATCGAAGAAGAATAAGTCGGTAACCACTGTAGTTTACTGTGTCTTCGAATACTGATTGCCTTTAAAGTTAATCGAGGTCATGATTTAGGCATATTGGAACTGTTTGAGTGATGAGCAGGATAGAAGTTTAGTGATTACTATTTCTTAATTTTAGTAGTAAAATGATTTCGTTAAATCAACATTATAGGAAAACATTTTAATTACATTCCACTAATCCGTCATTTAAGTGTGCAGAACTACCTGCTTCGGTAGTGTGGAGCAGTTATTGTCATTTCAATTGAAAACAGTTAAATAACAGTTAGAGAGACAGAAGAAGTTTGATTAAGAGAGGTCATTGCAACTAGTTCTCTGTGACAATAACAGTTTGTAGAACTTAGAATGTCTTAAAGGATTGTTAAAAAGAGATAGAGCATGGCCATTAGAAGGCGTCTGAACGCCTGTGCAGGAATGGTAGCCCATTCTTCCTCAATATCCGAGCCCAGACGAGGTAATGAAGCTTTCGCTGGTGTTGGAGCGAAGTCAACGACTATCTCATCTCAAAGATTTCCACTTGATTAAGGTCGGAACTCTGGACAGACCAGTCCATTTAAGGAATGTCACTTTCCATACACCACTGCATCACAAATGCTATTTTATGACATCCACTCTGTACATCACTGTTGGCAACACACACGGTGGTCCTGTCATGAAGTTTGAACCATACAAAGTCATTAAGACTTTATTCGCGTGATAAAATGCCCCAAGATACAGAGAAATTGCTTTGAGTGTGGATAAACAACAAACGACCAACACCTTAAGTGTGGCAGAACAGCCGGCCGGGGTGGCCGACCGGTTCTAGGTGCTATAGACTGGAACCGCGCGACCGCTACGGTCGCAGGTTCGAATCCTGCCTTGGGCATGGATGTGTGTGATGTCCTTAGGTTAGTTAGGTTTAAGTAGTTCTAAGTTATAGGGGACTGATGACCTCAGAAGTTAAGTCCCATAGTGCTCAGAGCCATTTGAACCATTTTTTTGTGGCAGAACGATTATCAGACGAATTAGATGCAACATGATATTTGTGCGAAGGAGCATAATAATTGTGCAACAGGTAGATGATAAGCATGTGCTTCCCATCAGTCTGCATAATTTCGATACTGAAGAAACGACTGTGACAAAAGGATTCTTAGTTGCCAATTTGGCCATTCAGGATGACAATTATTTAGGCAAGTCAGATATCAACCTTAGCTATAAGTTAATTGCATTACAGCTACATTATGTACAGAAGTTGAAGTGTTGAAAAAGGAAAAGAAAGGATAGCCATGAGGGGCTAATAGTAGAGTTTGTTCGGCCCTCAAGGGTCATTGTCAATGACACACATAAAACAGCCTAGGATTATGACTGGAGACAAATCACATGTGTACCGGACGCCATATTATTGCAATACTTACAGCCAATACTAGAAAATTTTACTAACCAGCAATTGGACGATGGCATAATAGAAGTTACTAGTTCCTGGGCAGCACCAGTCGTCATCATATCCAGAAGGACATCAGACGGTTCTATGACGTATAGGTCCTGTTGTAATTATTGCTATTTGAACGGGAGAGCAAATATGGACACATACTCAAAACCAAATATTATGAAGACTCTGAATGGTATGGATCAGTGCAAATATTTTTCCACGGTAGACCTGTTGAGTGGTCATCATCAAATGGAAGCAGTGCAGGAAAACCAGCTACACAGTGTGTTTACAGTCACTTGAGGCCGTTAATAGTATGATTAATGCTGGGTGATTTAAATAAAAATGGATCAGCCACATTTTAACAGTTTTGGAGGGAGTGTTAAGGGGATTATAGCTGTGTCAGTGTTAACTGGATGACCCTATTGTATCTTGGAAGAATAGGAAGGAAGATGTACAACAAGTCCAAGAAGTTTCAAGAGGTTGTAATCCACATGTTTGTCTTTGTGTGTCAAGAAATGCATTAACAGAAGTGAATTACCTAAAGCACATTATTAGACAGGATCATGTAAAAACAGAACCAACACTGAATATACCTGGCACTACGCTCTTACGTTACCTAATTACTACAGAACTTTGTAATGAGATTTACAGATATTGAAAAGCCACTGACACTATTGCTGTAAAGTTTCAATGGACAGCAGAATGTCAAGTTGCCTTTGAAAAATTTAAGGGGGCCTCAAAAACTAGTACTTAGTATTCATAGACTACTAAGAGGATTTTATTTTGTCTTGTGATACAAGCAACCAGGTGATGGGATGTGTTCTACGCAAAGAGGTGCAGGGTAAAGGACACACAGTCGCTTAAAGCATCATGCCAATTGAATAAGCCTGAGAACAATTACTAGATTTTTTTTGTTTTCTCAGTCATGCATGTTCTAATAGTTTAATGCAGCCCACCATGAGTTCCTCTCCTGTGCCAACTTCTTCATTTCGCTGTTGTCATTTCTGCTACTTCTCATTATTTTAGTCTTCCATCGATTTACTCTCAATCCATATTCTGTAGTCATTAGTCTGTTCGTTCAGTTCAGCAGATCCTGTAACTCCCTTTCACTTTCAACTGCCGATAGCAATGTCATCAGTGACAGTTGTCATTGTCATACTTTCACTATGAATTTCAATTCCACTCTCGAACCTCCGTTTTATTTTCATCACTGATTCTTCGATGAATAGATTGAATAATGGGGGCAGAAGGCTACATTCAACCTTTTTATTCCAACAACCACTTTCACTCACATTGTTCCCCTTAGCTCTTGTACGTATTTAATATTACCTGTCTTTTCCTATAGCTTAAGCCTATTTTTCTCAGAATTTTGAACATCGTGCACCATTTAACATTGTTGAACACTTTTTCAAGGTCGTGTTGATTCTTGCAGTTTTCGAAATTTTGTGGACGAAATCTTTTTCCGAAAATCATATGGTGTATCGTCAGACACATATTTTCTACATACCAACGTTCTGTTGCCACTTCCCCCCAATGATCTTACAATTTCTGATGGAATGTTACCTACCACATCTGCCTTACTTGATCTTAAATCTTCTAAAGCTCTTTTAAATTCTGGTTCTAATAGTGGTCCCTTATATCTTCTCTTAATACTTGTTTCTTCTTCTATAACATCATCAGCTAAGTCTTCTCCCTCACAGAGGTCTTCAGTGTACTCTTTCCACCCACATCTGCATTTAACGGTGGAATTTCGTTGCACTCTTAATGATACCATCTTTCCTTTTAATTTCACAGAAAGTTGTTTTGACTTTTCTATATGTTGAGCCAGTCTTTCAACAATCATTTCCTTTTCGATTTCACCACATTTTTCATATACCCATTTCACCTTATCTTCCATGCACTTATTTATTTATTTCCTAAGTGACGAGAAGTCCCGTATTACTGAATTGCCTTCAACATTTTTGTATTTCCCTCTTTCGTCGATGAGCTGGAGTTTTCTTCTGCTGCCCAAGTTTTCTTCGAAGTTGCCTTCCTTGTACCTATGTTTCTCACTTCAGTTTCTCTGATTGCCCCTTTTAGAGATTTCCATTCCTCTTCAACTGAATCGTCTACTGAGCTATTCATTATCGCAGAATCGATTGCCTCAGACAACTTCCAGTGTATCGCTTCATTCGTTAGTACTTCCGTAACCCATTGCTTTTCGTATTGATTCTTCCTGAC
Organism: Schistocerca cancellata; assembly: GCF_023864275.1. Classification (NCBI taxonomy): domain Eukaryota; kingdom Metazoa; phylum Arthropoda; class Insecta; order Orthoptera; family Acrididae; genus Schistocerca; species Schistocerca cancellata. The sequence goes on along the minus strand of NC_064628.1, from coordinate 166,790,146 downwards.
TAATCTCATAAACTTCAGCCACTCTTCATCTCTACTAAATTGTGATCTGATTCTGTATATGCTCCTGGGAATACCTTACAATCCAATATATGATTTGGAATCTCTGCCTGATCATGATGTAATCTAACTGAATTTTTGCGTATCTCCCAGCCTTTCACAAATATACCTCCTCATCTTGTGTGTCTTGAACAGAGCATTCGCTACTACTAGTTGAAATTTATGGTAGCACTCAATTAGTCTTTCTGCTCTGTAATTCCTACTGCCAAGAAAATATTCTCTTTCACCCCTTTCTTCTACTTCTTCCCCTACAACTGCATTCCAATCCCCCATGACAGATTTCTAAACCACACTATATGTAGATGGAGCCTTGGCATTTTCATTTCCAGATTTTCTAACTTCGCTACCATGTTCTAAATTCTGACATTCCACTCCCAGACTTGTAGAACGTTATCCTTCCATTGGTATTTCAATAATATCTCATGGACATGTCCCCCTTCACAGTCCCCTCCCAGAAATCTAAACGGGTGACTAGCCTGGAATTTTTTGATAAAGGAGAGATCATCATTACAATTCTTCAATTACAGGCCACGTGTCCTGTGGATACACAGTATCTGTCTCAATGCAGTGGTTTCCACTGTCTTCTGTATCCTCACATTGTTCATCATCGTTGATACTTCCACCTTTGGGGACAGTTTCCCACCCTAGAGGCAAGACAGTGGAATGAACATTTTTCCACTCCTCCACCCTCTTTGATAAGGTCATTGGCTGAATTCTTTTGTCCGATGTCTTCTGCCGCCATTGCTGATTATTTATATTCAAAATTTAAGCAGTGATGGAGTTCCAGCCTGGGACCAAGAGCGTTTTGATTGATAACCAAAGGCACTACCTGTATACCACTGAAACAGAAATGTTTAGTTTGATATAGGGTGTCACATGCTTCAGACGTTATATGTATGGGAAGAAATTCAAAGTATTAAAGCACAAGCATTAAAACAATTGTTAGGTTTAAAGAATCGATCGACTATGCTAAGCTTGTTATTGAAGCTAAGTCAGTTCAGCTTTGAAATAATCCACAAACTGGGTAAGAAACATGGTAGCACAGATGGACTGAGCAGGAAGACTGGCGTCATATGGATGATTCGTCATAATCTTTGGAATGGCAGGCGGTGCAAACCACTGATGTAGACGACAAGCTATTGAAAGTGCAGCCGCAGTTCGCCATTCATAGTGGATTGTTATGAACATCAATCAGGGTTGGGATAACCATTGTAGTGGCTGCTGCACTGTGAGGGGGAGTGTTAAAAGAAGCACATGATCTATTATCTGAACACAGATGATACAGGACAATGGATCACAGAGTAGCTGAGCGTTTTTGATGTGGGAGATGGAAACAGGATGTGCACCAGTATGTGAGAAATTGTGCACAATATGCAAACTTAACTCATAAACAAGTGCAACTTCAGAGGGTACCAAAGGCAACCAAACCATTCAAGATGACTGGAATGCACATCTTAGGTCCGTTTAGCCAGAGACCAATGGGAAAGCAACACCTTGTCAATATTGCAGATAACTTTTTGCTATATTTTGCAATGATCGCCATTCCAAATCAGCAGTCGAGCATACTAGTGCATGCAGTAGTAAAAAACTGGTTGTTGAAGATGGACATCCCTGAGATACTGATAACAAATGAAGACATCAGCCTCAGCTCAGATCTAATGCGACAGTTGTGCCGCCTGTTATGTACTTGTAAACTAAGAACTGGCCAGTTTCACCCATAGGATGACAGGAGGACTAAATGCATTGATCTAATAATCATTAAGATGCTGAGCTTTTGTGTTGTGATAGTTGTCTGCTCGTTTCCAATCTGTCACTAGTTGTACAGCCAGAGGTAAGTGCGTACCATGCTACCTACTGAAAAATGATGGAATGCACAGGCCACATATAGGAGGGGTGTCCACGTTGGACGTGGGGTGTGTGAGTATAGCTTGCGGTGTGTACTGTGCACTGGAGACAGCGGTCATATGTTTGTAAAAGAGGTAGTCCTGTTCAGGCCACTATGAGACTTGAGGGTGTCAACTGAAACTTTGTGCAGCAGTAACCAATGTTCATACTTGAGATGATGAGTGGCCAGTACACGAAAAGAAGAACATTTTGGTCATATTATATTGAATGATTGATTTATTTCATTTTATTACATTCAGATCAGGAGGAAGATATTGTGAGGGCCTGTACTTATTGTGGCTAGGGCTTACAGTGTGCTCTGTGGCTACAGATTACAAGGTACTTAAGTGCTGCTGTACTCTGCTCTCTTTAACTGAGATCAGTGCCTTGAACTCAGTTCTTTACGGAGATATCAGCTGCAGGTATTAGAAATTGAAGTGTCCATGCTACCAGTAGCGGCACATCGTAGACGCTTGGTATGCGCTACAGTGTGTTACTCAGAGCTTTTTGGTTTCCTTCACAGGACTTTTTTAAACCACCTGATTGATTTGTGGATAGTTGTTACAGCAGGTTTCGAACACATATGTTGTGCACCCTCCACAATTTACTGAACGCCTTTGGCCTTGACTACATTGTGAGATGTATGAACAGTTGTGTGGTATTATGGCGTGTAGGTGCACTGTTTGCTTAAGAAACATTTTTGTAAGTACCTATTTGGGGTAGATTTGTGGAGAGGTGTTTTCTATTGTTACTTGTAAGCTATCATGGTAAGTAAGGTTTAACTGATCAGCTCGTAGTGGTTTAAATATTAATGCGTGCAGCAGATATCAGCGTTATACACTAGAGGCCGCCTTCTGTGAGACTTAATAGGAATAACCAATTTATATTGCCGATACACGGTATTAATACTGGTTCATTATCAAACTGTCATCTAAACGCCTTGCCTATGGTATGGATGGATTACTAATGGAGTGAGAATAAGAAAACGGAGTGCTATTGAAGGATTGATCAACGCCTTTGGCAGTACACATACATGGCAATGGTGGGTATGTGGGTGGTGCTGCGGCAATTCCTTCATGAACTTACTGAGAAATTAGGCATGACAAATAGTATCGAATATCAGCTCCAATTAATGGGTTAAGTTTCTCTTAGGCAGTCTCCCTGCTTTCTGCCACTAACGAAAATGAAATGAAGGCGTTGCGCCATAAAGTAGAGAAAATGTTGGCCGAAGGTGTCATCTGCCCATCCATTTCACCTTACGCTCCCCACCCCCCCCCTTTTTTTTTTTTTTTAAGGAAGTCCAGCGGAAGAGGTGTTAGAATCGTTGTTGATTGTCGCGTTGAATGACAAATTGATACTTGAATCAGTCTCCTTGCGCAATCTGCACCATTGTTTCATTTGGTTTTGGAGGAGAAGATTGTTTACCGTCCTGGACTTCCACTAAGTCTATTATCAAATGCCGTGTGATGGAGGAATCAAAAGCGGCGTTTATTACGGACTGGAACCCTTAGGAATTTAACCGTATTCCATTCAAATTATCCATTGGTGCAGCAGTCCTTTCGATTCAGTTTCAGATGACATCAAGTTCCAGTTTCTTTATAATCAACCGGATGATGTACAACTACACTTTTTCAAAACATTCGGAGCAACTCCGCCAGGTATTGGCAAGGTTTGGGGTGGGGGGGGGGGGGAGATGGGGTTAACTGTGAAACCTTCAAAGTTAAATTAGTGCTGTCAGAGAATTCCTTTTATCGGTTGATAGGGTTCTTGTAGATCATTCACGGACTCACAATTTTGGTCGTCGTGTGTGGTGTTTCAAAAGTCTTCTCAGGAAACATCGCGTTTCATTACCGCTTGAGCGACGCCAGGTAAGAAATGTTTATATATATATATATATATATATATATATATATATATATATATATATATATATATATTTGTGGTATCTTAAGTGGAGACTTGTTATTTAAAAAGGTTTTGTTTCTTTTCTTTGATGCCGAGCGTGGCAGCAAATGATCCAGTGGGGACTCCAGACGCGGCGGACGACGAGAGCTAACCACTATTGCATCGTAGGCGACGGCAGGCGGCTGGAAGAACCGTTGAAACATCATGCTGACCATTATTAAAATATGTTTTATGTTTTTTTTATAAAAATGAAAAGGGAGATCAATGTGGAATGTGGAATGATAAAATTAGTAATTGGATGTCAATTGGTTATCAACTGTTAAATAAACTTCGAGTTGGAAGTTAAAACAGTCAGTTGACTCTGTTGTTACAACATACATCGTAAATATTACTTATGTATGAAACTTGCAAATTTTATTAAAATTCAGACTTCTTGAAGAGATTCTGGCAGAATTTTATCAGGAGTGTGGACGATCTTCAATAATTACCTAGTTCAATGTTTTATTAATTAGAAGTCGACACGTATTGACATTTTGAAAACAATCGATTCTGTGAAGTGTACTAAAATTCTGTTTTAAAACTTTATCGGCGATTGTGGTCAAGAAGATCGGTTTTAAAGTGGAATATTTCGTTAAATGAAAACAAGATTGATTCTTTAGTGACATTAATTAATTATTTAAGGAAAAATTAGGAGAATTTCATTTTATTCTGGCAAAGATATCAAGGAGTGTCAGACCGCACAACGAACATATAAAAACTCAGTGACTTTGTTGAACTGTCATTTTTTTTTTTTTTTTTACGATAAGACTTTTCTACAAAAGGGACTGGTGAATTTGGCTGCGTCTATCCTTATCTTCTAGGTTGAATCTGCTACAGCTTAATGTTTTTCTTTATCGATTTTTCAAGTACCTGGGAAAAGAACTTATAATTTGATCTGCGGCGGACCGTCTATATTGGATACACGGTTAGGCTGTTGTGAAGCCTGTTGGTTTGCAGATTGCCTTTCTTTCCCATGGTGCAGACATCGTTTCTGCGACAGGATCGGCGGTTCAGCTCATGTAGAACCAAAAAGAGAGCAGCTCGTTTACAAGTAGGATGGATTTTTTTCTCAAGTTCGCACTTAAATCCGCCGAGTTGTCGTCTCCGTCGAATTTATTGCGTAGGGATGGTCAAGAATTCAGATAGACCCAAAGAGAACAAGCTACCGTTGACGCTCTGAAGAGTGCTCTCAGTAACGCCTAGTAATGGCCTTCCCGAAATTTGATTCCCATTTATTTTACAAACAGATGCTTCAAATTCGGGAATAGCAGCCATGTTGTTACAAGTGCAGGACGGAAAACGTTGCCGTACTGCTTATGCGTCCCGCGCTTTAACGACCACAGAGGCCAAGTATTCGACCCACAAACTTGAGGCCCTCGCTGTGCCATCCAGGGCAAAAAGTTCGAATTTTACCTAGAGAAACTGACAACCTGGCTCTCCCCGTGAGGTGGGCGTAATGCGAGGTGGGCGGTGCACAGTTTTCAGTAAAGCAAACAAGGGACAGCGAAAATGTCGCTGTCGTTCTTAGCTGTATGTTTGAGTCTGACGATGAGGAAATACCGTTTCCACGAGTTTCGGACCAGGGGATTCACTATTGGCTGAGGTGCCTGTGTTGTTTGATTATTCTGGTCAGCAAGAAGTTTCCGACCAGGAGTTGTCACATATTAAACACCTCTTCAGTCTGGGCAGGAAGTGTCCGGGTACCAGCTTAAAAAGGGAATTTTGTGTTTACAAACCCTTGGCGATGGTGAGAGGAAAATTTGTTTTCCGCGAGGCCTCATTCCCATCGTCTTTAAATATTACCATCAGTCGCTGTTATGTGGACACTTAGGCATTTACAAAACCTTACACAAGATCAAGTAACATATGACCTTGTCCTCACTCTATAAAGGTATAAGGAGGATGGATGGGCAGTACCGAGAATATAAGTAGGCATAACAAGTTCGAGCTGTAAGAACAATCAGCTGCATACCACTCGTGTCGAACGTCTTATGGAATCCTGGTTAATTTAGAAGAATCCGCATCAGTTCTAACTATTTATTCAAATCATGACCGGTTTTGGGATATTAAAATCCCATCTTCAAGTGTGTGAAATTATTGTATTTGCTAAAGTATAACAGGAGGTCGGACCAGTCAGTGCAAGGGCTCCAAATAACTGCATCTTGGCGGAAACCATTCGCTGTCAGACAGCCGCACAGTATGAACGCCAATCAGTCGCGGGCAGTTTCCGCCAAGATGCAGTGAGTTGGAGCTCTTGCACTGACCGCATGTCACGCGTTACCAAGCACAGTAATTTCATATAACAGAAGATGGGATTATAAAATCTCAAATCTGGTCGTGGTTTGAGTAAATAATTAGTACAACTTAAGAGGATCTCTATAAATTAATTATCAAACTTTTCAGTTGGGTATGTACTACAAACCAAATCGTGTCGCATGGAATGTCTTTTCATTGATTACGTCGCCCCCTTCTCCGGACTCAGACTAGTTACCCCTATATTTCCGTTGCTTCATCTCGCGTTTTTTATGGATGATGCCGAGGGGGGAGGGGGGGCGGGATAATCGCGGGGCCCAACACTAAACACCTTTGTAAAATTATCTCGTTTTTTGGTCCTCCTGTCACTCTCATCAGCAATAATGCCACAGCCATCGCGTCTTGGGAGTTCCGTAGGTTTTGTTTTTTGTGTGGGTGCCATCACGCAATTACCACCCCCTATTACCCTCAACCGTCTTCTGTGAAAGCTGCAGTTAGTAATTATTACTCAGAGGCGCAGTCGAAGTGGGAACGTTCCCTCTCATCGTTGAATTTTACTTTTAACACAGCGAAGCACGTAACTCATCAACTTGTACCGGCGTCCTTAATGTTCGCCCATTCCGTAAGTTCGCTACCGTTCAACTTGTGGGAAGACGCAGCCTTGCTTCCTCATCAAGAGACTCTCGAGGGAGGGCGAGAACGAACACTGCGAGGTCCCATCAAAGGAAAGGGGTGCGCTGCACCAGAGGGTGACGGTCTGCCAATTTCATGGTAGGAGGTATAGTCTACGTTCGCAACGTTGGAGCTCGTGACGAACGGGGCAAGGCATGGAAAAAGTTTACACCACGTTTCGTGGCTCTGTGATGCACCCTTGAGATCCCCACTCCGGTCACGCTGCCAGTGAAGGACGAGGCATCCGACAGTTTGCAAAGGAGACACGTAAGTCTTGCTAAACTTGCTAATACTAAGTGATATGTTTTTCTTTTCCCTTACTGATCTGCCTCCCCCCTCCCCCCCACCGGGGATTTCAGTTTCAGGGGGAGGATGAGCGTTCGATGGCTTTCCCCAGCCATTCGTCTAGGGCCTGACTGGTTGTGTCCTCTAACTATGTACAAAACTTTATTAGCTGATCCCCTTACCTTTTACGTGTATACCTCTATCTCTTGTCACTTTTTAAAGAGTGTTTTCGCTACCATTATCTGAAATTTATTGCAGAACTTCAGTGGGTTTTTTCCTCACTTATTCCTACAACTGAACCACATTCTCTCGTTACTCTGTGTTTTATTCCCCTTTCTGACTGCAGCAGTCCAATTACCCATGGTCGTTAGATTCTAATCGCCCTTTAGATACTAAATTACGAGTTACACGTGCTCCTATACTTTCTCTATCTCTTTATTTACTTCTTGTGACCTCGGCATACATACCTGAATAGTTATTGTTTTCATTGGTTTACTGTCGATTCTGATGAGAATAATGATATGACTCAACCGTTCAGTCTCTGCCCTGCCTTCCTTTTCATGACGAATCCTATCCCATTACACTATTTTCTACTGATGTTGAAATTACTCTTCATCCGTCTGATCAGAAATTCATACATTAGGTCCGTTTTACTTACTGAGCCCCACTAGACCTTCACTGAGACTTTGATTTCTCGTTTCAAATTTTTTACCTTAGGCTCCACATTCAGTTTTCTGTCATTCCATGCACCGACAGTTAGATATTCTCACATTCGTTGATTATTTAATGTTTCTTCTAAATATCACCTCCACCTTGGTAGCCCAATCCTAGAGATGCAAATGGGAGCTTATTCGCAATCTTTTGCTAATGAAGAGATCATTACGACACTTTTTCAGTTGTAGCCACATGTGCTGAGGATAAAAATTTTTATTTTAATTTATTTATTTGTTTGGGTCACCAGTCTCCTGACTGGTTGGATGCGGCCCGCCGCTAATTCCTCTCCCGTGCTAACCTCTTCATCTCAGAGTAGCATTTGCAACCTACATGCTAAACTATTTGCTGGACGTATTTCAGTTTCTGTCTTCCTCCACAGTTTTTGCCCTCTACAGCTCCCTCTAGCACCATGGAAGCCATTCCCTCATGTCTTAACAGATGTGCTATCATCCTGTCCCTTCCCCTTCTCAGTACTTTCCACATACTCCTTTCTTCTCCCAATCTGCACATAACCTCCTCATTCCTCACCTTTACAGTCCACCTAGTTTACAACATTAGCCTGTAGCACCACATCTCAAATGCATCGAGTCTCTTCTGTTCCGGTTTTCCCACAGTCCATGTTTCACTACCGTAGAATGCTATACTCCAGATGTACATTCTAAGAAGTTTCCACTTCAAATTAAGGCCTATGATTGATACTAGCAGACTTTTCTTGGCTAGGAATGCCCTTTTTGTCATCGCTAGTCTGCTTTTAATGTTCTACTTGTTTCGTTCGTTATTGGCTATTTTACTGCCTAGGCAGCAGAATAATCCTTAACTACATCTGCTTCATGACTATCAGTCCTGACGCTAAGTTTATCATTGTTCTCATTTCTGCTACTTCTCATTACTTTCGTCTTTCTTCGATTTACTCTTAATCCATATTCTGTATTCATTAGATCGTTTGATTACAGTACAAATACTTGGTGATTCTCAGATCTCCTTCCTCCATTTCAATAGTTCTCAAAGTCTCCATAAATGGGTGGTGTTTTACTCTATCAAAAGCCTTCTAGTAATCTTGCATAACTACTGCAGACTAATCCGTCTGAACCTGTTTACTTTATTAATGTCTTGGTATGATTCTACAATTCTTAACCTCGAACATCTCCTTCCATTACGAAGTTGACGATTTCTTATGATGTGCCCCAACAATCGACAAGTTGTGCCATAAATTCCTTGTTTCCCCACCTAGTTTCCGTAGCTCTTCATTAGTTAAGAACGTAAATCTCTCTCATGATTGTACCTGTGAATAAACAGTTTTGACAATTTATCAGTCACAATGTTGCACTGTGGCTCTTTTCCGTGTTATATTTTACAAGTTCCCAGAGTCTTTCCTGACTACCAAGCTTCCAATTCAGCGCAACATGTAAGCGCAATGATCATGTCGAATCAGAGATAAGACTGAGGCAATAGCTGACGTTCCTCTCTTCTTATCGCAGTGGGAAAGCCGCAGTAGGAGGAAACAAGCGTGTCGACAGCTTGTCAGAAGCGCTGGCCCAGGCCACTCAGCAGCGTGGCCTGTGACCCGCCCGCACCAGGGCAACAGCGAAGAGCAGCGCGGGGAAGCACCGGTCCACCCAGCAACGTAAAACCTCTGCTGCATTCTTGCACCCTCTTCACCGTAGAATAAACTCAACTGATTTCCCCTTCGGCCAGACTAACAGAAGAACCAGAATCCGAATCACGTGAATATTCTAAGAATGTACAAAAATTAAATCTTCAGCAAAGAACCATACAATTATACAGTCATGTTGTAACACAATTGTCATGCAACTTAACATCCGTAAATAACAGTGTATATGTTCGTTTGTTCAAAATCTTAAACCTCCGAAAGCTGTTTGCCATTTCTTCGAAATTTCAATGCACCGTTGCATTCGAATACGCGCTCGTTTTTTTATGCCTACTGGAGAACCGTATTGTATGTATATATAGATACCCATTGTATATACGCCACATTATGACGCTCCAGTAGGTATAAAGAAACAGGCGCATATTCGAATGCAACGTTCTGTCAAAATATCAAAGGAATCGTTGAAGATCTTTCGGAGATTTACGATTTACGATTTTGAACGAACAAACATTTTACAAATATTCAAGTAAATAAAAATATAAATGTTCGTGCGTGTGTTCAAAAGCTTAAATCCTTCTTCACCGATTGCTTCGTTCCAGTAGGTATAGAAAACCCTGCGCTATTCGAATGTAAGGTTGCATCATAATCGAATACGTTAGTATTTTTATATACCTTTTTCTTAAATATATCTTCCCCCTTATCTTGAGGCCTTAGTCCCGCTGCAATACAGGGTCGGCCTGCCTTTTTTCTTACATATGTGTGACATATAAATAAAAATACACTATATAAAGTGGAAACGTTATTACCAGAAAGCGGAAAGAAGGAGATAAGAAGGGAGAGGAACCAGGCGGAGATTGAGGGAGGAGAGGAGGAGTCGATGGACAAAGAGGTGGGAGATAGAGGGGGAGGCGGAAGAAGGTGGACTGAGAAAGGGGCGAGGAGATGATGGACGGAGAGAGAGGATGGTGGAGAAGGTGGACAAAGAGAGGGGAAGGAGGAGATGGACAGGGATAGCTGGGGGAGAAGGAGAATAGGACTGTGCGCTTTCCATTTTCTTCCCTTACTGTTAACCAAACTGAGCCACAGCAACGAGTAATAATATGAAATAAATTTGTGTTTCGTGGCCTGTGACAGACCCATTCACAGAAACAAAACGCAAAACTTCGTTTCTCTTTGACCCAAGAAGGGCTCTGTGTTGCAGAACAGTTCAAGACGTGCACTGCTTCCAAATACTGGCAGCAGGCATCGTCGGTATGTTAAAGTTCGATTGTGCATTTTAACTTTCGGCATATGGTACAGAGTTTAGAGTGGCTGAAGCTAATCGCTAGTATCATATTCGGACCTATTATTCTCCTAGTCTAGTGTGGTCGAAAACATCCCACAAAACCGCTGACCTCCCTTTTTCCTGAAGTGTAAGAGTCCGTTTGCTAGATTTCAAATGGCTCTGAGCACTATGGGACTTAACATCTGAGGTCATCAGTCACCTAGAACATATAACAACTTAAACCTAGCTAACCTAAGGACAACACAGACATCCATGCCCATGGCAGGATTCGAACCTGCGACCGTAGCGGTTGCGCGGTCCCAGACTGAAGCGCCTAGAACCGCTCGGCCACATCGGACGGCTTGCTAGATTTACTCAGCTACATTCACAATAACTTACCAAATATTGCAGGTACAGCGAAATTAGAGTTTTAAATAACATGAAAAATGGGGATCTAATCTTTTGCATTGTAGGCATTTATTCTAAATTCACTGCACAACTATCAAAGCAAAAAGAAAGAGGGATAGAAGTAAATGACAATAGTAACTTCAGCAGGTCACCGTGGCTACTGATGTTCTGTATTAATGACCTGGCACACAAAATTAATAGTAACTTTAGTAACCTCAGGTATTTGCCAGATGAAGCAGTAATCTATAACGAAGCAATATATGAAAGAAACAGCACAAATATTTAAATATTGATCAGATAAAGTATAACAACTTTCTGCAAATGTTCAAAAAAAGTAATTTTTTGTACTTCACAAAACCCAAACGCGTAGTGTCCCGTAACTGCATCACTGAGTCAAAACCGGAAACAGTCAACTCATATAAATATCTGGCCGTAACTATTTATTGAGACACGAACTGGAACTATCACACAGGTTTAATCAAACGTAAAGCAACTGACAGACTTCAGTTCATTGGCAGGATACAGGGAGAAGGCAGGCACCCTACCTAAGAAATTGCTTACGAAGTTCTCGTATGACCGAGCTCAAAGTACTGCTCAAGTGTGTGGGGCAATACCAAATAGGACTAACAGCGGATACGGTACTGAATGAGGTGTATGAAAAGAAGGGCAGCAGGGTCGTGACAAGTTTGTTCACATCGTCACGGAGATACTGGGAAACCTGAACTACCAGACGCTTGAAGATACACTATGTGATCCGGACACGTATTAGTGGGGTGTCTCGACTTTTAGATTTCAGTTAGATGTCAGTGGAGGAGCGGCATGTAGTTCTTCCTTAAGAGCCGAAAATAGAGAAGTGACGTTAAACTCTGGGGTCTGGAGCGAAGTCGACGTCCTGACCCGTCCCAAAGTTGTTACATTGTGTTTAGGTCGGGACTCTGCGCAGATCGGTCTATTTCAGAAATGATTTTGTCCACAAACCTCATAAATGCTGCTTTATGATAGGATGCCCTGTCATGATGACACAGTCATTACCTGCGAAATATTCCTCTGCTGTAGGCATTACGCAATGCTGTAAAGTATGTTCATATTCTGCCGCATTTAGAGGCTTCTTGAACGCAAGAATGGAACCACACTCGTTAACTATGAAAACGCCTCCACAGCGAAAGACCACCTCCTCCGTACTTCACAGTTGGCACTACACACGATGACAGGCAACATGCTACAGGGATTCGCAAAACCCAAACCCATCCACTGGATTGCCACAGCCTTCATTCGTTTCCAGTCATCCAATGTCCAGAGGCCTCGCTCTTTACTCCACCTAAAGCGTCGCTTAGCATTGGCTGCATAAATGCGTAGCTTATGAGGAGTTGCTCGACCGTTGTACCACACGATGTACTAGCTGAACTGTTGACGGCATCTGAGTGCTGTCTGGTTCCTTCCGCTGATATCACGATTTTTTATAACCGCCCTCCGCAACGCACTACGTTCGCTGTCCGTCAGAACAGCAGCTCTGCTTGATATTGGTTAAAAAAAATAAAAGGAAAATAAAAATCAGCAATCGAGTTAGGTGGCTTTAGAAGCTTTGATATGTTCGTGATGGGTTCTTTACCCAGGTGACATCTACATCTACATCCATACTCCGCAAGCCACCTGACGGTGTGTGGGGGACTGTAGCTTGTGTACCCCTGTTCCCTTCTGTTCCATTCTCGTATTGTTCATCGAGTTAGGTGGCTTTAGAAGCTTTGATATGTTCGTGATGGGTTCTTTACCCAGGTGACATCTACATCTACATCCATACTCCGCAAGCCACCTGACGGTGTGTGGGGGACTGTACCTTGTGTACCCCTGTTCCCTTCTGTTCCATTCTCGTATTGTTCATGGAAAGAATGATTGTCGGTATGCCTCAGTGTGGGCTCTAATCTATCTGATTCTATGCTCACGGTCTCTTCGCGAGATATACGTAGAGGGAGCAATATACTGCTTGACTCCTCGGTGAAGGTATGTTCTCGAAACTTCAACAAAAGCCCGTACGTTGCTACTGAGCGTCTCTCTTACAGAGTCTTCCACTGGAGTTTATCTATCATCTCCGTAACGCATTCGGTATTACTAAATGATCCTGTAACGAAGCGCGCTGCTCTCCGTTGGATCTTCTCTATCTCTTCTATCAACCCTATCTGGTACGGATCCCACACTGCTGAATAGTATTCAAGCAGTGGGCGAACATGCGTACTGTAACCTACTTCCTTTGTTTTCGGATTGCATTTCCTTAGGATTCTTCCAATGAATCTCAGTCTGTCATCTGCTTTACCGACGATTAATTTTATATGGTCATTCCATTTTAAATCACTCCTATTGCCTACTCCCAGATAATTCATGGAATTAACTGCTTCCAGTTGCTGACCTGCTATTTTGTAGCTAAATGATAAGGGATCTTTCTTTCTATGTATTCGCACCACATTACGCTTGTCTACATTGAGATCAGTTGCCATTCCCTGCACCACGCGTCAATTCGCTGCAGGTCCTCCTGCATTTCAGTACAATTTTCCATTGTTATAACCTCTCCATATATTACAGCATCATGCGCAGAAAGCCTCAGTGAACTTCCGATGTTATCCACAATGTCATTTATATGTATATTGTGAATAGCAACGGTCCTACGACTCTCCCCCTGCGGCACACCTGAAATCACTCTTACTTCGGAAGATTCTCTCCATTGAGAATAACATGCTGCGTTCTGTTATCTAGGAACTCTTCAATCCAATCACACAATTGGTCTGATAGTCAATATGCTCTTACTTTGTTCATTAAACGACTGTGGGGAACTGTATCAAACGCCTTGCGGAAGTCAATAAACACGGCATCTACCAGGGAACCCGTGTCTATGGCCCTCCGAATCTCGTGGACGAATAGCGCGAGCTGGGTTTCACATGATCGTCTTTTTCGAAACCCATGCTGACTCCTACAGAGTAGATTTCTAGTCTCCAGCAAAGTCATTATACTCGAACATAATACGTGTTCCAAAATTCTATAACTGATCGACGTTAGAGATATAGGTCTACAGTTCTGAACATCTGTTCGACGTCCCTTCGTGAAAACGGGGATGACCTGTGCCCTTTTCCAATCTTTTGGAACGCTACGCTCTTCTAGAGACCTACGGTACACCGCCGCAAGAAGGTTATCCAGTAATTAGTCCACGTTCTAAGTCACTGAGCTCTCCCGACTGGCCTCTTCTGCTGTTGACGGCTTCTCTGCTGACGACAACCCGACATCCCCGGCCTCCACTTATGCTGGAGGGCTCGCCTTTCGTCATGTCTTGAAGTAAATTCCGCATTCCACGGAAGTGTCCGAATACTTTTGGATCAGTCAGGGTAGCTGCCGACAGGCCAACGAAAGCCTGTTTACAAAACCTCCAAAAAAAAAAAAAAAAAAAAAAACAATGGTGGAAATGGCTCTGAGCACTATGGGACTTAACTTCTAAGGTCATCAGTCCCCTAGAACTTAGAACTACACTCCTGGAAATTGAAATAAGAACACCGTGAATTCATTGTCCCAGGAAGGGGAAACTTTATTGACACATTCCTGGGGTCAGATACATCACATGATCACACTGACAGAACCACAGGCACATAGACACAGGCAACAGAGCATGCACAATGTCGGCACTAGTACAGTGTATATCCACCTTTCGCAGCAATGCAGGCTGCTATTCTCCCATGGAGACGATCGTAGAGATGCTGCATGTAGTCCTGTGGAACGGCTTGCCATGCCATTTCCACCTGGCGCTTCAGTTGGACCAGCGTTCGTGCTGGACGTGCAGACCGCGTGAGACGACGCTTCATCCAGTCCCAAACATGCTCAATGGGGGACAAATCCGGAGATCTTGCTGGCCAGGGTAGTTGACTTACACCTTGTAGAGCACGCTGGGTGGCACGGGATACATGCGGACGTGCATTGTCCTGTTGGAACAGCAAGTTCCCTTGCCGGTCTAGGAATGGTAGAACGATGGGTTCGATGACGGTTTGGATGTACCGTGCACTATTCAGTGTCCCCTCGACGATCACCAGTGGTGTACGGCCAGTGTAGGAGATCGCTCCCCACACCATGATGCCGGGTGTTGGCCCTGTGTGCCTCGGTCGTATGCAGTCCTGATTGTGGCGCTCACCTGCACGGCACCAAACACGCATACGACCATCATTGGCACCAAGGCAGAAGCGACTCTCATCGCTGAAGACGACACGTCTCCATTCGTCCCTCCATTCACGCCTGTCGCGACACCACTGGAGGCGGGCTGCACGATGTTGGGGCGTGAGCGGAAGACGGCCTAACGGTGTGCGGGACCGTAGCCCAGCTTCATGGAGACGGTTACGAATGGTCCTCGCCGATACCCCAGGAGCAACAGTGTCCCTAATTTGCTGGGAAGTGGCGTTGCGGTCCCCTACGGCACTGCATAGGATCCTACGGTCTTGGCGTGCATCCGTGCGTCGCTGCGGTCCGGTCCCAGGTCGACGGGCACGTGCACCTTCCGCCGACCACTGGCGACAACATCGATGTACTGTGGAGACCTCACGCCTCACGTGTTGAGCAATTCGGCGGTACGTCCACCCGGCCTCCCGCATGCCCACTATACGCCCTCGCTCAAAGTCCGTCAACTGCACATACGGTTGACGTCCACGCTGTCGCGGCATGCTACCAGTGTTAAAGACTGCGATGGAGCTCCGTATGCCACGGCAAACTGGCTGACACTGACGGCGGCGGTGCAGAAATGCTGCGCAGCTAGCGCCATTCGACGGCCAACACCGCGGTTCCTGGTGTGTCCGCTGTGCCGTGCGTGTGATCATTGCTTGTACAGCCCTCTCGCAGTGTCCGGAGCAAGTATGGTGGGTCTGACACACCGGTGTCAATGTGTTCTTTTTTCCATTTCCAGGAGTGTACTTAAACCTAACTAACCTAAGGACATCACACACATCCATGCCCGAGGCAGGATTCGAACCTGCGACCGTAGCGGCCGCGCGGTCCCAGACGGTAGCGCCTAGAACCCCTCGGCCACATTAGCCGGCCAAAACTTCCAGAAACAATATTAAATGTATGTAACTCCATCTTTTGGTGGAGTATGAGAGTGTGGCTGTTCAATGTTCAATAAAAACATTACCAATCGGCGTTATATTGGTTTATTTCTTGTAACGTCGAAACTGGTTTCCTAGAAATAAACGTATATAACGGCGATTGGTACTGTTTTTATTGA
Organism: Schistocerca cancellata; assembly: GCF_023864275.1. Lineage (NCBI taxonomy): Eukaryota > Metazoa > Arthropoda > Insecta > Orthoptera > Acrididae > Schistocerca > Schistocerca cancellata. The sequence continues at coordinate 166,773,814 of NC_064628.1, read as the reverse complement.
GTATTAAATGTGTCTGACATCGTGTCAGCTGCTGGGGGCTGTCTAACATGTTGTATTACTCCGAAGTGTTAGGCACGCCAAGATCGCTTGTAAATATTTTTGTTGATAGCTGGTTTCGGCAGATATGTGCTGATATCATCACATCTTGTAACACATTAGCAGAAGTTTGTGTAAATCATGATGTTCTGTTACTGTGTTACAAAATCCGATGATGACAGCACAGGTTTGTAATCAATAAAACTATTTACAAGCGATCTCGCCGCACTTGACATCTCATAATAACATAAATAGTGTTAAGTGAGCAATCCGGAAATAAAGTACAATCCCCTACTTCCGTAGTGATGGTGAAGACAACATTAGACTGACTACAGTGTTACAAAGGCAAGTAACCAAGCATTTTCTCACGCTCCAGGCGCAAATGAAATGAGAAGATATCCTATTACGTGAAAGAATGGTAAGTACCGCCTGCTAAGCTTTTCGCACTGGTTTGCTTAAAATAAATGTAAATGTAAAGTTTTACGTTTGTACTTAATTACTTAATCAGCACTGAAATGTCAGAGTAACTGGTATACGCATGCGTATTCAAATACAGAGATACGTAAACAGGCAGGATACGGCGCTGCGGTCAGCAACGCCTATATAGTACAACAGATATCTGGCACAGTTGTCAGATCGGTTACTGCTGCAACAATGGTAGGTTATCAAAATTCAATTGAGTCTGAGCGTGGTGTTACAGTCGACGCACGAGCGATGGGACACATCGTCTCCGACTAAGCGAAGAAGTGGGACTTCTGCCATACGACTACTTCACGAGTGTACCGTGAATATCAGGAATCCGGTAAAATACCAGATCTCCGACATTGCTGCGGGCGGAAAAAGATCCTACAAGAACGGAACCAAAGGGGACTAAAGACAATCGTTCAACGTGAGGAGTGCAACCCTTCCGCAAATTTCTGCAGATTTCACTGCTGGCTATCAACAAGTGTCAGCGTAAGGACCATTCTACGGGACATCACTGATATGGGACTTCAGAGCTGAAAGTCCACTCGTGTACCCTTGATGACTGCACGACACGAAGCTTAACGCCTCGCCTGGGCCAGCAAACACAGCCATGGCACTGTTGATGACTGGAAACATGTTGGCTGGTCGGATGAGTCTTGTTTCAAATTGTATCGAGTGGATGCACATGTACGGGTATGGAGACAACCTCATGAATCCATGGACCCTGCATGTCAGCAGGGGACTGTTGAGGCTAGTGGAGGCTCTGTAACGGTGTGGAGCGTGTGAAATTGATGTGATATGGGACCCCTGGTACGTCTAGATACGTCTAGATACACCTCCGACAGGTGACACGTACGGAAGCATCGTTTATGATCACATGCATCCATTCATGTCCATTGTGCATTCCGACGGACTTGGTCAATTCCAGCAGGATAATGCGACATCCCACACATCCAGAATTGCTATAGAATGGCTCCAGGAACGCTCTTCTGAGTTTAAACATTTCCGCTGGCCACCAGACTCCCCAGACATGAACTTGATTGAGCAAATCTGGGATGTTAAAGAATATTGAATGCGTCCCGATATTAAAACTTTCACTTAATCTATAATAGTAATATTGGAGCTATAATCACGAGCTTTATAGACTTTTTATTTTTCTTGTGCATTAAACGTGGTTTCTCTCAGGGTACGTGTCTTTTCTATATGACTGCTTCCAATGGAATTTGTAAAATGATGATCGAATGATACAAAGGTAGGAAATTTCATGTGATTGTCAGCTTATATAACCAGAATCTCTCAGGAAAAATAAACTAATAAATCTCTTGAATAAAAATAAAAAAGAAATACCTCAGTTAAGCACAGTTCGGATCCAGAGTAGTTAACCTACAGAGTAAGCCACTATAGATGCATTAGACAAGAATGTAAGTGTCACAGATCTATTTTTAGACTTTTAAGAGGTCTTTGATACTGTAGACCACAAAAAACTACTAAAATCTTTAGGGATAAGGAGACTGAGAATGACTGATTCCCATCAAATGTCAACAACGGGATATGAAAGCTAGCGATATAACAGGTCTCAAATAAAACACTTACCAGAGCCCAAGGCTATTAACACAGGAGTTCATCAGGGCAACATCATAGGACCAATATTGTTTGATATACATAAATGACTTCCCCATCAACGATAAACATGGGAAAACTTGTCATCACAGATAAAACATCAGAACTCTAAATATAGAAAGCAAATGAAACCCTGAAGATTATTTTAATTGGTGATCATGCAATAAACTTACACTCTGATCAAAGGAGAAAAATAATTCCGTAAAATTAAATGGAGGTGAAAATTTCGTATTGTACAGTAAATACAATTTTTTTAAATGTATCCCACAGGTGAGGTTCAACAGCCGAAAGTATTTCGTAAAATGCATTTTAAACATCAGACGTATATTTGTCCTATAAGTCATCACCCTGGATGATGTTTAGTAGCCTAAACCGGTAGATGACTAATGGGACAAATAAACATTTCATGATTAAATGCGTTTTATATAAAGAAAACAAAAGTTTTAGCAATTAGTAATGACTTTCAGTTGATGTGGAATGAACACACACATGTACTGGCAAAGGAAATATTATCAGCATGCTATGACCTTAGATTCCTGCCATTAGAATGTACCGAAAAGGGGCATTACAATAACAACTGAAATTAGTAACTGAGCTGCCTGCAAAGACATGTTTAAACAGGTGGTTATTCTAGCTGCATCATGTGAGTAAATTTACTAATACCAAAAACAACGTAACCAATTCTCTCACAGACAGCACCATTCATGATCACAGAACAGGTGCTAGACTAAACTTAAAGTTACCAAAAGTAAACAAACAGAAACAGAAAATAGCATTTTCTTCAAGTGAATACAATTGTGTAATAAGAAGCCCAAGAAATTTAAAAACAAAATTGAAGTCCAAGTAGCCAAAAACTTAATTAAAGCGCACATCTAGAATCATATCACAAAGTCAAAGAGTTTTTAGACAATGCAAGGCAGGGATTGGTAAGAAATTATTTTATTTAATAATAAACTACTATCATTCTACAGTAAAGTGATTTTTCTGTAAAATTCTATGCTTGAGACCTGCGGCTCTCCCATAATCTTGGCCTTAATTTATCATTCACTGTGGCGAAGTGATGACTCAGCTTTGTCAGACGGACCAAGAGGACGCCGCAATGAATACACTGAGTGGTGGAAGGGCCATCAAGGTTCTGACGCCATCCAAGCGTGTGTGTGTGTGTGTGTGTGTGTGTGTGTGTGTGTGTGTGTGTGTGTGGTGTATGTTTTTGTCTATTTATGGAATAGTGACAGTCGTCATTGACGAGTAGCATTAAATAGTGTTAAGGTATTTTTTGACAAGATAATGTTAGGCCCCCACTATTTGCATAAATTATACTTTTTTTAAACATGTAGTTTCCTTTTCGAATTAAGATGACGTGTATGGTATCATTTAGCAATTGATCTATGTTTGGATAAACATTTAATTAACTTACTATTTCACCGAAACCTGTTGTAACGCTGTTATTAATTTTGTTCCGAAGACTTTCATAGTATTCATCAGCAAGTGTTTCACTCCTTGCTAGGATATTTCTAAGATTATATTATACGTTCCAAATAGCACTCTCCCTCAAGTCGACCTTTTTGATTTCCTTACATTGACTCTATGTCTTATCCACAGTCAATGAAAAGAACACAAAAATTAGTTACTTTGTTTTCAAAACGGACAAACGCTACTGAGAAATTGGTTTCTGCACTTGCTTTTCATTAATCCAAAAATTATATCGTCACAGTTAATGTAGTTAATGTTTCAAGTAAAACAGACAGTTCTCTTTCTCTGGCATTCTTGTGTTATGAGTCATTTCATGAACCTGTGAACGCTTTTTTCAATACCACGTTTTTCATGTTTTCATCGATGTCCTTCACACATATCACCCTCAAGGGAAGAGTGACCACATTTGAATTCATCTGCATAAATATTGAGAGAACGATTGCCGTAAATTCTTCCTCAGTAACAAAATAGCGTTCTTTCAGCATTTTGTTTTGCTGTGTTACACCAGTTGTTTCGCCTCATAAGCGGTAATCGTTTAGTTGATGTTTATTCTTGAAAAGAGGTTATCTGAAACAGTGACGACAAAGAGCTATAAGAAATGAGCAACCAGGACGCTATCTTTGGAAGACGGTGACAGTTTTCTTCCAGTAAACAGCGTTTCAGGACAGTTAGAAGTTTCGTGGAATGTTCCGTAAGCCTTTCGTCTCGGTCCGCGGTGTGTTTCTTATCGTTATATTGTTCCCCTGAACAAGCCCAGAAGTTATCTGCAGAGAGATGATGGATGTTTTAAATTTCTTTCTTATTTCAGCATCATACTAGAGTGTGCCGAAATGTATGAATATTAATGGTATTAGGTCATCAGCATCCTTACCCAATATCAGAAATGTATTTAGTGTATGCAAGCACTATGACCTCAAGCTGAAGACATTTCGCAGTCTTCTCTAGCATCGCTGAGAGTACTCAGCCACGAGTGAATGGTAGATGTGAAGGACACTTCACATAGTTAGTATACAGGCTGATTCTTAGTTTAAAAACCCCTCAAGACGCAGCTGCGACAAGTAATTTAAAACACATGGGGCCACAGATATTTAGAAATACCCCAAAAGTGGATGACAAATGTTGAACATCAGATGTCACCAGATTACGTTCTTCACCGCATGTGCTCCGACTGGGCTTGTTGATCCTACCCTTGCAGATAGGGAGCAGTGCTAAACATCGCTTCGCTAGGCTACTCTGTTTTCGAACACTGTTTTTAAATGTGATCTATTGTAAACGTAGAAGTTACAACATTATTTTCCTCGCTGCAACAAAGCAAAAGTTATTCTCCAAGTTTGTATTCCTTTCCTTTGGTGCCTATTGTTTTTGTTTACTGACGTTCTTTTGTAAAGAACACGAAGGTCGTGTACTGCTAGCGATGGAATTCGGAAGCTTATACTTATTTACTTGTGACGCAATACGGTGGGTATTTGTTAAACTGTATTTTACAAGTAACCAGCGGAGACCTCGAGACCGGTAAATAAAATAGTAAGTCCCATATCAAAAAGACCGGTATATTTGTAACGGCAATAAAAACTAAACGAGCAGCGATAGAAATACACCGTTTGTTGCAATATGCTTGGGACAACAGTACATTTTCAGGCAGACAAACTTTCGAAATTACAGTAGTTACAATTTTGAACAACAGATGGCGCTGCGGTCTGGGAAACTCTATAGTACGATATTTTCCACATATCCACCATGCGTAGCAATAATATGGCGTAGTCTCTGAATGAAATTACCCGAAACAACGTGTCTGGCGGAATGGCTTCACATGCAGATGAGATGTACTGCTTCAGCTGTTCAATTGTTTCTGGATTCTGGCGGTACACCTGGTCTTTCAAGTGTCCCCACAGAAAGAAGTCACAGGGGTTCATGTCTGGCGAATAGGGAGGCCAATCCACGCCGCCTCCTGTTATGTTTCGGATAGCCCAAAGCAATCACACGATCGTCGAAATATTCATTCAGGAAATTAAAGACGTCGGCCGTGCGATGTGGTCGGGCACCATCTTGCATAAACCACGAGGTGTACGCAGTGTCGTCTAAGGCAGTTTGTACCGCCACAAATTCACGAAGAATGTCCAGATAGCGTGATGCAGTAATCGCTTCGGATCTGAAAAATGGGCCAATGATTCCTTTGGAAGAAATGGCGGCCCAGACCAGTACTTTTTGAGGATGCAGGGACGATGGGACTGCAACATGGGGCTTTTCGGTTCCCCATATGCGCCAGTTCTGTTTATTGACGAAGCCGTCCAGGTAAAAATAAGCTTCGTCAGTAAACCAAATGCTGCCCACATGCATATCGCCGTCATCAATCCTGTGCACTATATCGTTAGCGAATGTCTCTCGTGCAGCAATGGTAGCGGCGCTGAGGGGTTGCCGCGTTTGAATTTTGTATGGATAGAGGTGTAAACTCTGGCGCATGAGACGATACGTGGACGTTGGCGTCATTTGGACCGCAGCTGCAACACGGCGAACGGAAACCCGAGGCCGTTGTTGGATCACCTGCTGCACTAGTTGCGCGTTGCCCTCTGTGGTTGCCGTACGCGGTCGCCCTACCTTTCCAGCAAGTTCATCCGTCACGTTCCCAGTCCGTTGAAATTTTTCAAACAGATCCTTTATTGTATCGCTTTTCGGTCCTTTGGTTACATTAAACCTCCGTTGAAAACTTCGTCTTGTTGCAACAACACTGTGTTCTAGGCGGTGGAATTCCAACACCAGAAAAATCCTCTGTTCTAAGGAATAAACCATATTGTCTACAGCACACTTGCACGTTGTGAACAGCACACACTTACAGCAGAAAGACGACGTACAGAATGGCGCACCCACAGACTGCGTTGTCGTCTATATCTTGCACATCACTTGCAGCGCCATCTGTTGTTGAAAATTGTAACTACTGTAATTTCGAAAGTTTGTCCGCCTGAAAATGTACTGTTGTCCCAAGCATATTGCAACAAACGGTGTATTTCTATCGCTGCTCGTTTAGTTTTTATTGCCGTTTCAAATATACTGGTCATTTTTGAAACACCCTGTAAATGTAAAAACATAACTGCCTAATGCAGGGAAAAAAAGTACTAACCACCAGAAGTAAGACTCAAACTCTGAGCACCACGCACCAAAGTCGCGCATGTAGACCCGGACCCACATCGACGTCTGGACTTGCCTTGACTTTGGTTGGGATGGACACTTTCGATCGATCGATAGGCTCCAGCACTGCACGTGCGGCAAGGAACGTCATCAGGTGACGTCATGTATTCAACATTTGAGATCCACTTTTATGGTATTTCACGACATTTCGCCTCCCCATGTGTCTTATATTAAATTACTTGTCTCAGTCATTTACCACTCTTCGAAGGTTTTTAAACTTAATGAGAATCAACCCATATAAAGTAATGTTCTCTTGTCAGCAATCTCTAGAACATGTGCCAATTTAAATGTTAGGGGAGACAGTTAACTCCTCTAGCTCAAACATCCGGGGAGCGGCGATAGTGCAGCCTCTACTAACACCACCGGCAACGGCCTTGCCGCAGTGAATACACGGGTTCCCGTGAGATCACCGAAGTTAAGCACTGTCGGGTGTGGTCGGCACTTGGATGGGTGACCATCCAGACCGCCTTGCGCTGTTGCCATTTTTCGGGGTGCACTCAGCCTCGTGATGCCAATAGAGGAGCTACTCGACCGAATACTAGCGGCTTCGGTCAAGAATACCATCATAACGAGCGGGAGAGCGGTGTGCTGGCCCCACGCCCCTCCTCTCCGCATCCTCCTTGAGGATGACACGACGGTCGGATGGTCCCGGTAGGCCATTCATGGCCTGACGACGGAGTGCATTAATGCCACCAGCCTTTACCCTGATGTTGTCAGAATTGAGGATCGTTCAATACGAACTGGCATGTTCAATGTAGGAGGCACAGATTACTAAATCAATTAACAAAAAAGTAGATCAATTTAATTTTCCCCAGCCAACTGAAACCACCGATAGGTTGCATCAGCAGAGAACTATCGAATGTTGGGAATGGACAAATTTCCATGAGCACCAATCATTTGATTCATAAATCATACAAGATGACGTAAATTTGTATAATTTCCAAAGGGGGTTAGTTTCAAATTCAAGCCAAGGGAACGACGACCGCTATCGTGGCCACAGAATTCACAGTACCCCAGGACCATCAACCTGCGTCTTGAGCAGCTCGAACACCTCTCGCCAGAAAGCCGAAGCATCATTTGCCTTGCCATCCGCAGTCATTTTGGCTACAAGAACCTTTTTCTATAGTAAGACGCAAACTGCTGTGTGAGGTTCAAGGACACAAAACCACTGAGACACGCTCTCTCAGTCTCAATTCGTTGCAGTTCTTGGCAGGCATCACTTCATGATTAGCGTTAGTGAGGCTGTTGCCGCCTTTTTCGCGATACATGTGCTGGTTTACACCACCATGGAAGCAGTCTTACGTTACTACCTTCCGATTTTGTCAACGAATTCGCAGGAGAACGCTTGAAGTGAATCCGTTCATGATTAAGATGAGAACAAGCGATATGCACGTCGAGAAATCAGCATTACGGTTCCATTGGCAATACAGCGGTAAGCTTTGTCACGCTGCTACTGTGTGTATGATGGCATTACGTGATTACTATAGGCCCGTTATCTTCGTTGGTTATCCTAAATTCTGGAAATTCATCTCGTCTAGTTCTCTGACCTGTACTAAGTACTGAACAAGTTATCAACATTTCTTAGTGACTTCTATATCTTTTCATGTATATTTGGCTTGGCCCACAGCGAGCCTACGTGTCGCTGAATAGTCCATATATGTTGGCCGGCATATTCTCACTTTTTATAATGAGACTGCCTCCCTTTTCTGTGTTTTTCAATAATGTAGCTGTTTTAATTATAATTGTTTTTCTCCTACTGGCGCATTGTTTCCCCCTGTTTCTTTCACTAACCTCAAGAATAGAATTCCCTGCTGTAAGAGAAGTTATCTATGTCTCCAAGGTCCAGGGAGCGGAAGATTAACAGGTTACATCACTTTAATCGGATGACTGGGGAAACGGTGACAGTAAAATTCCTCGCTGCCTTGTCAGCCATTAGATAATACCTACAAACTACTGTTCGCAAAATGTGTTGCTGCTTGAACAAGTGTACCTGAGTCAACTAAAGATTAACTTATGAACATTTGAAATAGGATAATAAAAAGTATTTGTCTGTGAAGCTACACACATGGTCTCACAAGCATCCTCTCTGTTTAATAAAGGCGTAAGTGACCTACAGTGTACCAACTTTCCTTTCCTAAACGACTCCCCTCTTTATATCGCTGAGATAACTAGACGAATTTGACAAAAATATATATTACATACATTGGTAAATTTACAGTTAAAATCGAACCTATGAAATATAAATACATATGCAATAATCTGACCTATACTCAAGATATTAATTTCCCTTCTTACGATAGTTTATATACGTACCATACTGTTACAGCACTAATTATGTATGCTGGTGCCTGCGTAAGGCCGAGTGATACTGTAGCTGGAAATGTCGTAGAAATTCTCCTAGGACATCTGTTTTTACATTGAAATAATAAATATCTGTATGTTATTTGGAGGACGTCGTATTTTGCTAGTAGTTGCAGAACATTTTCCTTTTTTTTTCCTTTTATTATTACTGGCAACTCTGCAATAAAGTACATTTCAATTGACAGTGTTCCGTCAGCTCCCACATCAGTCTCGTATCCTCTAACTGTAACTGTACAGTCGTTTCTGTTATAGAGGTGTTAACTGAGAGTGCTGATTGCTGTGAAACATTCCAGAAAAATTTACTTTGATGTTCCAGCCTAAAACTTTTGTAGGATCTGTACATTGTGCAACTTATTCAGTGAATGTCGTTATCGTTAAGTTCATTAGATACAGATTGTACCTCTAGTAATTCGCATTCAGTCGTTCATCTCTGCTCACAGCAAGACAATGAAAGTCGTACGTGTTTCTACAAACGATGTTGGAGTTGGATATGTCGATCGGTCCTTGCTAGATAGCAGCACGTTTGCCATCGAGACAAATACTAAAGTGTTAGTATTTCAAAATAGGTACCTGAAAGGAGTTATGATGGCTGAATTTCAATGTACGACTCGGCAGGTGTCTTCTGGAGATACATACAACCTCCAGTGTTTAGGTATAGCTCATAAACTAGTAACAGTTCCCATTCGAGAATCAGAAAATATTTTTGTAACTTCGACTTCAAAAACAATGTTCAAATGTGTGTGAAATCTTATGGCACTTAACTGCTAAGGTCATCAGTCCCTAAGCTCAAACACTACTTAATCTAAATTATCCTAAGGACAAACACACACAAACACACACACCCATGCCCGAGGGAGGACTCAAACCTCCGCCGGGACCAGTCGCACAGTCCATGACTAACTTCGACTTCGGTAAAACATGATCAAGCTACATGTGAAACAACACACAAAAGACGTACCGAACAATAAATTGATTACTTTTTTAGGTGTATTGTCTAATCAGGTCTTGAGAAATTAAGGAGGAAATAGTTAGCAAGGAGTTCATTATTTTGTTCTACGAAATGAATGCAACACAGCAGCCGTTCTCCTTTTCTGAGAAAACCTTGGTTGGCGATAAATCGTAAATTTCAAATAGCATGGCAACTGGTTAGGTTCCAAAATTTGTGTTAGTGCTTAGTGAAACGATTAGCAAAAGGCGCTGCTAACCACGGCTATCCGTCTACAGGCTGCTGTCTCAGGATGTTGCGATGGCGGAGAAACGTCGTCGTACGGGACTCATCAGGTGTCGTGTGTTTCTCTCATGGGTTCTGCTGCCGAGACACCTTCCAGCACACCCAGAGCAGGGACCGTGCTCACAGCATGGTGAGTGGCAGGCTGTAAACCATTCGCTTTGCTCGCGCGAAGAGAGAATGTGGGGCTCGTCCGTCTGGCCTCTCCCTTTCGTCCTGTTAGGATACTTTTAGGGAAATAGAGTCCATCGCTGGAAAAAAATGTTGTGTGTTTGGTGTGTCTGCCGGGGATAAGGCCTTCATCCAAGTTGCGGAAGAGGATCTATCTGTGGCTGTCGGGGGTCCAAGATGCAGTCATCTTCAAGTTGTGACTCATGTCGGCACCAATGACTATTGTCGCATGGGTTCTGAGGGCTTCCTTCCATTCTTCCTTTTTATTTACTTTTTATTCTATATTATAGCCTGAGTTCGTCTGATGAACGCTCTCTAGTCACGTCTGATCAGATGCAAAACAAAGACACTGTAAGTAGGCTGTTTAGGCTCTTATATTGGTAACGCCACCGCCACGTAGCGCTCTGTATGAAAATCACTGGCTGTGCTGTGTGCAGTCTGTGGCTGGGCGGCATTGTTGGAATTTGCTATTGTAGTGTTGGGCAGTTGGCAGTTAACAGCGCATAGTGTTGCGCAGTTGGAGGTGAGCCGCCAGCAGTGGTGGATGTGGGGAGAGAGATGGCGGGATTTTGAGAGCGGACAATCTGAACGTGTGTCTATCAGAAAGAGTAAATTTGTAATATTGGATATCATGGACTGATGTATACATTATGACTTTTAAACACTATTAAGGTAAATACATTGTTTGTTCTCTACCAAAAGCTTTCTTTTGCTAACTATGCCTATCAGTAGTTAGTGCCTTCAGTAGTTTGAATCTTTTATTTAGCTGGCAGCAGTTCGAGTAACGAAGATTTTTGTGAGGTAAGTGATTTGTGCAGGGGGTACACGCTTACTTTGTGTACCATGTGTTTGGCAACCACAAGGAGCCCTAGTTAATATGGTATTTGCTTATACAACTTTACACATCGGTACCATATTTCTCTAACACTGAATTACACAGCTATATGATTATTTAACAGAGAAACAAATTTTCTTTTACTATGTCAGTGACACATGTTTACCCAATTACACAGTTGAATAATTTCACACTTATGAAATTGTATTTTGTCTGCACTGTGTGAACTGTTCATATTTGTTCGAAACCATTGTGATACTATGAGACCTTTGAATGATATATTTGGTATGGGATGACGATTTTTAAAGTACGATTGAGGTAGATGACACTATTGAAATGAGCAGAGAATTTATTTAGGTTTTGAAATTATTGCAGAAAGTTACGACGTTTTTGAGATTTGGCTGAGTTTTTATGATATTATTACGATGACAATGTGTATTATGCTGTTGAGGTATAGTTATGATCAATAAGCTGAGAATAGTACTTTAAGAGTTATGAAATGTGTGTAAATGCGTGAATGTACCACAATGCCGGCGAAAATTTTTTGGGCACTGTTGTATTTATAGGATTTTGTTTCCACACATTTCTACTGTAATTTCTCGACTTGTGAAATTTTATTTGTATCAAACTGTCACTGTAGCGGAAACTGATGTCATAAATATTTCAGTAAGGAAGGTAGGTCACCTTGATGTAATGAACTGTAAGCACCCAGCTGCGCGACAGCTGCCTGGAGAAAAGCTATTAGTGTGTGCCTTTCAGAGGCACAGATGGAGAAAAAAAGGAGGCCATTATCCTCGCTATTGACATTTCTTTGTAGAAAGCATCGCAAATACGACACGCTCAAACTTGAAAGCATATTATTACACTGTGGAGCTCTTAATTTATGATATTTACCGAAATGCCTAATGAAATGATGAGAAACATTTTACATCTATTGTCTTTCTATTTGAGAGATCTTTTTACTGCCTTTGGAGACGCCATTTGCTTAGTGCATGACCTTGCTCTCTCTCTCTCTCTCTCTCTCTCTCTCTCTCTCTCTCTCTATATATATATATATATATATATATATATATATATATATATATATATATATATATATATATATATGCTCATTTCGTTTAATATCTACTTTCTAGCTCCACTGCAGCATTGGTTAAAATAAAATTTTATAAATGTACTAATATAGATATTTTATTATACACAATTTTGCATACACAATTTTCTTTTCAAGTACATGGTAATTTCTTTTGTAGAATAAGTTTTGGTGCACCACTTTAATTACATAGACATTAAGATGTGAATAGACATTTCCCTTAACTGCATTGTTATCTTTAGTGTAATATTTTTTCTGCTTGTGGGTTTGTCATGTTTGGATATAAGTTACTGCATTTGCTGCTGCTGTTTGCCAGGTGTAGTGCTACTGAATTTCACTTTGTATTACTCTGTTAAGCCAGTTCTACTACTGATTTATATTTCTAGTTGCTGCACATTGGCTCATATTAGTGATAATGTTGCATTTGCTTTGCTAATTTATATATATTGCTGCTTCCTTTGCCAATTTGCATTTTTTGTCTTTGCTGTTTGTGTTAATTGTTTTGTGCTGCTGCATTGCCTCGTCCCTTAGTTTAGCATCTGAGCTCAGTAGATTTAAGTTATCTTAAGATGGGGTAGGCTATATAAGAGAACGAGTTGTGATGAACTGGAAGAAATGCATTGAGAAGCTATAAGAAAATGGTTTGGCCAAAAAAGTATTTTGAAAGAGGATATAAACAAAAAAGTAGGGTTTAGGGACAACAGGTTGAGGTAGGATTTTCTAGGAAATAAATGATGAGGTACGATAATGAAAAATAAATGATGAGGTAAGAAATATGTGAACATATAAATACAGAAAGCATGCTTGGATAGGATTTTTTTGGTGGAAACAAATGTTGAAATAAGATGAAGGATCTATGGAATGAAGTTTTGGGTTGGACTGCGGTACCAAATGTTACACTGAAAACAAACTCTGTCCTTTCCTCCTGTGTGATTCTGCTATGTGTTTGTGTACTCTTGTGTATTTGTGTTTTTCCTGTCTTTATGTGTTTAGCTAATAAGATTTATGTTGTAAATTTTTCTAGTACTAAGTTACATTCACTATGATGAGTAATTCTGTTATCCTCAAATATAATTTGCATTAATAATATGTTATTTACTTTGTAAAGATGTTTAGACATTATTAATTCTGTTCTGTTTCAATGCTCATGTGTGAAATTAATGTTTCGAAAACTATTCTCATTATTTTATATATTTATTTATGTCATAATTCCTGTAACACTGATGTACATGTTTATTTCTATCTTTTGTAAAGCCTGTATTGCTACAAATGTTATCTGTACTATTATGTTACTTAATGATGTATTTTGTGCCTTTGTAATTGTATTCTTATGTTGTAAATTTATAATTGTATAGACACCAATTCTTCAAATTAAGTATCATTTCACTGCACACGTTTCTGTTGGTCATAATATATGCACAGTATGTGAGAAGTTGGAACTGTTAGTACTTGCACGTGTGTTGATAATTCAGCAAGGGACTGGTAAACAGCATTTCTGGTTCTAAGGACAATTCTAAAAACTTTGTGAGTGCACAAGTGGTGGTTTATGGACTTGCTATATTGTCCGCAAGACTCTTAGATGGTGATTGTGCACCTGCACAGTCGCAACAGATGGCTGCTCGCCGTCTGTACAAGGACTTTGATGGTCCATCATTACCATTATTTCTACAAGGACTACAGTGGGTCTGCATCTTTGATGGCCCACCAATACCGTTATTTCTACAAGGACTACAGTGGGTCTGCACCTCTGATGGCCCACCAATATCGTAATCTCTAACAAGACTACAGTGGTCCGCTCTGTGATGACCTGCCTACCAATATTCTTCAAAACTTCGACTGACTCTGCTGTGGGTTTGCTCTGTTGTGGCCCATTACCTGTCTGCATGTCAAAAGACAGCACTGTCTTTCCGTTGGAAGGACAACACTACTTCTTCAAGACTGCATGGAAATCCACTACTTCTGTGTGCATTTTCTTTTACTGCTCTCAGACTTTGAGAAAAACACTGCAATTTTACTGTGATGAATGATCAGGACTGTCTTTATGGACAGTGAGAAAATTTTAGCTTTTGACCAACAGTGTATCAACAGGTGTGTGCATTTGATTTCTTTGTTATTGTAATTGTGAAAAAATTTTAACAAATATGTACTGGCCAGTGCCCAAAACAATTTGTAAAAATTTTTGTGGGGAGCATGGGGGCTATGTAAGTAGGCTGTTTAGGTTCTTATATTGGTAAAGCCACCGCCACGTAGCGCTCTGTATGAAAATCACTGGCTGTGCTGTGTGCAGTCTTTGGCTGAGTGGCATTGTTGGAATTTGCTATTGTAGTGTTGGGCAGTTGGCTGTTAACAGCGCGTAGCGTTGTACAGTTGGAGGTGAGCCGCCAGCAGTGGTGGATGTGGGGAGAGAGATAGCGGGATTTTGAGAGCGGACAATCTGGACGTGTGTCTATCAGAAAGAGTAAATTTGTAACATTGGATATCGTGGACTGAGATTATATATATATATATATATATATATATATATATATATATATATATAATGAATTTTAAACATTATTAGGGTAAATACATTGTTTGTTCTCTATCAAAATCTGTCTTTTGCTAACTATGCCTATCAGTAGTTAGTGCCTTCAGTAGTTTGAATCTTTTATTTAGCTGGCAGTAGTGGCGCTCGCTGTATTGCAGTAGTTCGAGTAACGAAGATTTTTGTGAGGTAAGTGATTTGTGAAACGTATAGGTTAATTTAGTCAGGACCATTCTCTTGTAGGGATTATTGAAAGTCAGATTGCGTTGCGCAAAAAAATATTGTGTGTCAGTTTAAGCACAGTCATGTATAATTTTTCTAAGGGGACGTTTCAACACATCGAATGTCAAGCTTTTAAACAGTAAATTGCGTAAGTATTTTAACAAAATCTCTGAATTATTGGAACTCCTGGAAAGCTGTCGCTCTCATATTATACTCGGAAGCGAGAGCTGCACGAAACCCGAAGCAGGAAGAAATATTTAACGAGGCACGCAACATATATCAAAAAGACACCAAAGAAGGGGGAACTTTCATTATAATCGACAAAAATATTGTCTATTCGGGTCGAAATTGTGACTGCGAAATCAGCAAGGTTATATGGACGCGAGTAACCGGCCTAGAAGAATTCAAATTAATCATCGGATGTTTTTACCATCCACCCGATTCTGTTAAGACAATTATAGAATCTTTCTAACGTCTTCACACAGAAGTGCGTAAGTACCCTGATCTTGCAGTTCTGATTGGTACAACTTTAAACTGCCGTTTATAGACACAGACGTCTTCGGATTTGTTGCAGGTGATAGAGAACGATAGTCTTGTAGAGAAGTTCTGAACGCTTTCTCCGAAAACTGCCCTGACCACTCAGTGCGACGGTCCACACATAATGAAAGTATTTTATAACTCGCATCTACTAATAGGTCTAACCTTACCGAAAATGCCAGTATAGTGACCGGGATTAGCGATAACGGTGTCATCATCGCAACGATGGTTGCTAAAGTTCATTAACACATCAAGAAAGCTAGAAAAGTTTTTACGCTGGAAAGAGTAGAAAAACGGTTGTTAGTATCCTACTGAGACAATGAATGTTCGTCATTCAGTTTCAATATTATGGTCACAGTGGAACTATGGGCAAAGTTAAAAGTGACTTTAAATTAGTTTGCAGAAGTATGTGCCGAATAAGTCGATTAAGGACAGAAAAGAGCCACCGTGACTGGTTTAATGACAAGCAGAGAAAAGAAAGATTGTCGCACTTCCGTTTCAGACGAGAACGCCTAAATGTAGAGAGGCAAAAATCAATGGAAATTCGTGCGTCTATAAAAAGATAGCTGCGCGAAGAATAGAACTACTTCCAGCAACATACACTAGTGAAAGATCTTGCAGAGAATCCTACAAAATGTTGGTCCTAGGTAAAGTCGCTAAGTTGGTCGAAGGCTTCCATGCAGTCACTTGTACTTCAGTCTGGTTTGCGTATATCAGACAGCAAAAGGAAAGGTGAAGTTTTTAATTTTGCGATTAAAAAAATACATCACGCATATGGATCGTATAGACACGCCATCGTATGAAAGGCACTCAGACTCTGAACGAGCTTCAAACAAACTAATCGTCAGGTCCATATGTAATGTCAATTCGATTTCACATACACACAGTTAGCATGCATTTCTCGAGCATCTCTCTCGCAAAGGAAACTCCCATGTGACTGGAACAAAGCGCATGTGACTCACGGATATAACGAGGAGCAACGAAACCGCAAAATTACAGACCCCTACGCTTAACGTTGGTTTGCTGCAGATCTCTCGAGCATATTCTGAGTACGAACGTAATAAATTTCCATGACAGAAAAAGCTTCTATCGACAAATCAACTCGGATTTAGAAAGCAGCGCTCGTCCATAGCTTTCCCTTTTTTTCGCACGATGTCCTGCGAACCATGGATGAAGTCAAGAGGCAGATTCCGTGCTCTAAAATTTCCGGACACCGTTTGACACAGTGGTAAGCAGCAGACAGTTAACATTGTATTGTATTGTTTTGTATGTTAACCGGGGACGTAGAAACGACGGAGAGGCTTCGTCGCCACCGCAGCCGCAGTGATCCACAGCTCCACGACGACTACCGCAGTCCACTTCACCCCTCCGCCGCCCCACACCGAACCTAGGGTTATTGTGCGGTTCGGCCCCCGGTGGACCCCCCCAGGGAACGTCTCACATCAGACGAGTGTAACCCCTACGTTTGCATGGTAGAGTAATGATGGTGTACGCATACGTGGAGAACTTGTTTGCGCAGCAATCGCCGACATAGTGTAACTGAGGCGGAATAAGGGGAACCAGCCCGCGTTCGCCGAGGCAGATGGAAAACCGCCTAAAAACCATACCCAGACTGGCCGGTTCACCGGACCTCGACACAAATCCGCCGGGCGGCTTGGTGCCGGGGACCAGACGCTCCTTCCCGCCCGGAAAGCCGTGCGTTAGAGCGCACGTCCAACCGGGCGGGCAAGACAGTTAACATACCGTAGGTATGAGCATACGGAATACGTTCTCAGTTATGTGAGTGGCTTAAAGATTTTTTGTTATAGAACGCAGTTAATTGTCTTGGATGAGGAGTGGTCATCACATACGCATAGTCAGGGGTGCCCCAGGGATGAGTGATAGCATCGCTCTTGTCCTTTATATAGTTAAACGATCTGATGGAGAAGGTGATTAGAAGTTTGCTACTGTTTGCTAGTGAAGCTCTGGTGTACGGGGAAATGACGTCTTTGAGTGACTGTGGGAGAATACAGGATGACTTGCATAGAATTTCTATTTGGCGTCATGGATAGTAGCTTGCTTTAAATATAGAAAAAATGTAAGTTAATAAAGACGCAAATGAAAACCAGTCCTATAATATTAGAATACACAATTAGTACCTTGCAGTTTCACAGTCACGTCGATAAAGCACTTAGGAGCAACATTTCTATGCGAGATGAGCACTTACCGTGCGGGGCAGCGCAGTGGTTAGCACACTGGACTCGCATTCTGGTTCAAAGCCGCGTCCGGTCATCGTGATTTAAGTTTTATGTGATTTCCTTAAATCACTTAAGGCACATGTCGGGAGGGTTCCTTCAAAAGGGCACAGCCAATTTCCTTCTCCACCCTCCCCTAATCCCAGCTTGTGCTTCGTCTCTAATGACCTCGTTGTCGACTGTAAGTTAAACACTAGTATCCTCCCCCTCCCACTACTCCACCTACTCCTCCTCCTACTTAAGGAAGGTTCGTTGCAGGTAGATCGAATGATCGACTTCAGTTTATTGGGAGAATTCTACGAAAGTGTGGCTCATCTTCAAAGGTGACCACGTATAGAACACCTGTGTACCCATTCTTGAGTACGTACTGCTTCAGAGTTTAGAGTCCCCACTAGGAAGAAATTGAAATACGAGACGCAAGATTTTGTAATGACAAAGACCAAAGCACAGGCCCAGAGCAGTAACGAGGGAGCAGCCGCTGTCAGCAGCCATAGTCAGCGACCTTCTAACACCATCGCCTCCGTTGCACAGCTGGTTTCGCCATTCCTCCTCCCATGGTTCAACCTACTGGCGTAGAGCAACAGCAGGGCCCAGGATATTGGCACCCATTGGGAAAACGTCCGTGTGTCAAGGTAAGCGGCAACGGTAGACCTTCCCCCTTATCATCAGGACTGCTAGACCATGCTACGACGATCAATGCGAGCCAGTCGTAGCCATACCCATGCTGCAGTTGTCAACGCCGCCACCGTGTTCGTCCAGGCCCTTGGCAGCTTGCTCGCTGCCCCCGACTCATGGTCTGAAACACAGAATAAGATTCAAAGATTCAGCCACCTCTATGCCATGCGGGGTCCAATGCTGCCCACCCCTACTGTTCCAATTTCTACATACTGGACAGTTATACTGGGAGGGCCTGCCTAGACCTGGCTAAGTGTCACCTTATGGATGCCCTGCCATCGTGATCGAGCAGCAGGCAACCGCCGCAATTCAGAAGTAGCAAAGCCGTACTGTACGCCTCCATAGGCAATGTCTGTGTTGGCGTGCCTGTGCCACACTGTTCGGGTCCTAGGATCATTTCCTGACACATGATGTCTGTTTGCTGCAGGCACATTGCTGTAACAAGAAACCTCTTGAGTGCTAAATCGGAAGTTCAGTCTTTAGCAAGGCTCATTTGAAAGTTTTGTATTAATAATTATAGCAGGAAAAGTATTAGCTGCTAATGATTCACCACGTGTATCAGGAGGGTGACACAAAACGAAACTACGGAAGGTGCTGAGATCAAGATTCTATAGGATGCATGCATTACGCTTCACAAATTGGACATTGTCGAAATTCAAGAGATTTTCAAAACAAACCATTAACTTGCACAACGAATGGAAAATGGCGCTCACAGTAATCACAAAGTTTTGCACCATCAAGATCAAAGACGAACTCCTTGGGACTTACAAACGATGCAGGACTCTCAGTTAGGTACCCACCCTTAAAGAATGCATATAGAATCATATTGCTATAACGGGGTAATGAGAATCGTTGGAATGTGATGGCATGCAACCGAATGCGAAACTGTCTGTCGTGGAGTTTATGGCGAAACAGGCTATCCTTCGGGCGTAGCCGCAAAGAGTGGGGTAACATGTTCTATAGGTACAGAAGAAGGCAAACATCCAGTGGTTGACTCCAGCGTCACACACTTTTCAGGGGGAATAGTTTGCTCTAAGTGAGTTTGATTTTTATATGCAGACCAGGAATCAAACAACAGCAAGTTATTTTGACCACCTATTGTCCAAAAGCAATGTTCATATCGTATGCGTAGCTGTCTGTTGTCCACTTTCTACTCTTGCTTGCTGTGACGTAAATATTCTCTACTGCCCTTCCAAGATCAAGCACATCAGAAAAATCGTAGAGACAGAGCAACTTAAATTTCTTGCTGAACAATAAATATCTTTCCAGTCAGTTTACCATCCACATTAACAGTCAGTCGGCATTCTTTTTCTTTTTTCAGTCATCAGTCTTCTGACTGGTTTGATGCGAGCCACCAAGAGTTCGCCTCCTGAACCAATCTCCTGGTCACAGGGTAGCACTTGCAACCCATGTTCTCAATTATTTGTTGGATGAATTCTAATCTCTGTCTTCTCTAAAGGTTTTACCCTCTACAGATCGTTCTAGTATCATGGAAATTATTCCCCGATCTCTTAAAACGTGTGCTATAATACTGCCCCATTTTGTTTTATTGTTATCCATATATTCCTTCCCTGATCGATACTGCGGAGAGCCTTCTCATTCCTTACTTTATCAATCCACCTAATTTTCAACATTCTTCTGTAGCACCACATCTCAAGTACTTAGATTCTCTTCCGTTCCGGTTTTTCCACAGTCAATGTTTCACTACCATACAATGCTGTGCTCCAAACGTACATTATCAAAAATTTCTTTCTCAAATTAAGACCTACCTTTGACACCAGCAAGCATATCTCGGTAGGAATGCCATTTTTCCCAGTGCTAGTCTGCTCTTGAAGTCCTCCTTGCTTCGTCCACCGAGGATTCGTTTTCTTCCTAGGTAGTAGAATTCTTAACTTCATCTACTTCGTGATCATTAATCCTGATGTTAAGTTTCTCACTGTTCTCATTTCTGTTGCTTCTCACTACTTTCGTCCTTCATAGATTTACTGTCAATCCATATTCTGCACTCAGTGGTCGTTCATTCCACTTAACACACCCTTTATAGCAATCTCATCAGCAGATCTTCCCACTGATATCCTTTCACCTCGGATTTTAACTCCATTCGCGGAGCTTTCTTTTATTTTCGTCATCCTTCTTCCACGTATAGATTGAGTAGTAGGGGCGGAAGACTACCTCCCTGTCTTACAACCTTTTTAATCGAAGCGCTTCGTTCTTAGGTTTTCCACGCCTATTACTCCCTCTAGGCTCTTTTACATGTTGTATATTAGCCGTACATCCCTATAGTTTATCTCTATTTTCCTCAGAATTTCGAAAATCTGGTGCCATTTGGCACTGTCGAACACTTTTTCTAGGTGGACGAATGCTATAAACGTGTCTTGCTTTTTCTTTAGTCTTGCTTCCACTGCCAACCGCGACGATAGACTGCTCTCTGCTTTCCTAGAGCCAAACTAATCGTCATCTAACAGATCCTCAACTTTATTATCCATTCTTCTGTATATTATTCTTTTCAGCAGCTTGGATGCATGAGCTGTTATGACGATTCTGGGATAATTCTCGAACTTATCAGCTCCTGCAGTCTTCGGAATTGTGTGGATGATGTTTCTCCAAAAGTTTGACGTTATATCGCCAGACACACATATTCTACACACCGACGTGAATAATCGTTTTGTTGCCACTTCCCCCAAAGATCTTAGAAATTTTAATGAAATGTTATCTACTCTTCTACCTAATTTTCTGTTAAGATCCCAATCCTTTTTTAAATTTTTATTCCAATACTGGATTTCCTATCTCTTCCCTACCGAATTATCTTTCTTCCCCATCATAGAGGCCTTCGCTGTACACTTTCCACCTATCCACTCTCTCCTCTGCATTTGTGGAATCCCGATTGCACTCTTAATGTTAATTCCATCGAAGATTGTTTTGACCTCTCAATATGTTGAATCAGTCCTTCCGACGATCATTTTCTGTATCTTCTCATTTTTCATGTAGCCATTTCGCCTTAGCTACTCAGCATTTCCCATTTATTTCATTCCTAAGCGACTTATATTTCAGTTTTACTGATTTTCCCTTAACATTTTTTTCTTCCTTCTTTCACCAATCAAAGAAAGTACTTGCTTTTGTTACTCATGGTTTCTTCGCAGTTAATTCTGTATGCGTGATTTTCCCTGAACATTTTTGTGATTACTTCTTTCATCGATAAACTGAAGTATTTCTTCTGTTACCCTTGGTTTCTCCGCAGTTCAGTGATTGCCCTTTTTACATATTTAGATCCTTCTTCATCTGAACTGCCTACTGAGCTATTCCTTATCGCAATATCTATAGAATTAGAGAACTTCAAGCGTACTTCGTCATTCCTTAGCACTTTCTATCCCACTTCTTTGCGTATTGATTCTTCCTGACTAATCTCTTAAACTTCAGCCTACTCTTCAACATTACTAAATTGTGACTTACTCTGTGTCTGCTACTGGGTACGCCTTATAATTCGTAATTTCTGCCTGAACATTATGTACTCTAACTGATATCTTCCTCTATCTCCCGGCCTATTCCAAGCATTCCTCTTCCTTTTGGGATTCTTGAAGAGAGTATTCGCTATTGCGAGCTGAAATTTATCGCAAAACTCAATTAGTCTTTCTCCTCTCTCATTCCTAATACCAAAGCCAAATTCTCCTTCCCTACAATTGCATTTAAGTCCTCTCATGACTGTTAGATTTTCATCTCCTTTTACGTACTGAGCCGGCCGTGGTGACCGATCGGTTCTAGACGCTTCTGTCCGGAACCGCGCGACTGCTACGGTCGCAGGCTCGAATCCTGCCTTGGGCATGGATGTGTGTGAAGTCCTTAGGTTAGTTAGATTCAAGTAGTTCTAGGTTCTACGGGACTGATGACCTCAGATGTTAAGTCCCATAGCGCTCAGAGCCAATTGAACCATTTACGTACTGAATTACTTGCTTAATATCCTAACATACAGGTACTTTCCCCATCTCTTTATATTTAGCTTGCGAAGTCGGTATGTATACCTGAGTTATCATTGTCGATGTTGGTTTGCTGTAGATTCTGATGAGGACACCCCTATCACTGAATTGTTCACAGTAACACACTCTCTGACCTACCTTCCCATTCACAACGAATCCTACTCCCGTTATACCATTTTCTGCTGCTGTTGATATTACCCTATACTCATCCGACCAGAAATCATTGTCTTCTTTCCATTTCATTTCACTGACACCTACTACATCTCGACTGAGCCTTTGCATTTCCCTTTTCAGATCCTTTAACTTCCCTGTCACGTTCAAGCTTCTGACGTAGAACATTATCCTTTCGTTGGTTATGAAATCTTCTTCTCATGGTAACTCCCCCTTGGCAGTCCCCTCCCAGAGATCCAAATGGCGGCCTAATACGGAATCTGTTGCCAAAGCGGAGATCATCATGATAGTTTTTCAATTACAAGCCACATGTCCTGTGGATGCAGATAATTGTTGTATAGGAATGCGTTAAGGCACTGATGTTAATAGATGTTGATACAACTCTCTCAATACTTCTAGTTTCCAGGATTCCTTTCATATGCATTTCCTCATCAAATCCCGACTGGTGGGAGTTGAAAATAAATTCCTTACTGAACGATGGGATAGGCTTTTATATCTCATGTATAGATTTTCAGGCCGATTGCGCAGGTTGCTATGCATCGTCAAGGTGACGCTTTGTTTGAAATTTCGTTATCTTCGGGTCTCCAATTCTGTAGCACTATTTGAAGTCATGCAACCATCCACTGCTTCCCTTGAAATCACTGTAATCAATGTTGCGTGCAATGTGATGTGCTTAAAGTAGTAGGTCCGACGTGATGTTAAACCCTATCTTCCTTCCTTCCTTCCAACGTAGCAGGTCATTATCACGAACATCCTGCAAATTATATCAATCATTGTATCCAGCACCCTTGAATAGCGCGACACAAGCTTTTGTAACAAATGTACCTTGTCGTCCCTTGAATATCCGTAGTTTTTCTTAAGCACTACACGGTCATATTGCTGCAAAAGTATTCTAAATCTATGCATAATTGTTTTTTATTATAATGTGGACGCTCTTCCATGTACTTAATTATGCTCAGTACCCGCCCCTTGGACAGAGATTGTCTTTTACTATGTTTCACTGGAGACGAGATTTTTGGCTTCCTGTTCGACAAGGGTGGTGAGCTACATGGCACTTGTTAAACACATATCGTCATCGTTGTACCCCTCATGTACACTGTCCGCACACTCGAGCGTATACCACACCACAAATTCCACGACTCGTCTTGCAGAAACGCTAATATTTCATCTGCCTCTTCGTTCTCCATTTGCGAAATTCCTTGGATTCCTTCGTGACTAAATGTCAACTTCGGCAGGCGTTGTTGTAGATATAATCCAATGTTTGCTTTGATTGTCGTTGCCACTGCTCTGCTCTGTATCAAGACCTCTAGCGCTGTAGCAGTGTTGTGAACTACTTGTCGCCTAAGCAGTTCAACTAAATCCGGTTGTTTTATGCTGTGCTCAACATTGGATAATTCCAGTCCCGCCCCCTGTTGACATTAGTACCCAACATTGTGGTTGCACGGTAGAAAATATTTGGGGCGTCGAATGTTGTAAATTTTTCCGACCCCGAACTCAAGGGGTTCCTTGTGTGTTTATCTTTTGGATACAAAGAACTTTAACAACAAATTTGCTGCCTACATCGTCTGCACATCCACGCATCCTGGCCGAGAGCCTCTTGCCCACACCCGTTATGTTTGTGCCAGAAGATGTTTTGGAGATCGAGGTAATGCTCTAACCGAGGGCAGCAATGAGAGGGATTCAGCGGCAGCGACATTCAACACAATGGATGTAAGTCTGCCTTTTAAATTTTTAGGCCAGTATGGCTGTCGTTTTTCCTTTCTTTTCTTTTCTGTTTGAATATAATGTACACTGTGGTGGTAGTAGTTAAGCAAAATGTCCATCAACACAGAAATGGCTGACAAGGAAGCGATTCAACGTTTGGTGTACCAGGTGGCAAGGATTGCAGCCGATAATGGAGAGTTGCGTGGGGAGATAGATTCTTCAAAGGGGAAAAGAAGTGAACGGTAAATGTGTAGTATGCCTATATCTATCCTTGATGCTAGTGATGCCTCATGAAATACCCCATTTTCTGGCAGATCTGGAGAGGATATTTTTGTTTTGTTTTGGATAACTTACGTAAATGAGTAATAGCGCGAAACGAATGGAAACGAAACTTGATGAGAAGGAGATAGCAAGAAAATAATGACTGTAAGCTGCAGAGGGCACTGCGGCAATGCAGTGGCGAGAGTTAAAAATTTCTGCCAGACTGGACTCGAAACCCACCACTTCGCCAGAAAGGATACCTTAACTTTTTTTTTTTGTTTTATTTTTTTTTTTTTTTTTAATGAACCGCTACAGGAGCAGGACGACGAGTAGGGCAGGGGTCGACACCCGAAGCCTGGCCATCCCGCCGCCACGCCCAAGCAACGTGTTCGAGGATCGAAGGATCAGGAAGAGGATGTAGTGGGTTTGTCGATGTTGTGTTATTTATTTATTTCTATAATTTTTATAACATTTTTTTTAATTTTTTTTTATAGGTTTATTTTTGTTTCATTACAAAGAAAGATCCTACAACCGCCGTAGCCGAGCGTCCGAGTCGTCTTCTCGTCTATTGGGAGGGGTTCCCTCCTATTCCGTCCGTAGAGGATCAATATGCTCCAGGATTCTTCTTCATTTTCAGCGTCTCATACCCGGAACGCCCCAGTGAGCAGGAGGATCCGCAAATAATGAACCTAAATAATTTGCGAAACGAGTTCTGTACTTCGGGTGGCGGCTGAAAGCTGCATGTGTCGTCATCAATAGGGAGCAAAAGTCGAGTGTGCTTTTGGGAGCATCGCAAAATATGTAGTAAACGGCCACGCCTTTTAGCCAGTTAACCGCGTTCGTTCTGGTTGATGGAAAGTATACGCTGTCGGGGCGCAATACTTCATCAGGGGAGATAGACTCCGGCAATCGCCGCAAGAGTAACGCCAGCATGCGCTGCGTCAGTAGCCAGCACTCGCTGGTCGCGGCACACGTCAGACGGTGTGCATCCGAGTCAACGACTGAGCATGTCGGACACAAGGGGTCGTCCGTCAGATGTATGGAATGTAGCCTCTGACGAGTAGCGAACTTCCCATTCACAACCACGTACCACAATGAACGCACCGTCGTAGGTAGAAAAGGCGTGTGTACCGCTCGCCACACCGTGTTCCAGGCAACTTCAGGATGTCTGTGGGTGACCGTATTTACAGGTTGCTGCTGTTGATAGAGGCGATAATAGTCTTTTGTGTTGGGCTTCCGTGTCGTCGGAAGTTCTGACCGTAAGTAGCTGAAGTCAATCAAGAACTCTCTGATGTGGGTGAGTGCCGGTGAAATGTGTCCTACAGAAACCGGGGGATGCAGAGAGTGTGGTGCCACTTCCGCTATCAGGGTGCCCGTCAGAGTGGCGTGGGCAGAGGTCCACCTGCGACGCAGTGTTGAGATAAAGCGATCGCGCACGGTTATATACATGAATTAAACCGATACCGCCCTCCCGCTGCGGCAGCGTCAGGGTGGCGTATCGGATTTTAAAAACCAAACTGCTTCGGCCATGTGGACATGCTTTCCATCAGATCCAGATTCCCCATTTCCCCCTCGCCGCACCGCAACAGTCCCCGCCCATTAACTTCCTGCTCGGAGATTTCCGAATCTCATACGCGTTTGGACGTTCGTTCTGCATCCGAACTGAAATTTTTTCATCAAACATCCATCGTCCCCAAAGAATTGTAGATATGTGTCTGTTCTGTCGTACATGTCCAACAGAACAGACATCACTCCCGATGAAGCAGGTGGGACGTATACACGAATGGAACGGAACGGGATGTGAAAGAGATAGAAAGGAAATAATGACTTTCAGCCGTACTGGGCATTGTCGCAATGCATCGAAGAGAGTTGAAAATTTGTGCTGGGTCGGCACTCTGACCAGGATCTTCCGTTTCTCTAGAAAGGTTGTCTAGTTGCCTGAAGGCAGGCAACCGCCTGGCACGAGAATAATAGCGTAGCCTGCCTGCAAGCCCTTGAGCATCCATGTAGAAGACATACCTTCCTAATGGTTTGTATGAAACTAAAAGCTTTGTAATCGTATACGCAGGTGAAAATTTTCCCGAAGTTTCTACCTTTACTTATGTAGAAGACAGTGCCTTGTCAGATCGATTGAATCTTTTTGAAACATCGTGTACTTATTTAACTATTTGTAAGTAGGCTGTTTATGTTTTCTTATTGGCAACGTTACGTAGTGCTCTGTATGAAAATCACTGGCAGTGCGACTCCACCGCAAGTTGTCTCTGAACAGACATATTTTTAAAGTACTCAACACAGTTGGGCAGGTGACACTGAAGGTGTCGCTGAACTGAAACGATCTTACAGGGACCGTTTTCCATTCTGCTACCACATCTTTTAATATCACATCACCTGGCCACATAAGGTAGCGAAAAAATAGGAATGAGGATAAAAATGAGCGGCTGGTCCCAGCGGAGGTTCGAGTCCTCTTTCGGGTATGGGTGTGTGTGTTTGTCCTTAGGATAATTTAGGTTAAGTAGTGTGTACGTACAGGGACTGATGACCTTAGCAGTTAAGTCTCATAAGATTTCACACACATTTGAACATTTCAGGATAAAAACGTTTTTCTGCTTAGAATCACTTTCAGATTTCTTCGAATGATTTTGATCGATGCACAGTGGGCCCAAACTCTATACCACACCACAACTTGCTGTCACGCAGCACTACAAAGGAGTGAGATCAAGTTCAGTGCGGTTGGAGAATATCTCTACAAAAGAATTGAATATTCTGCGGCGTAGCAGCAGTGGTAAAATTTGTGAAGAACTTCGTCCAGCTGCTCATCGCACTATGAGCTGTCGGATTCATCTGCGAAATGTGTAGGAATCAACGTCCAAAGGAAATGAGTGGGTTCAATGACACCCTCGATGCCATCCCCTTAGCCACTTCCCGGTCGATTCTAAGCACTGTGGGTCTGAAATTTTATTCTGGGCTACCCATAAGAAAACTGTGTTCTGCCTTCCATAGTTGAGGCGTCAAAAGAAGTTGTGAGATGTGCGGAAGAGGGGGATGACGACCTTCCCAATATTGCACACATGTATGGTGCACTGAGCAGAATTCTAGTGAAGTTTGGTGCCAATGTGACATCATTAACCCACTTTAGATGTCACTTGGACGTATGAGCTCTGTTTTTTTTTTCTTTTTTTCGAATGTGTCGAAACCTTGCTGTTTGAAGAGTCACCATGGGCGGGAGTGACGCCCCAGGAGTCCACGTTTCGGCACCATTGAAGTGAAAGGTAACTAGCTTTGAGCCAAGATTCATACTTGCGCTTCACAAGGGGTTTCGAAAAAGTGACCCTTTATTTGTGTTCTCAGTGTACTTCGCCTCGCGGAGTAGCCGCGTGGTCTTGGGCGTCTTGCCACGGTTTGCGCGGCTGTACTCGTCGGAGGTTCGGGTCCTCTCTCGGGCATGGACGTATGTGTTTTCCTTAGCGTAAGTTAGTTTAAGTTAGATTAAGTAGTAAGCCTAGGGACCGATGACCTCAGCAGTTTGGTCCCATAGGAACTTACCACAAATTTCCAAATTGCAATGTACTTGCCAAGGAATTCTCGACAAGCCCACGGGTAACAGCGAGGCGGCGTGTGTCGCTGCGCGATATTAGTCCACCACGATATTACTGCACATGGGACGGAGGGCGCTTCGGTCGACTTAGCGTATTATCAGGGTTGACAGTGTATGCACAAGTGACCAAAAAGCGTTGACAGTCCGAAGCGATATTCGTAGCTCCTCTTGATTTATTTACTGCTACCTCACCGAGTGTTTTCAGTAATGGCCAACTGCAATAATATCGTGGTTGAATAGCAGCTGAGTGCGACAACATGCGCCGCGGTTGTAATTTGAAGTGAATGCCGACACAAGACAATCACGCTCGCGGCTCGCTGTGCTCGTAACTCGTATGTCTCAGGTTTCATTCGAATAAAATTGTTTCCAACTGATAGAGATACACGAAAACGAAAGTCATGGAGCTGGTAATTATGGAGGGTGGACACAAGGTTTGTTGCAACATTTTCTTTAAGAAGCTCCCTAGTATTTCAAAAAATACAACGGGCAGATAAGATATCTCAATTTACGCAATTTATAGAGCGATGAAACACTGCCACACTTGGATACAGACGCTCGTCCTTCTAATAACGGGAGTCAGACAAAACATTCAGGTTTGTATGTTACCCGTTCCAATTGTACAAAATCAAATGCCATGCAAAAGGTTGGATAGTGCCCGAAACAGCACGCCAAGGTCGTAAGACGTGGACTTTGAAATCAGACTCGTAACATACAGTGTACCCCAAAATCATTGCTATCCAAACATAGGCACAGTACGAAGTATGTAATTTTATTTGACTAGTTCCCGAGCAAAAGGTATCTCCTTGCACGAGCAGAGACTTAAATCTTTCTATTCTTGGAGAGAAGTAAACGGTAACAAGAACTATTTGTAAAATGTAAATTTTCACGGCCGGAAATGTCACAATTCATAAAATGTTCCGGGCTATTGTACATTGGTCGAATGTATTACACCTTACAACATAAGGTGAAATCCATTCGACCATGACATAATAGCCCGGAACACCTTATTAATTTATGACGAGAACTGCATGCAGCACTAGTGGATTTGATGACAGGCGATTTTCAACAGCTCTCTTTCATAGAGGACACTGGTTTTCGACAATTAGTTGGACTCTTGGACTCAAAACACTCGACACAAAACCGAAAAAATTTGCACCACATGACTGAAGAAAATTAGTATGAAGAGAAATGAAATATTCTACCTGTGTCTCTTTAACGAGCGGTATTTAGGCCTCTCTAAATTGAGAGGCATGTATGGTTGTAACTGCTCATTCCATTTAGCTCTCGCGACTTTCGGTTTCCCAGAACAGCCTAAATCGCTGAGTATTAGCGTCGCATTAAATAACATGGTTTGAAAAAGGAACACGGAAAATTAAGTTGTACGCAACTCAACTGACAATTCCAGAAACAGGCGTCAGCCGTACGTCGTATCTTGTTTAGTACACTCCACCACTTTAATTGTGAAAAGTTCTTGGAACTGTGACTGTGAGCTCTGCTTTATATGCCAAAAGGACAGAAGAACGTTTCGTACTTTTAAACAAGTTGCAGTGCTAATGAAAAAGTCCGTGAGATCCAGAACCAAATGAAAAAACCTGTACGTAAATTAATTACGAATCCGAAACCATACTGAACAGTACGCTACAACACCTACTGGAGCAAAGCGAATGCATTGCATCCTGTTTATCATCTTTGTATTCAGGCGTTCAGAGCCTCACGAGTGGCGAATTTTGAACGAAGGTTTAAGTGTACTGAAAACTGTACCTCTCTTTCGAAAGCTGTTGTAGTAATCAGACAGATAATCGTAACTGTATACAAAGGAAACTGCGCTACCACGAGCAGCACAAGAGTTACAGCAACGTCTGGACAACTCACTAGCAGCTAGGCTAGGATTAACAGAAACAGAGTATATGCAGTTTCTACGTTTCTCGGCCCAAGATTCAAACCGTCACCATTTACATATCCCAAGCCTAGTTGCAGAGCGCACGTATGTGATAGAGACTTCGGGATCAACTCATTCGCCCGCTGACGACAGTAGTCACGGTCACCATTTAGAAGAAAATGCCAGTAGTTCTTCGAGAAGAAGTTTCCAATCAATACCCAATGAGAAGCGCCTCTGACCACGTAGACCTGGCGTCCGGCGATATTTAGAAGAACCGCACCTGCGTCGACGGAGAAACCTAAACAGCTCTGGAAGAGAAAACAACAGGTACACAAGTCTAGCTGTCGTGAACAAAAAATATCTCCCAACACCTACAACTTATGTTCCCAGTGAGAGGACATCTTACAAATCAGAACTTCTCGTAAAGAGTGAAAGATATCTGAAAAGATAACTGTAAGCGTAGGCTTCAGCGGACGTTATTATTGTCAATAAAATTCTTCTGGGCTGTTGACCAAATTGTCAATATATATAAAATTGTCCGACGTTTCGGCCGCTATTACAAGTGGCCTTCCTCAGGGCTTGTGTTGAGCTGACTGCTGATTGAGAGAGACTGTAGATCTTATGTGGTAACGGAGGAAACTGTTTACGTAAGTTAATAGGGTACTCGAGAAAAGGAGGAGAGTGTAAGGCGTTCTTTATTGGTCTTCATATTATTCCTCGTCATTGGTGGTTAAAGACGTGCTTGATTGTTGTTTACATTATTTCTTGCCACAGGTGGAAAGAAATAATGTAAACACCAATCAAGCACGTCTTTATCCACGAATGACAAGGAATAACATAAAGACCAGTAAAGAACGCATAACACCCCTCCTCCTGTTCCCAAGTACCCTATCAAATTACGTGAACAGCTTCTTCTGCTAGTACATAAGATCTGCAGTCTTTCTCATTCAGCAGCGAACTCAGCACACGCCCTGAGCAAGGGCACTTGCAATAGTGGTCGAAACGTCATAAATGTTTACCTACTGACAATGCGCTCGACAGACCAGAAGAATTTTATTGATACTGAAAGGCTAATTGTTTAATAAAACCATATATCTAAACAAAACTCGGCAGTATTGCTGTAACGGGAAGTAAAAACTCATTCTGATGAAGAACAATTTTTTTAATTTATACAGTAAGTAAATGAAAGTAAGTAGTTTCTTTTATGTAAGTTATTTAAGGATACATGAGTACAAACTAAGAACAAAATTTTTGTTTCGTGCGAGATCAGTGTATTTTTTAAATAACAATTCGATGATTTTTTCCGTCTGAAAAATATACTACACCCTCAATGAAAGTGAAGGTCGTACACTTAATACCACTGGGAAACGTACTCTGTAGTTTCAAATTATTCTTTGCAGGTACGGTAGACAACGATTACGACTTCCGCGGCCCAATGCCACGTCCTACAGTAGTTTCGTGAGTGTTTCAGAGAGAGCGCAGCACTGTCAACTTCTCGACAGTGCCGGAGAAAGTCCTGAGAATTTGCCATAGGCCCTACGTGCATGTTTTCCCGCGGGATCTGAGCTGAAAAAAAGAACGTGACATGAATTCCAGAAGGTGTGGCAGCCGTACAGGAAAGGAATACCTGCCTGGTACACGTGCCAGAGAAGCAACGTCGCGCGAACAATGATGAACTGTGTTTCGTTACATAAAATTTAGTTTCCGCACTGTGTTTATTACTCGTTCGTCATCGTCGTCATAAAGACAGATGGATCCACCCCATACTAAGAGACAGTCAACAAAAGCAATGTTGGTTCTCCTACATAAGGAGCTAAACGAATATCCAGATAAATTTTTAGGGTATTATCAGATGTCACTTAATTAATTCGGAATTAGCTATGGTGGAAAGCAACATGGTTCAAATGGGTCTGAGCACTACGGGACTCCACATCTGAGGTCATCAGTCCCCTAGAACTTAGAACTACTTAAACCTAACTAATCTAAGGACATCACACACATCCATGCCCGACGCAGGATGCGAACCTGAGACCGTAGCGGTCGCGCGGTTCTAGACTGAAGCGCCTAGAACCGCTCGGCCACAGCAGCCGGCAAAGCAACATGTGTAAAACAGTTATAGGTATGAGGGAATATGAGAGTGCTGGAGGGAGACTAGTAGTTACTTTAAGATAAGTTTCATTAACACACACAATCAGATGAATACAACACAATATTTATTGTTACAGTGACTTGCAACATGCTACTGCTATAAGCCGGTAAATGGATATTATAGAATCGTCAGTATCCCATTCAGATATTATGTTACTTTCAGCAAGGGACTGTTCTGTTACATGTGCCCTAGTAATTGCTTGCTACGAGTCCATCTCCACATCTCTGTTTTATATCATAAATACATGGATGCTTTTGCACCTCCAGAATTAAGACCTAAGCCTCTACATACTCCATGTTGCAGACAAAAACAGCGTTCTGGTCGGGAGCGCGTGACAGACTGCTCGTGTCTCCACTTAGGCAGCTGGGATTCTTGCAGAAAAATAGGCCGCGGTGCATTTTGCTGCGTGCGACCTTGGAAACGCACCGCGCCTAAGCAGCAGACGCATGAATTCACCGCATTGTGGTCACAGTGACGTAGCAAGAGGGATACGGTGGATGCCCCTCGTACTGGGTACCAACTCCATGGGGTTGACCGAACGGGCTAGGTCCAATGGCACGAGTTACAACAATATCTGTTTTTGTCGTTACACTCTAGGTACTCGTAGGAGTGGACGGGTAGCTAGAAACCGTGGGAACTGGGCCTGACCCCCTTTGCATTCGCCCAATTCACCACTAAAATAGCGTGTAAACAGAACAGCACACTTTCTGTTATCGTCTACGTGTCTGGAATAAATTAATCGGAGTCATTGTTGGTATCATTGTTTCACGTTAAACTGCCATTCTTGTGCGTCTGACACGACGCAAGTTTTGGCATTCGCCTACTAGAGTCCCTGAAGAGACGCGAATGAGTGTTTTCTTTCACAAGATGCAGCTTGCAGGAGATCAAATAGAATATTTATTCATTTGTACGCAAGCAAATGGAATTATTTATGAGTATTTTTGTATTATTTTTTCATCTCTTGTTGTTAGGAAGGAGACCAGGTGTTTTTTTTTTTCCCTTGATGCAAAATGCCTGAAAATTCTTGTGAAATTGCTTTGCGATGATGATGATGATGATGATGGTAGAATCTGTGATACATTTCTCCTGTCTCCAATAAACTTAATGTCGACTCGTGTTAAACCTAATATTCCTTATATTTTACACTCCTGGAAATTGAAATAAGAACACCGTGAATTCATTGTCCCAGGAAGGGGAAACTTTATTGACACATTCCTGGGGTCAGATACATCACATGATCACACTGACAGAACCACAGGCACATAGACACAGGCAACAGAGCATGCACAATGTCGGCACTAGTACAGTGTATATCCACCTTTCGCAGCAATGCAGGCTGCTATTCTCCCATGGAGACGATCGTAGAGATGCTGGATGTAGTCCTGTGGAACGGCTTGCCATGCCATTTCCACCTGGCGCCTCAGTTGGACCAGCGTTCGTGCTGGACGTGCAGACCGCGTGAGACGACGATTCATCCAGTCCCAAACATGCTCAATGGGGGACAGGTCCGGAGATCTTGCTGGCCAGGGTAGTTGACTTACACCTTCTAGAGCACGTTGGGTGGCACGGGATACATGCGGACGTGTATTGTCCTGTTGGAACAGCAAGTTCCCTTGCCGGTCTAGGAATGGTACAACGATGGGTTCGATGACGGTTTGGATGTACCGTGCACTATTCAGTGTCCCCTCGACGATCACCAGTGGTGTACGGCCAGTGTAGGAGATCGCTCCCCACACCATGATGCCGGGTGTTGGCCCTGTGTGCCTCGGTCGTATGCAGTCCTGATTGTGGCGCTCACCTGCACGGCGCCAAACACGCATACGACCATCATTGGCACCAAGGCAGAAGCGACTCTCATCGCTGAAGACGACACGTCTCCATTCGTCCCTCCATTCACGCCTGTCGCGACACCACTGGAGGCGGGCTGCACGATGTTGGGGCGTGAGCGGAAGACGGCCTAACGGTGTGCGGGACCGTAGCCCAGCTTCATGGAGACGGTTGCGAATGGTCCTCGCCGATACCCCAGGAGCAACAGTGTCCCTAATTTGCTGGGAAGTGGCGGTGCGGTCCCCTACGGCACTGCGTAGGATCCTACGGTCTTGGCGTGCATCCGTGCGTCGCTGCGGTCCGGTCCCAGGTCGACGGGCACGTGCACCTTCCGCCGACCACTGGCGACAACATCGATGTACTGTGGAGACCTCACGCCCCACGTGTTGAGCAATTCGGCGGTACGTCCACCCGGCCTCCCGCATGCCCACTATACGCCCTCGCTCAAAGTCCGTCAACTGCACATACGGTTCACGTCCACGCTGTCGCGGCATGCTACCAGTGTTAAAGACTGCGATGGAGCTCCGTATGCCACGGCAAACTGGCTGACACTGACGGCGGCGGTGCACAAATGCTGCGCAGCTAGCGCCATTCGACGGCCAACACCGCGGTTCCTGGTGTGTCCGCTGTGCCGTGCGTGTGATCATTGCTTGTACAGCCCTCTCGCAGTGTCCGGAGCAAGTATGGTGGGTCTGACACACCGGTGTCAATGTGTTCTTTTTTCCATTTCCAGGAGTGTAGTTGTTTCTTTGATCTTAACCATAAAGTTTAAAAGAATGTATGCCATAGCTATTCAGACACTACTGCCGTTTCTAGTGTTGAAACGGTATCTGTGAATAAAGTTCCTTTTTTTCTGATCTAAACTGTAAAACCAAATTAAACCATCAGATATTTAGGCAGAGCAGCCCTGTTACAAAAAATCCTATATTGCTATCACGTAGTTAACCCGGGACAAGTGCTCTGATGCGCAAAAGCAGGACCGAAGATTAAAACTAGACTAGCAAAAAACCAGAGCCGTTTCCCTCTGTATCTACCAGTATGGTACGTTATATTGCACAAGGTGACAATAGATGAAGAAATCCGCCTGTTGTACGCTGTTCATGAATTTCTCACTCTTACAGGAAAAACAAATACATGAATGCGTATTCTCCTACAGAATATCTGACGACTTAAAACTCATTCAATCTCAGGAGCGCTGCTCGTTTAAGCAGTATTTGCCTAAAAACCCAGAGAAATTAAGAATAAAAGGTGAGTGCTGTAGCAGAATATAGAAACTTCTGTTTGCACATATTTGACGCGTATTCAGGAATACAGGCTGATGGTTCGTTCATTTCTAACGGTCTTCCAGGTGCTCTTAAAAAATCTTGGTACTCACAAAGAAGATTCTGGGAGAAAAAAAAAACATTCATAACTGATGTACTAGTGCCCATCTTCCAAGAACCTTGATCGACTTGCTGCTAACTTAAGTGGGAAGATTACGCAAAAATGAACGTGAAATTCCTTCTGAGCTCCTGACCAATAGTTGCAGAGTTGTTGGCTTCGCCCTGAGTTTTCGACAGAAATGTTTCAAGAGTTTGTTATGTTCCGACAGATGTGTATGATATTTTAGGTTCCGAAAAAGTTTCACTGTTTAATTCTTTATAAGCAGTGCAAAGTCATGACAACATACAGTACTTTAAGTTACAGATGCCTGTAAAAAATGTGACTTCCTAGAACTGCCCTAAAGGAGGTGTGGATTCGTGCAACATCTACGAAACAAATAAAGTGTTGGTCGCAAAACAAGCAAATGGCGCCTTGTTGTATTCTAATTTTTAAACTTCTGCGCATTAAACTCCTGTGCCATTTACAAAACGAATACCATTAAAAAGACACAAACAAGAGCATTTCTCAAGGAGCTTAAAAACTAACATACGGAAAATGTTGTCAGGAAATTCGTAACAGCCATATATCCCATATTAATAGAGAGAATGAAGTTGTTTCTGATTGGTAGAGAAATACTAGTAACACACTCACCAGCAGTAAGAGGAGTAACAAAGACACGACGAGAACTTGGCCAAAATGCAGAAAATGAAGAGACGGTGGCGTTTACCATAGTCTGCTGCTTTGCAAGGAAATGTGTGTAAATGCTTTCCAAAGTTATATGCACAGAATGTTTAGCGAACTGAAGTATTTTAATGCTGCAAAACGTTTTGTACCATAATGCAGAAACACTGCTCACTAAGATAAATGTTCTGCATTTTGGATGTAATAATGTCAATGTCATTACGTGTTGATAAGTAAATGTCATTTGTACTTAAGGAATAAACGATTTTATAATTATTCTTCTTATCAATGATAAATAGTTCTTGTTGACGAAAATATGTAAATTGTTAGAGAACATGTATTTCTTTTTGCAAAAATATTTACATAAACAGAAAACGACATGCAGAGAACGACGTTGTCCAAGTTGACACCAAAGAAAAAACAGACGGTTAACGTTTTGAAGGCCCAATCGCTGGTCAGCTTAATGCTGAAATTTGTTAAACCATCTGTCTGAACATCAAGTATCCAAGAAGCACCAAAACAAAATGACGTGGAAGAACGTGTCGTAAAATTCTCTCAGTCCAAGAGTGAGTTTGATCACGAAAAAATTGAGAGAAGTAACAGCAGTGAAGAACCATTTAGAGAGGACATTAACGAATAAACAAAAGAGCTTTATGAAAATGTAGAAAATCTTTCAGATAATTGAAATGTAAATAAAAAAATGTGGAAGTCTGTGTACCAGATGAAAAGGGTGTGAAGGAAGAAGAAACCACTGTGAAAGTAGTAGTAATATTTTGTTTAATTTCACGTCTCAATGGTCTTTCCGTGTTCATGAAAATCTAAGGGGTGACTTAATTAAACTATGGGGTGATGCGTTTCAAAATGAAGATGGTCCATTTGTTTCTGTTAATAGACAGGGCGCTAAGGATTAGACGAAAGGTGCGAACCGACAATTGACGTCTGACTGGTTCTATATCAATTAGCCAGCTGGTGAGAAAACTCTGAGAACGTGGATGGCCTACTCAACTAAAGAGCAAAGTTAACACTGTTTTTGCTTTAGGCTCATTAGCACAGACACATATTTTAACAATATATCTAAATTTGTTAATGGTCATCAAGCTTGACGGAAACGTAGTCCGAACTTTTACAACCATGAAACCTGAGAGAAACATCAAGCTTATTTTGAAAAAAAAAAATAGGTAACCTTAAGAACAAGTCTAGTATCGGAAATAATTATGTTAATAAAACAGAATCTAAAACATGAAAACACGAAACAAACATTTCAGAAACATGCTAGACGTCACTATGTTTTTGGCTGAACAAAATCTACCATTACGTGGCCACAGAGAGTATTTGCCCGCAGAAAAGAAATGAAATTTTCTGCAGCTGAGTAGATTTTTGTCTAAATGATAATAACAATGGACAATGGATCAAACTAGAACAGCCCACTAAATCACAGCGCGATAAAATATTTAAAAGGTACTTATCCCCCACTGCAGAAAATGAATTTATCTCGGTTCTGGGCGAAATTGTAAAGCAAAACTGTTTAAATGACATGAAAAATCCAAATATTTTTGTATCATCTCTGACAGCACGCCGGACATCCCACACGTACGTCAGATCAGTTAAATCATTCATTAAGTTCAAACAGAAAAAAGTTGAAGTGAAGGAGTCATTTCTAGGCTATTTTCGTTGCAGTGGGAAGAAAGCCGTAAACGTAAAGGAAGATGTTTTACAAGTTATTGAACATGATGCATTGGATGTAACAGTGTGCTGAGGACAGGGGTACAACAACGCTTCTACAACATCCGGAGTGCGTCCCGAAGTTCAGAAAAGAATTTGTAAACTTTATCCTATGGCATTATTTGTATCTGTGCAGATTACACGGTTTTGCAACATTTCCATGACGTGTACTTTTTTTTTTTTTTGGGAACCTTACAAAGTGTGTACGTGTTTTACACATTTTCCGTCGCAGATGGGGACGATTCCTCTAAACCACGTTGACAGTTGGAGTTAAGAGACATTCAGATACACGATGGAGAGCTCACTAAGAAGCTGTTAAGCCTTTGATTCATTGCTTTTAAAAGTATTATGGACGCCACAGAAAAAGTGTTTGAATCTCCGAAAACTTTAGAAATCAGTGGAGCAATTACCTGCATTGTATTATTTCTCGTTTTCTTGTTTATGGAGTACTGTCTTAGAAGATGTCAAAGATGCTTAAAAGTATTTACAGATTCTTGGAGTTAGCGTCGGTATGTATATTACAAAGATTAGAAGTCTAAAGCTCTTTTTGAGAGACAAGGGAAATTATCTCATTGACGAAGCACTTCATCTGCGAACGACACATGTGACAAGATGGGCATTCCAGTGGAAAAAAATTTGAAATTTCAGGAAGAAGAATAGATTGCAGACGAGATGCTGACTTTACACCAGGAACTGAGCAGGCCAGTGTCAGAGTGCACTGACGGGTTTCTGTAAAGAATCAATAAACGTTGCAAAACGATAGAACGTATATCGGATTGATATACTGTTTTAAAGCTCAGTAACCTTGTTAAAACATCAGAAGTGCAACTGCCACGACTGTAAGACGTTGAGCTGACAGTTAAATGACATTTCTGAAGATGGTATCCTTACAGAAATACTGCACCTAAAAAGATTTCTACAAGCTACCGAAGTTCCATAAGAAATTATTAGTTGGACTCTTACAGGTCGTCGTTGATTATGAACTTTTCGAATCTGCTCCCAACCTCATTTTGGCGTTAAGATTTCCGTTAACTTTGTGAGTTTTGGTAGCGTCATACTGGATCCACTCTCTCACCATCTGGACACCTGGGCCACGCCGTGGCGCCGAGGCTGTGCCAGTCGTCGCCATGCTCATGATGCAGTCGCCAACACCGTCACCAGGCTGCGAACCGCCTACCGCTGGCTGAGTGTCCTGGCCCTTGTCAGCCTCCACCTTGATGCCACCTCATGGTCCGACGCACAAAGTGAGGTCCATCCAGCTCTGCACGGTGAGGGCCCGAGGCCGCACGCCACCGCCCTCTTACCTGCGTTTCCTTGCTCACCATCCTGGACTGTTCCACTGCTCACCAGTCTACGGTTCCGTGTTCACCATCTTGTGCTGTTCTGTTGGACAGAGCCCCCCTGGGTCCGGCTACCGGCCACTGTGTCGCTGCCCTGCCATCCTGTCTAAGCAGCACCCATCCAACGCAATGCAGATACAGCAAAGCTGTACGCCATTGTTCATCTTCATGGAAACACCTGCGCCGACATGTCCACAGCAGTACGTTTGGGTCCGAGGCTCAACAACCAAGCGTTGGGATGCGAGGGTCAGCACCCTGATGGAGCGTAGATAATTTCATGGTACTGGTACTCTAGTACTGGTTGATATCAGAAGCACTCAGTGTCATCATAGATGCCATATCGCCTGGAAGCTTGCTTGGACCATCTGTGGTTTGCAAGAACTGTAATTTTTCTGTGTATTAATGTTTTTGAAGCAAAGAAAGAGACAATTTTTCAATATAGAACTTTTCTAATCAGAAAAGTAATTACGTTTGATGTTATGATTTATCCCAAATCATTGACCGCATTCAAAGCCCATGTCAAAATATGAGTCGTCAGTTTTACTTTTCCAGATTTGTTAGGAAAAGAGAGCGCATTGCCCCAGGCGCATCTCAGTAGTTAGTTCAAGCTCGGAAAATGCGACGCGCTTTCAAGACAAGAACATTGTGCAAAAGGTAAGCCAAGATTAAATATACACATCAAAAACAGGTTTGCATCACCCCGGTTCTCAGAACTCCTGAAGGTAGACGTTGACTGTGGATATTGTATCACAGACACAGCTCCTTTGACTGTTCAGAGATGTCCCTAAACTCGCCCAAAGATGTAAACAACCATGCATCAGCAGCGCCTATTACACGGAGGGGGTCCGACAGCAGGTCAGTTCCAGTCATTCCAGCAGGAATGATGTACACGGCTCGTGTTGTCTGTAGTTCAACCTTGTCTAGACAGTCAATACTGCGGTTCTATAGCGTACGCATTCTTACTTTGTGCCAGGAAGGGCCCTCAACAAGGGAAGTGTCTAAGCGTCCCGGAGTGAACCAAAGCGATGTTGTTAAGACATGGAGGAGATACAGAGAGGCAGGAACTGTCGATGACATTCCTCGCTCAGGCCGCCCAAGGGCTACTACTGCAGTGGATGACCGCTACCTACGGATTATGGCTCGGAGGAACACTGTCAGCAACGCTACCATCTTGAATAATGCTTTTCGTGCAGCCTCAGGACGTCGTTTTACGACTCAGATAATGCGCAATACCCCTCCATGAACCATGGACCTTGCCGTTGGTGGGGAGGCTTGCGTGCCTCAGCGATACTGATGGCCGTACCGTAGGAGCAACCACAACGGTGGGGTATCTGTTGAGAGGCCAGACAAACGTGTGGTTCCTGAAGAGGGGCAGCAGCCTTTTCAGTAGTTGCAGGGGCAACAGTCTGGATGATTGACTGATCTGGCCTTGTAACACTAACCAAAACGGCCTTGCTGTGCTGGTACTGCGAACGGCTGAAAGCAAGGGGAAACTACGGCCGTAATTTTTCCCGAGGGCATGAAGCTTTACTGTATGATTAAATGATGATGGCGTCCTCTTGGGTAAAATATTCCGGAGGTAAAATAGCCCCCCGTTCGGATGTCCGGGCGGGGACTACTCAAGAGGACGTCGTTATCAAGAGAAAGAAAAACTGGCGTTCTACTGATCGGAGCATGAAATCTCAGATCCCTTAATCGGGCAGGTAGGTTAGAAAATTTAAAAAGGGAAATGGATAGGTTAAAGTTAGATATAGTGGGAATTAGTGAAGTTCGGTGGCAGGAGGAACAAGACTTCTGATCAGGTGAATACAGGGTTATAGATACAAAATCAAATAGGGGTAATGCAGGAGTAGGTTTAATAATGAATAAAAAAAATAGGAGTGTGGGTATGCTACTACAAACAGCATAGTGAACGTATTACAGTGGCCAAGACAGACATGAAGCTCATGCGTACTATAGTAGTAAAAGTTTATATGGCAACTAGCACTTCAGATGACGAAGAAACTGATGAAATGTATGATGAGATAAATGAAATTATTCAGGTAGTGAAGGGAGACGAAAATTTAATAGTCATGGGTGACTGGAATTCGAGAGTAGGAAAAGGGAGAGAAGGAAACATAGTAGGTGAATATCGATTGAGGGAAAGAAATGAAAGAGGAAGCCATCTGGTAAAATTTTGCACAGAGCATAACTTAATCATTGCTAACACTTGGTTCAAGAACCATAAAAGAAGGTTGTACACATGGAAGAATCCTGGAAATACTAGAAGGTATCAGATAGATTATGTAATGGTAAGTCAGAGATTTAGGAACCAGGTATTAATTGTTAGACATTTCCAGGGGCAGATGTGGACTCTGACCGCAATCTATTGGTTATGAACTGTTAGATTAAAACTGAAGAAACTGCAAAAAGGTAGGAATTTAAGGAGATGGGATCTGGATAAACTGAAAGAACCAGAGGTTGTAAAGAGTTTCAGGGAGAGCATAAGGGAACAATTGACAGGAATGGGGGAAAGAAATACAGTAGAAGAAGAATGGGTAGCTTTGAGGAATGAAATAGTGAAGGTAGCAGGGGATAAAGTAGGTAAAAAGACGAGGGCTAGTAGAAATCCTTGGGTAACAGAAGAGATACTGAATTTAATTGATGAAAGGAGAAAATACAAAAATGCAGTAAGTGAAGCGGGCGAAAAGGAGTACAAACGTCTCAAAAATGAGATCAACAGGAAGTGCAAATTGGCTAAGCAGGGATGGCTAGAGGACAAATGTAAAGATGTAGAGGCTTTTCTCACTAGGGGTAAGATAGGTACTGCCTACAGGAAAATTAAAGAGACCTTTGGAGACAGGAGAACCACTTGTATGAACATCAAGAGCTCAGATGGAAACCAAGTTCTAAGCAAAGAAGGGAAAGCAGAAAGGTGGAAGGAGTATATAGAGGGTCTGTACCAGGGGTATGTTATTGAGGACAATATAATGGAAATGGAAGAGGAGGTAGAAGAAGATGAAATGGGAGATACGATACTGCGTGAAGAGTTTGACAGAGCACTGAAAGACCTGAGTCGAAACAAGGCCCCCGGAGTAGACAACATTCCATTAGAACTACTGACTGCCTTGGGAGAGCCAGTCCTGACAAAACTCTACCATCTGGTGAGCAAGATGTATGAGACAGGCGAAATACCCTCAGACTTCAAGAAGAATATAATAATTCCAATCCCAAAGAAAGCAGGTGTTGACAGATGTGAAAATTACCGAACTATCAGTTTAATAAGTCACAGCAGCAAAATACTAACGCGAATTATTTACAGACGAATGGAAAAACCTGTAGAAGCCGACCTCGGGGAAGATCAGTTAGGATTCCGTAGAAATG
The DNA here is from genome assembly GCF_023864275.1 of Schistocerca cancellata. Taxonomy (NCBI): domain Eukaryota; kingdom Metazoa; phylum Arthropoda; class Insecta; order Orthoptera; family Acrididae; genus Schistocerca; species Schistocerca cancellata. The sequence goes on along the minus strand of NC_064628.1, from coordinate 166,731,132 downwards.
TTCGAACACGTGAGGCAATACTGACCTTACGACTTATCTTAGAAGAAAGATTAAGGAAAGGCAAACCTACGTTTCTTTCTTTTGTAGAGAAAGCTTTTGACAATGTTGACTGGAATACTCTCTTTCAAATTCTAAAGGTGGCAGGGGTAAAATACAGGGAACGAAAGGCTATTTACAATTTGTACAGAAACCAGATGGCAGTTATAAGAGTTGAGGGGTATGAAAGGAAAGCAATTGTTGGGAAGGGAGTGAGACAGGGTTGTAGCCTATCCCCAATGTTATTCAATCTGCATTACGCGTACATCGACTCAGATTTACCAGAGCATTTATCTCTGAGAGCACTGGCTGGACATGTGATCCAACTAAACTGCAGTGATGTGAACAGTTGCAGAAAAGACGTAAAAGGAGACGCAGAGAAACAATATAGCTACGAATGGCATTCAGTTTTTAAGCAGAAGGAAGTAATATAAGACAAATCTCAAGCGATACGCTTCTTAGATGACCGGATTTTAGCTAACGTAGCATTGTAATTAAAAACAAGAGTGACTAAAATTCCTGACCTTAACAAGTGTAATTTTCTGCATGAGCTATGTGTGGCGTAAAGGCGCACTGCTGATTTCCCGAGTAGCTAAATCTTGAAGCCGCTGAATGTACTGTCAGTCGCCTGGTAATCTCTGAACTCCTTGCATATCGGGCTCTGAGCAATACGTACATTGCGGTACTGCTACTTTGATAACGAGGCGATCCAAAATTCCTCCTTCTCTTATATGACGCTCTGTTCTGCATTTCGCCATCGTTCGGCAGTGACGTGTCACGAAGCTTCGTGCATTAGTTCCAGTACGTTTGGCAACTTAAATGTCTTGATATTTCGCGCGACAAACCCCTTTACTTGGCTCCAGATCAATTCTACTGGGTTCAGATTGCAGTGTTACGGTGACAAATGTAAAAATGCGGCATTTGTACAGTGTGCTCAACGCCGCGAAAATTATTGTTTTCCATGTTTTCTACGACACTTAACACTCCGGCTCGTGTCGGCTCGTGTGGGACTACATGTGTCCTACAAAACAGTGGGCATATTCAAATAAGAGTACTGTATTTAGTGCTTTATGTTTCTCCAAAGAATTTAATTGCGTAATGTTTTCTTAACGTCAAAATCTTCAACAATCTTTTATAAAATATCGCTAATTATATTTGCAATGAAAATCAGAATTTTGCGCGCGATATGTAATAAGAATTAGCAGATGTGTATTTTTCTTGAAGATGATCGTTAAGTAAATGTTAATTAACATATATTTGATGAATGTCGTATTTAAATGATTTAGGTATTCAAACTGAACAAAAAAACTTGTAAACCACAATGTGTTTCGGACCGTCGCCCGTCAACACATACGACAGTCATTCTACGACGCTAATATTTAATCCACGCATATAGATACAATTTCTGCCCTTATATTAAATACATAGAGTTCTTCGAAAAATGTCAAAGCTTGGTTTTCTCTGAAATCTTGTGGAAAACATTAAGAACAAATTGTTTCTCGCCATTAACGGCGTTCCTCTCGAGTGTTTCACTACGAAGCAGGAAGCAGAGATACCCATTTTCACAATATGTATGAACAACGAGACAACAAGCAACGTTTACAGAGACTGTGACTGTATACAATGTTTGAAATCAAAATCATGTAGCTACAGCATGTTTAAGAAAAACGTTGATGCCTGTTAATACATCAGAATGTCTTTACGATCTTTTACAGTGTCGTAGTAATACGATATTACTCTAATACATAAGTCGCACCTACTTTCAAGAGCGGATAACACCGGTGTACGAGAACTACTGTTACTGAGCAGTCATCGCGTTTGTGTTTGCTTACATCAGATTTATTCTTATGATGAACGAAGTATAATAACAGGGAGCCTAATTTAGAAGCAATAATACAGGACGCTGTTACGTCTCGCACTGACTGTCAGAGTACGAACATGAATGAGACACACTCCACAAATCAGATAACAAAATTTTTGCCAATTTGAACATTTCTTTCTCTAAGTATAGTCAAAACTCGAGATCAAATGTCACAAATTCAGCTCCGTTGAAAGCTACAGCCACTCAAACAATGCAAAAATTTTCAGACACGGCAGTCATACAATCGGTACATCCACTCAACAAACATTAGGAACTCTTTGCAGAAAAATGATCTTGGTCTTCTGCTTCAGCAGTTATTACAAGAAAATAGAACAATAACAAAACAATTTGACGCTTCACTCAAATCTGGTCAAAAGGAACTAGCAAAACAACAAAAAGAAAATTAACGCAGAAATTCAGATTGTAACTTCTATTAATGAGAAAACTGCAATAACACACGCACAAAGAACAACGTTCATCGCAAAGACAGGCTGAAGTAGATGAAAAGGTTAAAGCAATCACTGACACAAACCGCCAAGACAAATCTCTTTAATTATTACAAAGATCAAACAGGTAGTTCCTAGCACAGTCATAACCACATTACGAAAGAACAGAACAGATACGACAAACGGGAACAGACAGCAAAAATTATCGATGTCAGAACGAAGGAACAGTGCGTGACACTGAAAACTCAGGTTGTTAACTTTTCTAGTAAATTAACTGAGTTACAGATAAGTGCAGGTAATCAGTCATATGGAACCCAGTCGGTACACTTTACAGAAACAGAGGAATACCTATCGTTAGAAAATTTTAATCAGTGGCAGATGGTACTTAACAGACAGTGTAAGCAAGAAGTGAACAAAATTCACGCTCATCTTGCAGGAGCTGAAAAGAGCTTAACTTCTAAGGATTGTACTCGACTCACAATTGTACAGAAAACTATAACTAACACGAAATGGGAAATACTCAGGAGAAACATTTAAGGAAACCTTTGAGAGACAGAGACTTTGTAAAAACACACAACCATTCTCGCACTTACTCCAATAGACAAAATGCTTTCGATACAAAGAGACGCAGCAGCTTTGATCACAAAACTTTCTACCAATAACGAAATTTAAAGTTTTTCGAAATGGATCAAACGACTTACATCCGTTAGCCAAGCAATTTAGTTTTTCATTACCACCTACTTGGCCAGTCACACACAAATTAGAATTTATTTGCAGTTTTTTTGGAGGAAAACTAGCAATGAGAATAAGACCGATTTCCAACAATGTTTTTCAGTTGAAGAATTTGAGAGCGCATTACTTGCAGCGTACTGGTTGAGACAAACAGCGCAGTGAACAAACTTCTAAACTTAGCAGACTTGGAAAACTAGCAAATTGAAACTCCCACTCAGTTTTTTGAACACATGGAACAACAAAGACAACATTTGTTGGAACCTTACAGCCCATTAGCGTTAATCCAGCTTTGCGTTTCGAAACCTCCAAGGTCATTACGTATTTCGCTACTGACAGGACACTAGAAATACAATATTCACGAATTCCGAGACGTTTTACAATTAATACAGATTGCGCAGTCGTACACTCAGTACAGGAATATAAATTTTTCACACAAATCCGCAACTATCTGGATAGGAACCACAAAGATCACTCAGGGTCATCTAATGACAACAAGCGAAACCATTTTGGCAACGACAGATGATATCGAAACCAAAACTATAACAATCAGAACTTTAATGGATGAATGTATGTATGCATTGAACTGGGGACCTAGAAAAGACTGAGAGGCTTCGTCGCCGCCGTAACCCTCTGCGGTACACAACCCCACAACAGGCTACAGCAGTCCACTCACCCCACCGCCGCCCCACACCGAACCAAGGGCTATTATGCGGTTCGGTCCCCGGTATGATACCCGTGTCACTAATACACTTGCGGGCACGCTCAGATAGGTTCTGCAAACCATTCAAACAAATGTTCTTCGATTTCAAGTCCAGCCAAGCGTTCACAGCCTCAATCACTGCATTATCATTGTCAAATGGTCGTCCTTTGAAGTCTTTTTTTTAGGATTTGGAAACAAAAATGATGGAGCCAAATCTGGAGAATATGGGTGATGACGTAACAATTCGAACCCGCAATCACGCAGAGTTTCCAGTGTTGCGAGGAGTTGGTGCGCCGGTGCCTTTTCCTGGCGCAAAAGAACGCCGAGCGCCAATTTTCCACGGTTTTTTTTATGTCTTCACTCAGACGGCGCAGGAGGGTGCAATAGCATAATGCATTGACAATTACTCCCTTTCTGTATCGCAGGAGACCGATGCCATCACCTTACCGGCTGATTTTAGGATCAAAGTGGTGAACCCATGTTTCGTCCATTGTCAATACGTTGCAAGAAAGCGTCTTCATCCACTTCAAATTGGCTTTCTTCACAACACTGCACACGTTCCCGTCTCTGATCTGCATTCAAGTCTTTCGGAACCCACCGAGATTAAACTTTCCTCATTCTCAAAATATCCACAACAATGTTGTGAGCACGCCCACGGGAGATTTCAAATGTGGTTTCAATGTGTTGCAACGTTGTTCCACGATCTTGCAAAATCGTATCGTGAATTGCAGTCTCTTGTTGTGACTGTTCTTTTGTCTCCGGATCAAAGTGGTGAACCCACGTTTCATCTATTGTCAATACGTTGCAAGAAAGCGTCTTCATCCGCTTCAAATTGCCGTGCTGATTGATTCTCTCGATATTCGCCTTTTTGCTTGCACTACGGTATACAACGCATCCTAAAGGCAGAACCAACGAAACTGGAGTCAAGAAATTTGACTTGCATACCCACAAAGGGTCACCATAAACGCAGGTGGTGTTTGCGCGAGGCATTACCATAACTATCTCGGGCTAGAAACTTTTCAACCGCCCCTCGAGAGAGAAACATGACATAACAGATTTTTACAAACATAACAGATTTTTACAAATATGTACAAAACTAACATACAAGCATGTATGGCGTTCTTCACGAAACTCTATCACAAAAAGGGAAACGGTAGGAGTCACTGTTGTACGTGTCCTTCTCGGTTCTTTCTCCAATACAGCTTGTAAGCTGTCTTTTATGACGCCTCCATATCCCTGAGAGCAAATAACATAGCCTAAGCTTCGTTTCCCAGCTTACATCTAAGGGTGGACAAAACACATTCTGTATTCTGTTTCCTTTCTATAATTTAAATAAACAGTTCAGAGAATTTTTCTTTTTTAAAAATTAATTACTTGAAAAACTATCATTAACTTATTCAGAATGGCTATCTGCAATACGTTACTTCACAAAATCGTGATATTTTACTACATTATTAAACGTGAATCAGAAACTTCGCAATTCTTTTGTAACCATAATTCTTATGCTATGACCGAGCGGGATGGTGCAGTGGTTAGACACTGGACTCGCATTCGGGAGGACGACGGTTCAATCCCGCGTCCGACCATCCTGATTTAGGTTTTCCGTGATTTCCCTAAATCACTCCAGGCAAATGCCGGGATGGTTCCTCTGAAAGGGCACGGCCGCCTTCCTTCCCCATCCTTCCCTAATCCGATGAGACCGATGACCACGCTGTCTGGTCTCCTTCCCCAAACCAACCAACCAATCTTATGCTATGACAGTCAACATAGATTTTTAAAATAATCATATTTTGGGATAGTTACTAGTTCGCAATTTATTTCATTGCTTTACTCAGAAAGTCGAGTAAGCTTTGTAAGTTCTGTCTTCACATGGCTCAGTTATCATACGGTTTAATATACTAAAGAAGTCATCTGTTTGATAGTATTTACTTTGTTGTATCACACACATAATCAAAGGACTGTTTCTATAATAACATACCAATACTCTACAATCCGCATTTCTTAACATATTCGTTTATCTGTATTGTCGTCTGCTTATGTGTCAATATTTATCTGTTAAACGACCATCTGCTTTAAGCAAGAGTAAGCATTTCTCAACCCTTTTTACGAGACATGAGAGAGCTACACTCCAACTCTCAACCATTTCACCCTATATGTTAGCCTACTGACTTCATTACCCTTATTTCTCCCTATTTTCATTTGTCCATATATTTCGACACTTATTTCTCCCTTTTATCATCGTCAGCCTACTGACCCCATTATTTACATATATTTGTGGTGTGATCCTCACACCACTTCCACACATCTCCTTTAATTAAAATCGAAACGCTTTGGCTTCCCTCTAGTGGCACCATTTTATTACCTCCTCTTACCTACAGACAACCTTACCTCCAACTGAAAATTATTAAGTTATGCAGAGTTTATTGTTCCAGATTTTAGGAATTTCGAGCTTCAATTACTTCTCTTAATGGAGAGAATCTGTATTTTACTGTTACTAATCCTTTTTGTGAGGCATTAATTTTCTATTGTTTGTGCGCATACGTTGCCCATTTTTATTTTAACATTTAGAATTTTCTATTGCAAACTACCTCTCATATTCTCTTGTAAGTCATCTTTCGGATATAGATAGCTATTTTCAGGAATGATTCTTACTTACCTGGAAGGTTTTATAAGCTAATAGCATATGTGCAACATGAAGGCATGTATTCCTTACATATTACAGAAAGAACAGAAGAAGAGAATGGCAGTTGAAAGAGAAATAAAGTTTCATCCAGCTATGACCGCACAGTATGCCAGACTGTGTATCCGCCAAAGAGTGGCAGACTCCCTCCGGAAATTAATTACTGTCAATTTTGAAAAGCTTCATATCTACAGTGTTTCGTAGACCTAGTTCTCTCTTACTTTTCGGGTTTTCCAAAAGGTTTATGTTGGCCTGATGATTACCTATTGTCCTGAATGGTCCTTGATAAACATGCATACTTCTCTTTGTAATGAGATTTTATTAGATTTTTCTTTTGCTTTAGCTAACACTAGTTCACCAATGTAAAAATTACTGGGGGGAGATTTTGGGTCATGCTTTCCTTTTCTGTCCAAGGCTCTTTTATCAGAAACTTGATCTACTGACTGTCCTTAGTCTCTATTTCTTCGAGGATACAAATCATTTCCACATTAGAAACTTCCACATTATTCCCAAATTCAGTATCTTTCAATATATTCCTCATTATTCTAATAGGCAGTTCCCATGCATAATTATTACATCTCACATACGTTGCAATGAAAATATCTGTGAACCCTCGAGAATCCTTGATATTTCGTTAAAAGATCTGTACCAATTAATATTTTAACACCTAAACACAGCATGATTAAAAAAGTATAATCTATTATCATGTTACCTATACTAATCGGTATCAAAGCTTCGTTCTGTATTGGTCTAGAAACTATTCGAATAGTACTTTTTGTTCTTAACGCACTTACTTTCATGACGGTTATCTCATACTTATTAGGAATACAATCAAAGAATGCTTGGGACAAAGCACTTGCTTCATTGCCGCTATCAAGAAGACAATGCACTATTACTCCCGAAATATTAGTTTTTGTAGTATGGTGAGCTATTCTAGTCTGAACCGGTTTCAATTCTGTCTCCAGTTAAGGTACTTTTGTTCATTTGCTAGTAAATTTACATTTATATTCACGGGATCATCAACCTCCACCTCCATAGCTGCCTTTTCCAACCTGTCCACCCATTGTAAATCAAAGCACTTGACGACCTTCTGTACTTTCCTTTGCTGCACATCAACTAAACTATTAATCGCGCTAACAAAGTTGACATTCGGCTCACGGGCTGACGGGAGCGGCTGTAAATGGGATATGCCTTCGGAGTCGCTCCCATCAGTCATCGGGCTGAGTGTCATCTTTGTTTGTGCGTACAATACTCCGCACTTCTGAGCAATTGCGTTCCCAAGCAACACTGCTATCTATAATACTGTCGTTTGCTTTTACAGTTTGTGGCAAATAAACAAGTTAATACAGCTAATAGGTTCCCTGATTATTATTGCTACCCCCTTCATCTAACAACTTTTCCTCTTCAAAATCTTGCAAAACTGACCCTACGTCCTCTGACGAAACTTTAGCCTTCAGATAACCATTATTATCGAAGATGTAAGCCTTTACTTCAACTTTATCTGATTCAAACCCGTTACTTTGTTCCTCCCTATCACCTGCAGTGTTTTCTTTTCCCTTCTTGATCCATTTCTCTAACGTGCCCAAAATGCTGCAAACAGTGTAATGAAAATGGTTTAGCTCATCACCGATACTGTCTGCTCATGTTTTATCATCCCTGTTGTCGGTTTGCGTGTGCTGAATGACTGTGGTCTGTTCTCTTGTTACTGGCTATGCTACTGTTTCCGCCTAGTGAGCACCAGTCTCCCACACGCGGCTTGTTGTGGTCATTCGATTAAGAATCAGATTGGGTAGCTTTCGGCTTTCCGTCTTGTCTCAACGGCACATATTTACATTTCTGCCTTCGTCATGATACACTCCTGGAAATTGAAATAAGAACACCGTGAATTCATTGTCCCAGGAAGGGGAAACTTTATTGACACATTCCTGGGGTCAGATACATCACATGATCACACTGACAGAACCACACGCACATAGACACAGGCAACAGAGCATGCACAATGTCGGCACTAGTACAGTGTATATCCACCTTTCGCAGCAATGCAGGCTGCTATTCTCCCATGGAGACGATCGTAGATATGCTGGATGTAGTCCTGTGGAACGGCTTGCCATGCCATTTCCACCTGGCGCCTCAGTTGGACCAGCGTTCGTGCTGGACGTGCAGACCGCGTGAGACGACGCTTCATCCAGTCCCAAACATGCTCAATGGGGGACAGATCCGGAGATCTTGCTGGCCAGGGTAGTTGACTTACACCTTCTAGAGCACGTTGGGTGGCACGGGATACATGCGGACGTGCATTGTCCTGTTGGAACAGCAAGTTCCCTTGCCGGTCTAGGAATGGTACAACGATGGGTTCGATGACGGTTTGGATGTACCGTGCACTATTCAGTGTCCCCTCGACGATCACCAGTGGTGTACGGCCAGTGTAGGAGATCGCTCCCCACACCATGATGCCGGGTGTTGGCCCTGTGTGCCTCGGTCGTATGCAGTCCTGATTGTGGCGCTCACCTGCACGGCGCCAAACACGCATACGACCATCATTGGCACCAAGGCAGAAGCGACTCTCATCGCTGAAGACGACACGTCTCCATTCGTCCCTCCATTCACGCCTGTCGCGACACCACTGGAGGCGTGCTGCACGATGTTGGGGCGTGAGCGGAAGACGGCCTAACGGTGTGCGGGACCGTAGCCCAGCTTCATGGAGACGGTTGCGAATGGTCCTCGCCGATACCCCAGGAGCAACAGTGTCCCTAATTTGCTGGGAAGTGGCGGTGCGGTCCCCTACGGCACTGCGTAGGATCCTCCGGTCTTGGCGAGCATCCGTGCGTCGCTGCGGTCCGGTCCCAGGTCGACGGGCACGTGCACCTTCCGCCGACCACTGGCGACAACATCGATGTACTGTGGAGACCTCACGCCTCACGTGTTGAGCAATTCGGCGGTACGTCCACCCGGCCTCCCACATGCCCACTATACGCCCTCGCTCAAAGTCCGTCAACTGCACATACGGTTCACGTCCACGCTGTCGCGGCATGCTAGCAGTGTTAAAGACTGCGATGGAGCTCCGTATGCCACGGCAAACTGGCTGACACTGACGGCGGCGGTGCACAGATGCTGCGCAGCTAGCGCCATTCGACGGCCAACACCGCGGTTCCTGGTGTGTCCGCTGTGCCGTGCGTGTGATCATTGCTTGTACAGCCCTCTCTCAGTGTCCGGAGCAAGTATGGTGGGTCTGACACACCGGCGTCAATGTGTTCTTTTTTCCATTTCGAGGAGTGTAGTTATTACGAAAGCACGGTGGCTGTCTACCTCCTCTTCCTCTACCACGGCCTTGACCACGATACTTAGATCCTGTACTCTGAACCTCCGTACTTCAAACATTCACGTTCCCACTGTCAATATTTCGGTTTTTTAAATGATTGTTAGAAGACCTATTGTTATTTTGCACCTGCTCCTCAACAGCGGATACTCTTTCCACTCGCTGAGATACTAAATGAACCTATCTACGTTATCTCTAGGTGTAGAAGTGATTCTTTTCTGGCAATATCAAGGCAGCTTATCCTCTAGTCCCATGATAATTATTTCAGGCTTCTTCTTTTCTGTCAGATTTGACAACCGTGAGACCCACTTTCTAGAGAACTCACGACCTGGTGCGAACTTTATACTACTCCAGAATTCACTCAAAACATTGTTTTGTTTGTTGTGTGACCAGTACTCATCAAGAAATGAGATTTTAAATTCAGAAAGAGTTTCGCGTCAGCTGACCATTGCAAGGCATTTCCTGTCAAATGACTTCTCATGAAAGACATTTTTTTTCACGTTCTAATCATGCATTCCGTGAAAGATCCTCAAAATAATTCCAGAACTCTAATAGGTGAATTTGTTTGTCTGGATCAAAACGTAAAAATTGATGGCACCCAATAAAAGCCGTGTCAACTGATGCCACATGCTGTACTGTAGTACTGCAAGACCTACCACTCTGTTTCCTGTGTTAGTAATACTAGTATTTAGTTCCTCTATCTGTAGTTCTACTGCATCCACTCCGTCAGAAAATTTTTTATCAAACATCCTCACATAATTTCTCACCGTCAGTTTTTAGTTTCTTAATATCCTTCTGACAAGCATTTACTTTAGTAGTTACTTCTTCAAATCGATTAGAGCAAAGTTTGTATTCATGGCCTATTATATCTGGAAACCTCCCTTCCAAAAGATAATCTGCGTCTTTGAAACCTATGTGAACTTCACCAATTTCGGCTTTGAAAACACTATGCAACGTAATTAGCTGTTGCCCTACTTTTACTTGCAGATTACGGTGATTGGAATCAATTTTATAGTTCAAACTATTCAGTTTTGAGGTCATTTCATCCTTTAGTTCTTTATTACTATTCTTAAGCTCTTTATCACTAGATTAAATATCACTCTTCAGTTCTTTATTGCTCTCCTTTAGTTCCTTATTACTAACTTTTAGTGCTTTATGACTTAATTGAAGTTTAGAAAACAGTAATTGCATCCAATATGGTGCCTCCACCTCGTCACTTGGCGTTTCCGCTGCTTTTAAAGAACTTCCTAGCTTGCCCTGACTTGGTTGAATTTCAAACATACTCAACTCAGTTTCATTATCTTATAACTCTATAGTTTCTACTTTTTCTTTTTTGACTTCAGCTTCAATTACATCATCATCAGAAAAGGGTTCTAACTTCGCAGTAACATTGAAATTTACTTCCAATTCTACTTTTACAAATTACACTCAGAATTCGGATTTAGTGTTTTGACAAAACCATCCTTGATAATTTCAGTTTCGAATTCTGAGGATTCATCGTTTACAAGAGCATAAAAACTGTTTTTGCAGTCAGCCAGATAGCGATGGAGAACACACTGACCATAATTTCCGGTCTGCAAGTACACACTACTCTTAGCATTCATTGAAAGAAAATGTTCTTACTATGTACTATTTACTCAGTGGGTTCAGGAAGTATGACTATAAATAAAAGTTTTGAGTTTTAACTATTTCTACATCTACATCTACATACATACTCCGCAATCTACAATACGGTGCGTGGTGGAGGGTACCTCGTACCACAACTAGCATCTTCTCTCCCTGTTCCACTCCAAAACAGAACGAGGGAAAAATGACTGCCTGTATGCCTCTGTACGAGCCCTAATCTCTCTTATCTTTTCTTTGTGGTCTTTCCGCGAAATGTAAGTTGGCGGCAGTAAAATTGTACTGCAGTCAGCCTCAAATGCTGCTTCTCTAAATTTCCTGAGTAGCGATTCACGAAAAGAACGCCTCCTTTCCTCTAGAGACTCCCACCCGAGTTCCTGAAGCTTTCCGTAACACTCGCGTGATGATCAAACCTACCAGTAAGAAATCTAGCAGCCCGCCTCTGAATTGCTTCAATGTCCTCCCTCAATACGACCTGATAGGGATTCCAAACGCTCGAGCAGTACTCAAGAATAGGTCGTATTAGTGTTTTATAAGCGGTCTGCTTTAGAGATGAACCACATCTTCCCAAAATTCTACCAACGAACCGAAGACGACTATCTGCCTTCCCCACAACTGCCATTACATGCTTGTCCCACTTAATATCGCTCTGCAATTTTACGCCCAAATATTTAACCGACGTGACTGTGTCAAGCGCTACACTACTAATGGAGTATTCAGAGATATTACGGGATTCTTTTTCCTATTCATCTGCATTAATTTACATTCATCTATATTTAGAGTTAGCTGCCATTCTTTACACCAATCACACATCCTGTCCAAGTCATCTTGTATCCTCTTACAGTCATTCAACGACGACACCTTCCCGTACACCACAGCATCATTAGCAAACAGCTGCACATTGCTATCCACCCTATCCAAAAGATCATTTACGTAGATAGAAAACAACAGTATTCAGTAAATGTTCACTCGCACAAAATGTAATAACATTTCTGATAATAATAACAATGTTACTATTGGAAAAAACACCATTAAGAGTTAGAAGGTGACCTCTACGAAAGTTCCAACTAAAATGGTCTATCATCCGAACTTCTAATCTTCAAAGTCAAGTGCTCGCCTTAAAAGTGCAAAATAATCTCTCCACTTGCCACGCGGTTTTGTCAACATTACGTGCGGCACACAAACAATTCCTTCCGTAATATCTAAGCGATGCAGGTTGTTTAGAAAAAGTTAGCTAAGACGAGTTTCATTTGAAAGAGTCAGCTACAGTGACATCACTTGTTTCAAATATTTGATATTGTTCAAAAATAACTTTGTCACAAAAATGAATAGGGGGGTGATGTGGCGAAAGAAGCATTGTATCTTTATGAGAGATCGAGAGGCGAGCGGGTGTGCTGGGACTTACCCAGTTCACTACTACCAGTACCACGTCATCATAACGGACGTATGCTGGGCATACAAAGGACTGCACCATAATTTAAGACTGAAATAAAAAATTAAAATAACTTTTCCAAACTTCGTCGGTGTATACTTAAGTGTATTAATGGTAACATTGTTAAGTCTCAGAATGATCAAATGAATGTTTCCCTAAATATATTATTTTTTTAAAAATTGAAGACGCTAAGTAATGAAGCCAAAAAGCTAAATAACGTTCAGAATGTACAAGTGAATGTCACAATCAAAAGTTACAAGTCTCATTTTGGTCAAAATCTGAAGGCTCTAAAAATTAGACTCATAAATACGAAAATTAGGATGCAGCCTCAGTTTGATATAAAAACATTAGTTTTGTGACTCCACTAAATTATATGAGTACGTGGTGTCTGTTCTTTTGGGCATGCCCAAATGACAGACACCACGCAGAATCCGCAGCTGTTGTGCATTATATGTAAACTCAAAGTGGAGATGGGAAGAAAGGATTGCATAGGGAGGGCATAACTGCCGTCAGCTGTATGGGGACATTACGTGGAATCAGCGGCGACGAGTGAAAATGTGTAGCGAACCGGTATTCGAACTTGGGATCTCTTGCTTCCTAGCCAGGTGTGGTAACCACCGCGCTATCCGGGACATAGCGTTATCGTAACTGCACGTGCTATCTCCGTAACCTCACGGCCGATGCACACACCAATCAAGCGCCACCTAACCGCAGTCACTGCCCATTTGGTCCATGTTCGCTCTCTGAGATTCCCACGGGAGGTCGGGCGTATTTGCGCATCCGCACTTAAAATGGTTGATCTATTCCCCAGCTAGATGTATCGAATTATATGAGTGCGTGGTGTCTGTTCTTTCGGACATTCTGCCTCCAGTTTACACACAAAGACTCCATTAAGCTACCTCTATTAGTTTTCAAGTTATTTACTTAAACTAAGTGTGGAACGAAAACGTCTCTGTTCACACTAGATTAAGTATCGTCTGTCTTCGTCATAGAAAATTCTAATTACAGAACTAGATAACACTGATGAAATAATACAGGTGTGCCAGGCTTCAAGACTTTACTGTAAATGACAATCATTAGTAATTCAGAGGTCGTGTTCTACTGTCGGTTCCATTCGAAAATTTCTAGCTGGCAAAGTTTAAATACAGCTGAACTATGACTCTTTCAGTAACGAAAGCAAACTAAACTCCATTCATATAAAAATTAAGAAAACAGTAAACGATTGAGGGACAGAGATATTAAGTAATACGCATCAAAGAAAAGGACAATTTAATTGTTGCTACGTGTGGCTGGCTAGAGCGGTTGCTAGTAGATCTTTCCTTCGGCAGTCCGCTGCACCCATATATAAATACAGCCGTAAGAGGCAGTAAGGAGAGAGACTTCGCACCAATGTATCAGTCTTTCCGCGTCACACAACGCCTGTCTGCGTTGTGCCTCGATGGTGTCACAGATAGACAGGAACCAAGCACGCTTTTGGTAAAAGTAGGAAGTGAACTCGCGAGGACTGTACACCATCCAGGATCACTTAGATTTCACGGAAGGAACGATTTGTGTGCCGCCCGTAATGGTGACAAAACCACGTGGCAAGTGGCGAGTTTATTTTCCACTTTTAAGGCGAGCAATGATGATTAGAAGCCAGAGAGATATTTCCCGTAGAGGTCACCTCTGAACTGTTAATAATGCTGTGTCTGATAGGGACATTACTGTTGCTATCAGAAATGTTATTATATTTTGTGCGTGTGAACTTTTACTGAATATCTGAAATAGTTAAAACTCGAACTTCTACTTATAGTCATAGTTCCTGATCCCGCTGAGTAAATAGCAAACAGGAACATTCTCTTTCAATGAGTATGAAGTCTAAAGTGGACATGGAGACTGGAAATTATGGTCAGTATGTTCTCCATTGCTTTCTGGGTGAGCGCAAAAATATTTTTCATGCTCTTGTAAACGGCGAAGAGAGATTATTTATGCTAATTTTTACCCGCCGACACACAACAGCCGTTTCCAACCACAGCAGCACTGTCAGAATAATCCGGAACAACGAAGAACAGTACAGATAGTTGAGGTTTCATCAAACAACACACAGAGACGCGGCAGCAGTGGTTAACGAAGACTAGAAGTGCTGGCGCCAGAATATGTACTCGGCGAGACAACACAAGATACTACTCATGCAGACACCATTACTGAAAATACACTCCTGGAAATTGAAATAAGAACACCGTGAATTCATTGTCCCAGGAAGGGGAAACTTTATTGACACATTCCTGGGGTCAGATACATCACATGATCACACTGACAGAACCACAGGCACATAGACACAGGCAACAGAGCATGCACAATGTCGGCACTAGTACAGTGTATATCCACCTTTCGCAGCAATGCAGGCTGCTATTCTCCCATGGAGACGTTCGTAGAGATGCTGGATGTAGTCCTGTGGAACGGCTTGCCATGCCATTTCCACCTGGCGCCTCAGTTGGACCAGCGTCCGTGCTGGACGTGCAGACCGCGTGAGACGACGCTTCATCCAGTCCCAAACATGCTCAATGGGGGACAGATCCGGAGATCTTGCTGGCCAGGGTAGTTGACTTACACCTTCTAGAGCACGTTGGGTGGCACGGGATACATGCGGACGTGCATTGTCCTGTTGGAACAGCAAGTTCCCTTGCCGGTCTAGGAATGGTACAACGATGGGTTCGATGACGGTTTGGATGTACCGTGCACTATTCAGTGTCCCCTCGACGATCACCAGTGGTGTACGGCCAGTGTAGGAGATCGCTCCCCACACCATGATGCCGGGTGTTGGCCCTGTGTGCCTCGGTCGTATGCAGTCCTGATTGTGGCGCTCAACTGCACGGCGCCAAACACGCATACGACCATCATTGGCACCAAGGCAGAAGCGACTCTCATCGCTGAAGACGACACGTCTCCATTCGTCCCTCCATTCACGCCTGTCGCGACACCACTGGAGGCGGGCTGCACGATGTTGGGGCGTGAGCGGAAGACGGCCTAACGGTGTGCGGGACCGTAGCCCAGCTTCATGGAGACGGTTGCGAATGGTCCTCGCCGATACCCCAAGAGCAAAAGTGTCCCTAATTTGCTGGGAAGTGGCGGTGCGGTCCCCTACGGCACTGCGTAGGATCCTACGGTCTTGGCGTGCATCCGTGCGTCGCTGCGGTCCGGTCCCAGGTCGACGGGCACGTGCACCTTCCGCCGACCACTGGCGACAACATCGATGTACTGTGGAGACCTCACGCCCCACGTGTTGAGCAATTCGGCGGTACGTCCACCCGGCCTCCCGCATGCCCACTATACGCCCTCGCTCAAAGTCCGTCAACTGCACATACGGTTCACGTCCACGCTGTCGCGGCATGCTACCAGTGTTAAAGACTGCGATGGAGCTCCGTATGCCACGGCAAACTGGCTGACACTGACGGCGGCGGTGCACAAATGCTGCGCAGCTAGCGCCATTCGACGGCCAACACCGCGGTTCCTGGTGTGTCCGCTGTGCCGTGCATGTGATCATTGCTTGTACAGCCCTCTCGCAGTGTCCGGAGCAAGTATGGTGGGTCTGACACACCGGTGTGAATGTGTTCTTTTTTCCATTTCCAGGAGTGTATGATCTGTTCAGAAGACATTAGATATTTGCTGTTGCGAGAGAAAGAACCACAGAAACACATTTACCACCCAGTCACCAGTATACAAATAGGAAAATATACATTAAATGCAGTTTTACGCCGGCTGGAGTGGCCGAGCGGCTCTAGGCGCTACAGTCTGGAACCGCGCTACCGCTACGGTCGCAGGTGCGAATCTTGCCGTGGGCATGGATGTGTGTGATATCCTTAAGTTAGTTAGGTTTAAGTAGTTATAAGTTCTAGGGGACTGATGACCTCAGAAGCTAAGTCCCATAGTGCTCAGAGCCATTTGAACCTTTTTTTTTTTTCAATTGTACACTCAGGCTCTCCCGTCACAGTTCTACAAATTCAATTAGACGAATCTTGTACTTCTTCACCCTTACACTGAATTAAAATAAAAGGTGCTGTAGCACGAAAAGAAGCTGGTGTCCAATCACAAATACATCAGGAATTCATGGTACAAGGTCACACTTTCTCCGCGAACTTCTTGATCGGCTTACAACAGAAGCAATACTGGGTATCCATTCTCTGAACAAACACAGAGCAGTATTGGATTTAAATACTGGATTTCAACAACTCACAATACGACAACGATGCTCAGATTTCTTTAAACTTTGAACAAAGCTTTTCGAGAGGAACAGGACGACAATAGACTGCCTTTCTTAACTTCAAGCGAGAACATTGCTTGATAGCCGACACAGTTTAATAAAACACTCTTTTCTTACCCAAATAAAGAGGACGAATCGCCAACATTTTAGAGGTTGCAAAGACACATCTGACCGCGACATACAATTACAGCAGATTTTCAAACGTAGCCTCATGTTTTGACAACATTCCGGAAACCATTAGGAGATTTCTTCACGAATTTCAAATGAAGCTACTTCTGTAGGAAGACATTACACTCCTCCATTCATCTATAAAAATAAAGTAAAACAGGAGATTGAAACGTTGCTTCAGCAAGGCATCACTAAAATAGCAACTAGCCCCTGCAACAGCCCGTTACACATCGTACCGAAGAAAGGCTCAAATGGCTCTGAGCACTCTGGGACTTAACATCTGAGGTCATCAGTCCCCTAGAACTAAGAACTACTTAAACCTAACTAACCTAAGGACATCACACACATCCATGCCCGAGGCAGGATTCGAACCTGCGACCGTAGCGGTCGCGCGGTTCCAGACTGTAGCGCCTAGAACTGCTCGGCCACTCTGGCCGGCGTACCGAAGGAAGACGGATGTCTTAGACTTGTTCTGGATTCGAGACAATAAATCATTGTACCAGAAACAGACCGAACACACATCGTAGACGAACTGTGACAGAAAATTCATGGTATTAACGTATTTTCCACTCAGTTTTTGGCAAATTGAACAGCATCCAAGTCAAAATGGCTCTAAGCACTATGGGACTTAACATCTGAGGTCATCAGTCCCCTAGAACTTAGAACTACTTAAACCTAACTAACCTAAGGACATCACACACACCCATGCCCACGGCAGGACTCGAACTTACGACCCGAGCAGTCGCGCGGTTCCAGACTGAAGCGCCTAGAACTGCTCGGCCACCCCAGCCGGCGAACAGCATCCAAATTGTCGCAAATGCACAGCGTTTCTTTGCATTTGCATTTGTTACCAATTTTGCAAACTCCCTTCCGCCATGAATATTTCTTGATCAGCGTTTATCAGATGATTAAACTCCATTCTACCTCAAGAATGAAAGAAAAGAATCACTACTTATATCGATGACATACCCACTGCAGAGACAACGTGGCACCAACAAAGTAGCACTCTAAACTCATTGCTAGAATTTTTTCAAAACATGGAATTACTGTCAATCTGAATAAATCGTAACTTGGAAAGACTTAATTAAATTATTAGGGCATATGATGTAAGCTTCTTGGATTAAATCTGATCTAGACAAACTTCAGGGCATTCGAAATATTATTCGAACTAAAGGGCAAGTGAGGCGTTTTCTTGGCCTCATAATTTATTTCGCCTTTTCACTCATTGCAAGGCTCTTGACAATCCACGGTTATGTCAGCTTCATGGAAAAATACGTACTGGTGCTCAGAAAACTACAAACAGGCTCAGAAAGGATTTAACACCGTATAACAGGCTTTACTAGATGCACCATTATTTTCATATCCCAAATTTTCTCGCGACTTTAGTTTGGCTACTGACAGTTCGAAGACGACAATTGGCGTATATCTATTCCAAGAGCTTGAAGAAAATTGGGTTATTGTTCAAAAACTTACCGCACTTTCAAGTCAAGTATTTTCACCTTCTGAACATAATTATTCCATTAGTGAGCAGGAGGGATTGTCAGTAACACGGGCTTTCGCAATATTTCGACATTTCTTGTTTGGAAGACTCACTAAAGTTTACACAGACCACCGAGTCTTGCAATTTCTCAAGACTTCCGTACTTTCTCATGATCGATTAATAAGAAGGGCAATGTATTTACAAGAATTTAGCTTTACCATAGCACACATTCCGGTGTAGAAAATGTAGTGGCAGATGCTTTATCAGTCACTTGGAGGAACACAAACTGGCTCATCTACAGATTTTTGTCAATCAAATTTCAGCGTACTGTATATGCAACAAGTAGCATTCGAAAATAACGTATCATCGACTTTAAGAGATATTGCAAGGCAACAAGACAAAAATCAGATATGAAAAAAATTAAGCTACACTGGTGTGACAAAACCAATCCTTCAGTTACATCTTTTACATTGTAAGAAACAACATTCTTTTCAAACGTCTGAAATCTGACAGCAGTACCACATGGCTTGTTTGTATTCCCAAATATTTAATTAACAAATTTATATGGTATATTTATCTAAGTTATGCACACTATGGAGCACGAAAATGCTTTGACGTACTTCGACATACTTCTTACTTGTTCTACACGGAAAATGGATTCGACGAGTTCTAGCGAAATGTAAATTATGTCAAAAGGCTAGGACATCAACTACTTTGTACTTTGCTCAGTTATATCCAATCGTTCCTGTTAAACTACGTCATTCTGCAACCGTTAACCTGTATGACCTGTTGCGACTAGTAGACAAGGTTATTCGTACATTTTTGTAGGTTTGGAGCTTACTTCCTAATTCGTTTCGTTCACATCCCAAATCTGCCTCAGCGGAATTCGTTAAGAACTTCTTAGGAGAATTGTGTCGTCCTGACAAAGTTATCTCTGACAATGGACCTCAGTTTGGATCAAGTTTTTCGATTCGTACACTAAACAATAGGAAGGTTAAGCCCTTTTTTATAATTCGCTAACGTGCCTTATCCAATTCAGCTGAAAGAATCATGAAAGAAATTGGGAAATTATACAGACTTTGCTGTCACAAAAAACACAGAGGATGTGACTAACACATCAATGTTTTTCAAGATATCAGAAAATAGTCAGGAGTAGTAACAAGTCTACAGATGCGGTCGTTACAAGAGCTCAGAAACGTCCGCTGTGTCGTCATCGAGTTCTGGAGAAGCACCAAGGCACCGCTGAGATTGTTGACCCATGTCGCTCGCGCAGTTGGAGGTGAGCCGCCAGCAGTGGTGGATGTGGGGAGAGAGATGGCGGAGTTTTGAGATTTGTAATACTGAATGGCATGAACTGCTATATATATTATGATTATTAAGGTAAATACATTGTTTGCTCTCTATTAAAATCTTTCATTTGCTAACTATGCCTATTAGTAGTTAGTGCCTTCCGTAGTTTGAATCTTTTATTTAGCTGGCAGTAGTGGCGCTCGCTGTATTGCAGTAGTTCGAGTAACGGAGATTTTTGGTGAGGTAAGTGATTTGTGAAAGGTATAGATTAATGTTAGTCAGGGCCATTCTTTTGCAGGGATTTTTGAAAGTCATATTGCGTTGCGCTAAAAATATTGTGTGTCAGTTTAAGCACAGTCGTGTACAATTGTTCTAAGGGGACGTTTCAGTAGGCAAAGTACGATATGAACTCAGAAACCTCACGTAAATGTGAAGCTCGAAGGTTTGCGTTTGCATCCTGAAGGTGCGAACGAAGCGTTCGGTCTCGCCATTAGACTTTGGCGAGAAAGGTGCTGTCCTGAAATGCTGTAATCCATTTTGTGTGAAAAATTGTGCAAATTCCTTGGAAGAAAAGGGTGGTCCATTGTCGGCACAATTGTTTGTGGCAGTCTTCAAGGGAAAATACAGAAGCGAGTGCCTTGATAGAGCTGATGACATTCATCGAGTGTGCTCGGAAAACAAAAGGGTATGCGCTGTAGGCATCGACGATAATCAACAAACATGTTTGCAAAAAAGAGCCAGCAAAGTCTACATGGAGGCGTTGCTGCCGTGGAGTATTAGAACGTGGCAACGGGAAAAATTCCTGCAAGTGCGACATTCTGCCGTCACATGTTCTATTTGCTTATCTCAACCACGCCGAGTACAGTGCTGTCACGCCAGCTGCTTAGTGCGAATTGTTCCCAAAGACCTCTGTGTCGAAGACTTAACAACCGCTGTTGCGACTAGTCTGGGATTAACATTCTTCTCTGTTCGCTATGCCTGTGAAGCAGAATCACATCATTCAGGAGAGATAAACTGCTGCGGTGTACAAAGTATCTTCGCACTAAGAGGTCGGGAATACATTTATGAGAGCGCGGCCAACCATTGCCAGTGTTAACTTTTTAGCTGTCGTTGTGATTGGTAATGCCCCGTGGCTTGTGCGATCTTCCGTGAATCAATACGGAAAGAATACAGTGCTTGCGAATCAGAAGAATCAATACGTAGACAAGAAGCATCTGATGCATCGAATGCTGCATCTGCGCCGACAGGTAAACGAGACAAAGTGTCGGCATTTGAGTGTTGCGCCGTCGGGCGATACATAATTTCATACCGGTAATTTGACAGTAACAAAGACCAACGTTGAAGTTTTTGCGCTGTGTGGTCGGCTCTTGTTTCGACGGATGAAACAGTGCAAAGGCTTATGGTCCGTGACCAGCCAAAATTTTCTGCCATGTAAGTAACAATGGAATCTGGTGACACTATATATTATAGTCAGGCTTCCTTCTCCAGCTGACAATAATTAATCTGATCACTGTTCAAAGTTTTGGAAGCAAACGCGGTGGGGCCCTATATTTTGCCAATTTTGCGGGATATAAACGGCCCGATGCCCCGATGCCATGGGATGAGGCATCGACTGCAAGCACAAGTCGTTTGAACGGATCGCAACGCGTAAGGCAAGGTTGACGAAGCAATGCATTCTGGGGTCTTTGAAAAGCTTAGTCACAGTCTTTTTTTCAATGCAACGGAACATTTTTACGCCTGAGGCAGTTCAGACACGCGGCAATTTGCGCCACATTAAATATGAACTTAATGTGGTAAGTCAGTTTTCCAAGAACAGCTTGCAGTTCACGTAAATTCTTAGGAGACGGCAATTGCTGAATTGCTTGCAAGTGTTTCGTCGATGGATAAGTGCCATTGGGTCGATGATATGTCCTACGTATTCAATCATTGTGTTGAAAAAAGAACATTACTGCAAGTAAAATTTGAGGCCCGCCTCAGTTTAAACTTGAAAAAGATAGTCCAAATTTTTAAGGTTTGGTAGAGTTTTTGTCCGAAGACGATTATGTCGTCAAGATAATTAAGACATCAAGGCAACTTGGATGTTACTTGTTCAAGAAATTTTTGAAACACCCCAGGCGTGGAAGTACTTCAGGAAGGTAGGCGCTGATATTCAAACAGGCCAAGAAGAGTAGTCACAACAAGATTTTCTCGTCGTCCAGTGGAAATTGAAGATAAGCTTCTGCAAGATCAGAGATGAACTATCCTCCTGCTAGGCGCTCCAATTTTTCCTCTATACTCGGAGCGAATAGGCATCAATGACTGTGTAACGTGCATTAGAAGGTTTTATGACACCAACGGATTCCAGTCTTTTAATTTCCCACATCATCGCGTAATGCATGCGAGACAGGGCGTGGACGGCAAAGTTTGGACTGCGCATTATCTTTCACTGTTATGTGAGCGTGACATCCTAGAGTACCGTCGAACAGATGCTGGACTGCGGCGTGGGAAGCTTTTGTGTCAATGGTATGCACGTTGTCCTGTATGCCTCATTCGAAGGAATCAAACGTATCCATGCCGAAAATATTTGAACTCGTGCGTGAGCGGACTACAATGAAAGGGGCTTTCTTAGTCGTATTTTTGTATTTTACAAGTAAGCTGCACTTTCCAAGCATTTAATGCTTGATGCTTGCAAAGGTGGTTGGTAAAGTGTTTCATAAGTATCTACGTGAAGCAACGTGATAGAAGCTCCGTTATCTAGCTGAAAAGGCACTGACTACCTAAAATTTGCAATGTGATCCACAGTTTGCGGTGTCTTCCCTGAATATAGTTATCTATTCCGTAATGCGAAAAACAGTTGTCTGTTTCCACCTGCTCACTAGAGCGCTTTCGTGAATTTCGAGACTGGGAGAGCCTATTTGAAGTGTGCGTTTTCTGCGTCTTCGTTTGTCTGATTTCTGACGTCCAGAATCTGAACATGTAATGACATTGATTTCCATCCGTTCCTGTTTTGCATAAGACTTTTAGTCTTTTGCAGGCAGACCAGTACGATGACAAAAGCTGCATTCATCCGGTCTGGAGAAGCAATTCTTCCGATCAAGGGTGAAATACCATTTCACACATGACTTGGCTTTGCGTGGAGCTGGGGCAATGCAATTAGTGTTGCGCCAGCATAGACCGTATATGGTGTGTCCGGACTTGTCTACGCAGTACTGACTCGCGAGTGCTGGGGCCGGGACTGTTGTTGGGGCATAGATTGTTGGTCTGAAATGAAGCGGTAACTGGTAAACAGAAATACTGCGCGGCCAAATCTAGAACACCGCGTGGATCTGTAACTTTAAGCACTACACTGAGGGCAGGGTTGCGATGCTTCAGAATTTCGGGCCTCAACCTCTGATCTGATAGATTCTGAATAAGAGCGTCGAAAAGCATCTCATCCTGATAAGTTGCACCATACACACAATTGAATTTACAGTCTCTAGTCATGTACTGCGATTCTGCACACCATTCTTCATAAGCCTGATCACTGCGACATTACATGCGGAAAAATTTATACCATGCGGCAACATGTGTTTGACTCTCAGAAAAATCGTGTAATCTTGCAATTATGATCTCGCGGGGCTGTGTTTGTGGCTCACTGAGGTGAAACAATTTCACCTGTGTTTTGTAGGCAGCCGGCCGGAGTGGCCGTGCGGTTCTAGGCGCTGCAGTCTGGAGCCGAGCGACCGCTCCGGTCGCAGGTTCGAATCCTGCCTCGGGCGTGGATGTGTGTGATGTCCTTAGGTTAGTTAGGTTTAATTAGTTCTAAGTTCTAGGAGACTGATTGACCTCAGAAGTTAAGTCGCATAGTGCACAGAGCCGTTTTTTTTTTTTTTTTTTTTTGTAGGCGTCAGCTGTGTTGTGTATCGTTTCCACGTTTCCTTCATCTCATCAAATTGTCGGAAGGGTGGAGGTGGCAGCTGAATTCGTTCTTTAGTTTCTAGTGCCTTTTACTTCTGGGTTGCTTGAGCTTGTTCAAGGCAAGAAACTGCTCACAATAGTTTTGTTATTTGTTGCCTCTGATACTAGACAAGAGATGTGAGAGGCTGCTCAGCACGTTGCTCTCCCTGGTTTTCCATGATTCCTTAAAAATGTAAACTGCAGTATTTCAACTTACGTATTACAACTTAATAAACGCACATGCACAAAAAGAATTCTACAGAAAGGGGAAAAAATGTCCTGCTCTGGTGTCCAAAGCTCCTTGTTTTTCTCTTCGCCAGTCCGTTCTGTCTTCCTTTGCAAACTGTGTGGTTCTTATACATGGGTGAGGAATAGATGCTGTTTATGAACAGAGAATTCAGATATTAGTTTATTCTACATCTAATATCAAACATTTAAAATAATACATAACTTTGTTGCTCTAGTTGCAGCGTCAGTTGCCAGTACAGTGTCTATTCGGAAGATGTCGAGTCCTGGCCACTATGAAAGTCTGAAAATGTTATTTAACTGGAAAACACACAAAATGGGGTCGAACTTGCAGCTGAAGCTCCGGAGACGGAATGCTTGCATCTCATTGTCAGCGGCGTTATCGTTCGTAGCAGCGCCCTCTTGCCGCGGTGGCGGCTTTGGGAAACGCGGCGGTGTTACAAAAAAATGGCTCTGAGCACTATGGGACTCAACTGCTGTGGTCATAAGTCCCCTAGAACTTAGAACTACTTAAACCTAACTAACCTAAGGAAATCACACACATCCATGCCCGAGGCAGGATTCGAACCTGCGACCGTAGCGGTCGTGCGGTTCCAGACTGTAGCGCCGTTAACCGCTCGGCGACTCCGGCCGGCGGCGGTGTTACAGGCAGCGTGCGTATTTGAAAGTGTGGACAGTCGAATGGCGGTCGATATCGCAGTCCTGCGTTCGAGTGTCGGTGTGGCACACAATTTTAATATGACAGGAAATTTTGTATGAGCGCACTCCCGGCTGCGGGGTGAAAATTTCTTTCTGGAAACATCCCCCAGGCTGTGGCGAAGCCTCGTCTCTACAATATGCTTCCTTCCAAATAGTGCTAATCCTGCACATTTTGCACAGAGCTTCTGTGGAGTTCGAAAGGTAGGAGATCAGGTGTTGGTGAAAATACAGCTGTAAGGACGGCTGGTGAGTCGTACCAGGGCAGCTCAGTTGGTAGAGCACTTGCTTACGAACGCCAAAGGTCACAAGTCTTAGCCCCGGTCCGGCACATGGTTTTAATCTTCCAGAAAGTTTCTTATCTCTGCTTCTGAGGTATCATATGGATATTATAAATTAACTGTAAAAAAATAAAAAAATAAATAAACAAGATAGAAACAACAAGAGTCTATCTCCTATAATTCTTCACAAAATGGGTACTTATTTTGTCTGCGAAATCTTTTAATCAGAAGCTGTAATTAAAATTAATTAAAATTAATTAAAATTAAAATTCACTTTTTAATAGAAACAACAGCTGAAACACACCAATACTGTAGTCTTTATCGTCTTCTGCATTGTCCGAATGCTTCATCTTCCTCCCCTTCAAGTATCTTGCCTCCTTGGACATTTATTGGGCTTGTAACTTAGCCTTATCGACTCGCTCCTTGTCCA
The DNA here is from genome assembly GCF_023864275.1 of Schistocerca cancellata. Classification (NCBI taxonomy): domain Eukaryota; kingdom Metazoa; phylum Arthropoda; class Insecta; order Orthoptera; family Acrididae; genus Schistocerca; species Schistocerca cancellata. Next base: position 166,705,560 of record NC_064628.1, on the reverse strand, counting down.
GTTCCTCCAGAGAAGCTCGCGTATTCCAACCAGTCTTGACTCACAGCCCCTCCAGGATTTTCAGTCTACCACTATTATCATCACTAAATGTGATGACAGCATCATACACGCCAAGCTGCAGTGTACGGTATCGCTAAAAAAAACTGGTACTCTTGTCTTTCCTACATTGTTGAATGACTCACTCACATTTTGGGTTTATCCTGTCAGACGTTTCTTCAGTACTTGGTACTCTTGTCCTTACTACAGTGTTGAATGACTCACTCACATTTTGGATTTACCCGGTCAGTCGTTTCTTTAGTACAGTTGGGTTTGTCAAATATCTATCATCTGGCTTTATAGTGAAAATAACAGCCTCAGGCAAAAAGTTATTTGGGTAAACTTATGATTCAGCTTTTTTACATTGACACCCACAGCCTTAAAAAGTATTGTGGATTGTCTTGTCATCCGCAGATATTTTGTGAAGAAATGTCGTCCATCCACCCTTTTCATAGCATCAAAATTATTTTTGTTGCTTCTTGTGGCTTTACCATAATATTATGATATTTTATTGGTGGTATTACCTAGCAGACGATGCCTAATAGTCTTGGCATCAGAGAGCTCCAGCTTTCTCCGTTACAGTCGTGTTCCAATTCTTTTCTGTACGTGTCTGACCCACTCCAACTTTTCTGGTGTCTTTGTATGTCCATCCTTTTGACTGGAGATCATTGGGACCACGGCAGTTACTATCGTAGGAAAATGAAACACCTACAGCCGTCCTTGTGATCTTATTTATTGTGTAGCTACCAGTTTCGGCAGTTGGAATGCTGGCATTACAGTTATACGAGGGTGAGTCAAATGAAAACCTTAAATTTGTAATAACAAATCGAAATATCCCGCCGTTATCCTGTAAGTTAGTAAGCGTGCTACAAACAGCGTGCAGAATGACTTGTAGTTGGAAGCACAGTGCAGATGCACACATACCATCGCAGTATCAGTATAAAGATGGCCGCCCCATTTGCGACTTGCACCAGGGAAGAACAGCGTTCTGTTATTCGGTTTTTGCGTAGTGAAAGTGTGAAACCTATTGATATTCATCAACGAATGAAGGTTCAGTACGGTGATGTATGTTTGTCACAGCAGCAAGTCTATGAATGAAGTAGGAAGTTCGCAAATGGTGTGACTTCAGTGGAAGATGCTCCTCGTCCAGGTCAGGCACAACGAGTTGTGACTCCACAGAACATTGCAGCAGTTGAAGCCTTAGTGAAGGAAAACTTCCGAGTGACACTGAATGACATTGCAGCACGTTTACAGATTAGTCATGGGTCAGCACACCATATTGTGTATGATGTGCTCCAGTTTCAAAAAGTGTCTGCAAGATCAATGCCACGGCAACTGACTCCTGAAATGAGAGAACGACGTGTTGATGGTTGTGAAGAACTTCTTCGGCGCTTTGAACAAGAACGTGATGTCTTCCTTGCAAGAATCTTTACTGGGGACGAAACCTGGGTTCACTTCCACCTACCGGAAACGAAGAGAGCTAGCAAGGAATGGCGCCATTCCTCATCACCAAAACCAAACAATTTTCGAACAGAACCATCAGCAGGGAAGGTTATGCTGACTCTCTTTTGGGACGAAAAAGGTCTCATTTTGGAGCTTTACATGCCTAGAGGGACCACTGTCACCAGTGTATCATACACAGATCTCCTAAAAAATCATCTGCGGCCTGCAATCAAATCAAAGCGACGTGGATTGCTGTCAGCAGGTGTCCTTTTGCAACACGACAAGGCAAGGCCCCACACTGCCCGTACAACAGTTGCAACAATCACAGACCTGCATTTTGAGTGTCTTCCTCGTCCACCATACTCACCAGACCTTGCCCCAAGTGATTTCCATATGTTTAGACCACTCAAAGATGCAATGGGAGGAAAGAAGTTCCGTTCTGATGAACAGGTACGCCACGCGGTGCATGAGTGGTTGCGCGGACTACCAAAATAATTTTTTTCTAAATGAATTTATGCACTTTGTAAGCGCTGGAGGACTTGCATTGAGCGTAGAGGAGATTATGTTGAAAAGTGATACAGCTTTTTACTACTTCTGCACAATAAATAATATTTAAAGTTTCCATTTGACACACCCTCGTAGATAGTCTGCGTAAACCAGTTATGTTGGCCACTAATGCAGAGTATATATGGGTCGTGATAACCCCTTGAGCACCAACTAAGGCCTAACGAGGGCGCACTGACACTCCGGAACTGGTTGCTACACAGTGAATAAGATCATAAGGACCACTGGAACCGTTTCATTTCCTTACAATTTCTGCTGTCTTGTTGCTGCAAGGGCTGCTGTCAACAACAGATCTGAAAGCGCTCGATTCATCATGTTTATAGAACTGCGCAAGCGAACCTCTCGTTTTTGTAGATAGCGATGAAAAATGTTTAACAGCTGAGGTACTTTCCATTCCTTCACTCCGAACCTATAAAATCTTTGGGTCATGTTGCGTCTTTTCATCTGCATTTGACTTAGAAATATTCCATACATGGCAATGTATACTTAAAATTTATATATTTACGACCTTACTTATGTCAATAATAGAGCCATCTGCCGGCCGGAGTGGCCAAGTGGTTCTAGGCGCTACAGTCTGGAACCGCGCAGGTGCGAATCCTACCTCGGGCATGGAAGTGTGTGATGTCCTTAGGTTAGTTAGGTTTAAGTAGTTCTAAGTTCTAGGAGACTGATGACCTCAGAAGTTAATAAAGTCCCGTAATGCTCAGAGCCATTTGAACCATTTTTGAATAGTGCCATCTGCATGAGAGCTCAAAGGTTGATTGTGCCACATCTGCCAAGTAAAATCAAATGCAGTTGTTATGCCAGTAAGTGTCTCATTGTCACAGTGGTTTCCTCGACTTCTTGCTTTGTTGCATTTTCGACTTATTCACCTGCTTCTTTTTTTGTTTTGCCTAGTGAACTATCTCTTTGTTCTGATATACGTGTAGCTGAGCATGGTAAAGTCATTATACCACATAATCTTAGCCAATACACATCTGTTCACAAAAATACCTTTTGTTTGACTCAAATAATTCGTTATCTTCACACTTTTCAGAAGTAAAAAACTGTTACTGGCTTCTATAATTTTCGCATGAAACTGTTTACTTACAGACTATTCCATACCTTTTAGAGGCGTCTTCGGTGATGTTTATTTTCCCTTCACAGAAAGCATAACTTGTAAATTCACTGAACATGGACCTGAGAAATCTCAACTCTATAATGATGTTATGTCTTTATCATTTGCATTTCTCTTATTTGAATGCAGTTTATAACATTTTGCAGTTTTCTTTTTGGAGGAGGAACCTGAAGATGTAACAATGGCTTAACCTGAAATACAGGGTGAACTTTCATTCCTAACCTCACTCGCAAAGTCTGGTATATCAGGATAAGTTCTGTAGTACCGATTTTCTGTTTTTATGCTTTCTTGAACACTCCTTTTGCTCTGGTCATGATGAAATGTAATTATTAATATAAAGATCAATAGTACTCTAGCACAAGAGCACGAATAATGAAGTATGAACATACAGTATATCAAGAATATCGCATGCACAATGTAAACGAGAATCACAATTGTCACGCCTGTCCTAGCAACCTATGCAGCAAGCTTTCCACTAGAATTGAAACCAAACGACAGCCTTCTAGATCTTATGGTTCCTGAAATATTAATTTTTAACTGACTAACGGTTTACGAGACCCTAAAAATGTCCTATGCAACTAATTAGGTTAGATTAAATTGAATATACCTCTAATCAGCCACATTCAATTAGTCGTACGTCAAATTAATTAGCGAATTCCAAATAATGTTTCTGCATCAGAAAAAATAAAAATTATTTTTTTAAAGGAAATGGCCATCTTTTATACTTCACTTAGAAACAAATTGGTTGCGTTCATCCAACCACCTCCACAGAGAGCCACTCGGCCTTACCTTCATCTACATCTACATCTACATTTATACTCCGCAAGCCACCCAACGGTGTGTGGCGGAGGGCACTTTACGTGCCACTGTCATTATCTCCCTTTCCTGTTCCAGTCGCGTATGGTTTGCGGGAAGAACGACTGTCTGAAAGCCTCTGTGCGCGCTCTAATCTCTCTAATTTTACAATCGTGATCTCCTCGGGAGGTATAAGTAGGGGGAAGCAATATATTCGATACCTCATCCAGAAACGCACCCTCTCGAAACCTGGCGAGCAAGCTACACCGCGATGCAGAGCGCCTCTCTTGCAGAGTCTGCCACTTGAGTTTGTTAAACATCTCCGTAACGCTATCACGGTTACCAAATAACCCTGTGACGAAACGCGCCGCTCTTCTTTGGATCTTCTCTATCTCCTCCGTCAACCCGATCTGGTACGGATCCCACACTGATGAGCAATACTCAAGTATAGGTCGAACGAGTGTTTTGTAAGCCACCTCCTTTGTTGATGGACTACATTTTCTAAGGACTCTCCCAATGAATCTCAACCTGGTACCCGCCTTACCAACAATTAATTTTATATGATCATTCCACTTCAAATCGTACCGCACGCATACTCCCAGATATTTTACAGAAGTAACTGCTACCAGTGTTTGTTCCGCTATCATATAATCATACAATAAAGGATCCTTCTTTCTATGTATTCGCAATACATTACATTTGTCTATGTTAAGGGTCAGATGCCACTCCCTGCACCAAGTGCCTATCCGCTGCAGATCTTCCTGCATTTCGCTACAATTTTCTAATGCTGCAACTTCTCTGTATACTACAGCATCATCCGCGAAAAGCCGCATGGAACTTCCGACACTATCTACTAGGTCATTTATATATATTGTGAAAAGCAATGGTCCCATAACACTCCCCTGTGGCACGCCAGAGGTTACTTTAACGTCTGTAGATGTCTCTCCATTGAGAACAACATGCTGTGTTCTGTTTGCTAAAAACTCTTCAATCCAGCCACACAGCTGGTCTGATATTCCGTAGGCTCTTACTTTGTTTATCAGGCGACAGTGCGGAACTGTATCGAACGCCTTCCGGAAGTCAAGGAAAATGGCATCTACCTGGGAGCCTGTATCTAATATTTTCTGGGTCTCATGAACAAATAAAGCGAGTTGGGTTTCACACGATCGCTGTTTCCGGAATCCATGTTGATTCCTACATAGTAGATTCTGAGTTTCCAAAAACGACATGATACTCGAGCAAAAGACATGTTCTAAAATTCTACAACAGATCGACGTCAGAGAGATAGGTCTATAGTTTTGCGCATCTGCTCGACGACCCTTCTTGAAGACTGGGACTACTTGTGCTCTTTTCCAATCATTTGGAACCTTCCGTTCCTCTAGAGACTTGCGGTACACGGCTGTTAGAAGGGGGGCAAGTTCTTTCGCGTACTCTGTGTAGAATCGAATTGGTATCCCGTCAGGTCCAGTGGACTTTCCTCTGTTGAGTGATTCCAGTTGCTTTTCTATTCCTTGGACACTTATTTCAATGTCAGCCATTTTTTCGTTGGTGCGAGGATTTAGAGAAGGAACTGCAGTGCGGTCTTCCTCTGTGAAACAGCTTTGGAAAAAGGTGTTTAGTATTTCAGCTTTACGCTTGTCATCCTCTGTTTCAATGCCATCATCATCCCGGAGTGTCTGGACATGATGTTTCGCGCCACTTACTGATTTAACGTAAGACCAGAACTTCCTAGGATTTTCTGTCAAGTCGGTACCTAGTATTTTCCTTTCGAATTCACTGAACGCTTCACGCATAGCCCTCCTTACGCTAACTTTGACATCGTTTAGCTTCTGTTTGTCTGAGAGGTTTTGGCTGCGTTTAAACTTGGAGTGAAGCTCTCTTTGCTTTCGCAGTAGTTTCCTAACTTTGTTGTTGTACCACGGTGGGTTTTTCCCGTCCCTCACAGTTTTGCGCGGCACGTACCTGTCTAAAACGCATTTTACGATTGCCTTGAACTTTTTCCATAAACACTCAACATTGTCAGTGTCTGAACAGAAATTTTCGTTTTGATCTGTTAGGTAGTCTGAAATCTGCCTTCTATTACTCTTGCTAAACAGATAAACCTTCCTCCCTTTTTTTATATTCCTATTAACTTCCATATTCAGGGATGCTGCAACGGCCTTATGATCACTGATTCCCTGTTCTGCACTTACAGAGTCGAAAAGTTCGGGTCTGTTTGTTATCAGTAGGTCCAAGATGTTATCTCCACGAGTCGGTTCTCTGTTTAATTGCTCGAGGTAATTTTTGGATAGTGCACTCAGTATAATGTCACTCGATGCTCTGTCCCTACCACCCGTCCTAAACATCTGAGTGTCCCAGTCTATATCTGGTAAATTGAAATCTCCACCTAAGACCATAACATGCTGAGAAAATTTATGTGAAATGTATTCCAAATTTTCTCTCAGTTGTTCTGCCACTAATGCTGCTGAGTCGGGGGGTCGGTAAAAGGAACCAATTATTAACCTAGCTCGGTTGTTGAGTGTAACCTCCACCCATAATAATTCACAGGAACTATCCACTTCTACTTCACTACAGGATAAACTACTACTAACAGCGACGAACACTCCACCACCGGTTGCATGCAATCTATCCTTTCTAAACACCGTCTGTGCCTTTGTAAAAATTTCGGCAGAATTTATCTCTGGCTTCAGCCAGCTTTCTGTACCTATAACGATTTCAGCTTCGGTGCTTTCTATCAGCGCTTGAAGTTCCGGTACTTTACCAACGCAGCTTCTACAGTTTACAATTACAATACCGATTGCTGCTTGGTCCCCGCATGTCCTGACTTTGCCCCGCACCCGTTGAGGCTGTTGCCCTTTCTGCACTTGCCCGAGGCCATCTAACCTAAAAAACCGCCCAGCCCACGCCACACAACCCCTGCTACCCGTGTAGCCGCTTGTTGCGTGTAGTGGACTCCTGACCTATCCAGCGGAACCCGAAACCCCACCACCCTATGGCGCAAGTCGAGGAATCTGCAGCCCACATGGTCGCAGAACCGTCTCAGCCTCTGATTCAGACCCTCCACTCTGCTCTGTACCAAAGGTCCGCAGTCAGTCCTGTCGACGATGCTGCAGATGGTGAGCTCTGCTTTCATCCCGCTAGCGAGACTGGCAGTCTTCACCAAATCAGATAGCCGCCGGAAGCCAGAGAGGATTTCCTCCGATCCATAGCGACACACATCATTGGTGCCGACATGAGCGACCACCTGCAGATGGGTGCACCCTGTACCCTTCATGGCATCCGGAAGGACCCTTTCCACATCTGGAATGACTCCCCCCGGTATGCACACGGAGTGCACTTTGGTTTTCTTCCCCTCCCTTGCTGCCATATCCCTAAGGGGCCCCATTACGCGCCTGACGTTGGAGCTCCCAACTACCAGTAAGCCCACCCTGTGCGACTGCCCGGATCTTGCAGACTGAGGGGCAACCTCTGGAACAGGACAAGCAGCCATGTCAGGCTGAAGATCAGTATCAGCCTGAGACAGAGCCTGAAACCGGTTCGTCAGACAAACTGGAGAGGCCTTCCGTTCAGCCCTCCGGAATGTCTTTCGCCCCCTGCCACACCTTGAGACGACCTCCCACTCTACCACAGGTGAGGGATCAGCCTCAATGCGGGCAGTATCCCGGGCAACCACAGTCGTAGTCCGATCGGGGGATGCGTGGGACGAGCTGGCCGTCCCCGACAAACCCCCATCCGGACCCCCACAGTGATGCCCATTGGCAACAGCCTCAAGCTGTGTGACCGAAGCCAACACTGCCTGAAGCTGGGAGCGAAGGGATGCCAACTCAGCCTGCATCCGAACACAGCAGTTGCAGTCCCTATCCATGCTAAAAACTTGTGCAAAGAACGTCTGAACTAATCTACAGAGAGCGCAAACAAAACGACACAAAATTGAAGCGGTTATTAAAATACAAGATTGCCTAGTAAATGCAGTAATGCTGCCCCTTGTGCACTGCTGACACACTGCTCGGCGGCGATTTAACACTATTCGAGTACTAAAACGTGATGCTACAACTCTCAAATACTATAATACGCCCGAAATTTATGAATTAAACAATGCAAGTACCAAAAACACGCAAAGAAATTAAGAATTAAACTATGTAACAAATGAGTGAGCTAAGAGTATACGACTTGCTGCTGCAACTGCTTATCCAACGGCGGCAGGGAGCACACTGTCTGTGACCAACCGACACTGGCCGTTCAAAACAAAAACAGATGACAGACGACTACGCGAATTTACACTATTCAGGTACTAAAACGCGATGCTACAACTCTCAAATACTATAATACGCCCGAAATTTATGAATTAAACAATGCAAGTACCAAAAACACGCAAAGAAATTAAGAATTAAACTATGTAACAAATGAGTGAGCTAAGAGTATACGACTTGCTGCTGCAGCTGCTTATCCAACGGCGGCAGGGAGCACACTCCCTATGGGCACCCATTATAGTTTGTTACCGCTAGGTTGGATCACTATGCAAGTATTACGAAAATCTTCTGTGAACTCAAATGGCGATGTCTGGAGGGAAGAAGACTGTTTTTTGGCGAAACATTATGTAAAAGTTTAGAGAGCCAGCATTTGCAGCAGGCGGTAGATAAATCTTACTTCCACCAACATACACGTCACTTAAAGACCGTAAAGACAGTATAAGGGAAACTAGGGCTCCTAAGGAAGTATATACAGAGTCGTTTTTTCCTCACTCTATTTGCGGCTGGAACAGGAAATGATGTAACTAACAAAGACTATACAACAGAAACTGGGCCTCGTACGGAAGCGTATAAAGAGTCTTTTTCTCTCACTACATCGCGACTGCAACAGGAAAGCGAATAACTAACAACGGTACGAGGTGTTTCCCGCCAAACACCGTATGTTGGCTTTCGGACTACGTAAACGCAGAATACTACACTCCTGGAAATGGAAAAAAGAACACATTGACACCGGTGTGTCAGACCCACCATACTTGCTCCGGACACTGCGAGAGGGCTGTACAAGCAATGATCACACGCACGGCACAGCGGACACACCAGGAACCGCGGTGTTGGCCGTCGAATGGCGCTAGCTGCGCAGCATTTGTGCACCGCCGCCGTCAGTGTCAGCCAGTTTGCCGTGGCATACGGAGCTCCATCGCAGTCTTTAACACTGGTAGCATGCCGCGACAGCGTGGACGTGAACCGTATGTGCAGTTGACGGACTTTGAGCGAGGGCGTATAGTGGGCATGCGGGAGGCCGGGTGGACGTACCGCCGAATTGCTCAACACGTGGGGCGTGAGGTCTCCACAGTACATCGATGTTGTCGCCAGTGGTCGGCGGAAGGTGCACGTGCCCGTCAACCTTGGACCGGACCGCAGCGACGCACGAATGCACGCCAAGACCGTAGGATCCTACGCAGTGCCGTAGGGGACCGCACCGCCACTTCCCAGCAAATTAGGGACACTGTTGCTCCTGGGGTATCGGCGAGGACTATTCGCAACCGTCTCCATGAAGCTGGGCTACGGTCCCGCACACCGTTAGGCCGTCTTCCGCTCACGCCCCAACATCGTGCAGCCCGCCTCCAGTGGTGTCGCGACAGGCGTGAATGGAGGGACGAATGGAGACGTGTCGTCTTCAGCGATGAGAGTCGCTTCTGCCTTGGTGCCAATGATGGTCGTATGCGTGTTTGGCGCCGTGCAGGTGAGCGCCACAATCAGGACTGCATACGACCGAGGCACACAGGGCCAACACCCGGCATCATGGTGTGGGGAGCGATCTCCTACACTGGCCGTACACCACTGGTGATCGTCGAGGGGACACTGAATAGTGCACGGTACATCCAAACCGTCATCGAACCCATCGTTCTACCATTCCTAGACCGGCAAGGGAACTTGCTGTTCCAACAGGACAATGCACGTCCGCATGTATTCCGTTCCACCCAACGTGCTCTAGAAGGTGTAAGTCAACTACCCTGGCCAGCAAGATCTCCGGATCTGTCCCCCATTGAGCATGTTTGGGACTGGATGAAGCGTCGTCTCACGCGGTCTGCACGTCCAGCACGAACGCTGGTCCAACTGAGGCGCCAGGTGGAAATGGCATGGCAAGCCGTTCCACAGGACTACATCCAGCATCTCTACGATCGTCTCCATCGGAGAATAGCAGCCTGCATTGTTGCGAAAGGTGGATATACACTGTACTAGTGCCGACATTGTGCATGCTCTGTTGCCTGTGTCTATGTGCCTGTGGTTCTGTCAGTGTGATCATGTGATGTATCTGACCCCAGGAATGTGTCAATAAAGTTTCCCCTTCCTGGGACAATGAATTCATGGTGTTCTTACTTCAATTTCCAGGAGTGTATAAGGTACACAAGCAGGGTATGTAAAACACTTCAAATAACAAAGCTTTCTTATGGGACGTGAAAGTAATAAAACATTAAAAACTTTACCAATAAGATCCCAAAATTCAACTCTGAGACAGATAATTTTGAAAAAGAAGTCTATTATATGTCAAGCGAGTTTTGAATATCGATATCAGAATATCGGAGCCCGAAATAAAGCGTATATAAGCCTGGAATTATACATTAAGGTTTCCACATTTGCTGACGTCATCAAAACCACATTTATGGGTGCCACCGTTCGAGAAATTCTGGACTGGACAACTTCACACGACGTGAAGAAAACGCAAATAGGTTACCACATATATCATAAGTAATACAACCAACTGGCTACAGTTATGACTTCAGACTACGTCAGCATACATTTTTAATATTTTTTAACACAAGAATAAAAGTCTTCTCGTTTCATTCTTATTTGTAACATATAAACACGAAATGAATTTTTAAATGAACATTAACGGGTAATATAATAAGCTCAAATAGAAAAAGAGATACAGATGTTGAAGGATATGTCCAAGTGCAACATGATCACTGTTTTCTTTCTTTGATTGCATATTTTCTGTTGCTCTTTGCTGCTTCCAGTAGTCCTTTACTGTCCTCCTCCTCTTTTAGTAAATTCAACTTTTATTTGAAGTTCTCATTTCACTACGACTATGGACATCCGATTTCTTTTTTATGATCACTGGTTCTTCATTATACTGAAATTATTTCGGCGAATGAGTGACTCAAAATAAATCTGAGTGGGAGATGTAAACTGTGGTCTGCCGCTTACAGAAATCTACACAAATCTGGTCTTCTGCTTTACTTTTATCAAATCCAATATATTCATTCCGGAAATCACAGAATACAACTGATCTTCATCCAGACTGAGATTCAGTTGGTTGGAAACATTTAAAACATACTGCCAGTAGAGATAAAATCTTCTTGTTCTTTAAGCGAGAAATGAACTTGTAAGCTGATTAACCAGTTTGTCTTCAGAAAAGTCATAGTTTTAGGATAAATAATCAAAGCAACGTGACACTAAGAATTTATCTTTTTTCCTACTCATTTCCTCAAACTCTGTCTCCACAGGCTCTGAAAATTCTCTCTGTGACTGAACATTTGGCGTAGAAGAACCAAATTCACTGTAGACTTTGAGAGCTAGTGCCTCTACATCATTATGTAATGTTTTAAGACCATGTTTTACAGTATTATTTATGACACAGCAGTTACAATTATCTCCCAAAATGGATGGATTTTAGTTTCTCATCAAAACAAAAACCGAACTCCTCTCCCATGGTTCATTGATGTATTATCAGCACTACATGCACTTGCTTGATTCAGATGAAAGCCGTTATATTCTGTAATGCATGAAAAATGCCTTTATGGTATTCTTTGAGGTCTTCCTAAAAGTGTAGCAACCTCTGACGTATCCCTTGGTTAACAGCAAAGTACTGGACTACATAAGGAAAAGTTTTTATATTTCTTCGGTTGAAGCATCTGAGCAAAGGCATTATGAAGCTCACCTATGACTACATCTTGACTGTGTGGGCCAAGAACATTTTCCGAGATAGTCGTTGCCTTAGTTCTTCTTCGCGTAATTTTAAATTCAGTGTTGCTGTCTTGAAACAAGGTATGATGCAATTTCATTTGGCAGTCCAGTGACTTGTAGCTAAGGCTGTGTTTTACACTTTGATAAATAGGTACAGCTTCAGCACGTATCACGGCCTCATCCTCATACCTACGTCTCTCCAAAAAGAAAGTTGTTCCTTTTATTTATGCGACACTGCTGTTGTATCACAATGTGTTATTCTATCATCTGATGACCAAGTGCAGCTTTTCTTCTTTAAAATTTTACCGAAAACGTGGCGGAGCGTATCAGAGACGTTGCTGTGAAGTAGTTTTGTTCCATCAACGATGTGGAATAATCATTGTTTTCGAACCAGGCTTTATCTTTTAACTTTCTTCTTCAGTACAGGCATCTTGATGAACCGTCTTCATCTTTAGAGGAAGGACGAAACATCTTTTCCGAACGAGGATCGTTTCTAGTTCTAAAATGCTAAAACTGGACGTGCAATTTGCTGACAACTTAACATCTTAATAATCAGTAATTTAACAGGAAAATGTGTATTCCGAATCATATATAGTAACCAGGGAAGGAAATTCACGAATCATTCTTTCTCTTCATTCTCATGAATCGCAAATTCGGCACAAGGCTCGATAAAAGCGCATTACGAGTCTCTTTACCCAGAGTCCTGGACGTACAGGCTTGCTACAAATGATTGGTCGACATCACAGATTTGCTGTAGTATATTATTTGGCATATTGTCACAGGACTTTACACACGCATAGAAAAACTGAAAAGCTTTTTTTTTTTTAAATACTAGTGCTTCATATGTGCCCTCATCGCCCCCCCCCCCCCCTCGCACCCTACTGATTCTGCAGGTATCAAGTCGATAGTCAAGTTCTTCCCGCGTTCGGCACAGCATCAACCTGTTCAAAAAGTCTGTTGATGCGATCTCGCAATTCTGGTAGATCTGTTGACAGAGTCTGTCTCGGACGAGATTAGGGCACGGCACGGACACTGAAACACGTTTAACCTGCTACTCCATAAAACGCTTTAAAGGGTGTCGAAATCTTTTTGACACACAACAGCATGAAGGTTAAGACTTCCGAAAATAAAGCTTCGTTTCCGAAAATAATGCTTCGTTTCTAATTGACTGCTCTATTCCGAAATGGCGTAATATCTGCTCTATAAACTCTAACAAACAATAAAACAACGGACACTATTCGCATTCAAAATAATAAAAGTGTGAAACACATTCAGTTAAATTACACATCTCTTATAACATACGCTTCTCTGTTCACGTACAGTAATCATATTAGAAAACGCAAGTAAACCTACAACATTTTGAATAAAAAAGGCGTAGAGTGGCAGATTTTGGACATGTACATAAATTGGATGTAAGTATACTTGCAAGCAATCTGACTGACAGATCATTGATGGTGTAATAGTGAATGGGAAAGGCTGGGAAGCATGGTGGATTTATAGTATTGGTTAAAAATACCTTGGGGGACAAAAATTTTTTTCTGATACTTTGTTATTTATTCGACTTATATGGTGTCATTTGTGAGTCTATAGTCAGTGTAACTATTCTCCACAATGATCCCTTTTGTGTGCATGGAAATTAGTAGGATGCGTGTATTATCCACACTAACAGAATGTGGGAATCCCAGTAGCGTATCCGTTGTTTCTGCAGTTTGCTCCCGCCTCCAGTTTCGTTCTTGTTAGTTGTTCCGTCTTCAGCTATGGCGTTACGAAGTCCGGTGTGGGATTACTTTATGAAGAAGAATCCTGAGAAAATTAAATGTAAGTTGTGCACGGCAGTGTTGTCGTTTAATAAGTAGTTCAACTTCTTGCTTAAACAGACATTTACGACATAAGCATCCAACAGTTAATTTAAGTGGAACTCGTTCGAAACCAGTTTCTATAAATTGGGGCAGTGGAGAAGCCAGTTCAGTTTCCACAGCAACTGTTCAGGAAACTGCCATTTCAGTGCCTTTTCGTCAAGATGAACAACCTGTGCAAGAAAATTCCAGCATTTCCACATGATCCGTTCTGGGTAGGTGAGGTAGACAAACAAAGATTGCTGGATTAGCATCAAGACCAGTGCCTTCATCCAAACGAGTCAAAACAGACGAACATATTTTAAGACTTTTTGCTAAACAATATCTTCCATTTAATGTAGCTGAGAGTGTAGAGTTCAGAAAAATGACTTTTTTATTAAATGAAAATTATGTACCTCCGGGTAGAAAAACTCTCTCCAACAGTTTACTCTCTCAAGTGTTCGACAACACACTAGTGCGGGTAACATCTCCAGTCCAAGCTGTATCCTACATCTGCGTTACGACTGATGGATGGAAATCTGTAATAAATGAGAATTATATTGCTGTGACTGCTCGCTTCATTACGAAAACTGCAAACTGAAGTCATATTTGTCATCTAGTTTTAAATTCCATGACAAACATACAACTGACAACATTTCCAGTGACTTACAAAATGTGACTTTAACTTGGAGTATTAGAATAACATTGTAGCTTGCACTACAGATAATGCACATAATATGGTGAAGGCAGTGATCATGTGCAAATGGTGGCATATAACTTGTTTTACACATACACTGAGTTTAATTGTGCAAGCAAGCCTTGAACCATTTACAGGCACAAGGGCAAAAGTGAAGTCAATAGTGGAATTTTTCAAATGAGGTTCTCTAGCACTCGAGAAATTACACAATATTCAGAAGCAAATTGGCTTCCCTATTTTAAAACCGAAGCAAGATTGCCCGACGAGATAGAATTCCAGGTATGAAATGTTAGACAGGCTTTTGAAAATCAAACAGCCTTTGCAAAAAACCCTCGACATCCTTAGTGTGGATTCACAAACAAAACTGTCCAATGAAGTCGGGTCAGTTATTAAAAACTCTTGTGAAATACTGTCTCCTTTTGAGCAAATCACAACAGAAATTAGCAGCGAACGAAATGTAACCTTGTGTGAGCCTGAAAAACTCAGATTACAGCAATGAAGCCATTAATACAGTGATTGCTAAACTTGAGGATGGAATCTTTACCCGCCTCGTATAAAAGTTTGCAAATAAAGCAATTGCTTGTGGAGCAACATTATTGCATTCACGTTTCAGGGAGCATGGATTTCCAAAGAATGGGCATCTATTAAAAGAAACAAAGATGCCATAATTAACAAGTGCTGTGCAATACGATAGAAGCGCAGTCGGTGTTCTACAGACAATCCACCACCAGCTAACCAGTTGTGGTGAGCACATTCAACTCTAGCAGTGGCAACATTTGGCAAGATTCTGACCAAGTTGTAGGAGGATTGTTCCAAAGTGTGGACAATCCACGTGCTGTAAATATAATCGAGATTGATAAACATATGATGATGCCACCCATTCAAAGATCACAAGATCCATTGCTGTGGTGGAAAGAAAATCATGTCTTGTTTCCTACGCTGTTTGAAATAATGAAACAACGTCTTTGTATTATAGGCACCTCCTTCCAAGTGAGGGCATGTTTTCAAAGCAGGGGCAAACAATAACAGACAGGCGATTCCTTCTTTCAAGCGAAAAATTATCAAAAATGATATTTCTAGACTACAAGTTAGAATAGGTACAGTAGATCTACTCAGAAATGAAACAGTAAAATTTCAATTTATTTTGTTCTTCTCAGGACAATGTTCACGGAATTTGTATTTGACTGTATTTTGTTTAGTCCCTCAAATCTTACATGTAGCTACATTGCAAGAACATTTTTCTCAAACTTGTTGTACACGGACGACACTTACGTTTTTGCTTAGCATCCAGTGAGTTTAAAATTTTTGAGAATGTTATTTATTTATGTGTTTGAGAACAGTTATCTGATTTATGTATGTATATGTTTGTGTGTTTATTTTTGTAAATGTGCTATGTTTGGTTATTAAACTATAGGCATCTTAATACTTGTGCATCATAAATAATTCTCAGGCGAACCAACAATGGTACTTTGATACTTTCGTCTATGGCGTTCAGATACTGTAATAAAAATTGCGTTTCAACAGCAGCTTAACTTCATCTCTGATTTTATACTAAGATGATAATATATCTGCTTGCTGCAAGTATTTGAGGGAACGCCACATTCCTGTACCTCATTCAAACTTCTTTTGCAAGAACTGTAAGTGGTGTAGGGGCCAAATATGCCATGATGTAGGTAATCACAAAGACATTACACAGTACGAAATGTTTTAAATTTTAGTCTGGATTTTATACTTTAAGGTGTAACCTCCCAACAGTTAAAACATGTATATAATATTCATATTCAGTGTGACGCCCCAACAGATAACTTCCCTAACCTAACAATAATAAAATGAGAGGTATATCTCAAGAAAAAATGTGACTCATGTATAACCTTTCAATAATTAACTGACTGTGAATGTAAACTGGTAAATTTGGGCGTCAGCAGTCATGGCCCTGAAAGATCTTTCGGAATAAATTGAAAATTCTTACCTTAATGAAGCCGCCGGGTAACGCGTATATATCTGCTCCTATAAGAAATTTCTCTGGCACAGCCCAGTGCAATGCTGGCCGCTAGATTTGTCACGTATTTACGATAATTGGGATGACCATGGATTGCAGAAATTACTAAATTCTTTAAATTCAGATGAATGATTGTCAAAAAGTTAATTTTATAAAAAGGATTATTATTATTAAAAGATTTTTGGAAACAGTTACATGGGACTTAATATAACAATAGTACAAATTTTGTTGTAACTACATATGCGCACGGCTGCTTTTAACTTATGTTACCATAGCTCAGGCACCGCCATCACTCCCCACGACCGGCCCAGCCAACTTCATACACACGACTGCTAGCTACTACTTACTCCTACTGACACTGCTCTTACTGCAGCCAACACTGCTCTCTGGTCAGAGTTTCTCTTATAGCTTACATATCGCAGGCAGCGCGTGAGCAATCCATCGAAATTACATCTGCTCGAGTGCGCTAGCAATATATTCCTTAGTCATGGACCTCTTACAAAGGAAACATACCGATCTTTGCATTTCAGTTACCTCGAAATGTTTTAACATGTTTGTTTTTTTTTTTTTTTTTTCTAACTTGTGAATGTTTGGTGAAAAACTGCCATACTTGACCACTGTGCTATATGCTCTAGTCTGTTATGGTGATTTTTTGATCTGTGAGCATCAGTCACTTTGCATATTGCTCTGTGTGACAAACAATGGAAAATTTAATCGTGAGTAAGAAAGGTGCGAGTGGCATACTCATAAATGTTAATTCAGTGCCTCTCTTCCCATAATCCTATCTCAATAAATTAGTTCCCATGATATACCTTTTCAAGAGCACATACAGATTATCACTCATAAAACGTATCAAAATTAGGCACTTGAATACAGGGAAACGAGTTTGGCAAAATCTGATTGTGTCAAGCGTGCAAAGTCTGTCCTCAGCCAGTTGGGAAGTATGAAAGTCACATGATACGATAGCAATGCATTTGCTGCAGGAAATGCGAAACTACAAAGACGCCTAAGTAAAAGTTTCATACTTTCTGGGACATGATTAGCGCTTTAACACCGCATTTGTGTTTTTATAACAATATTTATACAGTAGACACTCAAGATAATATAATGTGAAGGTCTATACGATTACAAAACACAAACTGTTTCACTGTTTCGAAACAGTGTTCCGAAACATTACATTGTACTGTTTCATTTGTTTCGAAACAGTTATGTGTTTCAGTTTGCCCATCTCTACTGCTCACGCTCTCGTGGCAGATATGTAAAGTGCGACTGCAAAAATGCTAAACTTTTTGAGTTTTTCTGTACGAGTATTGAGTTACGTGACAATATGTCAACCAATGTAGCTACAGGGAATTCAACAAATCGCTTCAGTCATTTACAGTAATCTTGTACTTTAAATTTCGGGACAATTGCGCCGAAAACAGGACACATGGCAACGCTAACCACACTTCAACAGAAATGAGCAGGAGTTTGACTCCAGTTCGGGACGGCACTGGTTCAGTTCCCCATCTAACCATAGTGAACTGGGTTTCTTTGGGTCACGTGCGCTTTTTTCCGTCTTTTTTTTCTGAGAAACCACACGTTGTTTATATTGGTCGTAGCGTACAACAGGCAGACTATCATTGTTCACTGCCGCCATCCTGCCCATTAAGTACTTCTTCACACCAGGCAATTATCAGAGCACGTTGCAGCACGTTATACTCGTACACTGCTCACAACGTTTCCTTAACGTAATCTAATCAAAAACCTACACTAGTACCACACTATAGCGCTCTAATGGATCAATCTGTTAGCTTAATGTAATACACTCCTGGAAATGGAAAAAAGAACACATTGACACCGGTGTGTCAGACCCACCATACTTGCTCCGGACACTGCGAGAGGGCTGTACAAGCAATGATCACACGCACGGCACAGCGGACACACCAGGAACCGCGGTGTTGGCCGTCGAATGGCGCTAGCTGCGCAGCATTTGTGCACCGCCGCCGTCAGTGTCAGCCAGTTTGCCGTGGCATACGGAGCTCCATCGCAGTCTTTAACACTGGTAGCATGCCGCGACAGCGTGGACGTGAACCGTATGTGCAGTTGACGGACTTTGAGCGAGGGCGTATAGTGGGCATGCGGGAGGCCGGGTGGACGTACCGCCGAATTGCTCAACACGTGGGGCGTGAGGTCTCCACAGTACATCGATGTTGTCGCCAGTGGTCGGCGGAAGGTGCACGTGCCCGTCGACCTGGGACCGGACCGCAGCGACGCACGGATGCACGCCAAGACCGTAGGATCCTACGCAGTGCCGTAGGGGACCGCACCGCCACTTCCCAGCAAATTAGGGACACTGTTGCTCCTGGGGTATCGGCGAGGACCATTCGCAACCGTCTCCATGAAGCTGGGCTACGGTCCCGCACACCGTTAGGCCGTCTTCCGCTCACGCCCCAACATCGTGCAGCCCGCCTCCAGTGGTGTCGCGACAGGCGTGAATGGAGGGACGAATGGAGACGTGTCGTCTTCAGCGATGAGAGTCGCTTCTGCCTTGGTGCCAATGATGGTCGTATGCGTGTTTGGCGCCGTGCAGGTGAGCGCCACAATCAGGACTGCATACGACCGAGGCACACAGGGCCAACACCCGGCATCATGGTGTGGGGAGCGATCTCCTACACTGGCCGTACACCACTGGTGATCGTCGAGGGGACACTGAATAGTGCACGGTACATCCAAACCGTCATCGAACCCATCGTTCTACCATTCCTAGACCGGCAAGGGAACTTGCTGTTCCAACAGGACAATGCACGTCCGCATGTATCCCGTGCCACCCAACGTGCTCTAGAAGGTGTAAGTCAACTACCCTGGCCAGCAAGATCTCCGGATCTGTCCCCCATTGAGCATGTTTGGGACTGGATGAAGCGTCGTCTCACGCGGTCTGCACGTCCAGCACGAACGCTGGTCCAACTGAGGCGCCAGGTGGAAATGGCATGGCAAGCCGTTCCACAGGACTACATCCAGCATCTGTACGATCGTCTCCATGGGAGAATAGCAGCCTGCATTGTTGCGAAAGGTGGATATACACTGTACTAGTGCCGACATTGTGCATGCTCTGTTGCCTGTGTCTATGTGCCTGTGGTTCTGTCAGTGTGATCATGTGATGTATCTGACCCCAGGAATGTGTCAATGAAGTTTCCCCTTCCTGGGACAATGAATTCACGGTGTTCTTATTTCAATTTCCAGGAGTGTATTTTACATATTTCACTCTTGCAAACTGTGACTGCGTAGCCCCATTCGCGATAAGGAAATGCAAAATCTTTCTAAATGTATCATACGAAAATATTTTGGTCATAAACTGTGAAAATGCAAATGTCCAGGCTAAGTAAATAATTGTTCGGAAACAGAACACTATTGGATGCTTGTACGACAGCAATTCCTGAAATCGCAGACGAGTGTGTGTTTCGACCCTAGTGACGTCGACGTCGACGGGACGATAAACCGTAGTCTTCCTTCCTTCCTCGCGGCACATACAAGAGAAGGAATGTTTTGGTTAACGAGGATACTTATAACGTTTGCATGGCAGATAAGTAAACGATTTGGATCAGAAACTACACATTCGAGTAACGCAGCGGAGAAGAGAGCACTGAAACACAAAAACATTATAACATGTGAAGACTTATACTGTTTTCGTAAAGATCCATCGCAGAAATTATTCGTCATACAAATTTTATAGTAAAGAAGTTGCGACGCATTCGTGAAAATTAACGAAATGTTGTCTGTCTCAATACACGGGGAAAAAATACGTGTCACTTACCTACAGAGCGTTGCACTTCATCGATCTTTTGGTATGATAAAAGAATGATAATGTAGAAACGTTCTATTATCTGTTTTGTCTTTTACATTCGTAAAAGAAAATAAAAATTTTAATGCGAGAATGCTGATGCATACGATACCTTCTGTCGCTAGTGCTTATCTAAGACAGCGTATTGCTTCATACCGTCCACCAACAGATGGCAGCAGCTCTGGAGCGCTAGTTATCTGAAAAGCAACAGCAGCTGATGTGAACAGTGTTTGTCGGCGGAGCGTACACCAGATGTCAGAAGCGTTGCCAGCCCTTTCTATGGTCTTTCGGCAACCGTTGTATGTATTTCGCAGAAATAACGTTGTCCTGAAAACATCTTTAGTATAATATCTGTATCGTGTTACTGTAATACTAAGTACATAAGTTACCAATAATTACTTTTTTATCATCATCATCATCATCATCAGTATCATTTACACGTGATATAATGTGGTGGAGGTTACAACTTGTGAAAAGAATATATGAACATCTTTCTCGCACAGTCCACGTACTATACACATTCTTCGTACTTCGTACCACGCTCCTATGACAACAAAATTGAAACACGTGCACCATATATGCTTACATACCTCATGAATATACCGACTTTTAGATATTACCCACAACAGAGCAGAATTTCTTCATTATTCACTTGGCGACAATCAACGAAGAAATTGACAACACAAGAGTAACTAGGACATAGCTGCTACGCTGCTATAGGTTTTGCACAGTATTATTATTATTGCTATAAATGACAGTGGTCAGGCACAAAACTCCTTCTACTCATTAGATGAATTTTTAAGACATTAAGTAGTAATTGTAAAATAAAAACGTCTTGCAAAATCCCCTGATGTCATGCAACCTGAAGTTTTCCAAGTTCTCGCACTGCAGAATTAAAAAGTCCAATAATCAAATGATTTACAAAAATTAATGTTTATAGTGCACTCGTTTAGACTCGGTAGAGTTTAAATAGTGGTGCAGCGTGAGGGTGAAGCAAGGGAGAGGATGCATGTTTTGTAGTAAGCGTCCACCCTCAATGTGGATAGTAAGCTTTCTTTTCTAAGGTGGTGTTGTAGGTAGCATTAGCGATGCACTGATAATTTCTTCGTCGTTCCGTAAGAACGGGTTGTTAGAAATAAGCGGTACCAACATTCTCATTAGTTCGAGGTTGAAAAAAAATCTAAGAAAGTAAATATCATTTGTATCATTTATATTTTCTCATTTTTGAAATAAAAACGTTCAAAGAAATTTCTTTTTCGTTCTAGTTAGTCGCTAATGTTGACGTGAGTTTGGAATGGATTGGGGGGGAGGGGGGGCTAGTTACGCTCTAATGTTGATGATGTGGTTGGCGGGAGGGGGAGGGGGTAGCTAATATCTGATTGGGCTCAGGGGTAATGGTGTCAGAAAGCTAGAGAACCACTGGTATAAAAGGACTAGAAATGTATAATAATGCCATGCTACCGCTTCGCGTTTATGATACTGGCGGCTGTACTTACTTCTGCCATTAAAAAGTTTTTTGTTTTTGAAGTTGGTCAATTTGTCTGTGGTTAGCATCTTTGGTTAGTGATCAAAATGTCCTCTTTCGAAACTGCCTTTGCTTAAACTTTGAATAAGAAGTATCACCAATGGTAGCAGAAACCTTCCGACATAGGGAATCACCCACGTTCTAACAATGGCCTCGTGAAAAAAAAAAAAAAAAAGAAAAGCGGAGTGTCGGACAGAGGACCGAGACACACTGTTGCCCTTGAAATGGGAAACTGCCCTTAAAAGGCCGAAAAATCGGCTATTATCAACGGTCTGAGGATGCGGAAGACAATAGAAACCACTGCTTTAAAATCATAAAATGTGCATTTACAGGACACGTAGCCAGGATGATCTCTCCATTGGCAAAATATTCCGGATAAACCCCAGACCAAGGGTGCGCAAAAAATTAAACCAACGTAATAGTACTGTTCTATGAGTCGGGGAGTGAAATATCAGAAGATAAGAATTTCTGTTCAGACGTGTGCAGAAAAATATAAAAAAAGCAGAAAATGGTGTATCTGGAGTAAGATTCGTGATGAACAGGTAGATATGGCAGAGAATGAGTTCAATAAAGTCATTATTTTCATCAGAAGTGGCAACAAACAAATAACAACAACAGTACTTCAGATGTACAAATATCACAAGCAAAATATGAAGAGATAGGAAAAAGTATATGAGGAACTGGAACAGATAATACAGTAAGTGAAGGGAGGTAAAAATCTAATAGCCATGGAAATTGGAACGTTTTACTGGGGTAGGGAGTTACAGGACAATATGGACTCAGTGGTAGGAATGAGAGAGGAGAGAGACTGAGTTCGGCATAAATTTCAACTAGTAGTAGCAAATACCCTATTCAAAAACCACAGAAAGAGAAAGTATAATAGGATACGGTCTGGAGACACGGGATTACGTCATGGTGGGAAGAGATACCAAAATCAGATATTGGATTGTAAAATACACTCAGAAGCAGATACAGATTCGAGTCAGAATTTAGTAACTATGAATAGTGTCCTGAAATACAAGGAATTCCCCGGAAAAACTGACGTGGAAGCAAGGGGGATAGTTAAATATTGAGGAATTGTGACGTGGGTTTGCAGTTCGCTAAGGCTGTAGATACTGGGATAATGATTACCACAATAGACGGTTCACTTCAAGAGGCATGGACATTTCTACAAAGGGTAATGACAGAAGCTGGACTCACAAACATAGGTCAAAGAAAAACGTGGTAGTGTGGCACGAGTATGTCGAAGCTGTAAGTTGTAAGTTCAGTCATGTGGTGCAAATAACATACCCCCATTAATCCCATCGGAGAAACAGAACCTACAGTTTAACGTGGACTCAGAAACACCTCTCGTTCCTGGCATATCTTCACATCATTGAGAATTGAACGCTGGGGTAAAGGTGGACTGAAAACTTTCAAGGTATGACCGCAACTCCAACTGGCGACCGAGCGAGGTGGCGCAGTGGTTAGCACACTGGACTCGCATTCGGGAGGACGACGGTTCAATCCCGTCTCCGGCCATCCTGATTTAGGTTTTCCGTGATTTCCCTAAATCGCTTCAGGCAAATGCCGGGATGGTTCCTTTGAAAGGGCACGGCCGATTTTCTTCCCCATCCTTCCCTCACCCGAGCTTGCGCTCCGTCTCTAATGACCTCGTTGTCGACGGGACGTTAAATACTAATCTCCTCCTCCTCCTGCTCCAACTGATGACCTTCCAGTTTTAAGGAATATGATTCAACCCTTATTTCTACTATTTATATGATAACAATTCCCCTGGAGGATGGAAGAATGTAATATGATGTAACTATTCTGCTGGATGAGGCAGCTTCTATTTCGCTTAACTTTTTATTTAAATTAAATTTGTTGTCAGTCGCAAGCTCAATGATAAGGAAAGTTCTTCATATCGTGAAACTGAAAGGAAAAATGCAGTAAAGTCCCTTTTGATTACTATATAAACCTTCACTATTAAAATGTAAGTTCTCCTTCTGCTGAAACCCTTAACGTCTGTATTTTTTTTTTTTTCAAAAACTCAGCGACCACACTGGCTCCAAAATGGAACATAACGGAGAGAAGGCCGAAATACTGAATTCGGTCTTCCGAAGTTGTTACTCCGTGGAAGATCGTAACACTGTCCCTCCTTTCAATCGTCATACGAACATCGAAATGGCAGATATTGAGATAACCGATCGCGAAAGTACAAAGCAGCTAAACTCTCTTATTAGTGGAAAGGCTTCAGGGCCAGATGAGATTCCTGTGAGATTCTATAAAGATTATGCGAAAGAACTTGCTCCTCTTCTAGCAGTAATTTATCAAACAGAGATTCGGCGAAACTCAGCTCGCTCTGTTCCTCCATGAGATCCACAGCGCAGTGGACAACAGCGCTAAGGTTGATGCCGTGTTCCTTGATTTCAGTAAGGCATTTCACACCGTCGCACATTGCCGTTTAATGAAAAGAATGAGATCTTATTGAGTATCGGTGCATACCCGCGATCGATTGGATTCAAGACTTTCTTGCAGATAGAGCTCAAAACGTCGCTCTTAAAGGAACTAAATCGACAGATGTAAAGGTAATATCTGGAGTATCACAGGGAAATGCGATAGGACCGTTGCTGTTTACAATACATATAAATGATCTAGTAGAAAGCGTCGGATTCTCTTCAAGGCTACCTGCAGATGATGCAGTTTTCTATACCGAAGTAGCAAAGCCAGAAGACAGTAAAAATTTGCAGAACGACCTGCAGAGAACTGATGAATAGTGCAGGCTCTGGCAGTTGACCCTGAACGGAAATAAATGTAACATATTGCGCATACTTAATGAAAGAAATCCACTACTGTACAGCTACAATATTGATGAGAAACAGCTGGAGACAGCGTCTGCCATAAAATATCTAGGCATAAGTACACAGAGTGACCTCAAGTGGAATGACATATATAAGAGATAGTGGGAAAAGCAGACACCAGGGTAAGATTCATCGGAAGAATCTTAATGAAATGTAACTCATCCACGAAAGAAGTGGCTTATAAGGCGCTTGTTCGCCCGATTCTTGAGTATTGTTCATCTATCTGGGATTCCTATCAGGTAGGACTCATAGAGGTGATAGAGAAGATCCAACGAAGAGCAGTGCGTTTCGTCACGGGATCGTTTAGCTGCCGAGAGAGAGTTACGGAGATGCTAAACAACCTCCATTCGCAGACGTTACAAGGGAGGCGTTGTGTATCATGGAGAGATTTACTACTGAAATTTTGGGACAGCGATTTTCAGAAGGAGCCGGACGACATGTTACTTACCCCCACATACATCTCACATATTGAGCGCGAGGAGAAAATTAGAGAAATTAGAGCAAATGCAGAGGCTTACCGACAATCATTCTTCCCACACACTATTCTCGAGTGGGACAGTATGGAGGGATCAGATAGTGGTACCGACTGTTCCCTCCGCCACACACCATTAGGTGGCTTACGGAGTACGATGTAGATGTAGATGATGCACAATGGGTGGGAGTCAGCTGGGAGACACTGCGACAAATTGTTGTTGAAGACCTGCGTCTCTTCCCACACAAAATTCAAATCGATCAGCCATTAAGCCCCAGGGCCATGGAAAAGCGGTTGTGTTTCGCCAACACTGTTGCCACAGAACTGACAAATAGGACTTTGATGTGAAAATTATCTGGTTTAGCAATGAAGCCAACTTTCATTTGGATGGGTGCATCAATAAGCAAAACTGGAGCATTTGGAGACTAAAAAATCCACATTTTGCGATCTAGGAGTCTTCACCCTCAACTGGTGGCTGTGTTGTGTGCAATGTCCAGTCATGGAATAATTCGTGCGATATTCCTTGATGGCACAGTGGCTACCGAACGGTACTTGAAGGTTTTGGAAGATTATTTCATCTCCTTTATCCAAAGTGACCCTGATGTCGACAATATGTGATTATAGTAAGACGGATCTCGACCCCATCGAAGCAGGAGAGTGTTTGTTGTCCTGGAGGAGCACTTTATGAGCCGCATCCTGTTTCTCGGGTACCCGGAGGCCACTGGGATGGGCCTCGATTGACTGCCATATTCTCCGGATATGAACACATGCGACTCCTTTTTGTGGGGCTATATTAAGGTCACGGTGTACAGTAATACCCCCAAAACCATTGAAGAGCTGAATACAGCCATTCAGGAGGTCATCGACAACGTCGATGTTCCGATACATCAGCGTCATGCAGAATTTCGCTATTCGTCTGCGCCACATCGTCACCAATGATAGCACGCATATAGAACATGGCGTAGCCTAAATCCGAATATCTGTAGCGACGTTTGCATGCTGAATAAAATGTGTGGAAGCCATAGTTTGGAAGTAATTTATGTCGTTTTTGTAATATAATTCGATAATTCTCACCCCGTATATACGTTGAATTACATTTGTTACAAATGGGTGTGTCTGCAAAATAGGTAGAGAGGGGACCTATACCTTTGTGCGCACTGGAATCGTTTCATTCATTTACACTATGTTGTCCTTAAATCTGATGTAAGCTTGTTGTTGTGAATGTTCTTTCACATCTCAAGAGATTTGACATGAGGTTATTTAGCTTTAGGTAATTTTACATTGAGACACTTTGTCTCCCAGAGTTACGTAGCTGCTCTCGACTCTGGCTGTTCTGAGAATTTTGGTAACATTGATTGGTGATTCTTGGCTTTCTGCCTGGACTCGTTTTATAAGTGAACTTACAAGACTGGCAGAGCTGAATTTCCATCTCGTAAGGACCTTATGTACTAACAATGCTTTGCATTTTCCGTCATTGTCTCTTTATCTGATCACACACTCTTCAAAGAGTAATATTAGTACGCTGTACCTTAGAAAATGTTTCCACAGCATACGAAATATTCAATCGCTGAATGTAGACTTTTGGCTGTTGGTACTGGTACACACAAAGTGGACTTTAAATTATATGAACTCTTTCACTAGTAGTAATTTTTTGATCGTATCGAGACTTCGCTTGTAATATATCTGTATACCGGCCCAGACATTGAGCGCCAGTTGACAGTCTGCTTTGTTTTAGATTTGGTATCAGATCTAGCCCTCTACCTCCAATTTCTGTAGCTGTAGGTAGCTATTGTTGTTCGCCTATATATCACACTTTCCCTAAGGTTATTATCTTGGATTAACTGTTGTTAACCACAGCTCCTTTTGCTTCCCAGTAAGTGATGAATAAATGCCATATCTGCGTTATCTAGTCTTGAGCGGACAGAAATATGGTAAGATCACTTGCAATTGCTCTATATGTAATTTTTTTTCTCGTAAGGTAAAGTCCACGCATCCAAGTAGCTGACAAGAATAACGTACAGAGGAACGGGAAAGCAACTGAGGATCTGTAAGGTGACGATCAGTTTGGCTTTAGGAAAGGTAAAGACATCGAATAGGTAGTTCTGACGCTGTGGTTTTTAATGGAACCAAGCTGAAAAAAATCGACACATGTTCACGAGGTATGCCGACCTAGAAAAAGAGTTTGATAGTGTAAAATGGTGCAAGATGCTCTAAATTCTGAGAAAAATAGGGGTAAGATAAAGGGAAAGACAGATGATATACAACAGGTACAAGAACCAAGAGGGAACAGTAAACTGCTTGACAAAGAACAGAGTGCTCGGATTAAAAATGGTGCGAGGTAGGGATCTAGTTTTTCACCCCCGCTGTTCAATCTACACACGAGGAAAATAAAAGAAAGGTTCAGGATTTGGATTAAAATTCAGAGCGAAAGGATATCAGCGTTAAAATTCGCTGATAACGTTGTCATCCTCAGTGAAAGCGAAAAAGAACTACAGGGTGTGTAGCGAAATGAACAGTCTAACAAGTACAGAATAAGGAATACGAATAAGGAAAACGAAAGTAATGAGAAGTAGCGGAAATGAGGACAGCGAGGAACTTACCATCGGAATTGGAGTTCACGAAGTATATGAAGTTAAGGAATTCCGCTACCTATGGAGCAAAATAACCCATGACGGACGGAGCAAGGACGATATAAAAAGGAGACTAGCACTGGCAAAAAGGGCGTTCCTAGCCAAGAGAAGTCTGCTAGTGTCATACAGAAATTTCTGTGAATGTACGTTTGGAGCACAGCATTGTATGGCAGTAGGACATGGACTGTGGGAATACTGGGGCTGAAGAGAATCGAAGTCTACAGGAGAATGTTGAAAATTTGGTGGTCTGATAAGGAATGAGATGGTTCCCCGAAGAATCGGCGAGAAAAGGAACATAAGGGAAACATTGACAAGGAGAAGGGACAGGATGTTAGGATATCTGTTAAAGCAGCAGGGAATAACTGCCTTGTTACTAGAGGGAGCTGCAGAGGGTGAAAAGTGTGGAGGAAAACATCTAGCAAATAATTGAGGACGTAGGTTGTAATTGCTTGTCTGAGATGAAAAAGTTGGCACAGGAGAAGAACTATTGGCGGGCCACATGAAACAAGTCAGAAGTCTGATGACTCAAAAGAACGATAAAGACTGAAAGAGAACTGTAAGTTCCCTGAGGAGGGGTTTGACCTTAATAGCATTTATGGTCATTGATACTGGGCATCCCAGACGGTTTGACCGCTTTATATCGAAAGGCCCAGTTACTTCCAGTTGATACTATTAAAATTTGTAATAGGAACTTTTTTTATGGCCACCCTCTACATTGACGGAGACTGCAACCTATCAAAATATCGAAGCTCGCTAAATTTATTGCGCTATATGTTTTAACGTGGAGGGTGGTGTTGCGCAATACACTGCAATTCCTGCTGAGAATTCACGATTTGCGGACAAGTAAGTAACTGATGCAGCGACGTCGTATGAATATATGAATACTTCACCAAAGACAAGTGAAAGAAATCATCTGTTGAATTGCATTAGGTTATACATTTCATACGTATTCAGTAATTTGCTGCAGAAACGTGAGACAAGAGAGTTTAAGTTCACAGAAATAACACTGCAAATGTTTACTTCTTCGTTTCAGAAGCTTGAATTATTTACTGCCGAAGTGTATAACAGCACGACCTGTTACTACCTACTGATCCTGTGTAATGAAATATCTTATTCTTTACAGGTTTATAGACCGCTTCCAGCGGTGTGGAAGCGAAATATGGCGAGTATGTGAGCAGTACCTTTTCAATGTACATAAGTTGTAGCGAAACCTACCAATTCGTTGAAAATTTTTTTTGAGCTTGCAATGACTGCCTTAGTATTTGCGCAATGACTGTTGAGCATGTGAGGGCTCCTTTATGCAGTGCACAGCCTGTGGCGGTTACAATGGGTGGTTTTAGGTTCGACATCCTGATTTTCCTTGATACTTACTATTCTAAAATGACACATCACTTTGTGGCTAGCAAGTTTGTAAAGATCATGAAATTTGTGAATATGTTACAAGATCCGATGATGAGAGCACAAGTCTACCGAAACCTGTAATTAGTAAAAAAATTTACGAGCGATCGTGAGGAAAGTGATCGTTTAAGAGCAATATTATAAAAATTATGATGTACTTCAGAAAGTAAGCGACTAGTATTTTGGTTGACATCAGTTTTTGCTTACACACCGTCCGTTGAAAGAATTACGGAACTGATTTTATTCATGACGTATAAGCGACGTCAGAATAGTAACCGTGGTGTCATCTTGAGCTAACAACTGTTGATTCGACCGGTCGGTTGGTGCAGTTGTGTGCATCCGTAGTCTTTCTACGTTGTAGTGTCACACATTACAATGGAGATACCACATCTCTAAATCAAGTATTCGAAATATTCTCTAGAATTTTTTGAAGAAGAGAAAAATGTGTCCTAAATTTGCCCCGACCACGTTGACTACTACAAAAAAAAAAAAAAAAAAAAACAATACGTTGATGCCCAACGCGACGAGACTGAAATTCAAGATACCTACATGCAATTCTTTTCTGGAAAAATCATCACTGATACCGAGTCTTGGTGTTATCAATACGAAATTACTACAAAGCGTCTAAATACAGAGACTGAGATGAAGGGTCAACGGTTTGGCGAGGTAACTAACATTTCAGCCGATGTTGGGCGCGAGTGTGACAGCGTCCGACAGTTTCACGTAGAGGATTAATAAGTGGAGTTGTTACCACAGCAGAAATTCGGTGACGTCCGCCATGTTAGTTGTTCCAAACATTAGCTTCTGGTGGAAGAGTTTTGATAAAAAGTGCGAGCTAGCATCATTTACGGGTGTACTAATCATTCTGATTATAGTCTGTAGTTTAAAGGATCACATTTCTTCCGTAACTGGACTCGTCCAAGTGATATTCCCCCTTATATACGTGAATTTTGTTTGCTCTGTTTACTATTACTGCACTGGTTTTATTTCTGTAATTTCACTTTACATATCATATGAGTCCAGCTCATGCAGCTCTCTAGCTGAACGTTGTGAAGAGGAAATATTGGAAAAAATCAAACATATCAAAATATGTTGTCAGTATTTTTGGGAAGAAGGCATAGACCGAACATTAGTTTCGTCAGTCCTTATTAACGAAATTGCTTCATTACGGTAGCAGCCCTGTCATATCACATCTTCTCTTTTAGGTTATTCGAAACGCATAGAGAAAATGAAGTTACATTAACGAAGCCAAGCGCGTTGTATTACTGGATTTACTATTTACTTTGCATTTAAGACCAAAACTTGTCTGATAATGCCTTCATCATTCTGTACTTTTCACTAAAGCACTGTAACATTTTCTATTTAAAACAACTGTCGCGTGCACATAACAGAAATTAGGAACAAGAAGCAATTGTAAACGGTGGTCTGCCAATGTTTCGGTGGCGCTGGTTTCAAAGCAACGTACAGCTTGAGTCTGTAACGCCGTCTCCCTTTATAATATCTAAATGCGGTTCACGTGGCTGCATGAAGGGTCTGTGCTTTGTACTCGACTACGGGGAGGCTCTGCAGAACATCTAGAGCATTAAAATAACCATCATAAATTTTCTCTATATTTTATTAACCCAGTGACGAAATTTTTTATCGACTGACGGGAATCACTGAATCAAACTGTCTCCTCCTTGAAGCTACTATCTGTCAGACAACGTTAAATGTTTTATAATTTCTTGTCCTGTCATTTTCCGTGAAAGACAGGAAGATATTATAAATCGGAATGGTCTGTATCTTATCCGTGGCTACACCACCAAGCAAGAGATAAGAGCATTCTCTCCTGGGACACGCTTTAAGTCTATCCACGTAGTGAGCAATAATACATCAGAGAAATTAATGAATTTTTTAAAATTAGGTTTCTGTAACGGGAAGAAAACCTACATAAAAGTTCAAAATACACGAGAA
This sequence comes from Schistocerca cancellata, assembly GCF_023864275.1. Lineage (NCBI taxonomy): Eukaryota > Metazoa > Arthropoda > Insecta > Orthoptera > Acrididae > Schistocerca > Schistocerca cancellata. Next base: position 166,674,499 of record NC_064628.1, on the reverse strand, counting down.
GCTTCGTTTAAATAGAGATTCAGCAATAGCCAACTCGTACAGCAACTGCTGTTCGACGAGTAGAAAGTTAGGACCGCTTTATTAGCAATTATCGATTCACTCATGTTACTGGATCGAATAGAAAACGCTCTGAAGGTCATTAACGATCAACGGAAACCCCGTGACTCAACTAGGTGAGAGGTAGGTCGACGTACCAGAAATGAAGATCTGGCTCAAGCGCCACGACACTGATTGGCGGCAGCTACAACAACACCAAACGAAATATCGGAAATTATGACTCACATGAGACGTCATGCAGAGAATAAAAAATACTCCATTTTACGAAATTATTGAACGACAGACGCGGCTGGCCAGCATCAGCTCACCCTTTGTGTTCGTTATGGCGATCCAAAGGAGCTCCAGGTACGTAAGGGATTTATGAAGACCGCCTACCTCCATTACACAAATGTTGGGAACAAATACATATTTCTAACGCCATCCAAAGAGCAGTTACGTCTACTGCAGTAATAACTGTTTTAAACTTTCACTACAGAAAATTTCAAGAAACTGTGTTCCAGTGCACGATGTCTTGGTAACCGCGATAAACTTTTCAATTATAGTTCTGGAATACAGAAATCGAGAAACGTGTACGTAAAATGCTGTGCTACTACCTGGCGTCGACAAGACGAATGTATGTCCAAAAGTGCAAAGACTGATTACGATACGTCCTACCCGATAAATTTTAAGGGTAAAATCTTTCAAAAATCTCACGGAAGGCTAAGACCCGGAGCAGAAAAAGGTTACCAAAGTATCGAATACACAGGACCAATTAGTCGAAAGCCAGTCAGGCCTGCGGAGCTACGCGAAGTGTGGCTCCATATTTTTAAGACTGTTTTTTTTCTTTTTATGTGATGATCGCTACTGAGGTGCCTGGGTTACGCGATGAACTGACCAGAGATCTCTACACGAACCAAATTTTTCATGTAACCGTAGTGTAATGTTCTGTAGCCGTTCTAAAAGCTGTTCTCGAGTATCTCAGGATTGCGGAAGATTTGTACGCTCTTAGAAAGAACCTAAATGTAAGAGACCCAAATATAACAGTGAGACTGAAACACACAGGAACGTTGCCTGTTTTCTCTGCCCCGTGATGACTGGGTGTTGTGTGATGTCCTTAGGTTAGTTAGGTTTAAGTAGTTCTAAGTTCTAGGGGACTGATGACCATAGATGTTAAGTCCCATAGTGCTCAGAGCCATTTGAACCATTGCCTGTTTCTCAAAAACTCCGTCATGAACGGAGACTTAAGAAAGGTGTATTTAAAATTCTTGATGTTTTTGAATGACACTGATCGAAGGCTCAAAAAGGGACTCTAAACCAACTATCCCATCTTGATGATACCATTGTTATGTCCCCGTCGCACACAAGCGAGTGCGCGCGCGCGCGCTGTCACACACATGCAAATCCTCCATCTACACGGTGTCTGGAAGAATTGCTTGGAGTACACACAGAGGTAGACTGTATGTTGTTGCGTGCTTAATGCACAGTTGGAAATACTGGGAACCACGGAGGCTGGTTTACAGTGATGTAATGGATAATGCACTAGTAAACAACAGTGGACTATTTCAAGGTGCTGTTGCTGATCACTCCGGTTATGATAGTTATAGCACCTTGTGACGACTGTAAACTTGTCCCAGACCAACCATGATTCATTCGAGACTCACTCAGCTACTATTCCTTCGTGTTCATCAGGGCAGGACTGGGATAAATAATCTTATGTATGTCATCTAAAGATTTTGTTTTCCAAAATGGCAGAAGGAAAGCTACTTTCGAAAACTGTGTGTCAAAGAAGAAGAAGAAGAAGAAGAAGAAGAAGAAGAGAAAAAAAGAAATTGAAAGATCTTCTTTTTCGAGGTAATTGTGAATTTGATTTTTGTATGAGTATTCTTATTAATTATTGTTGTTAATAATAATAATAATAATAATAGCAAGAATAAGAAGGGGTTTACCAACAACCGATTGCAATTGCTTTGTACGGCCATTCTCGTGACTGGAGGTCTGGGGACTATGACCGTACACTTATGTAAGGGAATGGAACAGCTACAGCTGTCCTTATTAATTCATTTATTGTATGGCTACCAGTTTCGGTGCTTCAGTGCACCACCTTCCGTCCTTAGCTGATGCAGAGGGGTTAACATTATCAGTATACACGTTGCATCAGTGACCATATTCTAAAACTGGTTTACGCAGACTATATGTAACCGTGATGGTGTCTCTCCTACCATCAACTACCAGCTGATCAGGTGATAGTTGATGGTTGGAATATTATTCCTTAGTGGTCTCAGATAACAGTAGAACTAACGTCTTCTCAGCCATGTAATCTATGGATGGGGTACAAAACTGGGTCTATATCTACAAATTTAATATTAATGGTTTCTCTTCCTAGAACAACACTGACGGCCTAACACCTTCCCACACAAACAATTCACGTATTCACTTAATAGTTTTGCCGAAAGATGTCCAGGGTGTGGACATAAATATGGAAATACCACAAACACCACACATTACGATACCTAATACGGCGTAGGAAAACGTCTTGCCATTCAAAACAGCTTCCAGTGGTCTCGGAATGGATAAACGTCCTGTATGGTTTTCAAGGGAATCTTATACCATTCATCCTGCAAATTGGTAACATTTTACGGTAACGATGATACAGGTGGACAAAGATCAAGCACTACTGTCTCCTAAGTAGGCCACAAAGCCTTTATGTTATTGAGATCTGGTGATTGTGGTGACCAAGGTAGAAGTGACAATACACACTTGCGGTCACAAACGTCCTGGACGACACGTACGTGAGAACAGCGGCCCTATCGCCTTCGAACGCAGCAGCACCACTGGGGAATAAACAGTGTACCAGATGATGGACCTTGTCAGCTACAATGATCACACAATCCTTGGCAATAATGCCACGTTGGAGAGCAACCATGGGTCGTATGGAACACCACTATGGCTGCCCAAATCAATAACCAACCTCCTTGAAGTTTCACTCTTAGGATGTAAACTCTGCGGAAGCTAGAAACTGTATGAAACGAGATCCACTCTATCCAGTAACATTCTTCCATTTCCCATTGTCCAGGTTTTATAGCTTCCGCACACGTTTCCCTGTTACGAGGATTTGCATCACCGATGGATCGGTTGAAATGGTTCAAATGGCTCTGACCACTATGGGACTTAACATCTGAGGTCATCAGTCCCCTAGAACCTAGAATTACTTAAACCTAACTAACCTAAGGACATCACACACATCCATGCCCGAGGAAGGATTCGAACCTGCGACCGTAGCGGTCGCGCGGTTCGAGACTGAAGCGCCTAGAACCACTCGGCCACATAGGCCGGCTGATGGATCGGTTTGGAATTCCAGCTCACACTGGAATTCCCTGCTACTGGGGCTCCCTTCGTGTTGTTTTGGTGCTGACAGAGTTCGCGAGTGTGACATTCAGTTCTGCAATGACCTTTTCAGCTGTTATCTTATTTTTCTTCACAGTCCTTCTCAATGACCGTCCATCATGATCACTGAAAACACACTTTCGTTCGCCTTATGGTTTAGCGAATAATGTCTTCCGCTTTCCTTGTATGCGGTACAAATCTTCGATATGGTGACCTTCGATACGGTGCCTATAGAAACACTAAACACCTCAGCTGCCTTGGTTACGAACTAACAGTATGCCCACGTTGGAATTCACTTACCTCCGACGTAATACGCTCACGACTACACAGAAGACTGTTCTGTCAATGACTGACAATTCCGACATATTGAGGACATTGCACATGTACACCTACATCTACATGGATACACTGTAAATCACATTTAAGTGCCTGGACCATGGTTCATCGGAGCACCTTTACACTTCTCTATTATTCCAATCTCGTATAGCACGCGGAAAGAACGAACACCTGTGTCTTTCCGTCCGACCTCTAATTTCCCTTATTTTATTGTGGTGGTCGTTTCTCCCTATGTAGGTCGCGTAAACAAAATGGGAGAAAGTTAGTGACTGAAATTTCGTGAGAAGCGTACTGCTTCACACAGTCACGTCGTTTAAATATCTGCACGCAATGTTGCAAAGCGGTATGAAATCGAATGTACATGTGTGTGGGAGGGAAGACGAACGGTCGAATTCCGTTTATTGGGAGAAATTTAGGAAAGTGCTTTATCTGTAATGGAGACTGCATGTAGGACGCGGGGCGACCTACTCTTGAATACTGATCGACTGTTTGCGATCTGTACCAGGTCATATTGAAGGAGGACATCGAAGCAATTCAGAGGTAGGCTTTTAGATTTGTTACTGGTAGGTTCTAACAACAATCTAAGTGTTACGGAGATGCTTCGGGAACTCAAAAGGGAATCGTTGGGGTAAAGGCAGCGTTCTTCTCGAAGAACACTATTGAGAAAATTTAGAGAACCGAAGCTGACCACTAAGATAAGACAGTGAAATTGCGGCTCATACGGAGGCATACAGACAGTCGTTTTTCTCTCGCTCTGTTTGCAAGTGGAACAGGAAAGGAAATGGGTAGTAGTTGTACAGGGTACCCTCCGCCACGCACCGTACGGTGGCTTGCGGAGTATCTCTGTAGATGTAGACGTATTGCCCTAATAAACGAACTGACGGTTTGTTTGTAACTATACGACTGAACATTTATTGTTCGTTATCACTAGGAAAAACCTGCCATCCATCTATAGTTAGTGCTGCCTAGCTGTTTCAGGCTATATATAGATCCAGTAAAATCTAAAGACATTCAGTGTTTGAAGAATTTAATACGAGTATCTCCCGGCTGCAGATCATAGACCCATACATAAAGAGCCATTGATTCCGCGGGTGTCATTGCAAGCAGAAAGTTTTCAGTATCTCGCATACTGTATTTGGTATTGGTTAATTAACTAAAAGCATCGACGGTAGCAACAGGAATTACATACAAAAACAGGACACCACTTACAACGACAGGATAACACACAAACTACAATCAGTTTTATTGACTCTTTACAGCTCGGATAAATTAAGTTTGAAAGTGACATAACAGGGACTGGCGACAACAAGCCAGGTGTGATGAGCACTACAAATGAAACAAAACACGTATCCGCTGCGTCGGTTGTTGCGAGGGAATTAACGCTGACGCCAGTAAAATCAGCAGTTATGGCCATCCAGATGAATACAGTGGCATGGGAACTACGCCAATCGGACGAGTATTTGTCTACGCGTAGGAAATGTTGCGAAGTAACAAATTTTCTAACTGACCAGAGAGAAAGGTAATGTGAGAATACCGCTGAATTTTTGATAGAGGAATGTGTATCATTAACAAAACAAGCCATGTATATAATGAAACACTTTCACTGTTGCTGAAATGACTACGAGAATTTAGCAAAATAATGAGTCTCTGTATTTTCCACATCACATTCATTCCCCCTGTTTCATTACTGTTTCCTTCGTACATTTCACAAAATCATCGTATGCCTCTCTGAGAACGAAGTTTGGTCTGTAGAATGCTTTGCCATCCGCTCTAATTCTGCAAACCCACAATTTATTTGTATTTTTCCTGCCTTATATACTTCAACCGAAACCCGTCTGAATTCTGTCCATTTAAAACGGCAGTGATAATGGTTCCGCTCTCAGAGATTTATGACCATATTCTTTAGCCGGCTTAGATAAATCATCAGGGCTGTAACAGTGGTTTATTATGAGCTATGATATCGGACTATTCATCTTCTCTTCAGTCATTTGATAGGGAAGTTGTTTTTCGTTTTCGTCAGTGTAGATATCATTTGTAATCAAAGCAATTGTAGCCTTTTTATCAAGACTAATCTAAAGATAAGAGGGCTGATTGTTACAGCTACGAAAGGTGGATTAAGATTTGCATCAGCCAGCCTTTATACCTCTGTCGAAACGGGTTATCATTTATTGTTTCTTCGTAGTCGGCGAGTTTCGTCGTTACGAACTCCATTTAATTTTGCAATAAGTCATCAGTGTATCTGAGTGGAGAGGAGCAGTCTGCTTTGTTTCCCAGTGTCTGAGATTTGTAGCAGTTACTGCTTCTCCTTCCTGAAAAATTGTACCATAGATACTGTCATACCAGTCTGCTGTTTACCTTAGCTTAGTAAGCCATAAAAAGAAGCTTCTCGATGTCTGTAGGCAAATAATGTCTGGCTCATGCGGATTAAGTTGCAGCAAAATACACGCCTCTGGTTGTAGCGACAAACAAAATAAAAAGGCAATGTATACAGCGTGTAGCTCAGAAGAGAAAAAGGCACTGGCGTTTGTGCAACAGCAAAGATCGTTAAGGATCCTTGAGAGATATGATGTGAAAGCAAACTTCCGACCACCGCAGAATGTCAGAGGTCGACCAAGGATTGAAACTGTGTACCCCTGATGCCTGTCAGTGTAAATGTGGACTTCGGTACTTCGGGCGGACACAACCCTGCGTTTAGCAGTGCTGCTGGCAACATGCCAGTTGCATTCTCCTGGAGCACAAAGACGAATAGGTGACCTCTGAACGTAGCTTGGATTGAAGCAACTGAATGGACGAGAGAGCTGTGGAAGTGCAGCAGATTTTGCTACTGCGTTGTAAGGGAATCCATCGAAATCAGGACTTCTTACCGACGCCATATTTTTGGTTTAGTTTATAGGACCCGTTTCGATTCACTGATAGCACGTACTTTCATCCAGACACGAAGCTTTTATATTTAGAGAAATCTCGACGAGATTCGTGAATAAGGTATATATGATTTTCATAAGACTAATTCTTCTAGAACAAAATGAAGTTCAGTATCTGTTATCATCACGTTTCGCCTCAGTGGAAATTGGAGAAAAATTCATTTCTGTTAAGGAAGATTTGTGCATTAACATTTTGACTACCAATTTTATTTTAAAAATATTAATGTTTGGTTATTTTAATTAATGTCTTAGTAGAAAGTAACAATATGAAAAGAATTTTTCCTCTGGATTTCGTTCTCAATGGGGGGTTTGGGGAGTTGGGGGGGGCGAGGGGGGAGAGGAGGGGTTAGGACATATATAAATACCTCCAGTGTTTCAGAAGACGACTGCGCAAATCCTACAAGACATACTGGAAACGCACATCGACGACCATAACATTTCTCTAAGTTTGTTTCTCATGGTACAGATGCTCAATATAGACTTCATTTGTGACGTGGCAAGCGTCAGTTCGTGGGTGCAAGTCGATGACGCGATGTGTCCGGCAAGGCGCGAAAGCAGTTCGCTTTGCGTATCTGGTAACTGGGTTGCGTATCTGCAGGTGCCAGTTAATTCGATGTGACAGTGGGGTGACGAGGGTTAACAATGAAATCCTTAGAACAGCGCAACCTACAGGTGCAATCTGTAATCGTAAGAACTGTGCTAGCCATTAGCAGGCTTCCCCTTACCAGTGGACACTGACACGTAGCGATAACGTGCAACACTTTCCAATTCGTTCTCTGATAACATTTCGTGGGACACATACATCCCGTTTGTAGTCAAAGAATTACTAAGGAAAATCTATTTTTTCTAATTTGTAGCATTTTTCAGGAAATTTTGGAAAAGTACTGTTGGAAAATAGCTGATCAAATTGTGAAGTTGGAAATAGTAGACCGTTTCTGAACGGACTTCAAAGTGTTTGGGAGTAGCCTGGTATTTAGCCATTTGTGCTAAACTTTGAACAGACTGTTGTTCATTGACTGGAATGCAAGTAATGTGTAGGAGCAGCAAAATTTTATCTTTCGGAAAACTACCCATTCCTAAGATTCACCTTACAGAAGCAGCAGAAATGCTATAGCTGTGTCAGGCCAGTGCACATGACTGGTCATCATGAACAAGTGCTGGGTGCAACACTACTTATGCTGACTGGTGTTTGGTACTTCTATGGTGTGGTCCCAATAGATTTTGCTCTAAGAGGCAAATTATCAGAGGACAATACTACCGGGTCCTTCTGACTATTTTACGGAATGCTATCTGGACGAAGCGTCACGGGAAACTGTCGAACGGGGTGTTTATTCTCCACAACGTCTCGGCTCTTCCTGCACAGGACACAACCATACCTAGTGTTTATAACTGACGTCCATCTAGTCACAGAGGTCCGGTGTTGGCTGTAATCACCCTATGGCAAAGAAACGTGGTAGATATTTTACTGCGTTAACGCGGAACCGATTTACACTGGAAAAAAACTAGTTCCAATTTTGACCCCAGGATGAAAATCTGGAGCTGTGAATGCAAGAAAGACATATAGCAATGTTTCCATGTGCATTGAATTAGGAACGGGGTGTCGGCACAAAAGGTCAAATAAGTGAGAAAGGCATAATACTGATTTTATTATTAACTACTGCTTACACAATTTGTTCAGAATGGGACTTCACTGAGATGCTGTACAGTGCCAGATTTGTCCCTGGTCGTATGAATTGTCTTCCACCTTCTCTCACTAAATAAGTGCCGAACGAGGGAAATAATGCATGTTGTAATTCTCCCAGAATGTTTTTGAGAGCTGTGCAGCTGAAGATGTGGACAGATGGAATTTCAGAAAATGTAAATTTCATGTCACGATCTGATAATCGCTCAATGCGGCGTAATTAATTAAAATTCTTGGACTTCCTCTTCAAATGACTGCAGGTTCAGGTTGTACAGTAAGAGAAGAGAGAAGATATAGAACATTAGTAACAAGGTCACGCCAATGGTGGATCGGTGCCACGTTGATATGCTTTCCCGCAAAAGGATGAAAAATGGAACATAAATTTGTGGACTAGTATTTTGATTAAGTATTCGAACACATTTTGAATGAGCATTAGCTTAATACATTGGAAATAACCCGACCTGCAGAGAACGATGTTCAACCATGACAGCATCGGGATGGCAAAAGACAGAAGCGAACAGGCAGGCATGCGCCCTCATTTACTTGTACAGACAGAATAGATGTTGGTATAAGGACTCCTTGGTCCTGAATCGTTAACAAAATCTTGCACCCAAACATAACTTTTTGTAAAAGGGCTGTTACAGTGGCCAAAATGGAACTAATTTTTTCCCAGCATAAATAGATTCCTCATTAACGCATTTGCATATCCACCAAGTTTCGCTGGCATACGATAATTGCTGTGCTCACTGGACCTACGCAGCTGCACTTTAATCATAAACGTTCGCTAAATACTGTTTCTTTGAGGTATCAAATTTCGTGTCACTCTACATATTCTCCTAACATGACCAACCAATGACGGCTTTCTCTTAACTCGGATGAAGAAACCATTGTGTGGTAGGCAATCTGAGGATAACGATTAGCTGATTGTCGAGTTTTAACGTGTACTGAGCAGCCAAAATGCAGACTTCTATAGCGAAAGTCTACGCGAAGCCATCCTCCGTTCAGGAAAATGTCTCACACTGAAGGATATGTAGACAGGGGCTGACGCCACCATCACAACCACCACCAGCTCCACCACCGCTAGGTTCCGTGATTTAGTTTGAAACTTACGAAGTAGTAATTAAAAATATCCTGTAGTATATTTAGCAACTGAAGTGTGTCACATTTACGCGTGACATTATGATTGGATTGTTTGCAGGTATTTGAGCTCGTAAGAATAGACGTGAACTCATGTTCGTTATTTACCCTGTACGTTACAACGTTTAAAAGTCAGATCTTCGTCTCTGTTTCTACTGTGCAGCTTTCCTAGGTAATCAACGTCATCAACATACAGGTGTCAGGACACGCCAGGTTAGCTGAGAGCGCTAATGCGCTTCTTCCTGGACTCAGGTAGGTGCGCCAGCCCCAGATCGAATCCGTCCAGCGGATTAACGACGTGGGCCAGTGTGCAAGCAGCCTGGATGTGATTTTAGGCGGTTTTCCACATACCTCTAGGTAAATACTGTGCTGGTCCCCACACCCACCTCAGTTACATGATTCACTGACATCTAAAACACGTTCGCACTATTTCATAGTTTACACTAGACTCAGACAGCTGGGGTACACTGATTCCATCGCGGGGGGTATGGGGTGGCGCCAGAAAGGGCATCCGGCCACCCCTTTAAATTAACCATACCAAATGCGATTGTAACAAAGCCAACCCTGCAAAACTGGGGGACAAGGCACAAGCGAAAAGTACATACAGGTTCAAAAATGGTTCAAATGGCTCTGAGCACTATGGGACTCAACTGCTGTGGTCATAAGTCCCCTAGAACTTAGAACTACTTAAACCTAACTAACCTAAGGACATCACACACATCCATGCTCGAGGCAGGATTCGAACCTGCGACCGTAGCGGTCGTGCGGTTCCAGACTGTAGCGCCTTTAACCGCTCGGCCACTCTGGCCGGCTACATACAGGTGTCAGTGTTTTACTTTGTATTACTTTATGCACAATACTTAGCAAAAAATTCGTTTTATCAAACTTAAATGCTCAGATGACCATCTTTATGTAATCAGTAGATACGACTGAAAATGGATTAGTGCTATTCTGTAATGCCTGATACTAGCTCCTATGTTTTATCTGTGAGATTTAGATGTGTTTTCCTGTACGAGAGTGAAGTCAGAATTTGTCCTACTGACAGAAATTGCATTGGTTGTTGTTGTGGTCCTCATTCTCTGGACTGATTTGACGTAGTTGCCCATGCTAATCTATTTTACGGAAGTCTTCATCTCTCCATAGCTACATTCATTTGATCCTGCTGTCATCCTTTACAACATGTTAAGTCCCCACTCCCTCCTCCACCTGAACTTCATTCCATTATCAAATGAAATATTCCTCGACCCCGTACGATTCAGTGCTTCATTTGTTATTTGACCTATTCATAGGATCTTCAGCATTCTTCTGTAACACCCCAGTGCAAAACTTCCTAATCTGTTCTTGTTTGTGTTGTATATCGAACACGGTTAACTTCTATACAAGTCTATACTTTAAACAAATACGAAGTTAGCTCATATTTTGTTCGAAAATTTTCTCTTGCTGTTTCTATTCTGTATTTTATATCCTCTTTACTTATGTCACCTCAGTTATTTTACTGCCCAAAAAGCAGCACTCTTCTACTATTTTTGGCGTCTCGTTTACAAATCGAATTCCCTCAGCACTACCTTACTTAATTCGAAACATTGCCACCCTTTTTCTACCTTTATTGATCTTCATCATACGACTTTTCGAGGTACTGTTGATCTCCTGGTCTGTTGTTAAGTGTTTATCCGAGTTGTTGGTTCAGTGGAACACCCGAAACCACGTCATCATGAATCACGTCAAAAAAAAAAAAAAAAACTTTCGAGGTCACCATTCATTTCGTTCCTCCAACACGCAAGTCCTTAGTTGTCTTTGATAAAGTTTCTTAGCCAAATGGTAATTCTTTTACTTTTTTCTCTGAACTTTAATTCCCTTCTCAAACTTACACTTCGTTTTCATTATTCGTGACGCAGGTGTGCAGACTGATTAACACGAGGGATAATATGCAGCCCTGTCTCATATTCTTCCCACTCACTGCTTCCTTTAATGACCTTGGACTCTTGAAACAATTGTAATGTAAGACATGGTAGTAGGTTGTAGTTACTGACATTTAACTAAAAAATCGAAGTAGTTGGGTAAGCAAAAAAGAATTGATCGAGAAATACAGTTCTTCTTTTTACTACCTTCTTCCTGTATCTTCAGCGGTTAATCTGTGTTTGTGCAATGTTACCAGTTTGGGTGAAAACTTTACTACAAAAAAAGTTTGCTACTTAGACCGCAATTTACATTATATAAATAACATCTGGTGACTAGCTTCGGTTGCTTACAACAACCATCTTCAGATCTGTAAACAATTAGAGGGAAAAACAGTCACATTTGAAATGGTAAATGAACACCTATTTTTATCGTAGATTGGAATTCTACAGAAAAAAATCCTTTAGTTTAGCCTGATACACGTGTTTCGTTTCGTGACACATGGCGCTGTAATCGGAAAAATCAAAGTGAATAGAAAATAGTATCTTCCAAAATACCTAATGACACCTTAGTTAACCTCCCATCCCTACGCGGCGAGGGTAGGACAGGCCATTATTTGATAGCTTTTAATGGGGAACCGCATTCTCAACATTGTATTCCTCCAAAAACGGAGAGGGAGCTGCTCGACGGGCCACTTATCATAAAAGGCAATGCAGTACGATCACGGAAAGTTTCATTGGTTTGTGTAACACTATATCAAAAACTACAAAAACTACGTTTACCGTTCCCCCTGAACAACGACGTGGACGTAGTAGTTTTCCCTTTGGGGTGTTTTATCGATGTGGGTCCCCTACATCTACATCTACATCTACATCTATACTCCGCGAGCCACCTTACGGTGTGTGGCGGAGGGTACTTATTGTACCACTATCTGATCCCCCCTTCCCTGTTCCATTCACGAATTGTGCGTGGGAAGAACGACTGCTTGTAAGTCTCCGTATTTGCTCTAATTTCTCGGGTCTTTTCGTTGTGATCATTACGCGAGATATATGTGGGCGGTAGTAATATGTTGCCCATCTCTTCCCGGAATGTGCTCTCTCGTAATTTCGATAATAAACCTCTCCGTATTGCGTAACGCCTTTCTTGAAGTGTCCGCCACTGGAGCTTGTTCAGCATCTCCGTAACGCTCTCGCGCTGACTAAATGTCCCCATGACGAATCGCGCTGCTTTTCGCTGGATCATGTCTATCTCTTCTATTAATCCAACCTGGTAAGGGTCCCATACTGATGAGCAATACTCAAGAATCGGACGAACAAGCGTTTTGTAGGCTACTTCTTTCGTCGATGAGTCACATTTTCTTAGAATTCTTCCTATGAATCTCAACCTGGCGCCTGCTTTTCCCACTATTTGTTTTATGTGATCATTCCACTTCAGATCGCTCCGGATAGTAACTCCTAAGTATTTTACGGTCGTTACCGCTTCCAATGATTTACCACCTATGGCATAATCGTACTGGAATGGATTTCTGCCCCTATGTATGCGCATTATATTACATTTATCTACGTTTAGGGAAAGCTGCCAGCTGTCGCACCATGCATTAATCCTCTGCAGGTCTTCCTGGAGTACGTACGAGTCTTCTGATGTTGCTACTTTCTTGTAGACAACCGTGTCATCTGCAAATAGCCTCACGGAGCTACCGATGTTGTCAACTAAGTCATTTATGTATATTGTAAACAATAAAGGTCCTATCACGCTTCCTTGCGGTACTCCCGAAATTACCTCTACATCTGCAGATTTTGAACCGTTAAGAATGACATGTTGTGTTCTTTCTTCTAGGAAATCCTGAATCCAATCACAAACCTGGTCCGATATTCCGTAAGCTCGTATTTTTTTCATTAAACGTAAGTGCGGAACCGTATCAAATGCCTTCCTGAAGTCCAGGAATACGGCATCAATCTGCTCGCCAGTGTCTACGGCACTGTGAATTTCTTGGGCAAATAGGGCGAGCTGAGTTTCACATGATCTCTGTTTGCGGAATCCATGTTGGTTATGATGAAGGAGATTTGTATTATCTAAGAACGTCATAATACGAGAACACAAAACATGTTCCATTATTCTACAACAGATTGACGTAAGCGAAATAGGCCTATAATTATTCGCATCTGATTTATGACCCTTCTTGAAAATGGGAACGACCTGCGCTTTCTTCCAGTCGCTAGGTACTTTACGTTCTTCCAGCGATCTACGATAAATTGCTGATAGAAAGGGGGCAAGTTCTTTAGCATAATCACTGTAGAATCTTAAGGGTATCTCGTCTGGTCCGGATGCTTTTCCGCTACTAAGTGATAGCAGTTGTTTTTCAATTCCGATATCGTTTATTTCAATATTTTCCATTTTGGCGTCCGTGCGACGGCTGAAGTCAGGGACCGTGTTACGATTTTCCGCAGTGAAACAGTTTCGGAACACTGAATTCAGTATTTCTGCCTTTCTTCGGTCGTCCTCTGTTTCGGTGCCATCGTGGTCAACGAGTGACTGAATAGGGGATTTAGATCCGCTTACCGATTTTACATATGACCAAAACTTTTTAGGGTTCTTGTTTAGATTGTTTGCCAATGTTTTATGTTCGAATTCGTTGAATGCTTCTCTCATTGCTCTCTTTACGCTCTTTTTCGCTTCGTTCAGCTTTTCCTTATCAGCTATGATTCGACTACTCTTAAACCTATGATGAAGCTTTCTTTGTTTCCGTAGTACCTTTCGTACATGATTGTTATACCACGGTGGATCTTTCCCCTCGCTTTGGACCTTAGTCGGTACGAACTTATCTAAGGCGTACTGGACGATGTTTCTGAATTTTTTCCATTTTTGTTCCACATCCTCTTCCTCAGAAATGAACGTTTGATGGTGGTCACTCAGATATTCTGCGATTTGTGCCCTATCACTCTTGTTAAGCAAATATATTTTCCTTCCTTTCTTGGCATTTCTTATTACACTTGTAGTCATTGATGCAACCACTGACTTATGATCACTGATACCCTCTTCTACATTCACGGAGTCGAAAAGTTCCGGGCTATTTGTTGCTATGAGGTCTAAAACGTTAGCTTCACGAGTTGGTTCTCTAACTATCTGCTCGAAGTAATTCTCGGACAAGGCAGTCAGGATAATGTCACAAGAGTCTCTGTCCCTGGCTCCAGTTCTGATTGTGTGACTATCCCATTCTATACCTGGTAGATTGAAGTCTCCCCCTATTACAATAGTATGATCACGAAACTTCTTCACGACGTTCTGCAGGTTCTCTCTGAGGCGCTCAACTACTACGGTTGCTGATGCAGGTGGTCTATAGAAGCATCCGACTATCATATCTGACCCACCTTTGATACTTAGCTTAACCCAGATTATTTCACATTCGCATTCGCTAATAACTTCACTGGATATTATTGAATTCTTTACTGCTATAAATACTCCTCCACCATTGGCGTTTATCCTATCCTTGCGGTATATATTCCATTCTGTGTCTAGGATTTCGTTACTGTTCACTTCCGGTTTTAACCAACTTTCCGTTCCTAATACTATATGCGCACTATTTCCTTCAATAAGAGATACTAATTCAGGAACCTTGCCCTGGATACTCCTGCAGTTTACCAATATTACGTTAACTTTTCATGTTTTTGGTCTCTGAGGACGGACGTTCTTTATCAATGATGATAATGTCCTCTCTGGTAAGCCGTCAGGTATTTTATCGTTTCGCCCAAGGGGGGGTCCCTCTAACCTAAAAAACCCCTGTGTGCACGCCACACGTACTCTGCTACCCTAGTAGCTAGCCTCCCACATATCGGAATGTTCTTTTCCAACTAGAGTAAGTGTCCTGAGTGTTGACCTTCAACTTCAGTGCACTTATTGATAATTTCTTCAAATGATTGTATGCAGGACAGAAGCATATCTGCGGGAATATCAGTACAAGCATTTTCACGGGCTGTTGGCACTTGTTGATGAACCTTATCTTTCACATAACGCCACAGAAAGAAATGCGGCGAAGACAACTCAGGCGACCTAGCATGGCATATAATAGGGACTCCTCTGCCGTTCCACTGGCCATTATAAACACGGTCTAGTACCTCCCGTGCCGCCCGGAGCGGCCGTGCGGTTCTAGGCGCTACAGTTTGGAGCCGAGCGACCGCTACGGTCGAAGGCTCGAATCCTGCCTAGGGCATGGATGTGTGTGATGTTCTTAGGTTAATTAGGTTTAATTAGTTCAAAGTTCTAGGCGACTGATGACCTCAGAACTTAAGTCGCATAGTGCTCCGAGCCATGTGAGCCATAGTACCTCCCGTGCTTAAATTGAGTAATGCGCTGGGCAATCGTCATGCTGAAACTACAACCTTGTCGAACGTCAGAGGCAACATTCTCAAGTAGTACTGAAATTTCATGGTCCAGAAAATTTCGATATTTCATTCCATTCAAAGAGCCTGAAGTAAAACAAGGACCAATGGGTTTGTTCCTTGTGATTCCAGACCAACCGTTAATTGACTAAGGACGTTGATGGCCAACTTGTCGTAACCAATGAAGATTTCCTACACTCCAGTAATGAATGTTAGGCCGACCTGCCATGTTAGCCGAGACTGCTGATGTGCTGCTTCCTGGAGTCGGGTAGGTGCGTCAGCCCGGATTAACGACGCGGGCCAGTGTGCTGGCCAGCCTGGATGTGATTTTTAGGCGGTTTTCCACATCCCACTAGGTGAATATCGGGCCAATGTCCCGCCTCAGTTACGCTATTCGCAGACATCTGAACACGTTTACACTATTCTATGGATTACACTAAACGCAGACAGCTGGGGTACACTAATTCTGTCCCAGGGGTACGGTGTGGCGGCAGGAAGGGCATCCAGCCACCCCTTAACATTAATGTTGCCAAATACACACCTAACCACGCCAACCCCGCGAAACTGTGGGATAAAGGCAGAAGCTAAAGAAGATGAAAAGAAGTAATGAATGCTACCTTAGTTTGTGAATAAAGACTCAACTGAAAATAGTACATTCGCAAAGAAATTGGTGTCAATTTGCATTTGTTGAAGTGTCCATTCACAAAATACTACTCGAATATGAAATTCATCACCATGAAGTTCTTGGTGTAGTGAAATATCATGTGGATGACACTTATAACGATGCAATATGTGACGATACTACACGGAGATATTACGGAATCGCGTTGTAATTGGCGAGTGCTTATTTGTGGGTTTGGGTGACCAACTTCTGGAAAAACTATTTAATTACCTTGTCCTGTAAGTTTTTCTTCGGTTCCTTTTTTCGGTGCTCACTCTGCCGTTACACACTGAGGAATTCACAACCTTGTAAAAAAAGAAAGAAAGCGGACATTATACGCGAAACGCTCAACTTGCAAGACAACACCAACGTCAACGTTTGCCTTTTACGATACATCGAATTTCACTACACGTCCACAGTGGCACGTCAGTCAGCTCCCTTTTCGTTTCGCCAGAGGACCACAACACTGAGAATGGGATTTCACCGACACGCAAGTCGGCCAGTGTGGCGTCACCTGAAAAAAGACTTCCATCCCGGCGGCCCCACATACGATGAGGCCTCCTCACTGTGAATGCCACACGATCATATCATTTCATTTTTTACCCCAGGAAGAGAGCCGTGATATTGATTACTCTCACCAATCTGCTGTGGTGGTAAGTCGGAGGACGGTGGTCGTAGTGGAGAATAGGAATATCACTCATCAGGACTCGGACACCTCCAAGCGCCAAGATGTCGCAAACCAGCGACCTGTCTCTGTCCACCATAAAACCAAGAGTGTCCCTTTATCTTCCACCAGCCCCCATCTCAGAAATTGGCGCCAATATGGCCGCAAACCCAATCGGGAGAAACTTTACTGTTTTGCGTCAATAGCGCCTCAGTGCCACGTTTTACAAATTTCCACACCGGAATGTCGTCAGTCAGGATCTAGTCAGAACACATCTTCCTTGCTAGTCTGTCCTAGAAATTCCCGTCTGACGTCAGCCGGTGGCGGGCGAATCAGAGCGTTGTTTAACAATTCTGATTTTCATGAGGTCCCTGTTCTCACCATGGTTTGCCCCAATATTCCAAAACTTATACATTTCCGCCATAAACTATCATGTCCCAGCAAGCACTTGAAACGGTTGCCCTCGGCCATCTCAAGAGGTGAGTCGTGCCATAGGTTGCTAACGTCGACTTAGTGAAAAGAACCGGTAGGTTCCTTAAGCTTCCGTCCGTGCCCACTTTACACGCTGAAGTCAGCACAAAGTTCTGGGTGCCCATGACACACCTGCCCCATTCAGGGCAGCGTGCGATCTTTGCATTTATCATGTATTCGTAGACTGAAAGTGTTAGCCCCTTCACTGACGACCACTGAAATCTTATAAAAATACATTTCCCTGCAATGGATCAATATAATAATACTTTAAGTAGATGCCACCAAGTGTTCTGCCAATCACCAGTCGTCACAATGGGTGGATAAATTTAGGAAAAATGGAAGAAGGCAAACCGGAGGGCTGGTCGCCTTCAAGCTGTTTTTCGAAATTCAACCCCTCAGCGTGTGGAATGCGGCCAGACTCATCATCGCCCAGTCCAAACTGCCAAGTATAGAAACCTGAAATCTGGAGAGTGTGGATCTTATTCTGTAGGTATTGTATAAGAAGCGATTGTTTGAAATTCCATTGCTAAGGTTTTTTTTAAAAAAAAATATGTCACTATTAAGACATTTTTGAAGCTAGAATTACGAAAATAGCATTTGGTTTGTAAGTCAGAAACAGAAAACATACCTGTTTCAGCATCTTTGGAAGGGGTGATATTGTGGGTAAACGTTTTTTTCAAAATAAACTATCGTTAAAGACCCACTTAAGCATTTTTAAAGCTACTTTTATGAAAATTGGTATTTGACTTCTCGGTTGGAAATTAAAAAATGGAAGTTTCGCTGTTTTTGGAAATTCAGTCCTTAAGGGGTTGAAACGGGGCTGAAAATTTTTAAGAAAATATTTCGTTATACTAAAAATTTTTTATAGCTAGATCTATAAAAACTTATATTTCACTCTGTTATATATAAAGAAACATGTGTTAGGGGATGAAAGTTTCTATGGAAATATGACCACAATAACCTTGGACTCTTTTTACCAGAATCGCTTTTTTGTCAGAAGTACATTCGGAAAAGACTAAGCTTCTACTGCCATAACTAACTTAAAAATTTTAGAAGGCGTTGCAATTTGTGGACAACATAAAAATTCGTTTTAAGGAAAACAAAAATCTTGGCAGATCATACAGTTTATGCAAGTGAAGCAGCAGGTGCTCAGCTAATCGTGGAATAAATCTCCAGTTCCTGGAGAAAAACGAGTTTTCTTCCCTTCGGAGCATAATGTATTACTTCTAGCCATTGATCAATGTCCTGGACCGTATGTCTTTCAGTGACAATATGATAGTCAAAAACTGTTTTATTGTGAGAATAGGCTATGTTGCCTAAAACTTATATAAAAATGCGGCCCGTCTAGCTAATATAGTAACTGTCGCAGTCATTGCAACTTATCTTCTAAACACCCGACTTGTCGAAAAGATTGCGCTCTGTGTCCGTTCGGTGTAGTAGGCTTGCCTTATGCGTATCAATAGTTTGCGTATTAAAATTCTAACATCTGCCTTGCGGCAACTTCGCTAAATTTTTGTGACACATGAACGTTATAGATCAGCTTTAAATTTAACATTAGTTATACGATTACTGTTGACTTAGGTTAGGTTTTGTTCTTGTGTCTTTATCTTATTATGTTTGCGAATCATGTAACTGAGGCGAGAAATGGGTACCAGCTCGGTATTCATCTACTGGTGCGTGTGAAACCATCCAAAATGTATGTCGGACCAACGAGCAAGCAGTTTGGTCCCTTTTCCTCCTTTTAAACAAACCAACCAAAAACCATGTCCAGGGTGGTGGCATACCAAATGAAGTTTCTTTCTAGGCAAGAACTGCACACTAAATCACTACAGGCGACGACATACTGCTTTAAGAAATACATTCATTAAATACTAAAAAAGAGTGGCAAGTGTGAAGTACATCAATGAGTAAGAGGCTGAAAAGAAGAAACAAGAAATCTTTAAAAGGGCCGGTCAGACGAAGGCTATAAACGAAATGGACGAAGACATGAAGAGATATTAAAAACAGTAGAAGAGGAACGAATTCTGTAGAAAACTCTGCCAGTAAGGTCCACTAGTACTAAGCATTCCATGAAGAGTTATCACTGGACAGAGCAATAGAAGAAAATGGTGTAGAGCAGAGATGGATCAAAAAGCGAAAAAGAAAAAAAAAAGTTTATGTGGGTACTGAATGTGTAGAGATAAAACGCTTAGTGCAGGAGAGGAATAGGTGGAGAGCGACACTAGGCTACTGAGAGACTGATGATTTTAGAGCAGTATGCAGCTTCGCAAATCTTCTGAGAGACATTTATCAAATTTTATAAATTCGCCTTTGATGCAATTCACTGCGTTCTCTTGCATCTCTGAAGTAGAAATGTAACATCTGCATTAAACGGAAATGAAAGATGAATTGGCGAGCCAATAACTCAGCATGTTGAACGGAAATTTTTAAAGTCATCCGAGCCACTGTTATAACATAGAGTTCTAAGAATTGTAAAGTGCTTAATACTTGGTGTTGTACTAACTGAAATCTGGCGTAAATTATCTTGTGTGGGATGCATATGTAAATAAAGGCTCATGAGCAAAACAAATCGTTTCAGTGTATCACAAACAACTTTGTTATTCGTGTGCGAATGAATAATACAAAAAGTTCTTCTCTGCGAATGACAAACACTGGCACATTATCCTTCGCAACGGTATTTACGCAAGACAAAGCATAAACAAGTAGCGCACCTGTATATTCGTCATGTGTAAAGACATGTAAGACTGACAGAATTAATGGCATCTGGTAGCATGCATAGACCTAAACTGAAAGACAGCAAAATGATACAACCAGAAGCAAATTCTTGTATGTCACACGGCTGTAAAACCGTTGTGGCAACTTAACGATTCAGAATTAACCATTCGTTAATTTGTCCACATGCTGGAACGTCCGTCCATCCTGCAGCAACCGCATTCAAAAAAAGGTTGAATTTGGGAGCTGCTGCGACTTACCTGCGGTCCTCCCCGCATGACAAACCCTGCTGCATCTTCGACTGACGATCCGCCGATGACTTCGACGGCGACAAGTATTAGCGGTGTGCGTTCGTCACCGTTAAAACTGGACATTCCGCTGCAGTGTCTCAGAAGCCTCGACGCTGCGAGAGCCGAACAGAAACCGTGGCGTCACGCCTCGCTACCAACAGAATGAATGAGTTGGGGAGCCGTCATTTCGTTTCCGTCAGCCAGTCCGCTTCGCGATATGCAAGTGCGGCAGAAGGATATCGTCGCGTCTTCCCTCAACCCAGCCGCGATCCACATCCTCCGCCTTTCTGTGGAGCAAATCACAAGAAACGGTCTCTGGTGCTACTCATCCTCAAATGCTTCAAATTGCGCTGAGCACTATGGGACTTAACGTCTGAGGTTATCAGTTCCCTAGACTTAGAACTACTTCAACCTAACTAACCTAAAGACATCACACACATCCATGCCCGATGCAGGATTCGAACTTGCGACCGTAGCAGCCGCTTGGTTCCGGACTGATATGCCTAGAACCTCTCGGCCAGAGCGGCCGGCTACTCATCCTCCAAAGGGAAAATATACTGAGACGACATTTCATGGGAACCTTTATAATATCGCGTCGGACCTCCTTTTCCCCAGAGCCTCTATAGCCTCCACAGTTGCGAAGTGTGGCCGATGCAGGATTTTGTGCACGAACTGACCTCCAGATTATGTCCCATAATTGTTCGACGGGATTCACGTCGGGCGACCTGGGTGGCTAAATCAGTCCAGAATATTGTTCAAACCAATCGCGAGCTGTTCTGGCCCTGTGACACGGCAATTGTCGACCACAATAATGAAATAGCTCTTTTGGAACATGAAGTCGATGAATGGCTGCAGATGGCTCCAAGTAGCTGAACATAACGATTTGCAGTCACTGACGCATTTCGTTCCATATAAAGACAGCCCACACCGTTGTCGAGCCACCACCAGCTTGCACAGTGCTTTGTAGACAACCTGGTTCCTTGGACTCGAGGGCTCTGCGCCACATTCGAACCCTACCATCAGCTCTTATCAGCTGAAATTGGGACTAATCAGACCACGGTTTTCCAGTCTTCTAGGGTCCAACCGATATGGTCACGAGACCAGGTGAAGAGCTGCAGTGTTGTGTTGTTAGCAAAGACACTCTCGTCGGTCGTCTGCTGCCAGTAACGCCAAATTTCACCGCATTGTCCTAACGGATGTTTTTGTCGTTCGTTCCACATTGATTTCACGCAGTGTTTCCTGCCTCTTAGCCTTGACAACTCTACGCAAACGCAGCTCCTCTCGGTCGTTAAGTGAAGGCCGTCTGCGATTGTGTTATTCGTGGTGAGAGGTAATGCCTGAAATTTGGTGTTCTTGGCACATTCTTGACACTGTGGAACTAGGAATACTGGATTATCTAAATATTTCCTAAACGGAATGTCCCATGCATTTAGCTCCAACTGCCATTCTTCATTCAAGGTCTGTTAATTCCCGTCGTGTGGCCATAATCAAGTGAATCACATGAGTACGTATGACAGCTCTGCTAACGCACTACCCTTTTATACCTTGCGTACGCCATACTGCTATCATCTGTATATGTGCGTATCACTATCCCATGGCTTTTGTAACCTCAGTGCAGTGTCTAAAGTTTCTATTGGACCGCGAAAGTAATGGACTCACATTAGATAGCCCCTGGCTCAAGCTTCTTTTACGCTTGTGCTGTTTCCCGTAATCATTCCAGAACGGTACCTGAATAATTTCTTTAGGCAAATTAAGTACTGTTCGTTTCATCCTATAAATGTTGATAAATGGAAAGCAATGCCCATAACGTGAAGAAAGAACCAGATAACATCCGTTTTTTATGATTAGCTTCTGGTGCTCGCTATTTCGTTTACGGTATATTTAGGGGTACTATTAACAAGTGATATGAAATGGGAAGAACGTGTAAAATCAATAGGATAATAAGCAAATGGAGGACGCGGATCTGTTGGAAGGGTTATTTCCTGTAAAGAAACTCGAGTACAGGACGCCAGTGTACGAAATTTGGAGTATTGCCCCCGCGTTTTGAATCCTTATCAGGTAGATATAACAAAAGACATCGATCTCTACTGCGTAAATTTAGAGAACCAGTATTCCGCTCCCATTGGTATCTCGCATAGAGGTGTTAGAGTCAAACAAGAGCAGGCAGAGTGCGGACAGAGGAATATAAACAATAATTTCTAAAAAGGGGAGGCCACGACGTTTTGGAACGCGGATTTACTGCAAACTTCATACACTCGTAGTACTCCAAGAGAACTACAAAATGTGTAAGCAGTAGCGCGTACTTCACAAGCGTCATTGACAAAATCGCAAGATAATTTCGGTCGTCAAACATATACCTGTGCGTGGCCATTTTTACTATGAAGCGGCGGCAGCCGAGTGGGCAGTCGGCTTTCAGCCGTGATACCGTGCGGACGGGCTCGGCGCGCCGGGCAGTGCTCCGCAGGTGTTGTTGTTTACCCGCTAGCGCGCGGTCGCGTCGTTGTATTGCCGTATAGTACCTGTACCGACCCGACATGGGGTTCTCATATCGAAAAGCTACAATCAAACTAACGTTCAACGCATCGTACACGAGACCGAAGGCCCATGAAATTGAACGGTTTCTACGAGACATCATGCACATAGAACCACAAGAACTGATAGGAATTCATCTGTCTATTGTAACCAGCACAGTGTACCTCAAACTGATTGACGAAGCGGCGTGCGACAGGTTACTCCAACGATCTGCAAACGGCTTTCGCTTCTGTCACGCAGACGGTAACGTGAGCGTGGTAGGAGTTGACCATGCTGGTCTGGGGGTGCGTACCGTGCGCATCTTTGAACTACCGTTCGAAGTTCCTGCCAACCTAGTCGTTGATGCGCTGCGGCCATACGGCACAGTTCTGAGCCACACAGAGGAGAAATGGAACACATTCGAAACGTACCCTGTCCTTAACGGGGTACGACAAGTGCGCATAGAACTTAAGAAGCACGTTCCATCGTATGTTTTCGTTGGTGGCTGCCGCGCAATTGTTATATATGATGGACAACCGAGGACCTGCTCGGGCTGCGGCCAGGAAGGCCATGTTAGAACTGAGTGTCTGCAGCGCCGCCTCGTTCAGGTGCCCCGCAATGAACTTCCCCAACGATCCACTATGACCTCTCTCCCGCTAACATACGTGGAGGCGGCACGCCATGATGTGATGGATGATCAAAACCTGCTACCTCCTGAAGCCGCTGCCAGCTCCGTTGGAGAGTCAGCGCCGTCGACGTCGCCGCAGCCCAACGGTGCAGAGGTTCCTACAGCCTCTGCCCACCGCAGCGTCGTGGACACCCAGCCACCGTCACTGTCGGAATCTGACACAGGTGTTCCTAGCGACCGAGACTGTGTCGAGCCCCGCCCTTTAGTGGATGTCGAATCTCGGACCCGAAAGCAAAGATCACCCAAGCGACACAAGAAGAGGCTATTGTCAGCTGAAGAACAGGACAGGGATGTGAAGGCGGCGGAAGACATCGACTTCGTTGACTCGTCCACAATTGCAACGGCCTCCAGTGGCATCATTCACCAGAAGGTGCCTGAAGACAAGGAACACTCTCCTAAATCTGGTGGCCCAGAAAACGAGGCGCATTGCGTCGACTCCTGTGAAACCGACCAGCCCCCAATGACATCACAATCGTCTCTTGGTGATTGGGCAGACGATATGGAGGCAGATGATGCACAGCAAACATTGATATCTCCGCCAGAGCCCATGGCTGACATTGAGCCCGGAGGGCTCTGCCAGTCAGGGACTCATACGATACAGTAATGCACAGCATGCAGATGGATGGCTGTGTGGTGTGTGAGATCACTGTGGGCTTGCACCGGCACACTGCCTCCGCCACTTGATATGTCTCAGTCATACCGTGTGGGAACAGTCAATGTAAATGGTGTCCACTCCACTGTCAAGACCCGCATGTTACACGACATGATCAGAGCGGCAGACTTGGACATTGCCCTTCTCCAGGAGGTCCGTCCCGAGCTGCGTTTAGGCCTATATGGCTACACCACCTACAGCCTACCCTTAGGTGATGGTGCAGGAGGAACGGCCATCCTTCTCCGAGATGGCATAGACGCGACAGACGCGACGTACTTGCCGAACGGGCGAGGCATCGCACTCACACTTGGCGCAGTCCGCCTCATTAACGTCTACGCTCCCTCCGGTAATTCGCACCGTGGTGACAGGCATGTCTTCTATTCGGAGGAGATAGCCCCACTATTGCAAGGAAATATGGACCATTACATAGTGGGCGGCGATTTTAACAGTGTTCTGCGGCCCGAGGACCAGATACCGCATTACGTCCCATGCCCGGCTCTACAAGCATTGATACGTGACCTCGCGCTCCACGACACATGGCTCTTACATCACGGGACCCAGAGTGGATATACGCACTTTACCAGCCATTCTGCCAGTCGCCTGGATCGGATATACGTCTCGCGTGCCCTCCGCACAGCAACCCGTGATGCAGAACTCTGGCCGACGGCCTTCACGGACCATCTCGCGTACATCTGCACTGTCACCTTACCCCGACAACTCACAAGACGCAGCAGGGGCCCGTGGACGCTGAACGTCTCCCTCCTTCGCGAGGAAGCGTGTCAGCGAGCAGTCACTGACACGTGGCGTCGATGTAACAGGCGCCTGCCCATGTATGCTTCCACGTTGCTGTGGTGGCTGGGATGTGTCAAACCTGCACTCCGAAAGACCTTGATGGCCTACGGGCGTGACAGATCGAACTGGCAAAGGGCAACATCGGAATTCTACTATACAGCGTTACGTGAGCTGGCGACGCCGTCTCCCGAGCGTCAGATGTCAGTACAACGCATCAAAGCTCGTCTCCTTCGCATCAGGACCGAGCAGCTCGAAGGTGTCCGCATCCGTGCGCGAGTGCAAGACTGTATCCCCAACGAAACAGCGTCAGTGTATCACATTGTGCGCGAGAGGCGCCACCGCAAACGTCAGCTCATTACGGCGGTAAACACGGAGGAGGGCGGCCGCGCAGTGACACAAACGGACATCGCGCACACGTTCGCCAGACACTATGGGACCTTGTACATGGAAGATCCGCGAAATGTACGTGGTTATGACGAGCTGTTGCACGATTTTCCCGCCCCTCGGGACGTGGCACCCGATGATAGTCTGCTGTTGCCCATTACACCCGACGAGCTGACATCGGCCTTGGCACGTGGAGCACCGAACAAGTCGCCTGGACCGGACGGTTTACCCCTGGAATTCTACCGCACTTTTTACCACCTTATGGGTGACAAGTGGCTCCAAATGTTTCAAGACCTGATCCGTCCTGATTTCACTGTCCCCACAGAATTCACAGAAGGCATCTTGATCCCAGTACCGAAACCGAATGGTGGTTGTAGGTGGCAGGACTTTCGCCCACTCACACTCCTCAACAACGACTACAAGATCTTCGCCCGTATCCTCCGCGCGCGTCTCCACACTGCTATCGGGAAAGCCATCCACACCGATCAAACATGTTTAGGTGGTGTCAGCAACATTCATACGGCGTTAGGAGCATACCGCGACGTAATTGCTTTGACGGCGGCCTGCAAAATACGAGGCGCCCTTGTCGCCGTAGATTTTGACCACGCATTCGACCGCGTCGACCACGGCTTCTTACGCGCAGTTTTGCAACGCATGGGCCTCTCTCCGGAGTCTGCACAGGTGGTCCTTCGACTGGTCCACGGAGCGCGCTCCCGCATGATGGTCAACGGTTATCAGTCTGGTCACATTGTTGTTGGACGGTCAGTGCGACAAGGGTGCCCCCTGTCGGGTATATTATTTGCTGCAGCGCTTGAACCAGCTTTACATGGTCTACGACAGCGATTAACTGGTATCTCCTTGCGGGACGAGACCTTTCGTTGTGGTGCATTCGCCGATGACGTGGTGTTCCTGGCCAGATCAGAGGATGAAATGCATATGGCGCTACAGTGGCTACGCCAGTACGGGGCGGTCGCTGGGAGCGTCATCAACGTGTAGAAGACAAAATACATGGACGTCGGAGGGGGGCTTTCCCACACAACGGCGGTGCCCTTTGACAAGGTGCCCGTACTCAAGTGTTTAGGAGTGCAATTCTATAGCAATGTCCGCCGCACGGCGGCGGCTACGTACCGCCGGCTCCTGCACCAGACACGTGTTCTGCTGCAGGACAACAAACTGCGTCGCTTGGATATGCTTCTCAGAACACGTTCTGTCAACACCTATCTTGTCTCAAAACTGAACTATTTTGCGCATATCCTTCCCTTGACGGCTACGATGGCCGACAGATTTCAAGCAGCATATGGACATTTCGTAAGCACCGATCTGGTTTTTAAAGTCCGATACGCCACCCTGACGCTGCCGCAGCGGGCGGGCGGTATCGGTTTAATTCATGTATATAACCGTGCGCGATCGCTTTACCTCAACACTATGCGTCGCAGGTGGACCTCTGCCCACGCCACTCTGACGGGCACCCTGATAGCGGAAGTGGCACCACACTCTCTGCATCCCCCGGTTTCTGTAGGACACATTTCACCGGCACTCACCCACATCAGAGAGTTCTTGATTGACTTCAGCTACTTACGGTCAGAACTTCCGACGACACGGAAGCCCAGCACAAAAGACTATTATCGCATCTATCAACAGCAGCAACCTGTAAATACGGTCACCCAGAGACATCCTGAAGTTGCCTGGAACACGGTGTGGCGAGCGGTACACACGCCTTTTCTACCTACGACGGTGCGTTCATTGTGGTACGTAGTTGTGAATGGGAAGTTCGCTACTCGTCAGAGGCTACATTCCATACATCTGACGGACGACCCCTTGTGTCCGACATGCTCAGTCGCTGACTCGGACGCACACCGTCTGACGTGTGCCGCGACAAGCGAGTGCTGGCTACTGACGCAGCGCATGCTGGCGTTACTCTTGCGGCGATTGCCGGAGTCTATCTCCCCTGATGAAGTATTGCGCCCCGACGGCGTATACTTTCTATCAACCAGAACGAACGCCGTTAACTGGCTAAAAGGCATGGCCGTTTACTACATATTTGGCGATGCTCCCAAAGGCACACTCGACTTTTGGTCCCATTTGATGACGACACATGCAGCTTTCAGCCGCCACCCGAAGTACAGAACCCGTTTCGCAAATTATTTAGGTTCATTATTTGCGGATCCTCCTGCTCACTGGGGCGTTCCGGGTATGAGACGCTGAAAATGAAGAAGAATCCTGGAGCATATTGATCCTCTACGGACGGAATAGGGGGGAACCCCTCCCAACAGACGAGAAGACGACTCGGACGCACGGCTACGGCAGTTGTAGGATCTTTCTTTGTAATGAAACAAAAATAAATCTATAACAAAAATGTTATAAAAATTTAAAAAAAACAATAAACAAATAAATAAATAAATAAAACAACATCGATAAACCCACTACATCCTCTTCCTGATCCTTCGATCCTCGAACTCGAACACGTTGCTTGGGCGTGGCGGCGGGATGGCCAGGCTTCGGGTGTCGACCCCTGCCCTACCCGTCGTCCTGCTCCTGCAGCGGTTCATTAGATTTAAAAAAAAAAAAAAAAAAAAAAAAAAAGTGGTTAGCGTCCAAGACCCGTAATCGCTGTATCGAGTCCCGTTCGTCAGTTTTCTTCCAACACAGTCATATTTTTTGCTATTTATATTACTGTTGATATAATGGGAAAAATACGTGTAATCGGATGAAATTTTATTAAATTTATAATGTTATTCGCCAGTCTACAAATTTTTGTTATCACAAATAATATAATATTCATAACTATCGACTAGTAAACGACCAAACGCATAAAGTGATACTGAAAATGTATGCTTTTCCGTGATTTGAGATGTCCCTTATAGCTGGAAGGAGCCCGAAACTGCTTGTTACCTGCAAGTTTTGACCGGGACTGACGGCTTTCAAAGAACGAGGGGAGAGCCAGACTCTAACCGGGATAGAATGGGGGTCATTCGACGGTTAACCCGCATAGCGGTGAGAGCTTGCTTATGTAGCAGGAAGAAATAACGTACGTGCGAATTGTTGGTGAAATATAAAACCTGACTTAGTGACTAGAAAAATGGAAGTGACACCCGGTTTGTCGAGAACTGCGGACGAGGAATGTCATGAATATTCAATCCATAGTACAGTTTCGAAACGTCGGTTGAAAGATGCGTTCGTATATTGCGATAATCTTCTTCAAGAAGCGGACGTCGTTGATACAGAAGATACTTGTCGATAGTTACGAATATTATATTATTTGTGATAATAAAAATTTTTAGACTGCCAAATAACATTGTAAATTTAATAAAAGTTCATCCAATTACACGTATTTTCCCATTATATCAATTGTAATGTAAATAGTAAAGAATATGACAGTGTTGGAAAAAAAATGCTGACGAACGGGACTCGATGCTGCGATCCAGTCTGCCTTCGGCAGTGACACAGTGCGGACCGTGTTGCCCGCCGGCCGCGCTGCGGTGCGCGCGTCTGTTTGTTTACGCCGGAGCAGCTTCGTGTGTGCGGTGTTGTAAGTCTAGAACGAGATGGCACACTCGTACAGAAAAACGACTTTGAAGTTCAGTTTTGCGAACGAATATACATGACCAAAGGCACACAAGATTGAACGTTTTTTTAAGAGAAGAGGTAAAAATCGATCCACAGGAACTCGTGGGAATCCATTTAGCGATCGTTTCAAGCGTCATCTATGTCAAGCTTATGGACGAGGCTGCTTGCGAAAGACTTTTACAACGATCACCGAACGGGTATGGTTTCTGTCATGACGACGGGAATGTTGATGGGGTTACGGTCGATCACGCGGGAACGGGGATTCGCACTATAGGGGTCTTCGAACTTCCGTTTGACGTCCCGTCTCAACTTCTGACCGACGCCTTTCAACCACACGGTGCAGTTCTATTCCATGTGGCCGAAAAATGGGAGCGTTTGACCACATACCCCGTCCTAAATGGGGTGAGACAAATACGGATAGAACTGCGAAAGCACGTCCCCTCTTATTTGTACATAGGGGGTTGTCGAGCGATTACAATCTATGATGGACAACCTCGTACTTGCTCGGGGTGTGGGAAAGAAGGCCACGTCTGCTCGGAATACCTGCAGCGACGTTTAGTACAAACCCCGCGGGATGACGTTCAGGCGCCACAACAGATGACTGTATTACCGTTGACCTTTGTGGAAGCCCTGAGAGGAGACGTGAGAGAGATTTCCGATGGGCACCAGCAGCTGCGACCTATAGAGAACATGCACACCAACGGACTGGAACTCCGACCACCGGTTCCACCACAGCAGACACAGGACACCACACAAGAGATGCAGCTGACGGCCGCACCAGGCTCATCCGTGGTGGCTGCCAGTGCTTCCACCGAGAGCGTGATAGGCCTGGCCCAAGACGGAGGATACACAATCCAAACAGCCGATGCGGAAGCAAGGCAACGGAAACAGAGTTCACCAAAGAGAAGAAAGAAGCGTCGATTAACTTCTGCTGACGATAGCCATAGTCCGTAGGGGACATTGGACGATAACGACAGTATCGACCTGAGACCAGTGGATGCAACAGATACCGAGATGACGGCGCAGGAATTGCACAGCGACGATAATTTGAATACTCCTTCTGGTGACCGGAAGGCAGAAGTGGAGATGACAATTGTCCAACATCAGAGCGGTGACAACGTTGCCTACCATCCTTCGGCCAGTTCCGGAAGTATGCTGGGGGACTGGGCGCAAGAAATGGACCAACAGGAACAAAATGAAGATATGAACGCGACGATTGAGGATAGTCCTGGCCAGATGCCGGGAGGGGCCAGGGAATATTGAAAAACTTAGTGTGGTGAGGAGCGCCGAGGGTGCCGATAGACGACAGCAGTCCGGTTTTCAACACCATCGCTTGACGCACACCCCTACAACTGATGAACATACACCAGGCGTACTGCATTGCAACGATAAACATTAATGGCATTCGGACACCGCTTAAAATTCAGATGCTGAAAGATATGTTACACGCTGCGGTCGCGGATATTGTACTCCTACAAGAAGTGCGTTTCACATCGCCGCCGGGGTTCTACGGCTAGGAAGCACATTCAGTGCACGATGAGAGTGGATGCGGTGCGGCGAACCTCACCAGGGAAGGAATAGGATTGGAGGAAGTCATGTCTCTCCCTTCGGCACGTGGCATAGCGATCACTGTGGACGGCATTCGTTTCATCAATTTATAAGCGCCCTCTGGCTCCACAAAACGAAGAGAAAGGGCGACCTTTTACACCGAAGAGATAGCACCGTTGTTCGCTGGACGCTATGATAACTATGTAGTGGGCGCGACTTTAACTGTCCCGTCGACCAAAAGGATCAAGCACCTCATTATTGCCATGCATGGAACTGCGTGCTTTGATTACCGAAATGGCGCTTCTGGATACCTGGGAACTGCAGCATGGCGACAGAGCGGGTTACACGTATGTAACGGGACACTCGGCGAGTAGACTTGATAGAGTGTATGTGACACGAGCCCTGCGAACGGCGATACTGAATGCCGAAATCTGGCCAGCGGCTTTTACGGATCATATGGTGTACGTATGTAAGATTTCACTAACGCATCAGAAGATATGGCGGAGTAAGGGTCAGTGGAAAATGAATAGCGCACTTTTACGTGACGCTGCATGTCGCCGGTCGATAGAGGCGGTCTGGGAGACCTGCGTTCGCCGCCAACGAGCATACACCTCGGTTCTCCAGTGGTGGATCACATGCGCAAAACCAACGTTACGGAGAACGTTGATACGATACTGGCAGGACAAATCGCAGTGGAACCGCACGACGGCTGATTTTTATTGTACAGCCCTGAGGGAGCTGATGACCCAACAACCATCGACGGAAAGGTACACGGCCATGCGCAGGATAAAAGCCAAGTTATTACAGCTGACGAGACTAAGAATGGAAGGAATAATGGTCCGGGCGAGATTGGCGGACACAGTTGCTGCCAAAGCTCCAACCATGCACCACGTAGTAAGTGAACGCCAAGGACGACGAAGGACATTGATCAGGGAACTAATCTCTGAAACTGGCCAGCAAGTTGTGAACCAGCGTGATATTGCGCACGTGTTTACTGACTATTTCCGCCATTTATATGGACCTGTAAAAGTGACCCACGATACACTACATGATGTCATCTCGGAAATGCCATATAGAGGACCACCACTGGATGCAGAGACTTTCATCACAGCGATAACAGAGGCCGAGCCGACAGATGCAATGGCCAGGGGGGCTCCGAACAAGTCCCCAGGACAGGATGACTTCCCAATTGAATTTTACCGCGCCTTTGTATACCTCATGGGACGGACCTGGATTCAGGTGTACAACGAACTCCTGTTACCGCAGACTGAGATACCTGTCGAATTCGCAGAGGGTGTCATCATTCCAATACCCAAACCACGCGGTGGCAGAAGGCCAGGAAATTATAGACCACTCACTCTCTAGAACTGGGACTATAAGATTTTCACGCGCATCCTTGGGGCTCACCTGCGGTCTTCAATTTCTGATAGGCTCCTCATAGATCAAACATGCCTCGGCGGTAAAACTAACGCACATACGGCGCTCGGTGACTACCAAGATATCATCGCATTAGCAGCGACATGCCGAGTGCGTGGGGCACTAGTCGCTATTGACTTCGATCATGCGTTCGACAGAGTAGATCATATCTTTTTGTACGCAGTGATGGGCAGATTGGGAATCCCACAGGCCTTCATTCTAGTGATCATAAGACTTTTACACGGCGTGCGATCAAAGGTCTCGGTGGATGGGCGGGGCACTGACTACATTGTTATTTCAAGGTGAGTTCGTCAACGTTGCCCCCTTTCGATATTTTTGTATGCTATGGCTTTGGAACCCTGTCTATACCGTCTCCAAAGACGGCTGGAGGGAGTGCCGTTGCCACAACTGACCTTTCATTGTCGAGCTTATGCTGACGATGTGACGCTGGTTTCAGGGATAGGCGACGAAGTACGTACGGCGTTGGCATTGATACAGCGATACGGGATGACAGCGGGAAGCTTAGGCCCGCTCATGTTAGTTAAGACCACAAAACGTCTAGGTGTTACGTTCCACACGGATGTGCAGCGGACAGCAGCGGATAACTGCCGTCGCATATTGAAGCTGATGCGGACAATGGTGCTGTTACAGAAATTAAGAGCGTTGGACATGATTCAGAGGGTGACCTATGTTAACGTATACCTAGCGCCGAGACTCTCTCACGTAGCGCATGTCCTGCCTTTAACGCGCACAATGGCATCACGGATACAAGCAACTTTCGGAACTTACGTGAGTGTGGGACACCTCTTTAAGAACCAACACACAACGCTTACGCTACCACCTGCAGAGGGTGGACTTGGTCTAGTGAACGTACATGAAAAGGCACGGGCTCGGGCGTTATTCGTCAGTACGATTTTACGGCAGTGGCGCGGTCAATTTCGCAATATCTCGGGAGCTTGGCTCAAATGGCTCTGAGCACTATGGGACTTAACATCTTAGGTCATCAGTCCCCTAGAACTTAGAACTACTTAAACCTAACTAACCTAAGGACATCACACACATCCATGCCCGAGGCAGGATTCGAACCTGCGACCGTAGCAGTCACGCGGTTCCCGACTGAAGCGCCTAGAACCGCTCGGCCACCATGGCCGGCATCTCGGGAGCGTTGGCCGATGTACTAGCGCCTACTTCAATGCTGTCCCCAGTCAATGCGGGCCATATTTCACCGAAGACGACACATTTCAAGTTTTTTTTTTTTTTTTTTTTTTTTTTTTTTTTTTTTTTTTATGGAGCTTAGCTATGTCAGAGAATCCTTCCCAACAACACGACTACCGACGATGCGAGATGTATACCAACTCTTAATGCGCTGGTGCCCCAGGAATACCCTGGATAAGAAGTACCCAGACAAGAACTGGCCACAGATATGGCGCGTTATACGCAACGTTTACCTCCCAACGTCGGTACGCTCAACATGGTATGTGGTGGTGAAGGAAGCTCGCAACGAATCAACGGCGGCACGCGATTCATTTGGCAGACACTCCACTATGTTTAGGCTGCGCAACAGTGGACACTGATGAAAATCGTTTAGCATGTGGTGGGACGGCTCCGGTGTTGGTGGTTAGTGTTTAACGTCCCGTCGACAACGAGGTCATTAGAGACGGAGCGCAAGCTCGGGTTAGGGAAGGAGTGGGAAGGAAATCGGCCGTGCCCTTTCAAAGGAACCATCCCGGCATTTGCCTGAAACGATTTAGGGAAATCACGGAAAACCTAAATCAGGATGGCCGGAGACGGGATTGAACCGTCGTCCTCCCGAATGCGAGTTCAGTGTGCTAACCACTGCGCCACCTCGCTCGGTGACGGCTCCGGTGTGACACTTGGCACAACAGATATTGGCGTTCCTGTTACGCTCCGCTCTTCACACAATTTCATCAGACACACTTATTTTCCCCCAAGAATCTTATTTTCCGGTTCAAAAAACCAATGCAGTGACATGGGTACGCGGAATGGTTGTGGGCTACGTCTATAACGAATCTGAAAAGGACAAAATGGATTTTTGGCATTTTCTCCTGGATGGACACACGAAGCTGCAACAGCATAAGAAATATAGGCAAGACTTCGCTGATTACCTGCGACTTACATTTACCGACCCGCCAGCCAGATGGGGTGTGACGGGTGAGAGATGAGACAGACGAAGAAGCCAAGATACACATCGATCACACTTACGGATCCTTAGTTAATTTCGAGAAGACGACCCACTCTTACAGCGACGTCTGGAGAACGAGTCGATAGATGGCTCTCTTGCTCTATCGAACGTCGGGTCGTGAGCAGGTGTCGCAACAGACACGAATTTCATTTCATTGCTACAGGAGCATGTTTCTTTTGTATTTGTTCTATCCGCGATGTCTTCATGTCTTTCATTTGGACATTTTCAGTTTTATACATTTCCTTACTTAATTAATTTTCTAATTAGCCACTATTTGCCAACATTTGGACATTGTAGACACTATTTATGCGGTAGTACAACAAAATGTATGTCAGTAAAGATTGTAAGTCTGACATTGAAATAAATAAATAAAAATAAAAATAAATAAATAAATAAATGAGTAGCGTTGAAGTCTCAGTCTGAGCTTCAAACCACCTTTACCCTATTTTTTCTTACTTAACAAAAAGTGGTTAGCGTTCAAGACCCGCAATCGCTGGATCTATTCCCGTTCGTCGGTTTTTTTCCAACACAGTCATATTTTTTGCTATTTGTATTACAACTGTATATTGGGAAAAGTACGTGTAATCGGATGACCTTTTATTAAATTTATAATGTTATTCGGCAGTCTACAAATTTTTGTTATCACAAATAATATAATATTCAGAACTATCGACTAGTAAACGACCAAACACATAAAATGATACTGAAAATGTATGCTTATCCGTGATTTGAGAGGTCCCTTATAGCTGGAAGGAGCCCGAAACTACTTGTTACCTGCAAGTTTTGACCGGGACAGACGGCTTTCAAAGAACGAGGTGAGGGTCAGGCTCGAACCAGGGTAGAACGGGGACCATTCGACGGTTAACTCGCATAGCGGTGAGAGCTTGCTTATGTAGCAGGAAGAACGCGACTAGAAAAATGGAAGTGACACTCGATTTGTCGAGAACTGTGGACGAGCAATGTCATGAATATTCAATCCATAGTACAGTTTCGAAACGTCGGTTGAAAGATGCGTACGTATATTGTGATAATCTCCTTCAAGAAGCGGACGTCGTTGATACAGAAGATACTTGTCGATAGTTACGAATATTATATTATTTGTGATAATAAAAATTTTTAGACTGCCAAATAACATTGTAAATTTAATAAAAGTTCATCCAATTACACGTATTTTCCCATTATATCAATTGTAATGTAAATAGTAAAGAATATGACTGTGTTGGGAAAAAAAGGGACTCGATCCTGCGATCCAGCGATTATGGGGCTTGAAAGTTAACCATTTTTTTTTTTACATGATTACATTTAGGGAGCGTGTACAAATGAGAATTCTAGTAACTAAGTGTTATAAGTAAGTGTTACAATAACAAAGGTGGCATAAAAGAGTAATCAAAAAATAAAAATATAAACCACTGATGTAATTCTAACTAAAAGGTTCTTCAATAATGTAACTGGTTCCACTTGGAGCCTCGCCATCGTTATCTGAAATCTCCAATAGCGCCTTTGAAGGGCATCTGCAACGGAGGCATTCTGCTTCGCTAGTGCCTCAAGGAAAACAGTATCCTTGCAGCAGCTTGTCTCTTCCTTTGGTCATGGCTGACAAGGCAGAGCGTTGAGCCGTTAGTGTGATGCGGCACAGAACATTAACCGCAGCTTGGCACTCCCCAGCTGAGTGGGGGGGGTTAACGAAAACGCTGCGTAAATAATTTGCGAAGAGCGTACGGTATTTCGGTGTGCGTTCGAGGGCATTGTGAGCATTTTGTAGGAACCACCAGTAATCAAGCTGCTCTTTCTCTCCGTCGCTAAAGATGTAGGCGACGGTAAGTCCTTTGAACCATGTAAGCGCATGATATTTTGCAGCCGGAAAGTAAGTTTCATCGGGACACAGTAGGATCTCAGGGTCAATCATATCAGGTGTGACCCGGAGGTAACAAGCCAATATCTTCTGCGTTAGTCGCCAAACTTCGGACGATGATGCGCAAGTAAAACGATGTTCATCGGTATCCAAAAGGTGACAATCTGGGCAATAAGGGGAGTCTGCCAGTCCAATAGTGTGAAGTCGCTGTCGTGTGGCATATTTTTTGTTGGCGATCTGATACCACTTCGAACGCACCGTGGATGACAGAAAGTTGTGGTGTATCGTTTTCCATACTCTTGGCCAGTGAACCGTAGGGTACTTGTTTTCCACCACGTTATGGGGAACAGCCCGCAGAAGGTTGGTATAAAAATCTTTCGCCTTTGGTGGACGTGTGGCGGAGAGGTTCGAGCTGACATATCTGTAATCAAGAATGAAGGTCGACACATGGGAGAGCTGTGGTGCGACGTGCGCAACCGACACCGGCGGGACGTTAGAGACTGGCATCAGAACCTGTAGTAAACGACCCGTGAGAGAGGTATGTTGACTCTTCCATCGTTTCCTCATGTTGCTCATGTAAAGGGCAGCTGCTCTCGCCCTGACATTGACCAATCCCAGCCCTCCTTTGTGCACTGGGAGGGTAAGAGTGTCGTATCGTACTTTAAAGATATGACCTGCGGAAACGTAGTAACTGAAGGCCGCCTGAAGCCGGCGAGCTATCTGCAGCGTAGTGGGAGGACCTGTGCCACGTGGTTGAGTTTTGATGCTACGTAGAGGTTCAGGTATTCAACACGTTGTAGCTGATTCAAGTCCCGGAGCAGGTTCTGTCGCACCATTGCGCGTATGATCTGTAATAACCGTCGGTAGTTTGCTGCAGCTGTTTTACGTACATCTTTCTGGAACGTGATTCCCAAATATCGCAGATCAGAAACTGGTGGGAGGGGAGCGAGGGCTTCCGGTCCGAGACCACGCCCAATATCCAACGCCGCCGACTTGTTGATGTTCAGAAGACTGCCGGCGGCCTGTCCGTATCGCTCAATCCAGGTTAGTACGCTTTGAACTTCGTCATTGGAACGAACCAGCAGTAGCAGGTCGTCAGCATATGCCCTATAGCGAAAGTTGACGTCCCGCAGCGTGATGCCAGATAGGCGGTGGTTAAGGCCCCCTAGGAGTGGCTCGAGTGCGATTGCATAAAGGTAGGTAGAAAGGGGACAACCCTGTCGTAGAGACCTCTTAATGGGTACTGGTCCTACCGTCCTTCCATTGACCTGGACGTGTGAGCTGGCTGCGGTCCAAAGACGCCGTAGGGCGTCGATGAGGCCCGGGGGGAATCTCATACAGTCCATCACTCGTAGGAGGAAGTTGTGGTGCACTCTATCAAAGGCGCGGTTGAAATCGACGAGACGAGCGCCGCTCTCAGACGGCACGCAGAAGCGATCGCTATTAAGTCCCTGCAGTCACCGGTGGCCATGTGTATGTTGGCTTCTCCCCCCTGCGACGTCTGTTCTGGAGCGAGGATCATCGGCAAAGTCGTCTTAATACGGCTCGCCATAATCCTGGTGAAAATCTTGTAATCGGCGTTCAGCATTGTAAGCGGCCGATAGTATTTAATCGATAGCCCTCCACCTGGCTTGTGTACCGGTATGAGAAGACCTTCTACAAACGCTGGCGGCACAACACAGTCTGGAGACATAAGTTCGCGGAACATTATAACCCAGCGAGGCATCATGATGTCACGGAAAGTCCGGTAGAATTCGATGGGCAATCCATCAGGTCCAGGAGACTTATTGGCCGCACCTTTGTCCATGGCGTCTTCGACTTCCTCGAGTGAGATTTCCTCTATTAGTGCGTTCGCGGTAGCGTCGTCGATAGTACGTGTTACCTGCTGTAACACTTCAGTAGTGGCCTCGTCATAGACGGTTCTTTCCTTGTAAAGATGACGAAAATGATGCTCCACCGCCTTTACTATGGTTGCTTGGGTCGTACATAAGCTACCGTCGTGTGTCCTGAGTTGTGTGATTAAATGTTGGCGTTGTCGGCGCTTATCCGCCACAACGTGGTGCATAGTGGGTTCCTCTGCAATCGTTCGGTCGTGCCGTCGCGAGCGGACTACTGCACCTTCTAGTCGGCGCTTCGTCAATGATAGTATGTGAGACTTGATTCTGCTTTGGTCATGTGGTCTCTCCGGGGAAGGGCGTAAGGCGTCGAGGTCCCTGAGTGCCGCGTAGTAAAAATCGAGGGTCTGTCGATGCCACGCAGTCACGTCCTTGCCATATTGCATAAGTGTCCTACGGATTGCTGGTTTGGCACAGAGGAGCCACCACTCCAGGGTCGAGGTGTATCGTGGGTGGCGGCGTTCACAGTCAGTCCACGTTGCCGCAACTTGCCGACGGCAATCCAGGTCCTGGAGATGAGTTATGTTGAGCTTCCAAAAGCCATTGCTGCGCCAGACTTGTTGGGGGCGTAGGTGTATGGTGCAGATATAGGCACTGTGATCGGAATAGGCTTGAGGCCATAATTCGGCGTCCACCACACCTTGTGTGAGATCTTGTGACACATATATGCGGTCAAGTCGGCTGGCCGAATGACTGGTAAGATGAGTGTGGCCAGAGCGGTTACCGTGGACTTTTTCCCACGTGTCGCACAAGTGAAGTTCTTGGATCATCGCACCCAGTTCCGGACAAGGCATGTAATGTGGGATTTGGTCCTTGGGGTGAAGTACGCAATTAAAATCACCGGCGAAGACACTGTGGTCGTATCGTCCAAGGAAAAGGGGAGCGACATCTGTGGAGTAGAATCTGGCGCGGTCGTGACGTCTTGTGGTACCCGACGGCGCGTAAACATTAATGAATCGGGTGTTGAGCGCCGTAAATGCTATTCCTCGCGCGGAGGGAAGAAACGTGACGTCGGTAACTTCAATACCTTCACGCACTAATATTGCCACTCCGGTGTCTGCAGGGCTACCGGGCGTCACATGTGTGGCGTAACCGTAAAAGTGCGGGAGTGCAGTCGTTTTCACTTCTTGTAGGAAAGCAAAGTCAACTCCCATGGCTCGTATGGTTTCTTTCAAAAGTTGGATCTTGACAGGAGAACTGATCATGTTGATATTCATTGTCGCCAGGCGGTAAGCCTGGCAACGCGTTGTTTGGGCGAGGTTATCCATGTTGAAGTTGGAGAGAAGCGAACATCGGAAGTGGTGTCACCCCCCGCCGAACGCGGTCCTCCTTGTGCTGCTTATACTGCATGATCCGGCGGCGTGTCAGCTGGCCGCGGATCGGGATCTTGTGTCTCGACGTCCTCGGCCCACGAAGCGGGCGCGGATGTCTGTTCATGTTCCATAGCCTCGGAATGTTTGATAGTAAGGGACCGGGCGACTTCGCTGCCTGCACTGGTACCTACACGCTGCTCACTGTTTCTGTCAATGGGCTGATGGTCGAAAGCTGCATGTTTTTCTGTCTGTTCTGCAAGGTTGGAGTCAGTGGAAACAGCATCAGCTTCGCGGCTGGCTTCTTGAGTGGTCAGTTGTTCTTCCCCGGCCGAATGCGAACCGCGGTGTTCCGACACGGTCCGACGACGGCGCTTTCGGCGTTTCGGTGATCGCTGTTTCCGTACATGGCCTTCATTGTCAGAAGACGGCACTGACTCACGCTCCGCCGGAACAAACGCTTCGGTCGGTACAATAAGGGAATCAATTGTCATCTTGCCGGCGTCAATGTCTGTGGCGTTCGGTAGCTCCAGAGTCGTAGTACTATTTTCCACCACTGGCCGGGTCGGCGGATCATCCAGGTTTTTGTCCGTGGAAAGTGATTCTTGTACCGCTGAAGCGATCGGCCGTGTCTGTTGTGTGGACAACGTCGTGAGCGCCGCCGCGTAAGTCACGGGTAGAATAGTCTTCGCCGCTGGTGGTGCAACGTCCTTCGGTGGGAGTTGTGTGATCCGACGCTGGAGGCACTCGGAACGAAGGTGTCCTTCTTTGCCGCATCCGGAACACGTCTTCGGCTGGCCGTCATAAATAACTATGGCCCGGCATCCTCCTATCTGTAGATAGGATGGCACGTATCGTTGGAGATCTATGTGCACTTGGCCTACTCCATTGAGTACTAGATACGTCTTAAACTGGGTCCATTTTTCAGCCACGTGTTCGTGTACCGTGCCGTAGGGGCGGAGCGCCGCTACAACTTCTGCCGCCGGGAGTTCAAATGGAAGTTCGAATATGCGTATAGTCCGCAGTCCCATTGCGGCATGGCCGACATCGACGTTGCCAACATTGCCATCTGCATGGCAGAAGCGGAGTTCTTGTTTCATCTCACGAAGCAACTTGTCGCATGTAGTTTCATTTATGAGCTTTACATAGACCGTGCTACTGACGATCGAAAAGTGAATGCCAACAATGTCGGCAGCCGGGATCTTGGCTTCCTCTTTTAAAAAGCGTTCGACTTCGAGCGCCTTTGGTCGGGTAAAGTCGTTCCGAAATGTGAATTTCAAGGTTGATCTTCTGTATTGGTTTGCCATGGTTTTGTAGCGCTAGGGCGTCACGTTAGTGTCGGCCGAAGAAAGTAAACAAGGCGCGCGGGCCCCCTCGGACAGCGGAGAGCACACACCGCACGTCTGCTTCGCTCGGCTGCGAGAGCCGCACTGCCATTCGGCTGCCACCGCTTCATGGTAAAAATGGCCACGCACAGGTATATATTGGACGACCGAATTTATCTTGCGGTTTTTCTCAATAACGCTTGAGAAGTACACGCTACTGCTTACACATTTTGTTGTCCTAATGGAGTACTACTAGTGTACGAAGTTTGCAGTAAATCCGTGTTCCAAACGTCGTGGCCTCCCCTTGTAAGTCGCAAATGGAACTGAAGAGTGAATCGCTAATATTAGTTCGTGGC
The DNA here is from genome assembly GCF_023864275.1 of Schistocerca cancellata. NCBI lineage: Eukaryota > Metazoa > Arthropoda > Insecta > Orthoptera > Acrididae > Schistocerca > Schistocerca cancellata. Next base: position 166,633,435 of record NC_064628.1, on the reverse strand, counting down.
ACCGTCCTGCATGCATTGAACATTGGCTCAGTGAATATATTTCCAGATACAGATCCTCACGGATTTGGAGTAGGTGTCTCTAAAGACGTTTATAATAACTGGATGGTGCACTGCTAACAAAATTTCTATACATTCTAATTGTCAATAAGTTTGCAGTTTATAGCTTGTGTCCAAAACGAATAGCGGCGTTCAGTATTACCTGAGAACACCGGTTTAATGCAGCTCTCGATGCTACTCTATCCCGTGCAAGCCTCTTCATCTCCAAATAATTAGTGCAACCTGTATCCTTCTCAGTCTGCTTGCTGAGCTCATCTCTTGGTTTCCCTCTACGATTTTTATCGCTCACATTTCCCACCAGCACTAAACTAGTGATCCGCCGATGTCTCACAATGTGTCCAATCAACTAATCACTTCTTCTAGTCTTGTTGTGCCACAAATTTATTTCCTTCCCAAGTATGTTGATTACCTCCTCATTCGTTACGTGATCTATCCATCTAATCTTTAGCATTATTCTGTAGCACCACATTTCAAAAGCCTCTATTCTCTTCTTGTCTAAACTGTTTATCGTCCACATTTCTCTTCCATACGTGGTCACGCAGCATATAAGTGCTTTCAGAAAAGACTTCCGACACTTAAATTCATATTCCATACAAACAAATTTCTCTTCTTCGGAAACGTTTTTCTTGCCGTTGCCAGTCCACATTTTATATCCTCTCTAATTCGGCCATTATAATTTATTTTGCTGATCAAATAATAGAATTCATTTCTAACTTTTAGTATCTTGTATCCTAATCTAGTTACCTCGGCATCAGATGACTTAATTCGAGTACATTCTATTATCCATTTTTCGCTTTTGTTGATGTTAATCTTTTCTCTCATTTACGTTGAGCTGCTTTTCCAAGTCCTTTGCTGTCTCTGACAGGTTTACAATGTCCTTGGAGAACCTCAAATTTTTTTGTTTCTTCTCACTAAACTTTAATACCTACTCCAAATTTGTTTGATTTACTTTACTGTTTCGTCAATGTACAGATTGAGTAACATCGTGGATAGGCTGCAACCATGTGTCTCTCTCTCCAGTCTCAACCGCTGCTTCCATTTCTTCATGGCCTTCGACTCTTGTAACTAACGTCTCGCTTCTGTACATGTTGTAAATAGCCTTTCGCTACCTGTGTGTTACATCTGCTACCTTCAGAACTTCAAAGAGAGTATTCTAGTCAACATTGTCAAACGTTTTCACTAAGTAGGTGCGGGGAGAGGGCTGGAATTTTATAGTTGGAAAGGGAACAAAAGGAAATAAAGTAGGAGAACATCGACTGGGGGAAAAATTCAAAGAGGTAGAATTTTGAACAGAACATAATTTAAACGTTACTGGGTTTAAGATTCGTGTCAGAAGGCTGTATACTTTGAAGAGACATGAAGACACTGGAAGATTTCAGTTTGCTCACATAGTGGTACGGTAGAGATTTAGAAAGCAGATTTTGAAGTGTAAGACATGCCAATGGGCAGATGTGGAGTCTGACCAACATTTATTGGTTACGAATTGAAAATTAAAGCTGAAGGTATTGCAAAAAAGGTAGGAAATTAAGGAGACGAGGCGTGAATAAACTGAAAGTACCACAGTTTTTTGTGAGTTTCAGAGGAAGCATTACGATGACTGAAGCAGGAAAAAGGAATGCAGTTCAAGAAGGGGTGAGATGGTGAAGGCTGCAAGTGATCAGACAGCGGAACGACTAGGGCCAATAGGAATCCTTGGTTGAAACTGGATATAAGAATTTAATTGATGAAAGGAGGAAATATAGAATTACAGTAAGTGATGCGGTTGAAGGAAATAAGACACCTAAAAAAAAGACTGACAGTAAATGCAAAACCGCCGAGCAGAAATGGCCAGAGGATAAATGAAGACTTTAGAAACATTCTTATGTAAGGAAAGATAGAAGCCACCCTCATGGAAAAAAAAAATATATTTTTAGAGGAAAGAGACGCATCTGCGTGAATGTCAAGAGCATAAATATCAAGAACTCAGCAAATAAAAGAAAATTTAAAGATGGCAGTAATATGTAGAGGGGCTATACATTGAAAATTAACTTCAAGGCAATATTATAAAAAGCGAAGAGGAAATAGATAACAATGAAGTAGGATATTTGATATTGTGAGAAGGATTTGGCAGTGCCTACTGAAAGATCTAGGCTAAATCAAGGCCGCAGGATTAAACGTCATTTCCTCAGAGCTACTGAGATCTTTGAGCGTGTCAGTAAGACAAAGCTATACCATGTGGTATGTAATGTGTATGAGAGATAGCCGAAGTACCCTTAGATTTCAAGAACACTGTGATTATTCCAGTTCCAAGGAAGACAACTGCAAACAGGTGTATCACCAAACCAGCAATTTAATGCCATGGTTGCAAAATACTGACAATAACAATTTACAGAATAATGAAGAAAACTGGCGCAAGCTGGCCCCGATGTGTATCAGTGTCGGTTGCGGAGAAACGTGTGAGCACACGAAGCAATACTGACCGTATGATGTTTGTTAGAAGATAGGTTAAAGACTTTTAAACCCACGTTTATAGTATTGATTGGTTTTCAGAGAGCTTTTGACAGTGTTGACTGGAGCAGATTATTTGAATACCTGAAGGTATCACAGTTAAAATAAAGGAAGTGAAAGGTTATTTACAACTTTCGGGAACCGGAATGCAGTTATAGGGGTGGACGGACATGAAAGGGACACAGTGGTTGAGAAAGGAGTGAGATGGGGTTGTAGACTATTCTCGATGTTATTCAATCCGTATATTGAGCAAGCAGTAAAGCAAACGATGTAGAAATTTGGAAAGGGGATTAAAGCACATGAAAAAGAAATGAAAACTTTGAGGTTTACCGATGACATTGTAATTCCGGCAAAGGCAGCAGGGAATTGGTAGGGCAGGTGGAAAGAATGTATAGTGACTGGAAAAAAAAGTAATAAGATACACATCACCACGAGTAAAACAAGAGTAATAGAATGTATGCGAATTAAATCAGGCGATGCTGAGGGAATTAGATGAGAAAATGAGACATAAACTACGAGTAGATGATGAGTTTTGCTATTCGAGCAGCGAAATAACTAAAATAGTAGAGAGGATATAAAATACAGACTGGCTATAGCAAGAAACCCATTTCTGAAAATGAGGAGTTTATTAACACCTAAGATAAATTTAAGTTTTTGGAAGTCTTTTCTGAAGATATTTGTATGAAGTAAAATGTGGACGATGAGCATTTTAGATAAGAAGAGAACAGATTGTTTTGGAATGTGGTGCTTCAGAAAAATTATGAACAGTAGATCGAGTAACTTACGAAGATTTACTGAATCTAATTGAGGAATATAGAAATTTATGACACAATGTAAGTAAAAGCAGGATTGTGTTATAGGGCACATCCTAGGGCATCAAGAAAACGGCAGTTTTGTAAACAAATCGATGAAAAGAGAGCAGAGAGAGTTGCATCAAGGAAGTCTTTGTATTAGAGACCTTGACAACAACAAACCACTTTTGAATAAGTCGCTGTCTCGATCCTTTCTCTCTACCGTTTTATTCTCCGACACACACTTACCTACGACTGGTCCACAGAACTTCCAAATCTGTCCCGTCGGTCCTCCACAGTGTCCTTTCCCGAGCTACACATTTGTTGTTGATTGCCCATGCAGTTTCTCTTCATTCTCTCGCCGCTTTACTTAAACAAAAACATTTTCCTGGTTTTGTAATTTATCAATGATTGGAAGTTTTATTTTCTGTGATTGCACGGTTTGGGCACGTTTACTGTCTGGTCTAAAAAATGGTTCAAATGGCTCTGAGCACTATGGAACTTAACATCTGAGGTCATCAGTCCCCTAGAACTTAGAACTACTTAAACCTAACTAACCTAAGGACATCACACACATCCATGCCCGAGTCAGGATTCGAAACTGCGACCGAAGCGGTCGCGCGGTTCCAGACTGAAGCGCCTAGAACCGCTCGGCCACACGGGCCGGCCTGTCTGGTCTGTTTCATCAGGACCGGGAGTAAGTTGTCTTATCAACTGCTCAAATGACAATAATTCTACTCTCCTACAACACGTTGCAATTACGCCACATCTTCCACTTAACCTCCCTTTTCCAGACAGAACCTCGCGATGATGATGAGTTTCTAAAGCAGGGGTAGTCTACAGCGGGATGGTAGGGGAGACTGGGGCAAGTTTACGCACGGGCACGTTTACGCAGGGCACTTCTCTCAGGAATCATTCTTTCTAGAGTATTAGGTTCCCAGAAATTTCAAGGCACAGGTTGAGTGTGAACGTCTTAGAGCGAAGAAGACGTGTGCTTTTTTTGCTCAAGGTGAGTAAATTTTGTTACTCCTATGGAGCATATCTTTTAGAACTTAGGTAGATAAATATATATTCGTTTATAGGGGACTATTCTACTTTACAAGGTACACATGTACAATTAGAAAGCCTGAAATTTGCTGCTGTACTTTAGAAACCAGAAACATGACGATGGAGAACGTTAACGAAGTTCTGTTGGTGCATGTTTACGCACTATTTTCCATTGCCATCCTAAAAGATACACCAGTCAAGGAAATGCAATCTAGGAAAATGAAGGCACAGGAGAATAAAACGTATAAATCGCTAAAATGGCTATTCGAACCTAATGAATCCCAAACAGACAGAATTAATTCTTTGAGAGCAATGACTGTTTAGTGCAATAAATTGCTAAAAGCAGGAACAAGGTAAAACGTGGATAAGCCTACTTCTGATACCATCAGTGTTCTGGCCAAATGCAGTTTTCACATGGTAATTTCAACGCTGACACGTCTTCCACCGTCCTCTTCAGGTCGGCATATTTTACGATTATTCCCTTAATGTCGTCTATCAACTTGTATCTAATCATTTCTCTCGATCTCCTCTAATAGGGTAGAGCGTTTGTTGGCGACCACTCCTGTTCCAACTAATGTCGCATCCTGTTCTTCTTCCGTTCTCTCATAAATTTTAGTAGGCTGATAAAGATTGTGAGGAATGCCTTTCTCCTCACTGCTTGAAATGATATAAGCAATCAAAAAGAAGTCAAGAATGACTCCGGCGACTTATATGTAAAAAGTGGGCTCATGACGATTGTACCACATGAAACACATTATTTTTCGTGTGCATAAACGGCACACCAGACAATGATGATGAATAGGCACTTAAGTTAGCCAAAAAAACTGTTAATTGACAGTATTTTTTTTTGTATTTTACCATGTCAACTGGTATTAGTAAGCCTGAAATTTTTATTTCCCCAGTAAAACATATTTTGAAAATTTTTGCAGTGTATATTGTATAATCATTATTGTGTTCTATGATAAGCTTATGCGTACCTCCCCCCTGCCCCTCCTCCCCCCCCCCCCCAAAAGGTGCGTAAACATGCATCATACCTGGGTCATGTTTATGAACTCAACTTGAACGTATATAAAATTATTTCGTGCTCTTAAATGTAATGTTGGATTAGAAGTATGTACATCAAGTTTTACTTTTAACAACCATTTTACAAAACTAAACATTTTTAAGCACGATAAATATAACGAAACAATTTAAAAGATTCCGGAAAGAAATCCGCATGAATATGCCGTGCTCCCTCCTATTAATCGCCACAGATTCGGGGGCACAAAATCGCCACTATCTCGATGAATTTCCATTTCACCATTTTTTTCTTATCCTTACACTTTTATCTGATTTTCCTCTGAAGATTTCCATATAAGTCTACTAATTTGTGGTCTAAAATCATATTAGCGGCTATCCATTCAAAGCCGTCTAATATTTAGCTTCCAAACACTCGTCTATTAATTACGTAATTTATCTGACACCTAAACGCGTCTCCCGTTTGTTTCCTAGTACATTCCCTTTTGTTCTTATTCTAGAAAAGTTGCTTTGCTACAGCCAATTAAAACCTGTCGTAGATCTTTAGTAAATACGTTCTCTGCTCCTTTTGATACATAAGTCCTAATTCTCCAATAGTTATTCACTGTTGCGACACTCCAGTCACTCAGTGGAAATTTATTCATCTTAGCTCTCCCTACAAAAAGTGGCGTAACGGAAGTTCTTTTGTTTTAGCGGTTATGGACTCATTTCCTTTTCTACGTGTATCTGTTGAGTGTAGATAACTGCGATTAGTGCATGCAGTGCTTATGTTTTTGATGACGTTGAGACAGAAAGGAGAAGGCGAAACTCACTGCCGACACACAGCGTGCTCCTGACAACATTAGCGAGGCCGCCAATCTTAACGTATCCATCAAACGTACGCATCAAATCACAAGTTCAACATGTTCTCATCCCAAGAGACTCTTCTCTGAGGTATAAGTTTATTCCCAGGTCACAGGTGCAAAATCTAGTGATCAGGAGCTCGATCTCACCACCCTGTTGTTCGCGAGAAATATTGTTGTGTAAACTTAGAGAATCGGTGGAAAATTTTTACCGCTTCGTTGTGTATTTTACTTACGAATCACGCGAATGAGATGAGAGAGATAAGAGGTGATACCGGCCATTACAAAGTCATTTTCCCACGACAGAAATTTTTATGTAGTTTCATCCCCCTTGGTCTTTATAGCGGAGTAGATATCAACTTGTGAAAGTGTTTGATTATTCCGCCTTTAGGTGCTGTTTCGGAGGGCGAAAGGCTTTTTTACAAGGCATCGAAAGATTGGTCATTCGTTATAGTAGAAGTCGTTGGCAACATTCTAACATGACGTTTAAGGAAATCCAAGTTATCAGTGGATGGAAGTGTGCGCTAGATCTGCACATTATATGCCAAAGTCGATAGATGCTGCTTCACGTAGTCGTAATGCACTGTCATTTAAGTTGCACGTGCTAACAGACACTATCAGTAACTTACAAACTCACGCACACTCAGAAGCGTTAATTGCCTTAACTACACATAACTGCATCTTCAGCTGTGTGGCGCTGAATGGGAATAGTCGTTAGACATTAATGACGGTGATTATCATGCGAAGGATTTCCTTACTGTCCTACTTACAGTACAGTCAACAGGGCATTGTGAAGCAAACAGCACCTGCTGACGTTCGGGGATGCATGTTTAAAATTTTCCAACAATGTCATTCCAGAATTTTAATGGCGACATCATACAGTTCCGTTCCCTGGTATTTTTTAAGATGTAAAGGGAAGCAGACTGACGAGTCTTCTGGATTATTATATCGAGCGATTTGGTGCGTTTTCTTACTGGTTTTCGTGCGTTTTCTCTTTTTAACTATGATATAAATTACCTGAAGAAAACAGTGGAGTAAACGGAAGACGTAGTTTGATATCAGTTTAACTTCGTACATGTACACACCACAGGTGGGTATGTGAAACGTCCCCTTAGAAAAATTAATGAATGACTGTGCTGGTAAACCTCTTACATTATTTGATTTTCAAACAGCTGAGCAGAACTGAACGTATTCAGACATTTCAACCTATTCCGATCAACGCTAAACTGACACACAATATTTTTAGCGCTACGTAATCTGACTTTCAATAGTCCCTACAAAAAAATGGCCCTGACTAACATTAACCCATACGTTTCACAAATCACTTACCTCACAAAAATCTTCGTTACTCGAACTACTGCAATACAGCGAGCGCCACTACTGCCAGCTAAATAAAAGATTCAAACTACGGAAGTCACTAACTACTGATAGGGATAGTTAGCAAATGAAAGATTTTGATAGAGAACAAACAATGTATTTACCTTAATAGTGTTCAAAAGACATAATATATATAGCAGTTCATGACATCCAGTCTTACAAATTTACTGTCTCTGATGGACACACGTCCAGATCATCCGCTCTCAAAACTCCGCCATTTCTCTCCCCACATCCACCACTGCTGGCGGTTCACCTCCAACTGCGCAACGCTACGCACTGTTAACATCCAGCTGCCCAACACTACAATAGCCAACAACAATGCAAACCAGCCTGTGATTTTCATACAGAAAGCTAGGTGGCGTTACCAATAAAAAAACCTAAACAGCCTACTTACATATGTAAATGGTTGGAATTGCGATTCTCTGTCACAGGCAGAACGGCCACAAGAGAGCATTAGTGTTATTCATGTTTAGCTTATATCTACTTTTGATGGGTGTATAAGAGGCGTGAACAGAGTCAGATGTTGAGTGATCTTAGTGAAGGACGTGGAGATGCCGCGTGATCGAGTGAGACTGCGTTATCGGCATCTGACAGATTGAAAGGGGTCTCATTGTGGGTCTCCATTTGGCCTCCTGGTCGAATCGTGCAATATCCAGATTTTTGGGGCATTCGGTTGTGAAAGGGCCCGATGTTGGACTGCTTGGGAAAGCGAGTGCAGAATTATTCTTCGTCAGTGTTCCAGTTGACCATTCTGATCACCACAAGAGAGTATCATCGTGTTGTGCGCCAAGCACATCGTTAAGCCTTCACATCTGCGACTGCCATTCGAGAACAAGTAATGAACTCTTGCAGAGTTCTGCGCCATGCAACAGCTATGTCGCCATCTAGCAGCAGTCAAACTAGGGACTTACCGTCCCATGAGTACGATGTTGTTAACACATCGGTACAAACGGCTACGTGAACGGGAAGCATGGACATATGATGATCGGTGTCGCCCGGTGTTCAGAGATGAAGCACAGTTTTGATCTACGATGGAAGACCATCGTCGGTGAGTGTTGCGGCAATCAGGGGAGAGGCAAAATTCTGCAAAACATTGGAGAGGCTCAGCAGTGACACCTTGTGGGCAGCCAAGGATATGACTAAAGGTCACGGCTGTTAAAAACTGAGGATATTATTTTATTCATAATCAAAACGTCTTCGGTCCTGGGTTATTCTGATTAATAATCAGCATTGGCGACCAAAGACTTCCGACGTAAGAAGTCAACCCTCATTCTGCCAACGGCCTTGTCAAAGAGGGCGGAAGAGCGACCAGAGGTTCAGGGCACCCTCTTGTCCTAGGGGCGGGAACTGCCCCTGAACGCGGAAGCATCAGCAATGATCAACGGCATGAGGATGCAGAAGGCAAAGAAACGTAACGTGTATCCACGGGACATGTGGCCTGTAATTGAAGAAGTGTCATGATGATCTCTCCATTGGAAGAAGATTCCGGAATAGTCCCCCATTCGGATCTCCCGGAGGGGACAGCCAAGGGAGAGGTTACCATGGGAAGAAGACTACATAATCAACGGAAGGATAACATTCTGCGAGTCGGGGCGTGCAATGTCAGAAGCTTGAATGGGGAGAGGGAAACTAGAAAATCAGAAAAGGTAAATGCAAAGGCTCACTCTTAGATATAGTAGGGGTCGGTGAAGTGAAGTGGAAAGAAGACAAGGATTTCTGGTCAGATGAGTATAGGGTAATATCAACAGCAGCAGAAAATGGCACAACGGGAGTGGGATTAGTTATGAATAGGAAGGTAGGGCAGAGAGTGTGTTACTGCGAACAGATCAGTAATAGGATTGTTCTTATCAGAAGCGACAACAAACCAACACCGATGACGATAGTTCAGGTATTCATGCCGACGTCGCAAGCAGATCATGAAAAGATAGAGAAAGTATGTGAGGATATTGAAAGGGTAATTCAGTACGTGAAGGAAGATGAAAATCTAAGTCACGAGGGACTCCAATGTGGTTGTAGGGGAATGAGCAGAAGAAAAGGTTACAGGAGAATATGAGCTTGGGACAAGGAATGAGAGAGGAGAAATACTAATTGAGTTCTGTAACCAGTTTCAGCTAGTAATAGCGAATACACTGTTCAAGAATCACAAGAGGAGGAGGTATACTTGGAACAGGGCGGGTGACACGGGACTATTTCAGGTAGATTACATCATGGCCAGACAGAGATTCCGAAATCAGATACTATATTGTAAGGCGTACCCAGGAGCAGACATAGACTCAGATTACAATATAATAGTAATGAAGAATAGGCTGAAGTCTAAGACATTGGTCAGGAAGAATCATTATACGAAGAAGTGGGGTACGGAAGTACTAAGGAATGACGAGATACTGTTAAGTTCTCTAAGGCTATAGATACAGCAATAGGGAATCGCTCATTAGGCAGTACAGTTGGAGAGAAATAGACATCTCTAAAAAGGGCCATCACAGAAGTGGCAAGGAAAACATACGTACAAAGAAGGTAACTGCGAAGAAAAAGTGGGCAACAGAAGAAATAATTCAATTGTTCTATAAAAGGAGGATGTAAAAAAATGTTCCGGGTAGCTCAGGAATAGAGGAATACAAGTCGCTGAGGAATGAAATATATAGGTACTTCAGGGAAGCTAAGACGAAATGGCTGCAGGAAAAATGTGAAGACATGGAAAAAGAAATGATTGTCGGAAGGACAGACTCAGCATACAGGAAAGTCAAAACAACCTTCGGTGATATTAAAAGCAAGGGTGATAACATTAAGAGTACTACGGGAATTCCACTGTTAAATGCAGCGGAGAGAGCAGATAGGTGGAAAGAATACATTGAAAACCTCTATGAGGGTGAAGATTTGTCTGAAGGAAAACGAGTCGATTTAGAAGAGATAGGGGATCCAGTTTTAGAATCAGAATTTAAAAGAGCTTTGGAGATCAAATACGCCAGAAGGGATAGATAACACCCGTGCGGTTCTAGGCGCTACAGTCTGGAACCGAGAGACCGCTACGTTCTCAGGTTCGAATCCTGCCTCGGGCGTGGATGCGTGTGATGTCTTTAGGTTAGTTAGGTTTAATTAGTTATAAGTTCTAGTCGACTGATGACCTCAGAAGTTAAGTCGCATAGTGCTCAGAGCCATTTGAACCATTTGATAGATAACATTCAATCAGAATTTCTAAACTCATTGGGAGAAGTGGCAACAAAACGACTATTCACGTTGGTGTGTAGAATGTATGAGTCTGGCGACATACCATCTGACTTTCGGAAAAGCGTCGGCCACACAATTACGAAGATGGCAAGAGCTGACAAGTGCGAGAATTACCGCATAATCAGCTTAGCAGCTCATGCATCCAAGTTGCTTGCAAGAATAATATAGAGAAGAATGGACAAGAAAACGAAGGATGCGCTAGATGACGATCAGTTTGGCTTTAGGAAAGGTAAAGGCACGAGAAAGGCAATTCTGATGTTTCGGTTAATAATGGACTAAAGAAAAATCAAGACACGTTCATAGGATTTGTCGACCTGGGAAACGTGTTCGACAACGTAAAATGGTACAAGATGTTCGTAATTCTAAGAAAAGTAGGGGTAGCTATAGGGAGAGACGGCTCATATACAATATGTACAACAGTCAAGAGAGTGGACGACCAAGAGCGAAGTGCTCGTATTAAAAAGAGTGTAAGACAAGGATGTAGCCTTTCGCCCCTACTGTTCAATCTGCACATCGAGGAAACAATGAGAGAAATAGAAGAAAGGTTCAGGAGTGGGATTAAAATTCAAGGTGAAAGGATATCAGTGATACGATTCGCTGGTGACTTTGCTGTCCTGTGTGAAAGTGAAGAAGTCTTACATGATCTGCTGAATAGAATGAACAGTCTAATGAGTACAGATTATGGATTGAGACTAAATCGAAGAAAGACGAAAGTAATGAGAAGTAATAGAAATGAGAACAGCGAGAAACTTATCAACAGGATTGAAGGTCTCTAGTAGATGAAGGTAAGGAATTCTGCTACCAGGGAAGTAAGATAACCAATGACCGATGGAGCAAGGAGTACATCAAAAGCAGACTAGCAATGGCAAAGGGGCATTCCTGGCCAAGGGAAGTCTACTAATATCAAATATCGGCCTTAATTTGAGGAAGAAATTTCTGAGGATGTACGTCTGGAGTACAGCATTGTATGGTAGTGAAACATGGACTGTGGGAAAAACGGAACAGAAGAGAATCGAAGCATTTTAGTTGTGGTGCTACAGATGAGTGTTGAAAATTAGGTGAACTGATAAGATAATCAAAAAATGGTTCAAATGGCTCTGAGCACTATGGGACTTAACATCTACGGTCATCAGTCCCCTAGGACTTAGAACTACTTAAACCTAACCAACCTAAGGACAGCACACAACACCCAGCCATCACGAGGCAGAGAAAATCAATGACCCCGCTGGGAATCGAACCAGGGAACATAAGATAATCACTGAGGAGGTTCTGCGCAGAATTGGAGAGGAAAGGAATATATGGAAAACACTGATAAGGAGAAGGGACGGGATGATAGGACATCTGTTAAGACGGAATGACTTCCATGGTGCTAGAGGGATCTGTAGAGGGCAAAAACTTTAAAGGAAGACAGAGACTGGAATACATCCAGCAATTAATTGGGGACTTAGCTTGCAACTACTACTCTCAGACGAAGAGGTTAGTACAGGAGAGGAACTCGTGGCGGGCTGCATGAAACCAGTCACAAGACTGATGATAAAAAAGAAAGCTAGAATATCTGACGGCACAACGACATGTCAGTGGCATCATGCGTCCTCAGGTGTTACCCCCCCATGCGTCAGTATCATGGTGCCATTGTTTAGCAGGGAAATGCTCGTCCCTGCATGGCACGTCGCACTACGAACTGCCTGCATGACGCTGAGGTACTTAAGTGGCCAGCAAGAGCACAGATTCGTCCTTGACAAGACAAACGTGTGACCAGCTCTGACGTCGACCCTGTCCCATTGCCAGTATCGAGGATATCAAGGACTAGGTACAACAAATATGGGCCGGACTGCCTCAAGAGAGGGTACAACAATCTTAGAACACCCTTCCCAACTGAATAAGTTGGTTGCTTGGTTGATTCGGGGGAGGGGGCCTAGGAGCGACGTCATCAGTCAAATCGGATTAGGGAAGGATGGGGAAGGAAGTCGTCCGTGTCCTTTCACAGGAACCATCCCGCGTCTGCCTGAAGCGATTTATGAAGATCACGGAAAACCTAAATCAGGATGGGCGGACGAAGGTTTGAACCGTCGTCCTGCCGAATGCGTGTCCAGTGTGCTAACCACTGCGACACCTCGCTCGGTCCGAATAAGTCCTGTATCGAGGCGAGAGGTGGTGCAACTTCTTGCAGATAAGCAGGAGCTCGCATTGCAAACTTCTTTGTAAATTATATTAGATTTTGTAATCTCTGAAATAACACCAGATACCCCCTCAAATCTTAAAGTTTTAATTAGGTTTCTACCTCCCCTTCACTTTTTTGTCAGGCCGGGAAATATTCACTTCCATCATGTACATTCCAGTGATGTGGATGGTGCGGGTTCTGGTGCTCTCAAAATAATATTGTTGTATAAGTATTTAACTTGGAAACATGAGTTCGTCTATGACAATCGGTATCTGTACGTCCCTGTAATCGTTCTTCCTATATTGTATTACAGGCAGTCAAAGGCAGCCAATGAGATGGTCGAATGGTATGTGACGATTATTACCACCGAAGGCGGTGGCATCATTGTCACAGCGTAGATCTATGAGCCAAAGCATTATGATCATTTGTTTAACAGCGGGTTGTTACACCTTTGAAACACAGTATAATAGAAATTCTGCTTGGCTTGGATTCTACACGCCCCTGTCAGGATTCCAGAAGTGTGTGGCACCAGATGTCTACGCACAGGTCAAGAAATTTCCGAAATTAACGGGATGGTGGTTTATGGGCGTGCAGCTTACGCCCGATAACTGTTCCAATGGATTAAGATCAGGCACAGTTGCTGGACCAGGCATCAGTGTGAATTCACTACAATGCCCCTAAAACCACTGTAGCCAGATTCTGACCTTTCAACCACGGTTAGACTTCAAGTTTGAAGCGAGGTAGGTCGTCGGTAATAATGTTCACGTAGTTCACTGCTGTCACGATGACTTCGATTACCGCCACAGATTCCATCGAAGCCCAACTCAGTATACCCCGTAACATGAGCTTGCCCTTAACGGCCTGCATTTGTGGCCCGGTGCGTTTCGTGCTGCCATTCACCTGGATGACGGTGTGTAAGGACTCAACCATCGACCTGACGTAAGAAGAAATGCGATTTGTTCGACAGGCGACGGGTTTCTATTTATCCACGAGGAAAACTCAGTGATGCTGTGCCCACTGCAGTCATAACTGACGAGTCATTGGGTTAACACAGGAACATGTAGCGGTCGTGTGGCGTGGAGCTCAGTGCTGCTACAATGGCCTTTGAACGGTGTGCTCTGAAACTGCCCAAACCAGCATTGTTCTTCGTCGTCACATCTGCCACAGATCGCTGCCTGTCCTGGATTACGAAGTGGGGAATCTTCTGATCTCTTTGTATTTGGTGAGACGTTGTCGTCCAATATCACACGGCCTATGCTTTATTTCATCACCCGTTAACCATATCCTATAGATGATCAAGACAGCAGTAAGCCAACAGGCGACCAGCGTCGCCTTTTCAGAGATTCGCATTTCCAGCCGCGGCGCCACAACAATGTGTCCTTTGTCATAACCGCTTATGTCAGTGTATTTCCACATTTGCGGCCCGTGTCTTCGCTGTAGTGACTGCCGATTCGTCTCTGGTCCACTTCTTGCTGCGTTGCGTGCCGCAGGGTCGCCAGCAGGCATTCACTCTCGCAGTGGGCGGTGGTCGTAATGTTTCGGCTCATCAGTGTACAATTCATAGCGCAGCATGTGACGTGCGCAGCATATCGTCCGGTGATGCGTTGCCAATACTACACAGTATGGTGTATCAAACATGAAGACAGCCGTATAAGTATGGACGTAGGAACCTAAGACTGGCTGTGGTTCGAATAAATATGAAATTTTACGACGTAGTCACTCTTGACATTTTACCACAATAATTATTACATCTATTACAGCGCAGATGCGATTTTTCAGAACTGCCTGTTCAAAGACAAAGATTTTTTTTTACTGAGCTACAACGGCTGTTCATTATGCTCATAATTTCCCTACAAATGACGCTTGATGTTTTAGAAAGAATAGAAACGAATATTGCTCGCAGGATGTCAGAATTTAGGAGAAAGAATACCTTGAAGGTTAAAGGTTTTCATATCAGGAGAAGATAGTTCTGCTAAATGCTGGATGTAGCCAGTTGTCTTTGGAAGGACAAACAGTGGCTATCAAAATATCTTTAACCAAGTAGAAGATATTGCATATGTTTCTTGTGTACGATCTCTTTTCTGAAGGCAAGCACTTTCCTCGAATGCTTCCAACAAATTCTTTCTCTATTGAAAAGATGTTTTCTATTTCCTTAATCTCTAATACGGTGCAAATTTTGGTGGAAAGAAGTACTTTAAAATATTCAGAACAGTAGCCAATGAAAACTCTAAACCTCGCAGTCATACTTACATGCTTCAGTCGAATCGAAAAACATGGTGCATTTGAAATAATGGTGGCAGCTTTTTGGACACCAGGGGAGCATCTAAACTTGTGTTGATCATCTCTCAAAATTCAAATAGTGTAAAGTCATGCGAGAGCTTAAAAAGTTACGTAAATTTAGTATTTTATCCATCTTCAGGAACTGTAGTTGTATACATCGAAAAAATCTGAAATCAATTGCATAACAGAAAATTAATTTCTTTACCGGTTTGACACTCGCAAATAATGCGATTGGTATAACATTCTGAAGAAGGGCACTATGTCCGAAAACCGGTCAAGGAATTATTCTATTATGCAGCTGGTTGTCGATTTTTTCGCTATATCTTACGTAAATGTCCGAGAATTGATAGAAAATTCCTCACAGGAAATGCTTTAGCAGTTCTTCCAAATTTTTACGTACCGTTTGTTGGTTGCAGATTTTTTGTCCTCGATAATCTCTGTACAACTGCTAATTTCCCCGAGGTGAATGATGACCTTAAAGACTGAGGATTTCTTGCGAAATAGACTTTTCACCACGAGTGGGTGAATTACTGTGGCCAAGGTGCAAGAAATACTTTGGATTGCGAAAATAATTTAAGGGGTGATACCGATAAGTTTCAGACAATTTGAAAATATTTGTAAACAGTACAACAGTGGCAGTGGTAGTTTCAAATTTCATCTTCAACGGCGCGGACGTGGTAATCAGCATGTCACTTATTTCGTGCAATGTATCATTGAATGATCGACGTGTAGTGTACTTGAGAAGACTACAGAAAACATTCTGACCTCTCTCGTGTAACTGAATGTGTGTGTGTGTATGTGTGTGTGTGTGTGTGTGTGTGTGTATGTGTGTGTGTGTGTGTGTGTGTGTGTGTGCGTGTGTGCGTGCGTGTGCGTGTGCGTGTGCGTGCATATGCTGTGCTCAGATGGATTTGGTTCTTATATTTTCATGTTCTTTGTGGCTGTTAGTGCAGTAAATAATGTTTTAATTTTTATTTGGTTTCGTTCGAAATGATACTTTTTGCACTACGTGCTAACACTCAGTATCAGTTGGCCATGTTAGATTTGGTCCTCCGACTGTGACGTCATCCAAGTATTTCTTGAGCTATTCGATCAAATGGTTCTTTCTTACTTCAGAGAAAAGCACTCTACATCTTCAGGGTTTTTGCTTAAGAAATAAGTATTGCATAAACAACAAAATTTTATTAGGATTGTCAATGTTACTATAAAATATTATCACAGGTATAAAAACTGTTATATAGTTAATACTGTACAAAGCTCTTTCGGCATTACCGACGGGTCAGTTAGTTAAGATCCGTCTTTTCAAACGTCCAGACGCAGTTTCTTGTTAGTCCCATATTTTTCATTGTTTTACACACAGCGTTAAAGATATCACGTTCGACGCATTCAAATTATTGATGTGTAAAACTCGATATCAGGTACTAAACTGTTAGTCTGCAGCAGCAGCTAGGCAGATTCCAGCGTTACGAGAACGTCTATTCCGTTATCGGTACTTGGTGCTGCTCTGACATACTGCACATTTAGAAATTTTTCACCTATTGCCAAATAACGAAAATTATGAATAAAATTACATTTTTGCAAGTTCGCACGAAATCAGATCGCTGACTATCTCAATTGTGACACAGGCTTCTGGACTGTAGTGTACGTTACAACATGTGCGAACGACGAGAGTGGTCAGATGGAGGCACTGAGTCGTTGCACCGGGAAGGCTTTCCATCTGACTTTCCCTGACGCACTGCTGCATCAGTGTTTCCGCGTTTCTCTTGTTCGGTAACTCGACACTTGATGGTGTTGGCCCCTCTGGAGGAGGAGATGAAGGCTACCAAAGAGTTGCATTCAGTAAACAGTCTTACACTCACAGTTTGTGCTACCTCTTGACAATGTAACAATTCGATTTCTTCATTGCGGATGTAAGAATAATTCCTACTGTTATTGGCAAATACCCAATGCTGGTGCACAGTAATGCTGCCATTTCCGTTCTGTACTTTCTCAAAAGACAGCTCCAGCTCTCTTGCAGTGGAACCAGTAACACGTAATGGAAGCTGCACATATGTGCACTGCTAAGCTTTCACACAACTAGACTGTCTGCAGCTAACTTTCGTTCGACTATCATTTAGAATTACCTTAAGAAAGTTGTGTAGTGCAGACTCTGCCACGAATAGAGGTACTTACGGCGCTCTCTTAAAGTTTTCATTCACACTTTTATCGATTCCTCGTGTTCTCCTGTGTAGGTTGGAGGGCACAGTTAACTGCAAAGTGACGCAATACATCAGGTTTTCGGTGTGGACGTATGTACCGAGACACTTGGAGCCTCAGTCGCTTTCACTGGCAACAGGTAAATCTTCAGCCGACTCCTTCACGAGGAAGTGAACAGCTTTTTATTGTCCGTGATTGCGAACGTGGACGGTGCTTTTTCGCGTGACACAAGCGTCGACGCCCCGGGCGATGCGGTAGGATAAGTGTCGAGCAGCGGCGCCTCAGTAGGTGGCGATGATGTCGAGCAGGCTGGCGTAGACGCCGGTGACGAGCGCGAACAGCGAGAAGACGCAGACGAAGGCGTTGCGCGCGTGCCGCCACCAGCGCGCCGTCTCCCAGAAGGTGGCGCTGTCGATCACCGCCGGGCACAGCAGGCCCAGCGTCGACGCGAAGACGGCGCCCACCAGCGTGATGATGGGGCCCAGGTCGGGCACCGCCGCCGCCACGGCCACTGCCACAACAACAGCTGCCGTTAGCGAAATCAGACTGCTCCTCCCTCGGAGGTCATCTTAAGTCTAATACAAAAAGAGAAGGAAATATCCGAATGGGATGGAAATTGAGCAAGTCGGTAACGCGCTGGTCCACATCTTGCCATTGCGCAAGCAGTTATTTGGCTTGGCACTGATTCATACAGTTCCGGGTGTCTTCCTGAGGGATATCGTGCCAAATAGTGTCCCGTTGCCTCGTTACATCCTCAAACATTCCTAACTGGTTGGAGGATCCTGTCCATAATGCTCCAAATGTTCTCAAAATGGTTCAAATGGCCCTGAGCACTATGGGACTTAACATCTGAGGTCATCAGTCCCCTAGAACTTAGAACTACTTAAACCTAACTAACCTAAGGGCATCACACACATAAATGCCCGAGGCAGGGTTCGAACCTGTGACCGCAGCGGTCGCGCGGTTCCAGACTGAAGCGCCTAGAACCACTCGGCCACACCGGCCGGCAAATGTTCTGAATTCCGGAGAGTTATCGGTGACCATACTGGTCAATGTAGAGTTTGACAAGGACGAAGACACGCAATACAAACTCTTTGAGGCAGCCGCGGATGATACCCTAAGGGACCACCTACGAAATGAAATGGCGCCATAGGCCATCACTTCTCCATGCCGGGCTGTATGATGGCCGACAGTCTGGCTGGTATCCCACCATTGTCCGGCGCGTCTCCAGACGCGTCTTCAGCCTGGAATCTCATTGACTGTATTAGAATTGAGGCCCGATGATAGGGGAAGCGCCGGACAGCAGTGGGATACCAACGTGTTTGTGGCCCGCCATGCAGCCCGAAACCAGCTCTGTGTGCCATTTCTTTTCATTGCGTGACTACTTTGGTTGTCATCCGTGGCACAATTACAGCAAGAGGTACGTCGACGATATTCACTTCCCGTTTTGTTGCCCTCAATGCCAGCCATGCTGGCCATATATTTTCACAACCTAACGCCCGCCTGCACACGAAAAGAGTTTCTACTGCTTGTCTTCGTACTTGCCAGACCCTATCTTGGCCAGAAATGTCACTCGATCTCTCTGCAACTGGGAACGTTTGGAGTACTATGGGGACGGCCCTCCATCCAGCTGTGCAGTTTCACGATCTAACTCTCCAAATGAAATTTGGTAAGAAATCCAGCTTAACGACATCCAACAACTCTATATCAGTCAGTGCCAAGACGAATAACTTGCATAAGAGCCAGAGGTGGACGAATCCGTCATTCGGTTGTTCAATTTTTGAAGCTCTTTCTTTTGAATAAATCATCCAATTTTTCTGAAATTGTAACGATTTTTTTGTCTGTGCATGTACATCACATCTACCGATATCCGTCCCAAGCGGATAGTTCCTTCGTGATCCGTCATTTTTTTTATATTTTAGAGTGTGCCTTTGTCGTTGATGAAAGAAGACATTTGATGGCAGAGACTGTGAACATCGTGGGTTCAGCTGCTTCGTTACAAGCGGCAATAGTTATTACACATCGGTCCTGGCCATGCGAGTCGGCCGCCAGGTAAACTACGAAAACTGCAATACCTTTAGAACAAGCGTAGGTCTCCTCCAATACAGAAATTTCTGCGTCTTCGTAGATGGGAGGAAATCCGCTGTCAAAACACCGCAAGAATGTGTGCCTCAAAAATGTGTGATTTCGTTCATCCTATTCGACCTTTACTTTAACGACCTGCTGGCGCTACAGCGCGGTCTGTGCAGTTTATTCGCAAATGACACTGTGTTCCTTATGACGGGACGAAACATGGAATAGTTCATTAACAGAGTAGAAAGCCAAGTATACATCATGCAATTTTGTCATATGCTGACATGTTGGAGACCGTGGCTGTTTTTGAAGACAAATGTTGATGGTGTTAGGACAGCAACCAGCCATAAATTTACTTTGAGTTCCTTTATTCAAAGGATGATGATGAATCGCAACGATTCGAAACCGGTAACGGTTTCCTTTGAATAAAGGAACTCAAAGTAAATTTGTGGCTGGTTGCTGTCCTAACACCATCAACAAGTATACATCGTCGAAATATGACCAGAAGACAACAAAATGAAGCTAAAACCTTATAGAAAGAGTCTCAGACCTTTTTACAGAAAGGAGAGGACTAATAATTAGAGCACTCCAAATACTTGACCAAGATATCCATTGATCAGCAATGAAACAATACTTAGGTATCTACCTGAATAAATCATTAATGTTCAGAACTAACACAACAGAAAGAAATTAGTTAACTTATAAACTGCCGCTTCACATTAATGTGTCGAACTGTCAAAAATCTGAATAATCGTCTTTTGCGATGCGGACTGCTGCGAGACGTGCATTAAGAGACTCAATCAGGTTTTGGAAGGTACCGACAGGGATGTGGGGCTACGGCGACTTCAGTGCGCTTGATACCAGATCCACGGCGCGAAAGTCCCGATCGAGATTGTCCCATATATTCTCGACTGGATTTTAATCTGGAGAGATTGGTGGCCAACACACACGCAACAGCGAGCTATGTGACACGTTTCGTTGTCCTGCTGACTGAAGACAACGTGTCCTGTAGACAAGGATAAATGTACATAGTTTTGTTGAACAATTCTGCGTTCTAGAATTACGAGATCGGCCAGTGAATGCCGCGAAACCTTTTCCCAGACCAAAGCTATTGCAGGGTATTTGCTTTCAGACGTTTCAGGCTGTACACGCCGACGCCCATCTGTCCGATGAAGCACAAAACATGATTCATCTGAGAAGGCCACCTGCCGCCTCTCACTGCACGTCCTGTTGCAGCACTGGCGTGCAAATTCGAGCTTTCGTCGCCAGTGAACAGCAGTCGGCGTGGGTACATGAACCAGAAGCTTGCTGCAAAGGCCCATCCATAGCAACGTTAGCCAAACATTCGTTGACGAGACACTGTTCGTAGACCCTTGATTCATTGGGGTGGTCAGTCGCTCAGCAGTTGTGCATGCATTCCCTCGTGCACATCTCCGCTGCCGTCGTTCAACCCTCCCATCTATGTCCCATGTAGCAGTACGGTTTTCGATAGCACCAATTGCCATGAACAACATTCTTTAACCACTGCGGCACGCGAACAGTATACAAACGTAGTAGTTTCGGAAATGCTTCCATCCTTGGCTAGAAATCCAATGATGACGCCCACCTAGACGACACATGAATCGTTTCTTATCCACATTACTACAATGACTGCAATGTTTTCTGGGTTCCCCGACACGCTTTGCGTACCCTCCACTGCTAGTACTGCCGGTGAATGGTTATATCCAAAACTACAACTCAGCTTTATAAACTGACAGTCCTACTGGATGCGTGGATTGAGGAACCGCCTGTGAAACTATCATTAGATTCCAACTAACACTTCGGAATTGTGGAATGAGATAGTCCGTCTAAGCTCCAAGGTGGGCTAACCACTCATATACCGTCTGTTATGAGAAATATGTAAAGCAAAAGTTTGTAGACCACTCCTATATTGTACTGAAGAGATAGATCTGCCTCACAATACTGCCAGCCAGCTTCGTCATGTCACAAATGTCAATCAAAATTAACAAAAATCACAGGAACGATGAACCAATTCGATTCGCCATGAAAGGAACACCACGAGCAAGACGGTAAAAAGGAAGACAATGAAACGCAGATCAAAATATTTCGCCTAACAGGACCGACTGGTGAGCCGAAATCCGCTTTGGAAATGTGGTCAGTAAAATCCCACAATGCCAGTTTCTTGTGGGGCAGCCACCTCTACGCCAGTCTCTGGTACCCGCCACTGCCGTTGGACTCCCATTAAAACACTTCGTTCCATTCTACTCTGCCTAATACGTCCTTTCGACCTTCCTTACAGCCAAGGGTTTTAGTCGGTAGTGCTCGGTGACAGTCAGTAGACTCTGAAGACATTCTCACTGGATACCTGTGCTACGTCAGTGGAAATTTCTGAACTTGGTCACCTGTCACAGATTCGCGTCACGTGGAATACACTGAACCTCTGGAACTCCCAGAGTCGGCTCCTCCTACTTCGGTTATTTTGCTGTC
Source organism: Schistocerca cancellata (assembly GCF_023864275.1). NCBI lineage: Eukaryota > Metazoa > Arthropoda > Insecta > Orthoptera > Acrididae > Schistocerca > Schistocerca cancellata. Next base: position 166,611,395 of record NC_064628.1, on the reverse strand, counting down.
GACGCAACATTTTTTCCCAGGTGCTCAGATTCAACGATTTAGAAAATGACAACATTTCCGCTGTTCACTGCAATTATTCTTTATTCTCCGCTACTGGTCAATTTCAGGTGTTGGGATACTGTCATTGGGGCGGTAGCTGCCTGGACCGGACCGTAGCTACATACTACGCTGCACCAATAACGAAAAATGAACAACAGTTATAGTCAACGGTGGAAATGTTGCCATTTCAGAAATTTCTTATGTTTATGGTAGCTGCCTGAAGAAAACTAACAACCCAAGTTGTATTAACGTCTGATGACCAGTAAATACTGTAACTATAACAGTGTATATTTGTTTTCTGTAGATTAGTCAAGTAGTTTTCGTTCCTCAATTCCTGCTTAGGCCACTGTTTGTGTAATATTATTTTTATGTATGCTGTCATTGGCAGCGTTAAGGTACTTGAGAAACTTCATTCTCAAACTGATGTTCCACAAGCGAAATTTTATTAGAAACTGACTTTTTCTTCGTGGGGGGCCATAGTCATATAGAACTTTTCGAAAGATGTTTCCTCCATTTGACTACAAAATACTACTAATTTATTTCAAACAGTCATGACTTCGGTTTTGTAGCCATTCTTATATGCAAGTTGAAATGTCACAAAATGTCCTATCTGACTAACATTTTGTGTCATTCCAACATGCACTTTAGAATGGCTACAAAACGGAAATCATGACTGTTTGAAATAAACAGCCATTCTAAAGTGCATGTTGGAATGACACAAAATGTTAGTCAGATAGGACATTTTGTGACATTTCAAATTGCATATAAGAATGGCTACAAAGCCGAATTCATGACTGTGTGAAATAATTGAACAGTAATTGACAGTCAAATAGCGGAAATTTCTTTCAAATAGTTATTACAAAAATGCCTTATGAGTTCGGGTATATAATGCACTCAAACGTTTGACTGGCAATAACTAAATTATCGGTCAAACGCCAAAATTATTTGCTTTATCAGCAATCTTTCGAGAGATTTTATCCATTATCGTCGAGTGAACATCGCATCACAAACTTCTAGATGATGATGATGATATGGCTATTTTGTGAAGTTCAGTCGTATGTTACATGGTGTCGCACATGTCACTGGAAAAACTTTGGAAGGCTTCATCTTCTGGTATTGAGCAACACAGGCGCAACACGTGCCAAAAGCAGTATCTCGCGACATACACTTCAATGATGGATATGACAGTTCACGTGTAGATAACAGAATGAGGACCTTGTAACGTGTCTGGACGACGTAAATAACGTTGGTGGTCTTTTGCTGTGTACTTTATTTGTAAAATGCTTGACCGCATCAGCGACTGGTCATTGAGATGTCTCGAATGATGATAATGATGTAAGACCTCACTGGTGTTTGCCCACTGAGATGTCTCGAATGATGATAATGATGTAAGACCTCACTGGTGTTTGCCCAAAAACGTGAAAGTATGTAACAAAAGTTTCCTTACTGTTTCTTTACCACGGAACATCTCCTGTATCCTGTCCGTGTGATAAACATATGAATTTTCACTTACCCCTAATTTTATAACCAATCAGTGTTTTCTTTAACACGCTATTTTACAACAGTAAGGTTGTCCCCACATATGTGCAGTTCTCAAATTCTCCCTCTCACATAATCACCCCCTTAGGTCACTGCAACTCAAAAAAGTACACCATAAGCCATCATGATTCATACCATTAGTAAAACTTCTAGAGGAGCAGACGCTACTGATAATTTTTTGGGGTGACTATGTCCAACTTAAATGGAAAACCACAGAGTACTTCGAAAACTGAGAGTCTACTTCTCTCTAAGCTTGGGGTAATTACACACAAAACTATAGGAATACCACTGGGAAGGGGTTTATGTAGAGCGTCGAAACGGAGTGTATAACATTAGGAAAGAGATAACGTTAAGTACTTGTAAGAAGCAATGTCATATACTATTGCAGAAATGAAGGTTACGTAAGAAGTAGACAAATGGGTTATGTATTAAAAGGAGATGTTATTGTGAAACATTGGGCTCAAGGCTCAAAAAAAAAAAAATGGTTCAAATGGCTCTGAGCACTATGGGACTCAACTGCTGTGGTCATAAGTCCCCTAGAACTTAGAACTGCTTAAACCTAACTAACCTAAGGACAGCACACAACACCCAGCCATCACGAGGCAGAGAAAATCCCTGACCCCGCCGGGAATCGAACCTGGGAACCCGGGCGTGGGAAGCGAGAACGCTACCGCACGACCACGAGATGCGGGCCTCAAGGCTCAAGAAGAAGTTTGTGCGCTTTGCCGCTCGGAGCACAGTGGAAATGAAGGGTAACGTAAGAACTGGAGAAGACAGACATATATATATATATATATATATATATATATATATATATATATATATATATATATATATATATATAGCATTTATTATGCACACGTTACAAATATAAATAATACATAAAATGAAAGAGCAACTCAAACAGTTTTGTTTGTATACCTGTGCGCAAAGGGAAGAGAGTGGAACGACCAAGAGTGACTGGAGAGCGTGCTGGATGAGTGAGAGGCTTTCACGCGTAGCACCAAGAAATTAGTTCGGATAGCTAGTCATGATTTAGCATTTCCAGTGATGTCTCTCTGGAGACCTTAAAGAAGACGCTTACAACTACGTCCTTATCGTCTGCAGTTGTTACAAGCTGCAAAAAGCCTACAGCGTACGTTTTATATGTCAGCTTTGCAAACGAATCGTTGCTGCATGACGATGAAGATATTCTGGATTTTGTCGTCTTCGGTGATGACTTGACATTTCATCTAAGTGAACACTTGTAAGAAAAGCTGTTTCAGCAGCTCTTTCACTTTATGTGTTATTTATAAGTTGAGTTAATAAACACTACAATGCCTTAGAACCCGTACATTCATTTTGTAACGCCGTGTATATGCATGGTGTCTGTTGTGTCGGACGTGTCCGGCAGAACAGACGCCACTGTATGAAACATTGGCTGTTAATTACATGAATTAAGAGAAACCAGTGACATCAGCGCCATATTTGGGCTTTGAAATAAATCCAAAGACGACAGGTGACAACTTTCACCGAAACGAGACTCGAGCCCGGATTCCCCACTTAATGTGGGCGGTCTCCTTGATCGTATCAGCTATCTTGGCACGCTTTCCGTCAGACCCAAATTTCCGTCCCTGTCGTTCGTAAGTAGCTTCCCTGTCCATTCCCCTCCTGCTGGCAGCCCACCCGATTCCCACAGGAGTTCGTACGCAATGTGCATCCGTTCTGAAACATCTGTAAGAGCCGTCGCATGAAGATATGTACACGTATATAAGGGTGGTGTCTGCTCTGCCGAACACACGTCTGCATGTCTTCATGTCTGTGGCCGTGACGGCTCTTACAGTTGTTTCAGGTCCGAATTCCTTTGGGAACCAGGGTGAGCTGCCAGCAGGAGAATGGACAGTGATGCTTCTTGCGTACGACGGGGTGCGACTGTGGACCCGATGGGAAGCGTCCCAGGACAGCCGATCCGGTTAAGGCGACCCCTAGCGTTAAGTGGGAAATCCAGGTTCGAGTCAAGGTCCCGGCAAAAAGTTACATCTGACGTCTTCGGATTTATTTCAGAGACCAAATGCAGCTGACGTCGTCGGTTTGTATTAATTTTTGGAGCACAAAACTGGTTATAATTTTCTGGTCAGGGAAAATACAGCAGATAGGTCTACAGGGACATGGAAGAATATTATGAAGGAATAAGAGGTTGGTGGAGCATGTTCTGTGGCGTCCAGGGCTAGCGGCACGGCCGTGGTGGAAGAATTTAAGGGAGCTTACTCAAAATAGGAGTAACCAACACAGGTATATCGGGCAAACACAGTGCACTATAGAAGTAATTTGAGGTCGGTGCCAGACTGATTATTATCGTACGGCGTCCATGCTATTGTAGACTCACCTGTGAGCATGACTGTGAGGAAGCGGTAGCCGAACTCGGCGGGATTGGCCCAGGCGTGCGGCAGACGCGGCTTCATCCGCCTCATAACGATCTCGGTTGGCACGTAGAACTGCAGCCCGTACGAGAAGATGGTGGCCACGGCGATCAGCACTTTGACGGCTTGCGCCAGCCTGCACGCACACGCAGCACCAGCATTAGTCATAAATCACAACGCAACATCACACACGTGCGCCACTGTTAGCCGCGACTTCACGTTCTGCTGTGGAAGCCTTAGTACAAACTTCTATGATGAAGTAGTGTTAGAGGCGGTATGTGACCTCACATTCAGCCGGAATATTTTTCAGCAGCTGACAATGTATCCGGAAACCAAACTGACTTGACTTTCTCTCGGTGGAGCCTAAACCAACTGAATTTTTTTGCAAGAGATTATGAGTGTCATTTCTTGAATTTACGTTTTGCTGGAACCCAATTCCTTCACTCTCCTCTCTTCACCTTTCCCTCTCCGCCCTTCAGCCTTTTCCCTTCCCCTCAAATTCATCAAATACTTTCCGCTATTATACTTTCCCCCATCCACTTGCTCCTTTCTACCTTTTCCCCTCATTCTTTAACTATCACTGCTTTTCACTCTTTCCTTCGTCCAGTCTTTAGAATTTATTTATTTTTTTTTTTTTTCACGACGCTAAAATTGCCTGGTTGTACGTTCGTTACCGTACACAACTTCATGCCGTATAAAATTTTCAGACTCGATGAAATAGTAATATTCTCATTGGGCATCTCTGATTCGTGTTACAACCAAATTTTTTATCTGTTTCTCTTCCATTATCCATGTACCGTCATCTGCTAACGATGCAGAACCGCATGTCAAACAAATAACAGGTGATAACGAGTCTGACGAAACTGCGAAACTCGCATACCGAAATTCCCCTAAATACATCCTGTACTGCCGTTCCCTTCTTTGATTTTAAGAAAATAGATTTAATTATAGACTCATGATGTAAGGGGCGCTCGGAGTCTGAGAGAGTTGCTGTAGCGTACATGCGACGTAACACGATTCCGATACGGGTATATGAGCACCGTCATGTAGCCAATGGGTTAATGCGGATTTCGTGTCTTTCCGACGTGCACGCGGCAAACGTGGAAACGTGGACTATGGCGACGTTATTACAAAACGAGTCCAATCAGGATCAATGTGCTGTTATTCTTTTCTTAGCTGTCGAAGGACAAACACCAGTGGGTATAAATCGGAGCATGAAGAACGTACATGGGACAACATGTCTGCCGAAAAACAGCGTTGTGGAATGATTCGACAAGGGGGCTGCTGCTTCCTGATAACGCACGTTACCGTAAAATGTCGTAACACAGAAGTTATGCCAAATCAGTAGGGTCGACGATTGCCGTCAGAGGAGGACGTGCGGAACGCAGTTACGGACTTCTTCACACAGCAGCACACGGTAGTTTACCAAACGGGTATCTCATAACTGGTTCGTCAATGCCACGGCGATTTTGCCTGATTGACATACCGATCATGGATTGTATGGGCTTCTAACAGAAACTTTTTGATCACCCTTTGTTCTAACAATTCAACCGAACATCCTGGAAAACACACACACTCATATATATATATATATATATATATATATATATATATATATATATATATATATATATATATCACATCCTGTAATAACATGCAAGGAAATAGAAGGTAAGAGTACCAGTCTACACTAACATTACTCGAATAAAGAGGAGAAAATATCTATTCGTGGGAGAAAACTGAGAACTGAAAGGTAGAAGGCAAATGACAGTGCATATAAAGACAAATTAAGTATGTGGTGAAGGAAAATACAGATGGAGAACTAGAGATGAGAAAATATATATGGCTTCTTACGGTTCTGCTGATGGCAAATTTAGTGTGATGCTGCCCTCAGTATCGTCTCCGTATTTCAGGTATCCAAAGAAGCCGATGACGGCGTAGAGACCGATGACGATGCCCATGGCGATGTTGAGAACTCCTGGGCAGCCCAGGAAATGCGTCGGGTTCCTCATGCTGTTCTCCACTGGCAGCACCTGCACAGTTGTAGGCCAAACTGTCAGCACAGAAACCCTTTGCTCTGAAGTGTCTGCGTGCAGCGAGCAGCCAACTAAAACACAATCTGCAAACCGTGGTCTAATTAGATTGTTAAAGGGTGAGGCTGCTGGACAGATTCTAAGTAGATTCCATAACCACTAAAGAGGACTTCCAATTCGCGATACCCAATCGAAGTAGTCACCTGTCCCGTTCACTCATTTCCTCCTGTCAAGCTGTTGCTGTACAGCCCTTTAGCCACATGGTAGATTGCAGTGGCCACATTGTATACAGGGTGTTACAAAAAGGTACGGCAAAACTTTCAGGAAACATTCCTCACACACAAAGAAAGAAAATATGTTATGTGGACATGTGTCTGGAAACTCTTACTTTCCATGTTAGAGCTCATTTTATTACTTCGCTTCAAATCACATTAATCATGGAATGGAAACACACAGCAACAGAACGTACCAGCGTGACTTCAAACACTTTGTTACAGGAAATGTTCAAAATGTCCTCCGTTAGCGAGGATACATGCATCCATCCTCCGTCGCATGGAATCCCTGATGCGCTGATGCAGCCCTGGAGAATGGAGTATTGTATCACAGCCGTCCACAATACGAGCACGAAGAGTCTCTACGTCTGGTACCGGGGTTGCGTAGACAAGAGTTTTCAAGTGCCCCCATAAATGAAAGTCAAGAGGTTTGAGGTCAGGAGAGCGTGGAAGCCATGGAATTGGTCCGCCTCTACCAATCCATCGGTCACCGAATCTGTTGTTGAGAAGCGTATGAACACATCGACTGAAATGTGCAGGAGCTCCATCGTGCATGAACCACACGTTGTGTCGTACTTCTAAAGGCACATGTTATGGCAGCACAGATACAGTGTCCCGTATGAAATCATGATAACGTGCTCCATTGAGCGTAGGTGGGAGAACATGGGGCCCAATCAAGACATCACCAACAATGCCTGCCCAAACGTTCACAGAAAATCTGTGTTGATGACGTGATTGCACAATTGCGTGCGGATTCTCGTCAGCCCACACATGTTGATTGTGAAAATTTACAATTTGAACACATTGGAATGAAGCCTCATCCGTAAAGAGAACATTTGCACTGAAATGAGGATTGACACATTGTTGGGTGAACCATTCGCAGAAGTGTACCCTTGGAGGCCAATCAGCTGCTGATAGTGCCTGCACACGCTGTACTTGGTACGGAAACAACTGGTTCTCCCGTAGCACTCTCCATACAGTGACGTGGTCAACGTTACCCTGTACAGCAGCAACTTCTCTGACGCTGACATTAGGGTTATCGTCAACTGCACGAAGAATTGCCTCGTCCATTGCAGGTGTCCTCGTCGTTCTAGGTTTTCCCCAGTAGCGATTCATATGCTGGAATGTTCCGTGCTCCCTAAGACGCCGATCAATTGCTTCGAACGTCTTCCTGTCGGGACACCTTCGTTCTGAAAATCTGTCTCGATATAAACGTACCGCGCCACGACTATTGCCCCGTGCTAATCCATACATCAAATGGGCATCTGCCAACTCCGCATTTGTAAACATTGAACTGACTGCAAAACCACGTTCGTGATGAACACTAACCTGTTGATGCTACGTACTGATGTGCTTGATGCTAGTACTGTAGAGCAATGAGTCGCATGTCAACACAAGCACCGAAGTCAACATTACCTTCCTTCAATTGCGCCAACTGGTGGTGAATCGAGGAAGTACAGTACATACTGAAGAAACTAAAATGAGCTCTAACATGGAAATTAAGCGTTTCCGGACTCATGTCCACATAACATCTTTTCTTTATTTGTGTGTGAGGAATGTTTCCTGAAAGTTTGGCCGTACCTTTTTGTAACATCCTGTATATGCAGGTGTGCAAAACACAAAAAGATTTTTTCCAGAATGGAAAGGTGACTTGTTTGGATATCAATAAACCAGACTACTTACACTTCACTTCCAGTTCCCACCATTTGAAAAATCTTGTTTCTATTCATGGAATAAGCAAGTTTACTTAAGCCTACAGACACTCGGTTGTATAACGTGAGCCCGTCCAAACTCTGATAGGCCGAGCAGTTGCCTTAGCAAAACACGGCAGGGAGATAACCACAACATCGATAGCGTTGTGTATACAACAATAAACTGTAAGGAAAGGTGATTATACCGTTAATTCACCAGCAGCTACTGCTTTCGCATGACAGAGCATACTAAGCAATATTAATCATACCTTCTCGTTTCAAGACAGTGTCCACTGCATTCAGTTTTACTTCCAAGTCCTTTACTGTCTCTGACACAATTACAATGATATCGTCAAACCTCAAGCTTTTAAACTCTTCTCCCTGAAATTTAATCCATACTCCAAATTTTTCTTTATTTCCCTTACTCCTTGCTCAATGTATAGATTGAACAACATCGGAAATAGGCTACTACCTTGTCTCACTCCCTTCTCAACCACCTCTTCCCTTTCATGACCTTCCACTCTTATAACTGCTGTCTGGTTTCTATAAAACTTGTAAATAGTCTTTCGATCCCTGTATTTTAGCCTTGATACCTTCAGAATTTCAAAGAAAATATTCCTGCCAGCATTGTCAAAAGCTTTCTATTCGTTTACAAATGCTATATACATAGATTTGCCTTTCCTTAAACGATCCTCTAAGAGAAGTCGTATGGTCAGTATTACCCTGCGTGTTCCTACATTTCTCCGGAATCCAGTCTGATATTTCCTGAGGTCGGCTTCTACCAGCTTTTCCTTTCTTGTGTAAAGAATTCTTGTTAGTATTTTGCAACCATCACTCATTAAACTGACAGTCCGTTAATATTCACAATGTCAGGACCTGCTTTCTTTAGAACTGGAATTGAAGTCTAAGGTTATTTCACCTGTTTCGTGCATTTTGCACACCAGATGGAATAGTTTCGTCATGGCTGGCTTCCCCAATACTATCAGTAGTTAGGACGAAATGTCCTCTACTCCAGAAGCCTTGTTTTGATTTACGTCTGTCAGTGCTCTGTCACACTCTTCTCGCAGTATCATACCTCCTGTCTTATCCTCGTCTATGTCCTTTTTCACTTCTATAATACTGTCTTCATCTCCTGCCTCAGTTGAAATACATTACCTGCTATATGATCCAGTAATACTACAGTACTATGGATGTTAATGCGATCAGAGTGTATGATGTAAGTTATCGAAGATCATCATCAATTATTTAATCTGAGAAAAGGCTACTGTAGTAACTGCTTCACCACATGTCACATAGACCAGTGGTGATTCTCAGTCTTTGCTGTCTTGTTAAACTTAACTTACTACAAGGTAGCGCACTGAACCACCTGTAAACAGATGGTACTCGATTGTTGCATTGAACATACTTTCTCCAGACTCTCTCCCACTGAAAACACCACCTCATGGGTTGTCGAGATACTGACACGCAACCAAACTTGTAAATTGAGCTCATAATGTCTGTAAATGAGTCTACGATCATGTTATGACACATTATTTGTGAAGATCCGTCTCGATCACACAAATTTTACCATTCAAAATTGCCGGTTTCGGCTAATGCCATCTTCAGATCTGTTACAAATACAAAAAATGGTGTAACCAACTAAGTTCAGTTAGCTGAAACAAAACCTATAACAGGCCTAGTGATAAGTAAGAAAAAAATATTTACACGATTGACAACCATGCGTACAAGACATATATTGTATAAAATATTCTGATGTTGGTATCAACATCAAAATCTATATATGTACATCTACATCTACATCCATACTCCGCAAGCCACCTGACGGTGTGTGGCGGAGGGTACCTTCAGTACCTCTATCGGTTCTCCCTTCTATTCCAGTCTCGTATTGTTCGTGGAGAAAAGGATTGTCGGTATGCCTCTGTGTGGGCTCTAATCTCTCTGATTTTATCCTCATGGTCTCTTCGCGAGATATACGTAGGAGGGAGCAATATACTGCTTCACTCTTCGGTGAAGGTATGTTCTCGAAACTTTGACAAAAGCACGTACCGAGCTACTGAGCGTCTCTCCTGCAGAGTCTTCCACTGGAGTTTATCTATCATCTCCGTAACGCTTTCGCGATTACTAAATGATCCTGTAACGAAGCGCGCTGCTCTCCGTTGGATCTTCTCTATATCTTCTATCAACCCTATCTGGTACGGATCCCACACTGCTGAGCAGTAATCAAGCAGTGGGCGAACAAGCGTACTGTAACCTACTTCCTTTGTTTTCGGATTGCATTTCCTTAGGATTCTTCCAATGAATCTCAATCTGGCATCTGCTTTACCGACGATCAACATTATATGACCATTCCATTTTAAATCACTCCTAATGTGTACTCCCAGATAATTTATGGTATTAACTGCTTCCAGTTGCTGACCTGCAATTTTGTAGCTAAATGATAAAGGATCTATCTTTCTGTGTATTCGCAGCACATTACACTTGTCTACATTGAGATTCAATTGCCATTCCCTACACCATGTGTCAATTCGCTGCAGATCCTCCTGCAATTCAGTACAATTTTCCATTGTTACAACCTCTCGATACACCACAACATCATCTGCAAAAAGGCTCAGTGTAGGTACATAGTATGGGTCCAGTATTTATACAAGTAACGAAGGCCAGCAGAGAACATTATAGGTAATGTACATGAGTAGCCAATACCGTAAATTTGATAGTTAAAATGCAATATGCACAGTCATTAATTAAAATTACTTCATATCGAAAAACGAGCGTTCGAGAATGAAACACGTACTGCCACACAGTATGGGAGATAGATCCGTACTCAAAATCCACATAAAACGTGTAAAGAGTAATAATGTTAAGCTCCTAGCCTTGCAAAGTAAATAACACACAATTGTGTAAAAGGCAGAATAGAAAGATTAAAAGTTACAACACATCTACAAATCGAAACCTTAACTATATTTGTAAGGTAATTAACAAAACAGTGACTATTAATTAAAATCTTGATAATCGATGACACATTCGGAATGGAATCTCTGTGGTGCCGCCTCGTTGCTTCTCTGTACGAAATTCTTCTTTTCCTGTGGCGGAACTTGCGGAACATGTAAATATTTTTCTTTTATATCAATAGGCCTGTTATTGATTTTGCTTGATCCAGCAACTGAACTTCGTTGGTTACACCACTGTTTTTCTATTTGTAACAGACCTGGAGATGGCAGTAGCCGAAACTGACAGTTGTGAATTGTAAAATTTGTGTGATCAAGACGAAACTTTACAAATAAATGCCACCAACCGACAGCCACTACCACTGATGAAGGCTGGCATAGAACTGATTTAACATGGAATGACATACTTGCCTCTCATATAAACTCAGTTCGACTCGATGCACAGTATAGTTGAAATCACTGTTGCAGCCAGAGGCGGCAGCACTATGCAGTGAAATATTCGTCTTGTATACTCCCAAATGATTCAAAATATCATAATCAAACAGTGGAAATTCCACATATGAATATCAACAATGTAGGAAAAGGTAGACTGCTACATACCATGAAAAAGACACACCCACTTACAGACAGGCACAATTAAAAGACTCTTACACAAAACGTTTTGCTACAGCCTTCATCAGCAAAAGATAAACAGAGAAACACACACACTATTCATACACAGAAACAAGCACACCTCACTTACACATGACTGTCAACTCTGACATTTCAGATCAAAATACAACTACCAAGTGGGATGCGGGATGCCAGAAGCAGTCTGGAGAGGGGTGGGGAAGGGGGAGGCATAGTAGTTTATGGGTGGGAGTGGGGGGGGGGGGAACAGAGGAATCTGCACATCATCCGAACCCATCCCTATGCCACTCCCATTGCAAACGCCTAGCCACAAGTATCGTACTCCTGTGGAAGACCCAAATGCAAGATCTGTCGAATCCACCCACTCAGCACTTCCTATTCCAGTCCAACAGGTTTATCCCACCCCAACAGGGGCCAGGCCACCTCTGAAAGTAGCCATGTGTTTACCAGCTCAGCTGCAATCACTGCACAGATTTTTATATTTGTATGAATACCAACCAGCTGACCATCAAGGTGAACAGCCACCGCCAAACTGTGGCCAAGAGCAACATAGACCAACCTGTGGCACAAGGTGGAGCTGAGCCTAATACACCTGATTTCAATGGCTGCTTCACTACCTGCGCCCCCGGATCCTCTCCTCCACCACCAACTTTTCTGAACTGTGCAAATGGGAGTTATCCTTACAACACATTCTCTGCTCCCGTAACTATCCCGGCCACAATCTATGGTAACGCACTGCCCCACACCATTCTCGTCTCACGGCCTCTTTATTTGGCCTCTCTCCCAACTCATCCACCCTTCTTTCCCAGCTCCTCTTCTTTTCGCTCCTTTTTTCCCCAACTACCTGCCCCACAACGTGTTGGTCACAATCTGTCAGACAGAGTTCCTCGGTCCCCCCCCCCCCCCCCCATACATTATTACTCCTGCCCCTTCCCACCCCTTCAAGATTGCTGCTACCATCCCACGTGACAGCTGCATTCTGCCCTGAGCTGCCGGAGTTGGGAGTGATGCTTCCTTGAGGGTATGAATGGTGTGTGTTTCTCTGTTTCTCTTTTGCTGATGAATGCTCTCGCCAAACTGTTTGTGTGAGTGGCCTTTAATTGTGCCTGTCTTCATCTTAACGTGTCTTCTTTACGGTAAGTAGCAATTTATCTTCTCCTACATTGTTAAAATATCATAATGTATTCTTCCGACGACACCGTATAAATTTCATTATTTGTTGTACTTCCTAGTGTTGCAATTTTAAAAGCGTATGTCAAAAGCGAAGGGGTGCCCTTCAGAGACGTTTCTCCAGTGTTGTCAAAGCGATCTTGGGAAGTTGAATCCTACAGGACAGGACGATCGGCAATTCGATGCAAGCTGCAGTGTGCGGCCCTGGTTCGCGCAACTCACCACGCCGATGCCCTCGACAGCGAAGATGACGGTGCTGAAGAAGAGTGGCAGCTGGCCGATGCTGGAGAAGGAGTCGCGGCTGGAGAGCGGCGGCAGGTCAGTGAAGATGTAGTACAGCGTGATGGCGAAGCTGACGCAGATGAGCAGGTTGGCGACGGCCGAGAACGGCGCCAGGAACTTGAGCTGCCGGATCATGCACAGCGGCAGCAGCAGCGGCGCCGTCGCCACGATGTACAGCCGCACGTCAAAGTTCGCGTCCTCCGGGAAGTAGAAGACCAGCACCTGCGGGCACAGCGAACTGGCGGTCAGTCTTACACTTACGTCGCTCTCGAGTTTGATACCTGAATCCACAGCCACTCTTCCTCAATTGCTATTACAATTTTATTTATCATACAGATAATAAATACACCGATGGACATAATTGCAGCCGCGCTGAATTATCCGAGCGGTCTGCCGCGCTGCAGTCATGGACTGTGCGGTTGGTCCCGGCGGAGGTTCGAGTCCTCCCTCGGGCATGGGTGTGTGTGTTTGTCCTTTGGATAATTTAGGTTAAGTAGTGTGTAAGCTTAGGGACTGATGACCTTAGGGACTGATGACTTTAGAAGTTAAGTCCCATAAGATGTCACACACATTTGAATTTGAAATAATTGCAACTCCAAAAAATAATTAATGTTGAGGCAATGGCAAACCACCTCCGCTATGACCTTGCCTAGTCGGCGGTACGGGTCTCACGTATCGTCCCCTACGCTCCTCGGAGTATGGGACCTCACCATCATCATCATCAAAAATGTTAAAATGTGTGTGAAATCTTATGGGACTTCACTGCTAAGGTCATCAGTCCCTAAGCTTACACCTTACACACTACTTAACCTAAATTATCCAAAGGACAAACACACACACCCATGCCCGAGGGAGGACTCAAACCTCCGCCGGGATCAGCCGCACAGTCCAGGACTGGAGCGCCCAAGACCGCTCGGCTAATCCCGCGCGGCATCATCATCATGATCATCATCAATCAAATTTCAGTAATACATTTCGCTAGGTAACATATTTAAGTGTTTGTCATTGCAAGATCATTGGTAAATATAAGCGTGAACCGAAAATTTGTGGTAAGATCTTATGGGACCAGACTGCTAAGGTCATCGGTCCCTAAGCTTACACACTACGTAATCTAACTTACACTAACTTATGCTAAGGACAACGCACACACCCATGCCAGAGTGACGACTCGAACCTCCAACGGAGGGAACCGCGTGGACCGTGACAAGGCGCCTCTGACAGCGTGACTATCCCACGCGGCTGCACGATACGACCTGGTGCAGATATGAAACGCTAGCACCTTTATAACCATTGTAACCGCCAGAACATTTTGAGTGCAAGCATACAAACAAGCGTACATTGCGTTGTACAGGTGCCGGATGACATGTTGTAGGATGGAGTTCCATGTGTGTTGCATTTCGTTCATCAAAATATGGACGATTAATGCTGGCCAGTGTGGCCGAGCGGTTCTAGGCGCTACAGTCTGGAACTGCGCAACCGCTAAGGTCGCAGGTTCGAATCCTGCCTCGGGCATGGGTGTGTGTGATGTTCTTAGGTTAGTTAAGTTTAAGTAGTTCTAAGTTCTAGGGGACCGATGACCTCAGATGTTAAGTCCCATAATGCTCAGAGCCATTTGAACCATTTTGAATGCTGAGTGGTCGTCTGACAATGTCCCATATTTGCTAGTGATCGAGAACATGTCGGTTTACAAAAGCGTTATTTGACGAGCGTTATCCTGTTGGAAAACACGCCTTGGGATACCGTTCACGAATGGCAGCGCAAGAAGTGGAATCACAAGACTGACATACAAATTTGCCGTCAAAAGGATGGGTCAAAACGTGCTGTTGTTCTTTCCTAGGCTACCGAAGCACAAACACCGGTAGACATACACTGGAGAATGAGAAAAGTGCATGTGGTAGCACGTCTGCCAAAGAAGGTCATTGTGGAACGGTGCGTCAAATTCTGTGATTATCGAAATTCGACAAAAGCTGCCGGTCGATCTGGGAAGTTACGCCAACTCAAGTGGTAGACGTTCGAGCCCCCACCCTATAGTCCTGATCTACTCCCAAGTGATTATCAAACCTTTGGTCCTCTAGGAAAGGCCTTCACGGGTCTTCGATTCCTGTTGTACGAAGGTGGTTACAAACTTCTTCACACAGCAGGAGACAGTGTTCTACCACATACGTATTTACAGCCTAGTGCGTCAGTGGTATGATTGCCTCAATACTCTTGGCAGTTTTGCTTGATTGTCACGCCAGTTCTGGTCTGTACGGCCTTCGATCGGAAAGCTGTTAGCAGAGGTACACTAGTGGCGCCATTCGTTACGTCACGAGTGGCGCCACTAGTGTCCCTCGGCTAATAACAGCCTTATTTACAATTACAGGTCTGCGATATATCTCTTCTGCAAGACATACAGAAAACAGACGTGTATCAGTGTACAGAACACCCATCAAAGTTTGTAACTTACATTACGAGTGTTCAATATGGGCACCATTTGTGGCATGGCAAACGTCAAGGTGCGTGTGATTAGTTTATCCCCTGATACATTCCTTTTTTTCTCTATGTCTTTTAGTTTTTGCACAGGTATAAATAACCCTGTATTTCTATGCTTCTTAATCTTTTTGTGCAACCATTAGATCTTTTGTAGACAGTAGTTGAATACATTTTAAGTTTGCAATTGACTGTATGTCACAGATGGGCATTTCAGTGGACATATCTCGCTTGTTCTGGGTATAAAATGCAGACATTTTTATATTTAGTACTTCAGTATGTTTTGTATGTTTTGTGATGTTTTTTCTCTGTATCTGACAGTCTTCCCACAAACGCGTCACAAACTTTACGATCTGATGTTTTCTGCATGGCCTTAACGCACCACTGAGTAGACTACGTTTGTTAATACAGACTAACCGTTTTGCGTCGACGCGTCCACACTTCAACACCTCTCCTGCTACCTGGGGGAAAATAAGCATGTATACTTTTAGGTAGGACCCAACCTGTAAAACAAACGACTTCTACTATGTTTCATTATTAGTCTGCAAGTGACGTACATACAGACGTGACATTGTTCAGAACACCATCCTCAGTCGACAGCAGAAATATCTGGACTTATATCCGTTGCGTGTGGTGCGTGTGTTTGTATTTATTTATTTTTGTTTCCAGCATTTAAAAAAAAATTAATACTAAGCTATTGGTTGTGATTTACGTATTGAACATATTTTTCTTTATGGCCTTCTGCAAATTATTCCTGGGGAGAAAGTATGCTCTTTCTTTCCTTATTGTGGCACAAGATTGCCATGTTTCTTCCATTGTAGTGGTTACTTGCTTATATCTGGTGTTCTGAAGATGCGGAACAGATACACTCCTGGAAATGGAAAAAAGAACACATTGACACCGGTGTGTCAGACCCACCATACTTGCTCCGGACACTGCGAGAGGGCTGTACAAGCAATGATCACACGCACGGCACAGCGGACACACCAGGAACCGCGGTGTTGGCCGTCGAATGGCGCTAGCTGCGCAGCATTTGTGCACCGCCGCCGTCAGTGTCAGCCAGTTTGCCGTGGCATACGGAGCTCCATCGCAGTCTTTAACACTGGTAGCATGCCACGACAGCGTGGACGTGAACCGTATGTGCAGTTGACGGACTTTGAGCGAGGGCGTATAGTGGGCATGCGGGAGGCCGGGTGGACGTACCGCCGAATTGCTCAACACGTGGGGCGTGAGGTCTCCACAGTACATCGATGTTGTCGCCAGTGGTCGGCGGAAGGTGCACGTGCCCGTCGACCTGGGACCGGACCGCAGCGACGCACGGATGCACGCCAAGACCGTAGGATCCTACGCAGTGCCGTAGGGGACCGCACCGCCACTTCCCAGCAAATTAGGGACACTGTTGCTCCTGGGGTATCGGCGAGGACCATTCGCAACCGTCTCCATGAAGCTGGGCTACGGTCCCGCACACCGTTAGGCCGTCTTCCGCTCACGCCCCAACATCGTGCAGCCCGCCTCCAGTGGTGTCGCGACAGGCGCGAATGGTGAATGGAGGGACGAATGGAGACGTGTCGTCTTCAGCGATGAGAGTCGCTTCTGCCTTGGTGCCAATGATGGTCGTATGCGTGTTTGGCGCCGTGCAGGTGAGCGCCACAATCAGGACTGCATACGACCGAGGCACACAGGGCCAACACCCGGCATCATGGTGTGGGGAGCGATCTCCTACACTGGCCGTACACCACTGGTGATCGTCGAGGGGACACTGAAAAGTGCACGGTACATCCAAACCGTCATCGAACCCATCGTTCTACCATTCCTAGACCGGCAAGGGAACTTGCTGTTCCAAGAGGACAATGCACGTCTGCATGTATCCCGTGCCACCCAACGTGCTCTAGAAGGTGTAAGTCAACTACCCTGGCCAGCAAGATCTCCGGATCTGTCCCCCATTGAGCATGTTTGGGACTGGATGAAGCGTCGTCTCACGCGGTCTGCACGTCCAGCACGAACGCTGGTCCAACTGAGGCGCCAGGTGGAAATGGCATGGCAAGCCGTTCCACAGGACTACATCCAGCATCTCTACGATCGTCTCCATGGGAGAATAGCAGCCTGCATTGCTGCGAAAGGTGGATATACACTGTACTAGTGCCGACATTGTGCATGCTCTGTTGCCTGTGTCTATGTGCCTGTGGTTCTGTCAGTGTGATCATGTGATGTATCTGACCCCAGGAATGTGTCAATAAAGTTTCCCCTTCCTGGGACAATGAATTCACGGTGTTCTTATTTCAATTTCCAGGAGTGTAAATTCATTCTTCAATGCCAGTTTGAGTTCTTTGTAACTACCTTATACTACAAGTTACAAAATTTTCCTTTAAAAAATTATTAACATTTTCTAAAAACTTGTGGAAACAGCATTAGCTGTTAATAAAAGTTTATTCCAAGGTTATACTCTGCCGGTTTCTCGATGTGTAATCCCACCATGGCTGGAAAAATATAGGTAACAAGCGTTAGCGTTAAAACAGTACCGTCTCCCAACGTTCGGATGACAGTCTTCAGTGCTGCAGAACCAGTGGAACCAGTAAAATGCCACATGTAGTGACAGCGAGTATTCCTACTGCTGACAGGTCGTAGTACGCGTAAAGATATAGAAACTGGTAGATCGTTAATATTCAACACTTGGCTGTGTCTACACCCTAATGTGGCGGTGTGCTCTTTCTAGTGCAGGGATAACCATGTTCCTTTTCTCTATAAATAACAAGACCTCTGCTAAATATTGCTTCATTTATGTACCAGCAAGTTACCGACAAAGAGTTGCCTTATTAACAAACATCTCTCGTTTTTCTCCAATGAAACACTTGCAGTGGCCTGAATAATAGAAAGTGCGTCAAATACCTGTATGTGTTTCGTGTGATTCTACTGCATTTTAACACGTATTATCAACTACTATCACTGTCAACTGCACCAACAGACCACAATGGAGACAGAAGTTGATGACCACACAAATAATAACATTATTCGTTTCCGGAACTGTCCTGTTCTTCAGTCCACCTGTCGACAAAATTTTGAACGAATATCCTCTCTGCACCGTTGCCATCCAGAGACAGTAATTGGTAGTCGTCACTCTGTGGTTGATTGTGACTGCTGAGCGTGATGGTTCAAATGGCTCTGAGCACTATGGGACTTAACATCTGAGGTCATCAGTCCCCTAGAACTTAGAACTACTTAAACCTAACTAACCTAAGGACGTCACACACATCCATGCCCTAGGCAGGATTCGAACCTGCGACCGTAGCGGTCACGCGGCTCCAGACTGAAGCGCCTTTAACCGCACGGCCACACCGGCCGGCGCTGAGCGTGATGCTCAAATGCACTTCGTGGGCCTGCGGTCTCCGGCACGAGAGCGGAATACAGGTGTCACACTTGTGGTGGCCTTTGTGCAAAGACGTCACGTAGCCTCAACTTTACGTGTCCGAGAAGCTCCAAGAGGCGAACGTGGGGCTAATCCAGTGTCCTGCTTACCTGTCGCAGCGACGTGGCGATGAAGACGATGTAGACGCAGACCATGCTGTAGTACGTCGCCAGCAGCAGCACGTCCACCGCGTTGCTGTAACAGAGAGGGCGTGGTCAGAGGCGTTCACAGTAGCGTGCAACCCTATTTAAGGACAGCAATGCGCTTGTTATTCATGCGCTGCCTTAATTCACGATTGGCGGAATGCCTGAAACACAAAACAATTCTTATAATGAAATCTGGATCTTTCGCTGCTTACAGGCGTTGATAAATATCAAGGGGGAGAGTTGAAAAATGTGTGCCCCGACCGGGACTCGAACGCGGGATCTAGGGCTTTATATTACTGTGAGATTACGTCAAAACTGCTGCGCTGTTAATTGCTTGATCACTTGCGAAAAACTGAGCTTCTGTGTTGAACTAAGACAGTGTTATATCGTGTACATTATTTCTACTCGTCTCACGGACATATGTAAAATATTTTTAACCATTGGCTTCTCCGTAAAACTTCTAAATTGTACAGAGAATCTCCCACAGTGACGAGGATTTAGCAGATCCTGAAAAAATGGTGTGGTAACGTGAATGACTTAAACACTGGCTCTCTTATGTAAAGGATGATTTTCCTTAAAGTTGCTGTTTCAAAACACTGTAAAAATAATACCAGTGCTCCGAATGACATCAGATTTGAACGGAATATTGTCAAAGAAGGGAGAAACGTTACGGAATTTAAAAAAAGAAAAAGAAAAAAACACCGAAAATTTTACCACCACATGGCGTTGTCATCGGCAGAATATGAAAAATAAATGACGTGGAGGTGTTTGTTATTTGGTTTCTGGTCTCAGGACAAGTTGCTTTTTATGCGGTGTTTTTCCTCAGGACAATTTTTCCTATCGGATGTCCTACGACCTTGACGTGGTGGATGGGCGCACCTAATTAACAGTGCCACAGCTGTTGAATGTCAAACTTGAGCAGGCAGGCACGTTGCAGAGTAAGGTATGTCCACCTCACACCATAGAGTTCGCATTGTGGTTCATTTGTCATTTGTAGCCCAACTGATTTACGTTATAGTGCTTACAGCGCAAACTAGAGAGAAAATTTTGGTCAATTGTTTTTTGTTTCCATAACGTTTTCCACTTAATAATAGTCTGGTCAAAATTGACATTTCTCAGGTCAACGGTTCTTTTCTTTACAGAGCTTTCAAACTGAAACTTATAATCACCTAGTATATTTAGCCTTTGTGTGAGACGTAGCAGGGTGGCTCCAAAGTTAGAGCAGTGTCCTTGAAATGTACCTCTAATAAAAATAAGAAGCAAAATGACTTTAATGGATAAGGATGATTTTTTGTGTGATTGCGATCAAGACATAGTATTAAGGCACTGTTACAATGATAAATCTCGTACTTAGTTTTCTGAGGCAGTGAAATTTTTGATTCGGTTTTAGATGTGTCATCGGGTGGCTGTTATGTTCTGCACAATTTTTTTCTTATATCTCTCATCTTACTCTAATATTGCGTCAACAAACACTGATAACACGTTGATTCCTTCTACTCTGCTACGTCCTAATAACAAAATCGGTTTAAAAATTTTAATATTTATTTTCGTACATTCACTGAAAGGCAGCAGAATTAGAGGCAATTCCCTTCTGGCACATGGCGGGCATCTCTCCCTGGTATCCTCGGCTACTGGCCAAAGAATACAAAAATATGTGCGGACGTACGGCACTGTTAAATGTAAGACGCTGAAGTAGTTCTTTGGATGTATCGTTAAAAAGGCTTTCGTTCTTCGTGTGCAGGACCGGCTAGTTAACGTGCTCAGCCGACGGACGAATATGCCTGTCAACAGTGTCAATCACTCCGTGACACTCTGTGAAGAGGTTTGGAACTGAAGCCTGGGAAAAGTCTGACCATTCGAATGTTTAGGCACTATCTCCTATTCGCGATCAAACGCTATCGATGAAAAATTTATCTATCAACAGGAAACAAACCAGGTGTACGTGACAAGTTCCTAAAATAGTGCCGCAATCAAATATGCGAAATCTCGTACTTTGCCCTCCTGGGTTGCCACAGCCACTCACACAATGGCTACATAGTCAGGTATCGATTACGTACCTCTAGAGCGAGAGATAAAGCGCTGTCTCTCGATATGTCATCAGTATCTAATCAAGCTGATCATCAGAACGCAATATTATCTAAAAGTGTGCGACATCTTGCAAAGTGCTTCTCATTTGTTTGATCGTTGTTAAATTGTAGCGAGGAAAAGTGTAAAGTATCCTGAGAGAGGACTATGCCAATCAACAATAAAAAGTTATGCAGCAATTATTTTTGTTTCTTCTGAGCTGTTATTACCCAGAGTCAAGTTTAATGCGATGTCAACACATTGTAACGGATCCTCTCGCTTTTAGTAACCGAAATCGTCGTACACATCCGCTTTCTGTTGACATAAATACCGCCAATGCTTAACACATATTGGATCAGTGTTTGTGCAGTACCACTTCCGCTACTTGCAACGACTACTTTATTCGCTAAGACACCGCGTGTAGCAATATTAGGGTCCATATGATTCTGGAAGTGCCTGAATTTTCGATTCCTATCGTTTCCCTGAATCACTTCAAATGAATTTCGAAACGGCTTTTCCGAAAAAACAGAACTGGCTTACTACTTCATTCTTATTTGGTCTGGGCTAGTACTTGGATGGCGTTATCTTTGACGGGATATTAACTTCTGATCTTTCTTCCTCATTGTCTGAATAATACTGTGGAATAACGTTGAACACCTCATACGAGCAAATGCTTACAACTCAGAAAACGCTTCAACAACTGTTAGGGGTAACTGAGGAGCAATTTGTCGACTTGCATGTTTGTTTCGAATGGAAGTCGTTGGACACTGATTCGACAGCTTATGATTACTGCGAAACGACGTTTCGGGCTATGTGAAATGCATAGAACACAGCTCAAAATTAATACAGATTTCTGAAGCGGGAACGTCAAGATAGTTGTCAAACGTGGTAAATGTAGTTACCATAGGCCACCGAGATCTAAACTGTTCTTACAAAGAGTTTACTCACTTACAAACTGAAGTTTGGTTCAATTTGACTGACAGCCAAGACTTTTATTCATAATTCTTCCAATTTTAGGCAGAAATTTTCAGTGTATAAAAATAGAGTATGCATACAGTCTTTGGAAAGACGCTAAAGAAAGGAGAAAATGGTACGTAGAAACCTTGTTATTGAAAAAGCATTCTACAATGGCGCATGATATGTTAGAACTTGTCACCTAATGAGAAACGTTCATATTTACACAAGATGCAGAGTTCAAAATGTTCTCCTCTTGTTTTTATACGCATATAAAGACGCCCGAACATTGGTTGTCGAAACAAAGAATTTCAAAATGGTGTCGAAAAGTTTCACAAAACAGAAGATGTGATATCTTTACATGTCGACTGTTCACTGAATAACGTCAACTAAAGTTCCAAGTCATTGAGGCCAGATGAATGCATAAGAATTGAACTGGTCCATCCATGTTTAACTGTACCGCTTCGTGGAAAACAGCTAAAGCTCTTACAGAGTGGGTTACACTCCTAGGAAATTCCGAAGGCGTCTCTAACCAAGTTAACTTTTATCAGTAATAACACAAAAAGTTTTCCTTCACTAATGACTAAAAAATGAAGCATTTTCGGATAAATGTTTACTCCAATTTTTTGTTTATTTTGGCGTACAAATTTTTGAAAGTATTTTTTATAGACTCTCAATCGAAAACCAACATTAAAATTTGTGAAAAAACAACATGAATACTTGACGTTTTCCTTGTGCACGTGTAGTCACAATAGCGACATGTAATTTTATGTGGGATCACTGTTCGATCATCGATCACGCCAGATCCCATCAGGATCTTTTGCTTACAGTACATATAACTGAAAGCTTACGGTTTTTCAGTCACTAACCTTTGTATCATGTAACATTCAAGTATTATTTCGTACATAGCATAGTGAGCGTCAGTGTTTGGTGCCGTCTACAGACAGCATCTTATAAATCTTAGCAGATGTAAGGTTATATTTTTCATATAATCCGAAAGAGCTTTTGCAACTCCGGATAATACTAGTACGATATTTGAAACATTATGACCGACTCGAAGTGTTATTTTTATCCTGATATCCTGTTACAACTTTGCTATACATCAAACGTGTTTATTATACATTTAAATAACATGGTTTTAACTTATTTTTGTCATTAAGCAGTTCCATTGAAACTGAACCTGTTATACCATTTCACTTACGCACGTCTCAAAAAGCAGCTCTGAAAGAATGGGAGAAAAAATTCTAGCAGACTACAAAATGAATCATTTTAAAGGAATATTTTCCAACGGTGCACCAAAGACTGTAAATCAGGTTACTGATCTCTCCAAATTTCAGAGCGATGTTAACGGGACACAAAAAACTTAAGGCTTACCACCATAGATTCGAAATACCCAACGACGCCATGTGTTCCTGCACAGGAGGTCAACAAACTGCGGACCATGTGTCACTGGAATGGAGCAACTCGGGTAGGCAGAGAAGCATAAAGCTGACACGTGTAATAATGGAAGTAGTAAATTGGCCAAATAGCAGGAAGGAACTAATAATACTGATTCAGAAGCTCTGCCATAAACACTTTAATGGAAGATAATTTCCAAATGTATGGATTTAAGACGTGGTGCTATAGAAGGATACTGATTGGGTGGTTGGTTGATTTGGGGGAGGGGACCATACAGCGATGTCATCGGCCCCATCGGGTTAAGGAAGGGTGGGTAAGGAATTCGGCCGTGTCCTTTCAAAGGAACCATCCCGGTATTTGCCTGAAGCGATTTAGGGAAATCACGGAAAACCTAAATCAGGATAGCCGGACGCGGGTTTGAACCGTCGTCCTCTCGAATGCGAGTCCATTATGCCAGCCAACGCTGAAGGATACTGAAAATTTGGTAACTGAAGGGATGAAAAATATGGGGGTCCTCAGCAGAATCAGCGAGAACAGAAATATGTGGAAAATATTGACATGATGAAGGGACAGGATGACAGGACGTGTGTTATGACATTAGGGAATGACTTTCATGGTCTCAGAGAGAGCTGCAGAGAGTAAAAACTGAAAGGGAAGACCGAGAGCGGAATGAGTCCGAGAAATAATTTAGGACCAATGATGGACGATAATTAAATATAACAATGAGCTGTTAAGTTTAATTAAGCAATTTCTGCAACATAATTATAATCTTGCTACTGTAAATACGTTAAAATATCGACCTTTCCTCCTAGTATATCTTGTTATAGGACTTGTTCCTTTTCTGAATCGTAGGTGATACTAATACAGGGACTGTATAATGCTTCCTTTTTAGATACCTGAAAATGGTCTAAGACCGAAATTGTACTATAGTATATCAAATAAAAAGAACGTCAGCTGAAGGCATCACGAAATCATGTAAAAGATTCGTCGCAGCATCCGACCCTATCGTAATAAAGGTTATATAAAAAAGATTTGAAGTCACCAATTGTAAAACAAACTCCTTACCAATTTTAAGGCGGTAACCATCGTAACAGAACTTGTGCAATCCTTAAAATATATTTTTTGTGTCAACAAGCAAAATTTGCAATTAAGTAAACCAAGTAAGATTAGGCTATGTAACAAAGCACGTTAATAATAATAATAGTAATTAGTAACCTTTGTCGTTATTGAAATGCTATACAAGTATATGTAGCGCTTGCCATCTTGTGGAAATGGGAGAAATTTTGTTTTGTATTGGAAACCCTGTAAGATACTATAAGGGTACCTTTTTTACAACATAATGTATACGGCAACAGTTACTTGTAACTAATATTTTATTAGCACGATGGGTTTCGGCAGCATGGTACCATCATAAGGTGCATTTACAGTTACTTTTACATTGTAATGAATACGAAATGACGCTAGTTAAAGTAACTGTGAAAGCACATTACATTGGCAGCACGCAGCCGAAACGCGTCGTGTTAGTAAAATATTAGTAACAAGTAACTTCTAGAGTATATATTTTCATAAAAATCGTACAGTACAGTCGCAGCCCTCAAATGAAAACTATATAACATGTGTAAATTTAAATACACTTATATTTCAGGAAAAAAACATGACACTCTGAACGACTGGAGATAGGACGTTCATATTTATAGGACATGTACATCAGTGTGTTCTGCAGAAATGATTATCATGTCAGTCACATCGGTTCAGAATGTGTCCTGTGGCCTAGTAGGCACAAGGACCTCCTTGGTCTCTGATAACTTGTTCCATGCGTGATGGCATCGACACGTACAAGGCGCGAATGGCGACGTGTGGTACAGCAATCCATGCTACATTCACTTGGTCCCAAGTTTATCTGCGGTGCTTAGCGTTGGGTCACAACGCTGCACCCGTAGTTTCACCAAATCCCACACATTTCCGATTCGGGACAAGTCTGGTGATCTGGCGGACCAGGGCAAACTTCTGACTTCCTGTGATACCAAGAAGGCATATGTCCATGCAGCAACATGTGGTCCTGCATTGTCTTGCTGAAAAATGACGTCTCGTTGTTGTTCTAAACGGGTATGGCTACAAAGCCTGGTATCGATTACGCACCTCTAGATGGAAAGATAAAGCGCTGTCTCTCGATATGTTATCAGTATCTAAACAAGCTGATCACCAGAACGCAGTATTATCGAAAAGTAAGCGACATCTTGAGAAGTGCTTCTAATTTGATTGTTGTTGTTGTTGTGGTCTTCAGTGCTGAGTCTGGTTTGATGCAGCTCTCCATGCTACTCTATCCTGTGCAAGCTTCTTCATCTCCCAGTACCTCTTGCAACCTACATCCTTCTGAATCTGCTTAGTGTATTCATCTCTTCGTCTCCCTCTACCATTTTTACCCTCCACGCTGCCCTCCAATACTAATTTGGTGATCCCATCCCTTGAAGCCTCAGAACATGTCCTACCAACCGATCCCTTCTTCTAGTCAAGTTGTGCCACAAACTCCTCCCCAATTCTATTCAATACTTCCTCATCAGTTATGTGATCTACCCATCTAATCTTCAGCATTCATCTGTAACACCACATTTCGAAAGCTTCGATTCTCTTCTTGTCCAAACCATTTACCGTCCATGTTTCACTTCCATACATGGCTACACTCCATACAAATACTTTCAGAAACGACTTCCTGACACTTAAATCAATACTCGATGTTAACAAATTTCTCTTCTTCAGAAACGCTTTCCTTGCTATTGCCACTCTACATTTTATATCCTCTCTACTTAGACCATCATCAGTTATTTTGCTCCCCAAATAGCAAAACTCCTTTACTAGTTTAAGTGTCTCGTTTCCTAATCTAATTCCTTCAGCATCACCCGACTTAATTCGACCACATTCCATTATCATCGTTTTGCTTTTGTTGGTGTTCATCTTATATCCTCCTTTCAAGACACTGTCCATTCCGCTCAACTGCACTTCCAAGTCCTTTGCTGTCTCTCACAAAATTACAATGTGATCGGCGAACCTCAAAGTTTTTATTTCTTCTCCATGGATTTTAATACCTACTTCGAATTTTTCTTTTGTTTCCTTCACTGCTTGCTCAATACACAGATTGAATAACATCGGGGAGAGGCTACAACCCTGTCTCACTCCCTTCCCAACCACTGCTTCCCTTTCATGTCCCTCGACTCTTATAACTGCCATCTGGTTTCTGTACAAATTGTAAATAGCCTTTGGCTCCCTGTATTTTACCCCTGCTACCTTTAGAATTCAAAAGAGAGTATTCCAGTTAACATTGTGAAAAGCTTTCTACATGTCTACAAATGCAAGAAACGTAGGTTTGCCTTTTCTTAATCTAGCTTCTAAGATAACCGTAGGTTAATTTGGTTAATAGTCGTTTTTTTAGAAATTTGTCATTCACGTAAGTCACACTGGTCAGAGTGTCCCGGACACGAACCAACTGTGATTTGTGACTATACCCAATAGCACACCACGTCATAAGGTCTTGAGTTGGTGCTTTATTTCTTGTGCCAATGCAGTCACTGTGATGCCGCTACCCTCGTCTGCGGCGAACCAAAATGCGGCCACAATTTACAAACAAACAATACTTGGATTCGCCGGAAAACACTGTCCTGTCCCCAGTGACTTATCTCCTTATGCCGTTGCCGTCTATCATGTTTCTGCAAATTCCTCAAATGTCGGCGGAGAAGTGGACGTCGCGCACGTAACCCATGCCTTGATAAACGGTGACGGACTGCCACTCCTGATAGTGTTCGATGTGTTACACTGTTCCACTGTTACGTCAGATGCGAGGAGGACGCAGATGTGTCCTGGACTGCCATTCGGATGAGGTATCGGTCCTCTCGGGGGGTGGTCTGGGTGGTGCGACCCGACCCATCTCGTCGTGGTCAGCGACCCTCCGTGAACCAATCTGCACACACCCGTTTTACTGCCGTAAACAGTCCGTTCCACTCGATCAGTAATTTCCTGGACGAATGTATCGCATTCTGCCATGCCAATAATATTTTCTCTTTCAAACTCATTCATTTGATAGTGCGGTTCGTCCGTACGCCTGTGAAGCGTCCTGCAAGTCTACTCAAATCACACCTTCAGTTTATAGTCGCAAGCACATTTCACTGGTAGGTGGTGTAGCGTCGTGATATCGGTGTTGACCTCGAACACGCCGGCCGACATGGTTCAAATGATTTTCCTTTCTGCAGAATATACTACTGTACATGTCCTACGAATGTGAACGTCCTATTTCTTGTCGTTCAGGGTGTTCTGTTTTTTTCTGACCATTAGTGTATAGGCCTACAGTTAGTCATGCTCACTGAATGAGATGAATACCCAGACACAACGGCGAATATAAGAGCTCCGAGAGCCGCTCGGTTCCTCTGGCAGTGGACGCAGAATACTCGTACTTACTGTGCAGCTCTGGAGTACCGCCTCAGGGCGGGCGGTCCGGTCTCGAAGGCGCGGCCCGCCGTCCCGGCGAAAGTCAGGCTGGGCTGCCGCACGCGCTGACTCAGCACTTGCGAACAGTTCACCTGCAACAACGGCCAACGGCCAACCGTGACACGCCTCTCCAATAAGGACAGGTCGCAGGAGAAAGTCGCCACCAGCTGCAATGGAAATAAGTTCACCACACTCGATTGCTACTTAATCGACAATAGTACGAGGAGTGTTCAACATCAAATGCTGCACTTTTCTCTTCTGCAAGCAGGTTGGTTTTATTTAGGATATGTACAATATTAATCTACAATCTGTTGGCTACAAAACTCTATTTTACCTCCGTTCAATGCAATTGACTTATGCCACGTTAGTGGGAAATCCGGTATGGCCGCATAATTCCACTTTACTGGTCGACGTCGGAGCCAACGTATTGCTGCGCAATAACCTCCCCATCAATCACGCACTGCTTCCCGTGGACTGCATCCTTCTTTGCTTCAAACAGATAGAAGCTGGAAGGTGCGAGAACCGGGATGCGTAAAAACATTCCAATAGCGTTTTTTGAGCTTCTCTCGAGTGTGCAAATTAGTGTGACGTCTTGCTTTCTCGTGGGGATGTCTACATCTACATCTACATGGATACTCTGCAAATCACATTTAAGTGTCTGGCAGAGGATTCACCGAACCACCTTCACAATTCTCTATTATTCCAATCTCGTATAGCGCGCGGAAAGAATGAACACCTATATCTGATTTCCCTTATCTTATCGTAGTGATCGTTCCTCCCTATGTAGGTTGGTGTCAACAAAATATTTTCGCATTCGGAGGAGAAAGCTGGTGATTGGAATTTCATGAGAAGATTTTGTCGCAACGAAGAACGCCTTTCTTTTAATGATGTCCAGGCCAAATCCTGTATCATTTCTCTGACACTCTCTCCCATATTTCGAGATAATACAAAACGTGCTGCCTTTCTTTGAACTTTTTCGATGTGCTCCGTCAGTCCTATCTGGTAAGGATCCCACACCCTCAGCAGTATTCTAAAAGCGGACAGACAAACGTAGAGAAGGTAGCCTCCTTAGTAGGTCTGTTACATTTTCTAAGTGTCCTGCCAATAAAACGAAGTCTCTGATTAGCCTACCCCACAACATTTTCTGTGTGTTCCTTCCAATTTAAGTTGTTCTTAATTGTAATACCTAGGTATTTAGTTGCATTTACGGATTTTAGATTAAACTGATTTATCGTGTAACCGAAGTGTAATGAGTTCCTTTTAGCACTCATATGGATGACCTCACACTTTTCGTTATTAAATGTCAACTGCCAATTTTCGCACCATTCAGATATCTTTTCTAAATAGTTTTGCAGTTTGTTTTGCTCTTCTGATGAGTTTATTAGTCGATAAACGACAGTGTCATCTGCAAACAACGGAAGACTGCTGCTCGGATTGTCTCCCAAATCGTTTATATAGATAAGGAACAACAAAGGGCCTATAGCACTACCTTGGGGAACACCAGAAATCACTTCTGTTTTACTCGATGACTTTCCGTCAGTTGCAACGAACTGTGAGCTCTCTGACAGGAAATCACAAATCCAGTGACATAATTGAGACGATATTCCATAAGCACGCAATTTCACTGCAAGTCGCTTGTGTGGTACGGAATCGATCTGAAGTCCCTTGTCAATAGCACTCGACACTTCATGGGAATAAAGAGCTAGTTGTGTTTCACAGGAACATCGTTTTCTAAACCCATGCTGGCTGTGTGTCAATAGACAGTTATCTTCGAGGTAATTCATAAAGTTCGAACACAATATATGTTCCAAAATCCTGCTAGATACCTACGTTAACGATATGGGCCGGTAATTTAGCGGATTACTATTACTACCTTTCTTGAATATTGGTGTGACATGTGCTACTTTCCAGTCTTTGGGTACGGATCTTTCGTCGAACGAACGGTTGTAAATGATTGAGATGTTCGTTAGCATTTTTCTGGCGTCGAGCAAGCTAAAGTCATTTCTCCAGTTTCCTGAGAATAGCACGGTGCACTTCGGATTTGGTCGTTGCACCATGAGGGACTTCGCCTAACAGAATAACCCCTGTAGAGTCCCAGAATATTGTCATTATGCCATTACTAGCTGAGGATGCGGCTATGAATCTTTTGTTCGGAAGATAGGTGGTGTGGCGCCACTCCAACGATTGCGGATTTCAGTTGGAAGAGATGAACACATGTGTCATGGACTGTTACAATATTCGACAAAAAATTGTCACGATCAGCTTCGTGACGCGCAAACTATTCCGTAAAGATGGCCCTTCGCTACTCTTTATGGTCTTCTCTTAAGCGGCTAGGAACCCAGATGGAACACACCTTCGAGTGCCCAGCTGGTGGACATCTGTATCAGCACTACCAACAGAGACGTCCGGTTGAGCAGCGAGGTGTTTGTGATCCGTCGATCACCTCGAATAAGAGTGTCCGGACGTTCCAACACTGGAAGAGTCACAGCTATGTACAGACAGGCTGCACGCGGGAGGTCCGTACAGGTTTGTGGGACGTTATTGCGATGACGACAGACGCCTCGCCCTACAGCTCGCCGTACTTTTGTTCACTGCCAGGTCTTCGTAGGCATTCTACAAGTACTTATGAACATCTATGCCGCTCTGGTCTTCAGCCAAATGAATCTCAGTGACAGCTCTCTGCTCGGAAGGCACCTCAGTTAAGGTCATTATTCTGAAGGCTATGTATAGCGCCACGGCTTATTGGAACTTAATGAAGCTGTACGGATTTAAGCGAGAATTATCTTCGATGTCCCATAGCAACTTCCGCATTTTCCAACCGAAACTGGACGAGAAAAAAAAAAGCCTCATTTATTGAACGCCCCTCGAATGTGAACGGCAGACGGTTTGATATCCCGTACTGCCAAGAAATGGGAATAATTTGCCTCGGTTTGCACAATGTAAAGCTCTTGCACAAACAAATAGAACACATGAAAGGGAAGTTTTTAGCATTATTATTGTAACGATCGAGAGTGTTTCTGCAGGTGTGATGCAAACCTCGACTTCTCTCTGTTATCTTCCAATCTCCTGATCTCTGTATATCACAGCCAACACTCTTAATAATCTTCAATGTGTATTCAACGTACCTTAATATTTAATTTAATAACGTTTGTTGTAATTTTCGTGTCGTTTTTTAAGGCGTGGTAGTGCGCTAATAAAATCATTTTAATATTCATTATGGTAACTGAATCAATAAATTAAAGGACTGTGATTTGAAATACCAGGAAACTGTGAAATTCAATAGTTGGTATTATTTATTATTTTATTCCATTACGCAGTGGTAGTAATTTAGGAACAAAGAAAGCGATGCCGCTATATTAGTTTTGGCTGGATGTTCCATCCGATATCTTCACTGTCTCGAGGTACGAAACGGCTCCGGTTACAGATGCGACGGTCGACATTAGTGAAACGCAGTAAAAAATCTAATTGAGTGAGAC
The DNA here is from genome assembly GCF_023864275.1 of Schistocerca cancellata. NCBI lineage: Eukaryota > Metazoa > Arthropoda > Insecta > Orthoptera > Acrididae > Schistocerca > Schistocerca cancellata. The sequence continues at coordinate 166,580,009 of NC_064628.1, read as the reverse complement.
GATATTTTTACAGTCGTAAGTATTAAGTTTTGAGCAACTAAAATGATAAGCATGAATATAAAAATATAAATAAAAAATGAATTCTTTCCAGGCCACGTGATCATCGCATCTGACATGTGTTGTTTCAGCCAATAAATTATTCAAAAGATGTCTTGACGATATAAGCGCACTTCTGGACACGTTTCAAGCAAATGATACGTAAGACCGAATGTTTACACTTTGGTATCCCTGTCAGGCGTCGTAATGGCCTGACCTTGTTCTCATAAGCGACATAAATTGTCAGAGATCTCGCATTCTGTTTCGTCAATAACGCAGTAGCCAGCCTCGAGATCAAGAGGCAGCCATCGACTGAAGATGCAGACAAACGTGTCTCTCTGAAACACTGAAAGAAACTCCCAGCTAATTGTACTATAAGAAACTAAACAGCTGATCAAACTAAAACGTGTTTAGCTAAAATTTAAATAGCTGTGCTTTACATAGCTAGATATTATAGAATTCTATTGAATTCCTTATTCGACGACAGAAAACGTAGATGAAAGAAGAGACTGCCCGACGAAAGTACACCGCGCATCAAAATTACTTGTAGCTGTTTTGGTGAAGAGTTTATCACTTTAAAGCAGAGGGAAAAATGATTTTTAACTTATTGTTAGAGGAACGTAGCACAATGTCACACTATGTTGTAATAATACCGTCATAGAAACTTATTGGAAACGTTCTTGTTCTTGCTTCTATATCCGGGTCAACTTGCCGCTTCATTTTCTATAGCACCCATTCAAATATCTCCAAACAGTTCCGATTGATTTCGTGAACTTCCAGTCTCCCACCATTTCGAATTTGCGCAAATTCATTCTTTTTGGGGTGGGCTTAGTCAAAAGATCGAGGGACTGTGTTTGGTCCAAAGCAGATTGTACGTGCTGCGAGAAGTCGTTCACTGCATCTTCAACAACTGGACTAAAATGTGCAGGGCTTCACCACATGCAAATCAGTTTTTTGGATCGTGGAGTACTGATATAGTCAAACTGCTTTCCGTATTGTCATGTAATGGTCGTTTCTTCATCACGTCCACCTGTCCGCCCCAGTAGCTGAGTGGTCAGCGTGACGGATTGCCGTCCTCCGGGCCCGGGTTCGATTCCCGGCTGGGTCGGAGATTTTCTCCGCTCAGGGACTGGGTGTTGTGTTGTGTTCATCATCATTTCATCCCCATCCGGCGTGCAGGTCGCCCAATGTGGCGCCGAATGTAATAAGACCTGCGCCAAGGCGGCCGGACCTGCCCCGCGAGGGGCCTCCCGGCCAATGACGCCAAAACGCTCATTCACGTCCACCTTTCAAACAATAACTAGTTTTATTTTATATTTTATTTTTTTAATGCAGCCTCGAGGCTTCAGAACCTTGCAAGTGCTCATGACGGCCGTTAATCAACACCTCCTCCCCTTACCCCTTCCTCACTGTTGCTGCACCCAGGCTTACGAGACATATTTGAAATAACACAAAACACTGGATTGGTACCGAATATAATGATTGTTAAAACACCACGCTATTATTTCTCCTAAACGCCTTTGAAAAGTTACATGTTTTGGAGTACCGTGTGTCGTTACATAAGAACGACCGTTAATTGTTCACTTCTCATGGCAGTATATTAAGTCACTGATGTTCTCTCAGAGATGTTAAGAGAGAATAGCGAAGAAAGACTTTTAGCGAGATGCTAACATCCGTGACGTTTTATGTGTGATTAAAAACATAAAATCTTGCAAATAAACAATAGGACTCCTTATAAGCTATCTGTAGAAATCTCAATATTATATTATGAAGACAGGCGTTAGAAGATGATAGCTTATAGTACCATGACAGTATGTGAAATTATTGGAACCTTTAGTGCAAAGTATTTATCTGGTTGAACAGTTCTTTAGTTACAAGAGTGTACGCTGGCAAGGCTGAAGCCTACAAATTCAGCGCGTTAATTCGTTTGTACAAGTTAGAGTATCCACCAAAGAAACCGAAAGGAAGATAAGGATTTAATGTCCCATTGAATTCGTTATCATCATGGACGGAGTATGTACTCCGTTATCACGCGAACTATTAAGAGATTGCTGCCTATCTGAGAATGCACGCAAGAAGAAGTGAAATTCCTGCTATCATTGAGAATACAGTACGATTGTTTGATTAGACTAAACAAATGTCGATATATCGTTGATGAATAACTATCTTGCTGATTGGCCCCTCTATCTCCGCGTATCTCACAATTCACCAGCTACTGATCCTCCGCGATTAACGTGCAAACTTCCGTGAGTCGGCAGCTCGCTCCCGTGTTGCGTAAGGCTCCATCTACACCTTATCACAATGTTTGACATGAAAAGGGTGTTAAGACATTCATTCCGCGAACGCGACTGTGCATTGTCCGCGGTATCTAAATCCTATCGCGCTAGTAGCAGGTACTTGACGCATTAAGGGAATAGAGGTGGCTTTTCATAAACGCCTTTGTGCTTGGAACACGAGTAGCACTGAATAATACAACAGCGCATACTGAAGCAGCTAGTCTAATCGTAAAAGAACGCTTTCTAGTTGTTGCAGTAAGAGCGAGGACCGTAAGGGGAGCGGCTGTGAGTTGTGGCACACGCACACTTCTCGCTTTGTAATGATGATATACAAGCTTGCTGTATCAAATACCTGATGAATAATATCAACTATTTGTACAATCCGTGACCAACTGATTCTGCCTTTGGCAGTTCATAATTCAGTAATATATTTAGCTGAAAAGATGTTCAAAAACAACAATTAAAAGTGCTGTTGTCAAAAACACGGGAATAAAAAATAACTGAAATGAATTCTTCTTCCGAATACTCTGAGAGGTGGTGGTACTCATCGAAACAAGAAAATTAAGTTAAATGATCATGAATCCGGAAATGCATACTTCCTGAGATGTCCAATAAATGGCTCTGAGCATTATGGGACTCAACTGCTGAGGTCATTAGTCCCCTAGAACTTAGAACTAGTTAAACCTAACTAACCTAAGGACATCACAAACATCCATGCCCGAGGCAGGATTCGAACCTGCGACCGTAGCGGTCTTGCGGTTCCAGACTGCAGCGCCTTTAACCGCACGGCCACTTCGGCCGGCTATGTCCAATAAACCTGGGTCCGGAAATGCTTACTTTCTGAGATAAGTCCCATAAACAAACATAGGTCCGGAAATGCATACTTTCTGCGATAAACATGTGTTTCTACATCTACATCTACATCTACATTTATACTCCGCAAACCACCCAACGGTGTGTGGCGGAGGGCACTTTACGTGCCACTGTCATTACCTCCCTTTTCCGTTCCAGTCGCGTATGGTTCGCGGGAAGAACGACTGTCTGAAAGCCTCCGTGCGCACTCGAATCTCTCTAATTTTACATTCGTGATCTCCTCGGGAGGTATAAGTAGGGGGAAGCAATATATTCCATACCTCATCCAGAAACGCACCCTCTCGAAACCTGGCGAGCAAGCTACACCGCTATGCAGAGCGCCTCTCTTGCAGAGTCTGCCACTTGGGTTTGCTAAACATCTCCGTAACGCTATCACGGTTACCAAATAACCCTCTGACGAAACGCGCCGCTCTTCTTTGGATCTTCTCTATCTCTTCCGTCAACCCGATCTGGTACGGATCCCACACTGACGAGCAATACTCAAGTATAGGTCGAAGGAGTGTTTTGTGAGCCACCTCCTTTGTTGATGGACTACATTTTCTAAGTACTCTGCCAATGAATCTCAACCTGGTACCCGCCTTACCAACAATTAATTTTATATGATCATTCCACTTCAAATCGTTCCGCACGCATACTCCCAGATATTTTACAGAAGTAACTGCTACCAGTGTTTGTTCCGCTATCATGTAATCATACAATAAAGGATCCTTCTTTCTATGTATTTGCAATACATTACATTTGTCTATGTTAAGGGTCAGTTGCCACTCCCTGCACCAAGTGCCTATCCGCTGCAGATCTTCCTGCATTTCGCTACAATTTTCTAATGCTGCAACTTCTCTGTATACTACAGTATCATCCGCGAAAAGCCGCATGGAACTTCCAACACTATCTACTAGGTCATTTATATATATTGTGAAAAGTAATGGTCCCGTAACACTCCCCTGTGGCACGCCAGAGGTTACTTTAACGTCTGTAGACGTCTCTCCATTGATAACAACATGCTGTGTTCTGTTTGCAAAAAACTCTTCAATCCAGCCACACAGCTGGTCTGATATTCCGTAGGCTCTTACTTTGTTTATCAGGTGACAGTGCGGAACTGTATCGAACGCCTTCCGGAAGTCAAGGAAAATAGCATCTACCTGGGAGCCTGTATCTGATATTTTCTGGGTCTCATGAACAAATAAAGCGAGTTGGGTCTCACACTATCGCTGTTTCCGGAATCCATGTTGATCCCTACAGAGTAGATTCTGGGTTTCCAAAAACGACATGATACTCGAGCAAAAAACATGTTCTAAAATTCTACAACAGGTCGATGTCAGAGATATAGGTCTATAGTTTTGCGCATATGCTCGACCACCCTTCTTGAAGACTGGGACTACCTGTGCTCTTTTCCAATCATTTGGAACCTTCTGCTCCTCTAGAAACTTGCGGTACACGGCTGTTAGAAGGGGGGCAAGTTCTTTCGCGTACTCTGTGTAGAATCAAATTGGTATCCCGTCAGGTCCAGTGGACTTTCCTCTGTTGAGTGTTTCCAGTTGCTTTTCTATTCCTTGGACACTTATTTCGATGTCAGCCATTTTTTCGATTGTGCGAGGATTTAGAGAAGGAACTGCAGTGCGGTCTTCCTCTGTGAAACAGCTTTGGAAAAAGGTGTTTAGTATTTCAGCTTTACGCATCCTCTGTTTCAATGCCATCATCATCCCGGAGTGTCTGGACATGCTGTTTCGAGCCACTTACTGATTTAACGTAAGACCAGAACTTCCTAGGATTTTCTGTCAAGTCGGTACATAGAATTTTACTTTCGAATTCACTGAACGCTTCACGCATAGCCCTCCTTACGCTAACTTTGACATTGTTTAGCTTCTGTTTATCTGAGAGGTTTTGGCTGCGTTTAAACTTGCAGTGAAGCTCTCTTTGCTTTCGCAGTAGTTTCCTACCTTTGTTGTTGGACCACGGCGGGTTTTTCCCGTCCCTCACAGTTTTACTCGGCACGTACCTGTATAAAACGCATTTTACGATTGCCTTGAACTTTTTTCCATAAACACTCAACATTGTCAGTGTCCCAACAGAAATTTTCGTTTCGATCTGTTAGGTAGTCTGAAATCTGCCTTCTATTACTCTTGGTAACCAGATAAACATTCCTCCCTTTTTTTATATTCCTATTAACTTCCATAGTCAGAGATGCTGCAACGGCCTTATGTTTACGGAGGTGTTCAACGCGGTGTCCATTCATGACAATGCACCCCTTTGCCCTCCGGCGTAATGAATGACGCTGCCTTTGAAGTACACCAGGTTGTTGTTGTACCTGCTGGCATGAAGATGCGACCTGTAGTGTCCGCACATCGTTGTTTGGCGTGGCGTAGACCAATTTATTCAAGTGTTCCAATAACCAAAATTCTAGGGGATTGAGGTTTGGGGAACGAGCAGGTCAGGGGATGCCCCTCCCCCCCTCCCTCCCCTCGACCAATCCAGCGGTCCTGAAATGTCAGCGTCAGATGTTCGCGCACGTTGTGACGCAAGCGTGCTAGTGCGCCATCATGCATGAACCACATTTGTATTCCTTGCTGCAGTGGCACAGCCTCCGACAAGGTAGGCAATACATTAATGACAAAGTCCAGATAATGCGCCCCCGTTAACCATTGTGGAAGCACGTACGGCCCTACTAACCTATGGCCTGCCTTACTTTGAATGAGAATCAGTGTGCTGCCCTCTTTCCTGATTTGCTCCTGGTTTACATCTGCCCATACATGCTGGTTATGTAAATTCGTAACACCATCTATTCCGAAACCTGCCTCGTCGCTAAATGAAATCTCGGGTGTGAACAGTGGATGTTTGGCACACTTCTGCAACAGCCATTGACAGAACGTGATGATCCTGTAGTCATAAGGTCTGAATGCGCTGCAGATGATATGGGTACAGCAATTGTGCAGTTGTTTATGAGGTACACTCCCCCCCCCCCCCCCTCCTCACAGATAAGAGAGTGAGACACGCGTTCCGCTGCTGCTAATCGTCGCACACAAGTCCCAGGTGGTTCTTCCAGCGAACACGCTCCTTCGCTTTAGGCGTGAGGACTGTGCGGAGCCTTTCACTGACAGTCTTCTGAGGTGCGAGGGCACCTGTGTCCTTCAGACGCTGGAAAAGTCTGCCGAATAGCTTATCAGAGGGTGCTCAGTGCTGTGGATATTTTTCGGCGTAGAGGGCACGGGCTCGCAGGCTACGTCCATTTGTTAAACGGCAGCACAGCATCATATCCACCATTTCACTTGTGATTACTAGGCTTCCCTTGCTAACAACAGGTGGAAGAGAGAAAATGTAAATGTACTACATCATTTGTGTGTACAAACAGCGGAACCATAGTAGCCGGCCGGAGTGGCCGTGCGGTTCTAGGTGCTACATTCTGGAACCGAGCGACCGGTACGGTCGCAGGTTCGAATCCTGCCTCGGGCATGGATGTGTGTGATGTCCTTAGGTTAGTTAGGTTTAATTAGTTATAAGTTCTGGGCGACTGATGACCTCAGAAGTTAAGTCGCATAGTGCTCAGAGCCATTTGAACCATAGTAAACACGAAGTGAATCCGCGTTTGAAAGAAAGTAAAACACCATAATACGTGCCCAGGTTGACAGCAGTGCACAATGACGCACACAAACACGACGAAAACTAACGCAGCCTACGATACGACTTAAACCACACATCTGACTTCAGGCCACCTAAAGGTGGGTAGAATACTGTGAGTAAGACATCATAATATCCTGCCGACACATTTGACGCAGCGCCAATACCATGATTGGATTTATTTTTCTTGTTTCGATAAGTACTACCACCTCTCAAATTATTTGACACTTTTTTTTGAACATCCTGTATATGAGAAGCTAAGCTCGTGTGCCCCAAAGATGTATAGTTTAAATTTGATCCATCTACTCCAAACAGTACTGCCTACCAGCACACTTGTTGACGTGCTGGTGCTTTCACCATCCTAAACAGGAAGGTAGGAATTCATCTTCGCAGGCGTCGATTTGATTTACGTCTTATATCGAGCTGTATTATGGGGGTTATCCTGTTATCCTCGTGAAATCCCAGTTCATCTTACAAGGGGAGGCCGCCAATTGTGAAATTCAGATTCGATTCATACTGCGCATAATAAAAGCTCATGGCCAGAGGTGTAATGTGGCAAAGCACCAAGATGCACTTCTCAGCCGTTGTCGAAAAAATTTACAGTTAAAAGAAACCGTTGCGGTGGAATACTCTCTACGATAAATAATTTTCTACAGCGTCGTGGCGCAGCGGTAAGCGCTCGGGTTCGTAATGCGAAGGTCGCCGGATCGAATCTCGCGGCATGCAACCTTTTTTTTTCTTTTAGTGTTTGTATTTTGTAATTCAAATGTGTATACACACACACACACACACACACACACACACACACACACACACACACACATATATATATATATATATATATATATATATATATATATATATATATATATATATATATAATTCCCGGCAATCAGTTTCAACAATTATGCATATAATAAGTTGTCGAGAGTCGTTTGTCGTGGAAAAACTGGCGACTTCGAACATCATTATGTTTTCCGCAAACAAAGTTGTATTTCACAAATGTTACTAATTGTCTTCACAATGTTAACCACGTATAGTTAACGGAAGACGTAGAAACGATATTCCGAAACGAATACGTATAGCGTAAGTCAAACGTTCGAATTGGAATAGAGACCCCACGAACACAAATTTGCTGTGGCAGGTATGAAATATAAACTCCGTTACTCGCTCGTTACACGTGAAGGACAGATGTTGAATGGGCCGAAACGAACTGCCGCATAATAGCGTAGTAACCTGCTAACTTAGAAAGAAGGTAGATGCGGTACTTAGCGCAACTTATAACATCGTTAAAAATCAGTGTGGACGTGTGAGCTTTGGTACAGCCTGTTAAACAAACGGAAAAATGGAGGCGGTACAATTGGAGAGCGATCCGCCTTCACCAACATGCATAAGCAATTCATTAATAGTTATATATATATATATATATATATATATATATATATATATGAATTTCAAAAAACTAATAATAAAAAATATTGCATGGCGCGAGATTCGATCCGGCGACCTTCGGATTAGGAACCCGAGCCCTTACCGCTGCGCCACGACGCTGTACAAAAATATTAATCGTAGAGAGTATTTCACCACAACGGTTTCTTTTAACTGTCGATTTTCTCGACAACGGCTGAGAAGTGCATCTTGGTGCTTTGCCACATTACACCTCTGGCCATGAGCTTTTATTATGCGCAGTATGAATCGAATCTGAATTTCACAATTGGCGGCCTCCCCTTGTTAGAGGCACGTGAAGATGGTGGGTAGTTGCGCAGAAGTAAACACCCATTAAAGCAAGACCTTTAAATTCAGCTGAATGACTCATTCAGACTGAAATAAAAACATTGTAACCGGTGGCGTCCTTCGACCTGTCGGAAGATGGATATGCGAAGATTCACCAACTCTGGATGAATTTTAATCGGTGACTAACTGCCTAAAGCAAATCTTTTATGGCAGTAAGGCATTCGATTTTTGCAAATTTGAATGGCACATGCAACTACTTAATGAATAAAACTATTTCACAAATAAAATTGGCCCCTGACTTACGTTAATGCGCGGTATGTTGCAATCGAATGTGAAACAAAATTCCACTTGAAAACATTGAAAAAACTTCATCTCTATACCTGGCGAAAAACTTTTTATCTTCCCGTCTACGTCTACGTCAACATACATACTCTGCAAAGCAGTATAAAGTGCACGGCAGAGGGTACTTAATACTTCGACATACGTTTGAGACTCTTCCTGTTCCAATAAGGTGTGCATTGGGTGAAGAGAGATTGTTCTTTGTGCACTTAATAAGCCTAATTTTATCTTCTCGGTCGCGATGAGAGTGCCGTGTTGGGAGCTGACGAATGTATCTAAATCCTTCGCTTGATGCTGGTTCTTGAAACATCGTAGGTTGGCTTTTGCGAGATAACTGCGTGTATCTTCGGGAGTCTCCCATTTTAGGTATCCCAGCATTTCCGTGATATTCTCTCCTATTTGGAATGAGTTCCACACACTCGAGCAATATGCTAAGATGGAATGCACAACTTATTTGCAAGCAGTAACCTTCTGAGGCCGAATACACTTTTCCATCATAAGTCTGCCACCGGTGTCATCTACGTTTGAAGCTATTAGATAGTTCCATTTCATATCCCTTTTTTGCAGCCTACGTCCTCAATTATTTGCTGAATTTATTCACATTTCTGTCTTCCTCTACAGTTTTTACCCTCTAAAGCTTCCTTTAGTAGCATGGGGACTATTCTCTGAAGTCTTAACACATGTCCTTTCAGCTTCTCCCTTCTTCTGATCAATGTTCTCCACATATTCATTTCCTTGCCGATTCTGCGGAGAACTCCTTCATTCCTTACCTTATCAGTCCACCTGATTTTTAACACTCGTCTGTAGCACCAGATCTCAAATGCTTCGATTATCTTCTCTTCCGGTTTTAACACAGTCCATATTTCCGTACTATACAATGATGTGCTCCAAACGTACATTCTCAGAAATTTCTTCCTCAGATTAATGTATTGATACTAGTAGGTTTCTTTTGGCCTGGGATGCCCTTTTTGTCAGTGCTGGTCTGCTTTTTATATATTCCTCGCTCCGTCCGTCATGCGATATTTTGCTGCCTACGTAGCAGAATTCCTTAACTTCATCTGCTTCTTGATCACCAGTTCTGATGTTAGGATTCTCTCTGTTCCCATTTCTACCTTTTCTCATTACTTTGGTCTTTCTTCGATTTACTTTTAATCCATATTCTGTACTCGTTAGACTGTAATTGTTCTTCACTTTCATTCAGGAAAGTATTGTCATCAGCGTATTTTAACATTGATATCCTTTCACATAAAATGTTAACCCAGCTCTTGAACATTTCTTTTATTTCCACCATAGCTTCTGTCTATAGCTTGAAGGAAAGGGCGAAAGACTACATCTCTGTCTTACACCCTTTTCAGTTAGAGCACTCCGCTGTTCTTCTCCGACTCTTACCGTTACCTCTTGATTCTCAGGATTTCGAACATCTTGCCCCAATTTACACCGTCAAACGGTTTTTTCCAGGTTCACAATTCCTATGAAGGTGTCTTGATTTTACTTCAGTATTGCTTAAATTATTAACCGCAATGTCAGAACCGGCTGCCTTGCGTCCTCACCTTCCCTAAAGCCAACTGATTGTCTCCTAACAGATCCCCAATTTCCTTTTCCTTTCTTCCGCGTATTATTCTTGTCATCAACATGGATGCATGAGCTGTTATGCTGATTCTGCGATAATTCTCATACTTTTCGGCTTTGCTATCTTCAGAATTGTGTGGGTGATATTTTTCTTAAAATATGAATGTACATCGCCAGTCTCAAATACTCTAGACACCAACGTGATCAGTGGTTTGGCTGCAGCTTCCTCCATTGATTTTACAAATTTCGGTGGAACATTTGAGTAAGTCGTCCAAAGCTCTTCAAAATTCTGTGGCTAATGCTGGATCACCTATTCTTCCCTATCGACTTCTGTTCCTTCCTCTATCAGGTCATCAGACATGCCCTCTCCCTCCTAGACCCCTTCAATGTACTCTTTCCACCTATCCGCTCATGTCCCAACCCAGCCATTTGTACGAGTAGACCGACTAATGGTGACTGAGTGATGTTGAAATCATGGATAGTACTCTTCTGTGTTCATGACGTGCACAAGTTTTAATATCTGAATATTTAAATGAAGTTGCCAGTCTTTGCACTAGTTGGAAATCTTACGAAAAGTTGACCCGTTATTTCCGCAGTTTAGTAGATAGTACTTCATTGTTGATAACTCTATAACCTGCAGAGAGTCTGAGGTTACATTTAATAGCGTACCCTATGGCCAGCCGGAGTGGTCGTGCGATTCTAGGCGCTACAGTCTGGAACCGAGCGACCGTTACGGTCGCAGGTTCGAATCCTGCCTCTGGCATGGACGTGTGTGATGTCCTTAGGTAAGTTAGGTTTAATTAGTTATAAGTTCTAGGCGACTGATGATCTCAGAAGTTATGTCGTATAGTGCTCAGAGCCATTTGAACCATTTTTCGTACCCTGTGTCATTAACACAAAGCACGAGCGATATAAATCGCCACGCACTCTCTGGGGCACATCTGAAGTTAGTTCTACTTCTATCGGTGACTCTCTGTACGAGATAACATGCTGCGTCCTGTCTACCTCAGCCGACTGAAAAATTTTGTTTCATGAACATTACGATAATCTTTTAGTAACAAATGATGTGGGGTACCGAGCCCAATGCTTTTCGGAACACCCAGTAACGAGCTTGATTCAGGACACGTCATACGAGAAAAGTGGAAGTTGAGTTTCATGGCCAATATTTGGCAAGCCGTTTTAGCACGGAGGTCATTCTGTTCGAAATGCGTCATTATGTTTAGATAATAGGAAACTACAATAGATGGGCGACGATAAGACTAGACGCTAGTTTGTGGCTCACTTCCGTTACATTTGCTGTAGACGCTTACGAGCTATGGTTTCTTCCAATCACTGGGCACAGTTTTGGTTCAGTTGATATACGGTATATTATGGTTAGAATGAGTGTTGACTAGTCTGTACTATAAACAAGGCCAAGTCACATTAATATGACCACTACCTATGTTCGACATCAACTCATCACTTACAGACGGCAGGTATAGTGCTGGTACTAGAGGGTACACAAAGCGTGTCCGAGGTACACTGATAACCGTGCAGTCGTTGCCGTATTGCAGAAACGGAGCGATTTATGTCACGAGCAAAATGGGAAAATTACTGGCTTTCGGGCCAAGTGTGGAAGCACTTCCGAAACGGCTAAGGTTGCAAACCGTGCCCATGCTGCCGTGGTTGAGCGTGGTAAGCCTGGAAAACCGGCCGACAGATGCGGCATGGGTACGGGCGAATGGACGTGCAGCAGTTGAACAACTGACGGTTCAGATGAACCAATGAACTACCACCATCGCAGGGTATGGAAGTCCACAGCAGGTGCCTTGTTCATGCACCCATGCTATCTGGCGTTTATTGGCGACGAAAGCTGGAATTCGCACGCCAATACTGCAACTGGATGTCACTGAGTGACGACAGGTAGACTTTTCAGATGAACCACGTTTAATGCTCCATCGGACAGGTGGTCGATACCGGGTTCAGGCTGGAGGAGGGAGCGTTATGGTCTTGAAAATGTTTTCGTGGCATTCGCTGGGTGATCTTGCTTTCAGGAAGGCACGATAGGTCAACACAAGTATGCATCTGTCGTTGGGAACCACGTCCACACCAACATGCAGTTTGTTTTCCCTCGGCACGATGGCATCTAGCAGCAGATCAAGGTAACGTGTCGCGCGTGGTTAGAAGAGCATCAGGATGAGTTTACCGTACTCCCCTAGCCACCAGACTTCCCAGTTTTTTAACCCAATCGAGAATCCATGAGGCCACCTCTACTGAGCCGTTCGCGCCATGGATACTCAGACGAGAAACCTAGTGCAGCTGGCGACGGCGGTATGGCTCCACATCTATGTCGGTACTTTCCAGAACCTCACTGACTCTCTTCCTGCACGTCTCGTAGCGGTCAGCGTTGAAAAAGGTGGTTATTCAGGCTTTTGACTGACAGCTGCATTAATTGGACTAGCAATGTAGTATCCTACAAGGATTCCATCGGGCAGTGGAGTCTTGTTTACTTTTACCGACTTCAGTTGTATCTGAACAGCAGTGACGTTAATATCTAGAGGACTCATGTTATCAATGGTGTGAGAATTAAACTAGGCCCACACTGCTGCGCCTCGCCTAGTGAGGAACATTTGGAAATTGAGTTCAGTAGCTCTGCTTTCGCCTCCGTGTGGCAGTACGCCGCCTCCTGGAGCCGAGGAAAGCTGCGAGAACAGGTGAGCAGCCGAGTAGGCGGGGCAGAGCGGCACTCACCAGCATGTGCACGGAGTAGGTGCAGATGTAGCCGACGACCAGCGTCGCGACCATCCCGAAGGCGAGACCCGCGTTGCGGAAGGCGAGCGGCATGGCCAGTATTCCGCTGCCCAGGCTGCTCTTGAGCAGGTGCGCCAGCGCACCGACGTCGCTGCAACACGAGCGTTCCATCAAACATCCTCAGGAGTCGGGAAATAAGAGAATAATAGTCTATATTACAAAGAATTGACTTCTTCAGTCACATTTAACAGCAAAGCACGACGTATTTCAGCTGGATACTGGGAGAGGTGTACACATTACGTTTTTAACCTGTCCATGCAAGCAGGGTGCCGCACGTTACCGGCCGAACGGGCAGGTTTCTTTACTCCTGTGCAAGCCATTCTACACTCAACCCAAGCAGTCTAAAGCTATCTTGCTACACTGCGTAGCAGTTTATTCAAATGGTTCAAATGGCTCTGAGCACTATGGAACTTAACATCTGAGGTCATCAGTCCCCTAGAACTTAGAACTATTTAAACCTACCTAGCCTAAGGACGTCACACTCATCCATGCCCGAGGTGGGATTCGAACCTGCGACCGTAGCTGTCGAGTCGTTCCGGATTGAAGCGCCTAGAACCGCTCGGCCACGGCGGCCTGCAGCAGTTTATTCTGCACGCTTTTACCGTCGGTTATGAATACGGTTTGTAACTTTTTAACTCGGATATCGGAAGACGAGTCTTAATATAATGTATATTCCTTTTGGGCGATCGTAGAAGAGACCACTGTGGATTTTATTTGTCCTTTTTCTTCTTAGCGGCGTATTTCGAGTATATTTATTTATTTTGATATGAACATCACACTATTTCGACTAGTATTGGCTATTCTCGATTGGAGCCACCATCAGGTCACCTTTAAAACATGTTTTCTGTAGGAAGCAAACCTTCTCTGAAAATCGATGTCCTTTCTACTTAAGAACCTGAAGATATCTACTATACTGCAACGGCAACAACAGCAAGGTTTTGCAAGTCTACTTTCTGTAACCTTAGTGCAGTTGAGCCAGATATGAACCCAGTTAAATCAATTTTAATAACTTTTTCCGGGATATGTACTGCCGGTCCGCTGAAGTAATTCTAAGTTTCCAGAACAATTCATTCTAAACTATCCAAATGAATTTTAGCGCACACGAAGTCCGTTGTCCGTAGTTTGTTAATATAAAACGTACATGTCTGAAACGAGAAGATTTCTCTCGTACTAAGCTCTCTTCGTGCTACGCTGCACATCACCATAATGTGATTTTTAATACCCACCAAGCCACAGTTTTTTCAGTCAGTGTTATCCATCAATTTAGAAAGCCACTAAGTCTTTGTCCTTTTTCAAAGTATTTATGGAATGAGGTAACAACATACTCAACGGTCCCGAATGATTGTTTAGTTACTTCTTACATACTTTGCATTGCGAGACACCCACCAGTTTATCTGAAGTTGCCTCAGAGACAAAGGAAAAAAACCCCCACGCTGAACTTGGCCTCTGTTTCGTGACTCGTGCGTTATTGGAGCTTTCGGACACACTCTAGTTGATCGACGGATCACAGTCGAACACCTCGCTGCACAACTGGCCGTTTCTGTTGGTAGCGCTGACACAGTTATCCACCTGTCGTCCGCAAAAACGTATAACCTTAATGGCACACACAGTAAAAGAATCATCGTACCTGCAGCGCATATAGTCATATAACATCCAAACATATTACAAATGTGGATATATGTACGCGTGTCTGTATATTCCACTCCTCCGATTTCAACCAAACTTGGTAGACTTATGCCTTACTGCCAGGTAGCAATCGCCGTTGGAGTGAGAACCACCTACCTGTCATAGTTAAGGCGATATGACGTCATAAACAATGAGATGAGTGAAAAATGTCGCATCATGCATGAAGTTTTAATACATTTATTCATTACTGCTAAGACACTCCTACAGTCGAGTGAACTAAAGAAAATCCCTGACACCCAGCACAGCTTTTGACAGCTTTCAACTGTGAAACACAAACAGATGTAGGCGAAAACAGTAAGTATCTACAGAACTCTGTGCAGCCTGCATGCACGCTGGAGAGCCGTCTGGTTTGCTCGATCCTGTTGCGATTATGGCAAACGCACCATCCAGCTGTCCACCGTTCTTTTGTTCACTGCCAGATCTCGTAGACATTCTGGAAGCGCCTATGAATATCTGCTGTGACCTGTGTTCCAGTGAAAAGAAACTCAATGACACCTCTCTGCTTCGAAAGCGCCTTCGTTACAGACGCCATTTTGAAGGCTACGTATAGTGCCGCTACCTATAGGAACTTCAGAACACTATAGGAGCTGAATCGAGAATATTGCATTGATGTCTCACAACAAATTCGGCCCTTTTTCAATCGAAATTTTCCGAGAAAAAAGAAGTTGAATTACTTATTGAACGCCCCTCATACCTTTCATTTCCACCTTCTGTTATACTTTCAGCAAAATGCGCACGCTTCCTATGTAAACAGAAATTTCCTCTGTTTCTTTTTCATGGTAGTGTGTAGTGCGTTGACGTTTCTTGACTACATCTAACGAAGTCCACTGTCCTGGAGTCACATTCAACTACATAAAAGTCAGAAATGATCATCGACCATACGGAATACAACACCACCATCGACCTCGGTAACAGCTGCGATCCGCGTGGAATGTCCTGTGCTAATGTAGGATGGTCAATGGTCGAACACTCCTCACACAGTAAATCGCACCCCCTAACTCCCCCTGAGAGGTTTGCCCCATTGCCACATCCCATTACAGAAATTTTTAGTCACGCTGAAAGACGTAGACATTGCCATTGAGTCCCATTTTGTGAATGTGTGGTATACTAACAAGGGAACCTTCCCATCGCACCCCGCTCGGATTTACTTATAAGTTGGCACAGTGGATAAGCCTTAAAAAACTGAACACAGATCAATCGAGAATACAGGAAGAAGTTGTGTGAAACTATGAAAAAATAAGCAAAATATACAAACTGAGTAGTCCATGCGCAAGATAGGCAACATCAAGGAGAGTGTGAGCCCAGGAGCGCCGTGGTCCCCTGGTTAGCGTGAGCGGCTGCGGAACGAAGGATCGTTGGATCAAATCTTCTGTCGAGTGAAAAGTTTACTTTCTTTATTTTAGCAAAGTTATGATCTGTCCGTTCCATTCGTTCATTGACGTCTCTGTTCACTGTAATAAGTTTAGTGCCTGTGTTTTGCGACTGCACCGCAAAACCGTGCGATTAGTAGACGAAAGGACGTGCCTCTCCAATGGGAACCGAAAACATTTGATCGCAAGGTCATAGGTCAACCGTTTCCTCCACAGGAAATCATGTCTGATATATTCTATACGACACTGGTGACGGCATGTGTGTCACATGACAGGAATATGTTGTCGATCCACCTAACTTGTACACTTGGCGAATGGGTAAAAAGTTCTTCTACCTTGCCCGATTTAGGTTTTCTTGTGGATGTGATAATCACTCCCCAAAAAGTGATGAAAACATAAGAGTTTGTCACATGAACTGCAACAAATGAATGCAACAGTTTCACAGTCGCACAGTTTTCCCTGTGCTCTGTCAAAATATATGTTTTTAACGATTTCAAATTTTTCCGTGTGTAAACCGTCAAATCCTGCAATATGTCGAAGCACATCTGAACGTGTCCTGGAGTTTTTGAGATCTAAGTTGATTATGTGTGAGTGCCTGAGCTTTGATAATTGAAAATAAAAAATTAAACTTTCACTTAAGGGAAGACTTGAACCAAGGAATTTTCGTTTTGCAGCTGCTCACGCTAACCACGGGACCACGGCACTCCTGAGCTCGCACTATCCTTTATGTTGCATATCTTGCGCATGGACTACTCAGTTTGTATATTTTGCTTATTTTTTTCATAGTTCCACACAACTTCTTCCTGTTTTCTCGATTGATCTGTGTTCACTATTTCAAGGCCTATCCACTGTGCCAACTTATAACTAAATCTGAGGGGGGGGGTGGTGCGATGGGAAGGTTCCCTTGTAAGTAGTCACAGTTTAAGCATGACGCCGAGGTCAAAAACTTGGTTTCCTAGCAACTAAATGCTCCCCGCGTCACTTTTGAGCTAAACGTTTCCGTGGAACTAACGTACTACAGACCATCACTGACAGTCCATTGAAAACGCGATGTATGTTCATTACCAGCAGGTAAGCTGCAGCCTTCTTCTCGTCTCGCCAGGCGTCGGCGCTCTCTGCCGTGCTAACTTAACGGCGACCCGCTTCAGAGCACGCTGAGTCGTTGACCACCGTTAACCGGAGGATGTTCATCCAACGGCAATATACATCTGGGGCATGGATACTATGGGCTACTCCAGGAACTGAATATAACTTTGAGAGAGTGTGTGAACAGCTAATATGTCAGTTTGCGTGCCTGAGATAAACATCGCTCAGGTTTTGTGGAAGATGGGCTTGGTACTACGTCTGCTATTTAGTATCTACAGAAATCACGGGCAGAATGGAGAAGCTGAGCCGTACCAACTGGTTTTGTGGGGAACGTAATATGTAGACTGTACGAGCTGCTATTCGGGACTAACCGCTGTGCCTCGAGATTCTTTACACTGTGTGATTTAAAGTTGAATTAAGCCCGTTATTAATTAAAATGTAACTTACAGGTCACGTTGACTTACATTGGCAAAAAATTTTCTTTCACTACTAGCTGTTTTCAGAAACGCGTTGCTGTGGCTCATTCTCGTTAAATCGAAGAGAAAGAAAAGAGAAAGCATATGTTTAGAATATGTATGGGAATTGGATGTACGTCCTTATCTCCTTCTCCCTCCCTGTCTCTGTCAATCTCCTCTTCCCCCCTCTCTTTGCCCGTCTCCTCCAGCTTACCCTTCTCTCTTTGCATCATCTCTTCCGCCCTCTCTCTCTGTTCATCTTATACTTCCTCCTCCGTTTCTCCTCCAGTCCCCTCTCCCTGTTCATCTCGTTCTTTCCGCTTTCCATGTCCTTTTCCTCCCACTCCTCTGTCCATCCTGTTTCCCATCCATATGATCCTGAGTCTCATTGTTGTTACTGCAAATTCAGATTCTATAGTAGTATTCTAATCATAAGTCGATAACCCATAAATTCAGCATTCCTGTTCAATAAAAAGCAACATAACACCAGGCGCGTATTCGCATGCAACGTTGTGTCAAGATTTCGAAGCGTCCGGCGTTGAACAAACGAACATTTACATACTCATTTACATACGAATATACGAATGCGACGTTTGTCAGAATTTGAAAGCAATCAGTGGAGAACTTTCGGAGATACACTATTTTGAACAAACGAACATTTACGTATATTCTTTCTTTCTCTTGGCTTTGAGCCCTTTGGATAACCTACCAATATTATGTGAGATGCTTCTGCAATATTTTGTGTACTCACCATAAATGCAAGTTCAGTTTCCTGCCTTAGTTTAAGCCATGTGACATTCTCGTTCAAGTTTTATTTGTACATCTTTTTATGGAACTAGCCTCAGCTACTAACAGAATTTCCTTATAGAAGAATAGAAAAACTGATAGAAGCCGACCTCGGGGAAGATCGGTTTGTATACCAGGTAAATGTAGGAATACGTCAGGCGGTACTGACCCTACGACTCATCTTAGAAGATACGTTGAGGAAAGTAAAACCTACGTTTGTAGTATTTGTAGACAGAGATAATGCTTTTGACAATGTTTACTGGAGTACACTGTATGAAATTCTCAATGTAGCAGGGGTAAACTACAGGGAGAGAAAGGCAATTTAGAACTTACACAGAAATCAGACGGCAGTTACAAAAGTCGATGGGCACTAAAGGGAAGCAATGGTTGAGCAGGGATTGAGACAGGGCTGCAGCCTGTCCCCGATGTTATACAGTCTGTACACTGAGAAAGCAATGTAGGAAACCAAAGAAAAATTGGGAGTAGGAATTAAATTTCAGGGAGAAGAAATAAAAGCTTTGAGGATTTCCAAAGACACTGCAATTCTGTCTGAGACGGGAAAGGACCTGGACGAGAAGTTGAACGGAATTGACAGCTTCTTGAAAGGAGGTTATAATATGAATATCAAAAACAGAAAAACGGGGATAATGAAATGTAGACGAATTGAATCAGGTGATGCTGAGGGAATCAGAGTACGAAAACGAGACACTTTAAGTAGCAGATGAATTTTGTTACTTGTGTTCAAAATAACTGATGATGGCCGGAGTAGAGAGGATACCAAGGGTAGACTGTCAATGGCAAGAAAAATGTTTCTGTAGAAGAGAAATTTGTTAACATCGAATATAGACTTAAGTGTTAGCAAGTCTTTTCTAAAAGTATTTGTATGGATTTCAGCCGTGTATCGTAGTGAAACATGGACAAAAAACAGTTCAAACCAGAAGAGAACACAAGCCTTTGAAACGTGGTTCTACAGAAGAATGCTGAAGATTAGATGGTAGATCGCGTAACTAATGAAGAGGTACTGAACAGAATTTGGGTGACAAGAAATTTGTTGCACGACCTGACTAGAAGAATGGATCGGTTGATAGAACACACACAGAAACATTAAGGGACCGCCAATTTAGTACTGTAGGAAACTGTGTGTGTCTGGGGGGGGGGGCTAAAAATCGTAGAGACACACCAAGAGATGAATTCAGTAAGCAGATTCGGAAGGACGTTAGTTGCTGTAGTTATTCGGAGATTAACAGGGTTGCACCAAACAGAATAGCATGAGGAAATGCTTCAAACCAGTATTCGGACTGAAGACTAGAACAACAATTTACGTGTAGACGTGAATGTGTGGCGCTTCCGACATTACGTAGGAATCCGCCTGGGAATTCCGCCATTACTCCACTGGGTGACCTTCTCGGTAATACATAAAGTCGACCTCGTGCGCCGTGTTACAAACGATGAGAGGGACAGCCACTCTGAAGCGGCACGTCTGCGCAGTCACTACTCTGCACTCTTCAACACTTAACACTCTACTCGTTTTATTTCGTGCCCTCATACACGTTAAGTCAGTAACTTCCTGTTTAGTGTCGTTTGTTCCATGGCTCTGTATTTACTCACTCTATACAACGAAGTCGTCAGTAAACCGCACAAACAGAACGCAAATGGACTGCTACATAAGTACGCTACAACATGCACTACAACACCTGTATAATAATTAATATTATTAATGTCTTAGTGGCTGGTTGCGATAATACGTGTCTTCCATTACTTCACATCTCTCGGGCAAATTACACTTCAATGACGAATAATGCAGACAAATTGTTTTCGAAATAGTCAGTTTCAAGCGTCCGGTGGGTGAACAAAATTGACACTTACGAACAACATAAATGGCATCTTATTTTCTGTGTGACGTAGACATCGCATGATAGCCGCCATCAGATTTGGTAATCATTTTTTAAAATTGTGAAATCTGGTCTAGAGCGAGTTTGAACATTTTCAGATTGCTGCATTCGTCTTAATTCCATTCGTCTACCGTTTAGCTGAAAGCTGGGCAACACGCACAAACTACCTAAATCTTGCTTTTTATACAGTAGGACAGAATGGTCAAAATGTAACACCCTGGCAGCACAATGAAAATTAATCTCGGAGGATCATATTAATCTCGTTCTTCATCAGTCGAGACAGGACTTCGTTACAGGAGAGTAGTGTTAAACATAAACTACGCTCCATGAGGGTGACCATAGAGGCCTACGAAGTACCAGCTGCATTTCGTGAGTAGCATTTGATGCTTCATTGTACGCAACACGATGCCCTATCTCCATTGCAGATGTCGATTTATATTGGATTACATTTTATTCTTCAAGTTGGAAAATCACGAAATGTATTTCCCATCTACCGGGTGGTTATAACTGAGGCGCAGTTACAGAGGTCCGCTGTAGGCTGTAATTATCGTACGGCAGTGAAATTTGGTAGAATTCTAATGCGTTAATGCGGAACCGATTTGCGAGGTGCAAAACTGTCGCTCAGAATGCAAGACAGACGTATACAAATATTTCCATACGTAATGGATTAGGAGTAGGACGTGAGCAGAAAAGGTCAAATAAGTGAGAAAGGCATAATTTTGATGTTATTATTGACCGCCGCTTACACAGTTTGTTCAATATGAGCACCGGAGACGTTGACGAGATACTGTAAAGCACCAGATTTGCACCTGGTGGCCACAATTGGAACTTATTTTTCCTGTCTAAATCGGTTCCGCATTAACGGATTAACATATCTACCAAGTTTCTTCTTCGCTGCCACACGGTAATTACAGCCCACAGTGGACCTAGGTGGGTAGCTACACATCAATTATAACCATTCCGTACCATCTAATACTTAAACATATTACTATCCGGATCATCATTTCGACAGAGAATATGTTGATAAAAAGTTGCGAGCTAAGCGACGTACATTGTTAGCGAGAAGCAGAAACAGAAACATAGGAGGTACATAGGAGCGGTGTTATAGGTTCCCATCTTGGGAATGGAATGTTGGGTCATCAGCCTTCTGACTGGTTCGATGGTGCCCAACACGATTTCTTCTCCGGGCGATTTTTTTTTCCTTTTATGTACTGAAGTTCCTGTTTTTCATCATAATTTTTGTCCTTCCAGATACCTTCAAATACTGTAGAAGCTGTTCTCTTTCTTTTCGATTTCTGCAGATTTTTCCTACTTTAGTCTTCTTAGAATTCCTATTTATTTCCTTCATAATGTTTTATATTGCTGTACTTTTTGTTGGATATCTTTCTGTTCCATATTTTCCTATATCAATTTCTTCTCGTACCCAAAACGTCTTCACAGTTGCTTTCTTCTATTTGGGTGTAATACTGCATTGATTTCCTTTGTCAGAGATGTACAAATCTCTTTAGCTAAGCTACCTAATAGTGCACTGGTTATTTCATATCCACAACCTCAAAGAACTTCGAACGCACATCATCAGTCCTCACACTTTCAGTTTCACAATTCCTTGAACGTTGATTCTTCCCTACAGTTCTTTCGAACTTTCATCTAGTCTCCATCGTGACTTATGTTAAGAATCTGTATCTGTTCCTGCGTAAGCCTTAAAAAGCAATACGTAATTTCGGAATCTCTGTCCCAACAAGGCGTAATTCAGTTGACTTCTCATGTTTCCAGCAGTTTACTAAATATAGCTTTCGCTGTTATAATTTTGTAGAAGCGTTATTGGTTTTATTATAGGTAATATATTGCAGAACTCGAGGAGTCTTTCACATCTCTCATTCCTACTGCGTGACACACGTTCTCCCTTATATCTGATTTCCATTGCTTCTCATACTGTAACTTTTCAGTTTAGCATGACGATTCGATTTTCGCCCACCTTAAAAT
This sequence comes from Schistocerca cancellata, assembly GCF_023864275.1. Lineage (NCBI taxonomy): Eukaryota > Metazoa > Arthropoda > Insecta > Orthoptera > Acrididae > Schistocerca > Schistocerca cancellata. The sequence goes on along the minus strand of NC_064628.1, from coordinate 166,557,522 downwards.
ACTGAACTCACAATTCAGTTCCCTCATATATTCTGTCTCTCGTCTACTTGTGACTTGTGCATTTATATCCGAATTCTAATAGCTGGTATTGGTTTGGATGCTGATGAGAAAAATTCCTCAGCACCACCAGCGAATGGAAGATGAAGCTTTGACAATGCCAGCCACTCGTGATGTCGAAACGTCAGAAAAATCATCAAATAAACGTAGGCTGAAGAACCCGAGACAGAAGCTAACAGGCAGTTTGTCAATACTGCTATCGCCGAATTGTTCACTGTAATTCACTCCTTATCCAACCGTCCCACTCTTTATAAAGTCTGCTTTCGCTTACCATTTTACCATTAACTCAAGACCACGTGCGGCACACTTGCTCGTTTGATCAGTTTTAGTATTCTGATTAAAATGACATGTTTCTCCAACATTCAATCTGACTTTGATTATATTTGCCTCAAGGTTTAACTACTGTGAACAAGTACTAAATTTTCAGATATATTACATTTCTACCTCAGTCGAAAAATACGAGTGTAATCATTGTGAACGGATAGAAACTGGAATCAGTCAATTTCAATATCTAAGACAGTAACATTAGCAACAATGAAGAGTTATAATACAGTTACATCACATTGGCATGAATACTGTCTCTCTCTCTCTTTATCTCTCTCTCTCTCTCTCTTTCTCTCTCTCTCTCTCTCTCTCTCTCTCTCTCTCACACACACACACACACACAGAGAGAGAGAGAGAGAGAGAGAGAGAGAGAGAGAGAGAGAGAAACAAATTCCTACATTTCCGTGTTCATTATATTCCATTTTTTCCTGTTTTCTCACCTAAAATGCACAACACATATTGCAGTCACAACACAGAACACGACTAATTGTCTAGTTGTCTAGTCTCGTATTTGCATTCACCTCAGCCGTGCACCTAAGTCTGTTGTAGTTTCAGTGCCGAGAACTACAGATATTCTAAGCAATGTACTTGCACATAATATTTCATTTTATTGTTGTCAACGTTACTCCTGATGAGGAAAAAATCTGAGTTTATTACTCTAAGGAAAAGAGAAAGATATGATGTCTTACCTGTTTGGGTGTGACACATCTCTCTCCTGGAAGGGATCGTACGCTGGTAGGCCAGGTTTCTCGGGGTCTCCCTCTGCGAGTTTCGCACTGTAACAAAGATGAGGTAAATGTCACAGGTCATATGTCACTGCAGCAGGGATCAAATATTAACTCTTCAAAGCAGTATCGCACAGAGTGACACAGGTATAATGTATAAAACTGCAGCAGCCTTAAATGACGGACGTTAACACACAAATGCAAACATTTCAGGCTGATGCTGCACTATGGCAATGAAGAGAGATGTTAATAAAGAGATACATTTGCTCACTACAGATACGTTAGATATTCACGAGCTGAACGGATTATATGCAAATTCTGACACATACAGATAAACAAGAAATTGCATTGCTGGTAAAACAACCGCGGAGAGAGAAAGTAAAAAGAACAGTTTTAGTTTTTGTAGAATAGTAGCAGTAGTAGTAGTAGTAGTAGTAGTAGTAGAGGTTGAGGTGAACCCTGGTTTTATGTTCTTTTTCCGTAAACTATGTCTTTAATAGTAGGTATACATCGTTGAATGTAGTGCACAGCTACACATGTTCTAGGATACATTTCGCACATGTTCTAACTCCAAATATAAGTAGATAACGTTACAGGTTCGGTAACTCTTTTACAAACACGAAAGTTGTGTTTTTTTTAAGTGTATTCCCAGACTGAGCCACAGGTATTTCTTCTTTCAATATATCCAGTACCAAAATGAGTGTTGAGCCACAAGAATTAATTCTATCAATACACGCAACTGCAAAATGTTCATTGTTCAGTTCTCGTGCTAAGACTGATTTTTACTTAGACTGTGAATTCATAAAAAACGAAACTTGTAACATATCGGCAGCTTCATTTTTAAGGGAAGCAGTGACACGATAAAACTGCGTATAGCAGACCGGGTCCATGTCGATTCGTAAACTTTTTCCAACTGGCACTTAGGACTGACGACATCAATCTTTCAGGCAGTCGATAATTCTTTTCTTCACACTTCACATGTTGGCCCCTTTTATAGAACGAATACGGCACACAGTTTTAACGTCACTCAGGCTAGTATCCGTTACAACGACACAATGTGCGTCGAAATTAGCAAATTTTATGGCTGATAACTGTGTTTATAACTAAGAGGTAATTAAGATAATCGCAACTTTGAAAAGAAAATCTGATTTCGGTCATGTAAAATAAGTTGATTCTTAAAGTTAGTAACTTTTTAATGAACATCCCAAAACGCCTTGAATAGTGTAACTGAATTTATTTAGAGCATATTTCAAACGAAAGTGTAACCACGTGATTAAGTAGGCTACTTGCAGCATATAGACCACCAGTGTAAGTTATCAGAGGAATGTTGCTGGAAATTATTCCGGGTATGAATGTTCTTCACCCATGTATTACTGAACGTGAAATAAAATAACTCTGGAATAGCACAAAAATAAGAGCACATAATAAATAAATCCGCAGTTTGGAAGCAACTATTTGAGTAAACGCGTCGAACGGAACTCACGTGGAGGGATGCAACGCTTCCGTGGACTGTGTGAAACTAACGTCTTCTTTCGTCATCTCGATCTGACAGAGCAGGACGCCGCGAGCAGAGTTGTGGTCGCTCAGCTGACAGCTGACCGCGTTATAAAGCGAGCAACAAGACTGCCGCAGTTTTCATGGTTTGTTGACGCTCCGCAACGATAACACACACTACGCAAATTCCGATAGCTCACCAAGGTCCTCCCACTAATTTGTCAGGCATCATGAAACTGAGGCGCGGCACTACAAGGACTTGGTGAAAAAGTTGTGCCGACTCGACACATCGCAGCGCCTCTGCAACGTTTTAAAAGAAGCCAGCCGCCTTCGTCTCGGTTGATAAGCGCAACTTAGCATCTCATCCCGGAAGCTGTGTATTGCCAGAGTAGTTCTTCAACTCTTCGAATAAAGAAAACCATCCCATCCTATCAAGGGTATCGGCGGGAGTGATGCAGAGAAAGCAAATACTTCGGAGGTACCGTGACAAACGGAAAGCGACCCTCAATTAGGTGGATGTGACCTTTTGACTCCAGATGGATTCGTCATAAGAAGTACAAATGTTACATTCGTTGCCTTGTATACTAATAGCAAACTTCGAACTCAGTGAACGAATGGTTCAAATGGCTCTGAGCACTGTGGGACTTAACATCTGCGGTCATCAGTTCCCTATAACTCAGAACTACTTAAACCTAACTAACCTAAGGACATCACACACATCCATGCCCGAGGCAGGATTCGAACCTGCGACCGTTGCGGTCGCGCGGTTCCAGACTGAAGAGCCTAGAACCGCTCGGCCACACCGGCCGGCAGTGAACGAATGCTCACACGAATTTGTGCTGTAAATTGTGTATACAACAGGTGACACGCGACATCACGCACACGGTGAATATATATTCCAATTTGAAATTATTTCTATACTACAAAAATACAACTTACTACATCGATCCTTTGGAATGACAAGGTGTCAACTAACATTAATTCTTTTCGTGTAAACTGATGTCAGAGTCTTATTAATCATTAATCAGTTGTCTCTCCACCTACAGTAGCGATCTTTTTGTATCGTACTAGTCAATGCTTGTCTCAATGCGTTCTAAAGAACAGTTCCAAAAGCAGTGTAATAAAAGCGACACGTAACTGTTCAAAATGGCTCTGAGCACTATGGGACTCAACTGCTGTGGTCATAAGTCCCCTAGAACTTAGAACTACTTAAACCTAACTAACCTAAGGACAGCACACAACAGCCAGCCATCACGAGGCAGAGAAAATCCCTGACCCCGCCGGGAATCGAACCCGGGAACCCGGGCGTGGGAAGCGAGAACGCTACCGCACGACCACGAGATGCGGGCGACACGTAACTGTGTTAACCTTCCTTGTCCCTCATTCCGTCTAAAACTACTGCTGCAAACAGGCTTTGAAAACTACAAAATTTAGTATTTGATCATGCTGTTCACGCATCCCACGCTTTTCAGGTTCCATCTTTTTTTTTTCCTTCTAGAAATGAACAGTTTATATGGTAGATATTTTCTACCAATTTAAAAAATAATGTTTTTTCGGGTGATTAGATTTAACTGACAAAAGTTAATGATAGTACAAATATTCATCTTTATGTATCATTAATTACAAGAAAAATAATTCGCTAATAAAAGAAATGAAGTTCCATGTGTCAAAAAGAGCCTCTTTGTCCCGAAGAATCAAAGTGATATCAGTTGGAACTTCGGCGTTCTTGTAATTTGGATATTTCTCTAGAGATAGCAGCATGAGTACGTTTTACGCGTAGCAGAACTCAGAAACAACCTTGTCACACTAACAACTCATTTTCTTCGATTTTGTCAGTCGGAACCTTGTCACTTCGCATACTAACTTCTCTGGAAAACAACTGCTAATTTTAATGAATAATCAGAGAGTACCTAATACGCCTCTGACAATACTTCAGTACTGGTGAGACATACTACATGTGATTATCGGAACAATAACATATTTTTTTCTTTTATTCGTAAAATGCTGATTCGAGAAGTGTCCAATGTTACAAAATGATTTGCATTTTTTTCTTTCATTCATAAAATTCCGATTCGAGAAGCGTCCAATGTACAAAATGAACTGTCTTCAAAAAAATCAGTGCTGTTACAGTTCCCAAGAAATGTGCTCCAGGTAAGTAGTTTGTCACTTCCAAAACTAACAATTTGTTGACGGTAAGAATCATAGCGTTTGACATGAATCGGGCTTTAATGTCATAATTTTCGTGTGTTGTAGCACGTCAGTGGAATTGTCGGTCTGGTTTGGCACCCAGAACACGTCTGTGGTACTTCAATTCATTATTTCATCAGTGGCCTACTATACGCTGGAGAATTTTCAGGATACAAGAAACTCTTTCGGTTAGCTTTATACCGTCCTGTGCAGTGCATGTGCCTGTATGTGTGTGTGTGTGTGTGTGTGTGTGTGTGTTTGTGTGTGTACAAATGGTGTGTTCGTGTGTTTGTTTGTGTGTGTACACAAATTTACTATTAATGAATCTCTTTTGCGAAACTTAATTGCGAGGCAGTCTTTGACTTGTAGATCATTATCGGAAAGGGCGTAGCTAGATCCCAGTCACCGTGAGAGTGCTCTGAAACGAAACAAACTTATCATTTAGGTTTTAATCAAAGCAGGCTAGCTCAACTCAAGTGTAATATACCAGCACTCGCACAAAAATAAAAAAAAATGACGAAGAAGTTTGTCACAGGCGGCTCTAATTTTATTTTCACCCATTACGTCCCTGGTAGGTTTGGTGCTGCCAGCCGCGATTTCCTTTGGTGTGCCAACATCTTTGTCTTAGGGTAGCACACCAGATGTTCTCGACAATTTGTAGGACATATTCCAGTCTCTATTCTGTCCTACAACTTTTGCCTTCTACTACTCCCTCTAGTACGACGGAAGTTATTTCCTGAAGTGTTGACGTATATCAGTTATTGTGCCTCTTTTACGAGTTAGAGTTACCCACATACGCTACTCCTCTGCGATTTTCTGGAGAACATCGTCTTTTTCATCTCATCAGTCCGCTCAGGTTTCAGCATGCACCTGTAACGCCACGTCGGATACACTACAATTATTTTCTTTTCCCGTTGTTGGAGATTCACTTTTATTGAATGCTGTGCTCCAAACGCATATTCTCAGATATTTCAAGTTAACTTGAAAAAGGAATCGGCTATATAATTAACATAATTATAATTTATATTTAGGTACTATGTTACGATAATGACATAACTAAAGAGTGCGATATATACTGAAAATTACAAAATTTTTAGCAATCTTGGAAAAGAAAAGAGTTTCATATTAAAACAGTGTCTAGTCTGACCAAGGGTGAACAGTTTGCAACTGGAATTTCAAGGGTATTCGTGGACTTTTGAAGCCTAGATATCAAGGGGTGATACTGTGACGCGATGTGAAATGTGAGGTAGATTGAAGAAACTCGACAATTCAGTAACAGGGAAGGAAAATAAAGGAGTTCGTTTTATCGGGAGGATTCTGTGAAAACAGAGGATTCGGAAGAACAAGACTGGAGTTTGGCGTCGTTACGAAGCATAAATGGCGGCAGATGTAAAACTAATTCAGAGATTTCCTTCGAGCCCTTGCAACGATTAGCATAACCCAAGTAAAATCAAAGGAGGAAGTCGTTCATGTGTGTTGCGTAGGTGTAGAGAGCCAATATTCGAGGAACGCTTTGGACCTTTTCATTTGCCTCCATTGTACAGGGTGACCCCAAAGTCTGTTAACACTTGACAGTGCACTAATTCGCAGAATAACGTAGGTAGAGAGGTAAAAACTGACGCACATGCCTCAAATGATGTGGCGTTTTATTGAAACCAAAAACGAGTGCAGGAACTGGCCAACAGATGGTGCTGGACAGCAACACGTTAGTGACGCAGCATGAGAATTTTAGATAAAATGAACTTTAGTGAGAGAGGGAGTCAGATCATCTCTAGACTGTCTGGTAAATACGTGCTAGATGGTACGACTTCCAAGCAGAATTGTGCTACACCCCACATTGCTACACATTTGAAAGAATTCTTGCACACTTCGTTTCGTGAGGATCGCGTGCTGAGCCGCCGTGTACATCATACTTAACTGCAGACGGCAATTGTTTGTTTACCCCGACACCCAATGTGGCTTTCGACCTTCCATCTCTGCCGATGACCAACTCCTCCGCCTCACTCATCTCCTCTCCCTCCAGCTTAACTCCCGCCGCTCCGCCATTTTTGTCTCCCTCGACCTCGAACAGGCCTACGACCGTGTCTGGCATCCCGGTCTCCTGTTGAAACTCCAAACCTACGCCCTTCCTGTCAACTACATCCATCTGATGGCCTACATCCTCTCCCGCCGCCCCTCCTATGTTACCATCCATAATGCCAATTCCCACACCTTCTACCCCTCTGCAGGTGTGCCCCAGGGCTCTGTTCTCTCCCCTCTCCTCTACCTCCTGTACACGGCTGATATGCCCCCCCCCTCCAGTACACCTCTTGCAATATGCCGATGACACCGCATTCCTCGCCCTCGCTCCTATCCTCCATCAGTCCCAACGCCTTCTCCAGAATCACCTAGACCTTTTTGCCGCATGGTGTGACCAGTGGCTCCTGAAAATCAGTCCGTCCAAGACCCAGGAAATCATCGTAGGTCGTACGACTCGCTCCTTCCGGCTCCTGGATTTCACACTTACCGTCTGCACCCGTCCTGTCTGCCTCACCCCCACCCTCACCTACCTTGGCCTGTCCCTCATCTCCACTCCATCCAATCAAAAGCCCACAACCGCCTTCGACTCCTCAAACTCCTCTGTGGCTAGACATGGGGGTTGCAGCTCTCTACCATCCTCCACACCTACAAATCCTTAATCTGTCCCATCCTCTTTTAGCCAGTCCCGCCTGGATATCTGCCCCCTCCCCCCCCAAATTCTATAAGTCCCTCCAGATCCTTGAGCGTCATGCACTTTGCCTTGCCTTCCGTATACACCTCCCGCTCCCCACGCAGATCCTCTATGACCTCATTCCTTTCCTCCATCTGCTCCTATTCCTCAAACATATCTGCATACTCTACACCTCCCGCCGCCTTGATCCCCCTCACCCCCTGGTTGCTCCTCTCCTCTCCCATCCCCGCCCCCTGCCACGTCTTCACTGTTATGTCCCCCCTACCCTCCATCTCTACACCCTTCATCTCCTATCCCAAGGTGGCTTCCATCAACTCCCTCTCCCAGATGATGCCCTCTCTCCCTCCATTTATCCCTCCTATCAACTCTGATCCTCACCCCACCTCCTTTCCTCCGTCCTTTTCCTGGGCTCCCTCTCCCCCCATTCCATCCTCTTTTATCCCCACCTACCCTCTCTCTGCCCCCTTCTCTCCCCCGAGTCCTTTTGCATTTCCCTCCTCTGCCTTTTCCCATTCCCTCTCGCATCTACCCTGCCCCTGCCCCCCTTATGAGTCCTCTCCCTCCTTTGGTTCCCCCCTTTCGTTTTTTCCTCTCCTATCTCCTTGTTCCCCCCCCCCCACCATCTTCCCACGAATATGGTGTGTTATCTTTGTACCGACATTTTAGTGCAGTGTTTACAGTGAGTGTTCAGTGTTGTGTGTCTTCTCCGAAGTGTTGCGAACGGACATCATACTGTCGCTGGGTGTGATTTTTATATCTCTTGAGAACAGAAACCAGACTGTCGCCATGTTTTTTAATTGTCTGTCTACTATGTTCCCTGTCTGCTTCCTCTGTATTTTAATCGAAATACAATATAGGAAAAAAAATTGTTTGTTTATTGATTGTGGGGTTACCTGAGGTCGCAGGTCTACCGCGATCGTCCGACCACATTAGTGATGGTAAAAGACAACATCCGACTGCAATTTCTCACCTTACCTACTAGTGTGCTGTACAGTGCTGTTCACTACATTGCCCCTCGACTACAGACACTGCTGATGAATGACGGCCGATGTGTTGAGCATTTATTATAAGGAACATAGTCCTTGCTAAAAACTAATTGCGTCTTATGCAGCTGGCGCTGCAGTTGGTCATTTCGCGCAATTTTTGTTTGTTTGTTTCAATAAAGTCCCAGAAGATTGGCAGACAGCACTCATCTGCCCTCTATGCAGGATAGATGACAAAATGGACTGCACAGACTATAGAGGAACATCTGTTAGAAGATCTTGCCGAACTGTATACTGGATAGGATTCAAGCGTTTGCATAAGAAGTGATTAGTGAATGCCAAGGCGGCTTCGTAAAGGGCCGTTGGATCTTGGACATCTATGTACAGTGACAGCTCGACGAGAACATGTAGAAATATGGCGAAGACCTTCATGACCTCTTCACAGATTTTAAGAAGACATCCACCGGGATAGCCTGATGAATTGCCTAACCGAGTTTGCAATACCCAAGAATATTGTTAGTCTAGTTGGATTTGGTATCGCTGATTCAAATGGCAAAGTGAAGCTCGGGAACCTGGTTATGGAAAGTTTAAAAAAAGCACAGGGTTGAGAGGAGGAGATTGCGTGTCACCGATGTTGTACAACCTGGTGCACGAAAATACAGTAATGAAAGCTTTCCTTAAGAATTTCGAAGGTATCGTGGTAAGAGGTGAGAGAATCAGACGTCTCGCATTTCCCTGTTGTCCAGAATTAAAGAAGAACTGATACGGATGAGCGACAACGTGGAGGTGGCAGCCAGCAAGAGCGGTCTTCTTGTGGAAGAATCGAAGACCGAGTATCTACTATGAACAGGACAGATACCCCCTAGAGTCTATGGTAGTCGGCAAGTGATCGTACGACAAAGTTCGTTATTTTAATTATCTAGGGGTAATCTTTACAGTGGACGCATCGTGTGAGGCAGAAGTCAAGCCTAGGACCCAAGCCGCAAACCAGTCGTACTAAAGTCAGAGTCTGCTTTTGAAATCGCGCAGACTCTCGCGGAATTTCAGACTCATTGTCTACGAAACACTGACCCATTCCATCGGATTACAGGGCTGTGAAATTTGGAGTGTCGGCAGAAAGCCTTAAATAAACATCCACTTTTCGAGTGGAAGATCTTAAGGAATATCTGCGGTCTGGTACAAGATGATATCACTGGGGAATAGACAACCCGTCCTAGCTATGCGCTGGATGATATCTACAAGAGACAGAACATTGTAGCCCTGATGAAAACGAAACGGCTTGTATGAACAGGGCATGTCGCTCAGATGTATGAACACCGATCGCCGCTGAAATCCATTGATTTTCCCTCTCGCGGAAATAGACCACTAGACAGACCAAGGAAATAATGGAGAGATGGAATCCAAATGTCTTGCTGCAGATTGGCATGAGACTGACTGGCGGGAGAAAGCGAGAAACAGAAACCAGAGCAAGAGGACCCTTGTAACTGCGCTCTGTCCTCTGGACCTGATCTCGTGAAGTAAGTAAGCGCAGCTATCTAATTGTACAATGTAACAGTTTTGTTATATCGAATAAATTATTTTCGAGTACCAAGGATCATTAACAAATGTATAACTTCTCTCCAAGCTAAAGTTGTAACTAATTTAATGCCTTTTTTTTTCGACGTGATGTGTTTAACACAACAGCAAAAGCAATCTGCGCCTGGAAAATCAATCAATTAACTAGCAGATAATTTACCAAAATACGCTGTCTGTACCACGTTTAAAGCAGTTACTAAATTATACAACACTGCATTATCATGTTTTTTACATGTTTTGAAGAAGTGTAGAGTGTTTATTATAGTGCATAGCGAACCTTTTGCCCTCCTTTTCCGTCCCAGAGTAAGTCATCTGTGTATAAAGTTTCCACAGGTGTAAGAAGTTTCCGACGTAGTAAATGAGTGGGAAAATAGAATATGAGTATCTTTCTGCTTTCAAGATTAACTTAGGCAATGTGGGAAAACGTGTATGTGCCGTATTTCTGAATACTTTACTTTTCTGTAGCGTTTAGTTGATTAAAATGAGATTTATGTCGTCCCACTGGAGTGCATTCACCATCGAGCCAACTGACTTCAGCCAACAGTCGACAGTTACCCGTACCGGTCGGAGTTTTTCACAGTTCACTATGAATGTAAGTCTTATTTATATAATGGGTACCACCTCTATTTAAAAACTGTGCTGACATACTCTGTTTTTAGACGGTATTGGTACTCAGTTCGTCAATGACTAACAATATTCAAATGTAAGCGAAAGTATATTAAGTTACCGAAAGTCTGATAGAAAATTAGGAGAACAAATTGTGTGTGTATTGTGCGTATTAAAGCGAGGACCTAGAAACGACGGAGAGGCTTCGTCCCGCCGTAGCCCTCAGTGATTCAAAACCCCACAACAGGCCATAGAAGCCCACCCACCCCAACGCCGCTCCACACTGAACCCAGCGTTATTGTGCGGTTCGGCCGCCAGTGGACACCCCCCCAGGAGTGTCTCATACCTCACGAGTGTAACCCAAATGATTGCGCGGTAGAGTATTTAGGGTCTACGCGTACGTGGAGACAGTGGTCGCGCAGCAATCGCCGACATAGTGTAACTGAGGTGGAATTCGCCGAGGCAGATGGAAAACCGCCTTAGAAACCATCCACAGGCGGCCTGGCCGGCACACCGAACTTCGACGCTAATCCTCCGGGGGATTTCATGCCGGGGACCGGCAAACCTTCCCGCTCGGGAAGCAGCGCGTTAGACAGCGCGGCTAGCTGGGCGGGCAGGAGAACAGATAGGCATATCTCTTTCCACAGCGACTGCTGGTTCACTTAAGTTACCTCAAGTTACCTGAAGTGAGCTCAATCTGTTAGGAAAAGCCTTCTAATTTCTCAGTTATTGCTCCGCGCTACACTCCCTGTCACAAGGCGTAGCGACGACCTGTAAGTATTCGTGTTAAGACGCTGAGAGATTCACGGTCTGTATGAAGGGCCAGAGAGCAGTACCATAACAGAATAATATCACATTTCAGTAGCACCATGACAGACAATCTGGCTAGCTGCACGCAAACATGTTACCTTTCAGTGAAAGATGGGCTCACTATATTGTGGATATTAGTATAGGAATATATTTTGTACATATGTGCCTATATACTGATGTTATTGCTATGAATAAGTTCTAAATCCTGGAAGCACTTACGTGGACGAGAATGCCGTCATGTCGAACACGGACCCATTACTTTTTGTAGGCTGCTTGCTGGTTTCCACTGCATAGCTGGCTGCTGTTGACAAAAAAATGATTATCACGCAATAATAATTCTGTTTGGATGGTATACGTCTCCTTAGCTTAGTGGAAACCTTTTTGCGTTGTTTGATGACTGCAGCTTACAAATAGTTCTAGCGTTTATCGCATACTTTTTGTTGATTGCCAACATCAGAATACAAGGATATTTTATGAAATTAGTGGGTTCTATCCTTAATGGATCATTTGAAATAGCATTACAATAAAAATATTTCTCGTTTTACCAAATGTGTTACACAATTTGTTTTATCATAAATAGCCCTGTTCGTTCTCTCGTTTCTGGCAATTACCTGAAACAGAACTACATTACGAGTGAATATCCTTAATCAAATTGCTTGTATTTTGCAACCTGCAATGCTGTTTACCTTTATGAAGAAGCACACAAGTATTAGTAAATGAGTAGGGTGTATGTCCCTTCAGTATCTGATGTAGACCCTAGACAAGCATAGAACCTGCACAGTGCCTGCTGTAGCGCCTGTGTCCCAATATGGACAGATGAAGACAAACACAGCGTAAGCTATGAAATTTTAAGGATAACTAGAAATTCCAACGAATATAGAAGTCGAGGAGTACATCTGAAACGAAAGTGACAGGGCCTTTTCAACAATGTACTGAATCAAAGAAGTGACCATCCAAGACTCAAGCGATTTGTCAGATAACTAAGCAAACTTCAGAGCCGCTGTGGATCGATTCAGACATTTAAAGCATATACGCTATATCAAAACACGAACAGGAGGCACGTGAAGACAAACAGTTGTAATTTGTATCACGACAGATAATCCAAGAGGTGTCAATTTCTGTTTGAACTTAGAACAACACTATCTGCTTGAAACTATCCGGATATCTCTATGTAAAGCGGAACTGAGCACTTGACATCACAAGAGGTGCACCTGCCAGTATAGAAGGAGGAGGGGAGTATTTCGTCTTCAGCAGAGAAAGTAACAGCACAATTGGTTGGTGCAGCGTGGACTACTCATTGTATGTCACCTGAGTAGCAAATCCATCTGGGGCGTTACAACACTCCTAAAGCTGCCGAAGTTGGTAACGTTATTACGAAGAGCAAACACGAAGGAACAGTTACAGCTAAACCATAAACAGGCAGAACGTAGGTAGTGACGTACAAGGAACGTCGAGTATTACGCAGGGGGTGGTAAAAATAGCATGAAATCAGGGAAAGGAGTCATTCGTGAGTTCCAGAAAGCTAACAGCAGTCCAGCTACCTAAATCACTATATAGGGTGTTTCCTTAAGAGCGCGCAAAAATTTAACAGGACCTAGAGGATGCTCCTTTGAACAATTTGAGGTAGGGAACCTGGAGTCCGAGAAGCCAGCTTAAGGAAATAACAGGAATAAAAACACATTACTGTGTACTTTTTTATTTACATTAGGTAACAGCAGATACCCGCATTGACACAATGAATGTACCAATTGTACGGTATCTTACAAAATGTGCTGAAACTGAGGACCATGAACCTCAATGCAAGGGTGACACCGGCGAACAAGATTCTGACGCACCCTGACAAATACCCTGGTGTGTTTCGATTCACATCATAGACGGCTTGGATTCTGGCAACTAATTCCATCTCCGTATCCATTGGGTTCTCATACGCAAGTGGCTTTAGATATCCCCATCGGAAATAATGAAGGGGATTAAGGCCGTGGAATAGGAACTCCTCTTCCAATCCAGCGACCAGTAAATACTGTACCGGTGCTGCTCCATCATACTGTGCCGTACGTCTCTGAATAGGACTGAATAATGAATGGGTCTGTCGTCATTTCATAGCACGTTCTGTCATGGGACAATGTAAATACAATATAACAGAGCCACCTTATGGACAAATAAAGTAAACAAAACCTGAATCATGACTTCCTCATGATCAGGCTCGTCGTCCTTGTTTCCTTGCAGGAAGTAAAGAATGTCCATGTAAATAAACAGCATTGTAAATGTAAACTTGTACGTGTGTTAGTTGTAAAAACGCTGGAAAACAGTAATGCTAGACAAAGCGGTAGACAAACTACTTCCATATCTGTTTCAACTAGCTTCTCGAAGCCCAGGTTCCCCACCTCAAATTGTTCAGTGGAGCATTCTCCATATTCTGTTACATTTTTGCACGCTGTTGCGGAAACACGTACATATGGGGCTAAGAAGAATTGGGTACAACGCAGGAACAGCTCCTCATAAATCGCATATCTCTGCAGACAATGCTAAGCGACGCTTGAGGAGGTGTAAGAAGCGGTGCTCCCAGACGACAGGAAACGAATGATATGGAGTGCATAATCATTCTGTACCCTGTGGCAATCCGGGGGAAGTGTTTGGGTTTGGTGATTCCTTGGAGAGCGTTACCTGCCATCATATGCAGTGCCAAGAGTGAAGTACGGAAGAGTTGGTGTTCGGGTATGCGAATATTTTGCGTGGTTAATGTGTGCTCTCCTAAAGCGCTAAATGCGGACAGATGTGAACACATTTCACGGCACCCTGTACTCCGTAAAGTAGAGGAACAGTTCGGAGATGACGATTGTTTGTCAGCATGGCAATTCACACTGTCATAAAGCGGCATGTGTGACGCAATGGTTTTTGGACAACAGCATTCACGAATAGGGCTGGCCTGCCCATAGTCCTGACCTCATCCAAACGAAACACATTTGGAATGAGTAAGGACGTCGAAATCGCACCACACCACTATAACTAACGTTACTACCTTGTTTGGTTTCGATCCTGTGGAAGAATGGGCTACTATTCCTCCACAAACATTGAGACACTTAACTGAAAGTTTCTCCAGCAGCGTTCAAGCCGTTATATAGACAAAGGATGGACACAGCCGATATTAATGTATATAAGCAGAGGTCGGGAAACTTTTGATCCGCTTGCGTATAATGCGAATCAAAAAGCTTCGCTAACTGAATAATACATTCTCCTACCGCTGTGAAGCCATGAGGTAGGTAATACAATGTGTAACAGTAATTTGACAATAACTGAGATGAAATAGTTCTCTGCAAGCTGTATGTATACATAAGTTCATGGGCGATAGTTACCGTAAATTACGTAGCAATAATTTCACCAAGTATCACGGCTTTCTCTTCCATCAGAGAAACCTCACAACAGAGCCCCCCCCCCTCCCCAAAATACCCATAAAATATACGTTATGGTATAACGTTACCAGGAAGAAAACCGAGAAAAGAGAGCTCTGATTTTTAAATTTGTGTTCATCTCCTTTCTTTCTATTTACTTGCACGCCTATTTCCGTTACCAATCGAGGTATTTAGAACTCTAATGAGGGAATAAAATTTGATCTCCAGAACTTGAAAGGCAAGAAGAATTCCTAATGACACTGTATTGGATGAAAACAGACGTCCTTCCACTGTCATATCGGTCTCAGAGCTGATAGTGCACTTACTTACGAGCGACACGTGTCGAAGAGGGCGGTAAGACTTGTAGATAAAAGTCGAGCCAGAAAACCTTCGCCGACAGTTTACCGTCTTTCCAATACGTTCATAATTATGAAAACGTATTTAGTATCCGTACATATTTCCATTAATAGTTTAAATAGTCTTAAATTTCTGGAGTCCAGTCAGCATGCGTATAATGTTAATACCACGTTTATAAAACCTACATATCAGTGCATTATTCACTTTCTTTCACTCCTATTTGACGTGTCAATGATACGTCACGTGCTTGCAGATCATAGAGTCCTCGTTCAACCGAACACACTAATGAACATAGCCGATAATCCTCTTTACTCTGTTTCTGCTCTTTTACTGTAGAACATATTAAGTGGACTGTCAGACACCTTTCTTCCTTTGGGTTAAAACATGAGTTATCAAATGATATAACATACTGTTTAAGAAGAGAGGAAAGCAAACCCGAGCAGACCATTACGTTGATGTCGACATCATTGCAGATGACGGGATGGAATAAGATATGGAAAACAGTAACAGGTAGTTTTCTATACCATTTCAACAAAATGCTTAATATTTCTTATAACATATTGCCTTATAGTTACCGAATTGTTGTTATGTTCCTTTTAGAATGACCGCTCTGTCGAAGTCTTTCCGTAACGTCCAAAAAGAAGAGCTACGCTACAGTTTACGGGCCTCTCATCCGAAACAAAGCGTTTCAGTTTTAAATCTGCCGGTACTGTATTCACACAATGTGAACTGTCTTCAGTGATCACTCGTATTTCTCAGGAAAATCTATGTGATGATTGGAAACGTGGCTCGGAACCTCGAGCAAAAGAAATCATATCAGCTCACCAGCTGTGGTGACAGACGATACCAAAATCCTCACGTTTTATCAAAAAAATTTTGTACCTTATGGTTGTCTGGTTATTCCGTCTACAGGAAATGGTCGTTCAAGGCGATAGTCTGCCATACATACACAATTATCCTCCGGTGTGTTCAGGAGCACTTCCTCACAAAGTACAGTTCTATAGCGTCAAGGATTTAGATTGGTCAAAGGAGTTGTACATACGATCATCACTGTGCAATTACGTCCTGTTCGGAAACAGGCTTTGAACTGCCTGTTTTTTCAGTTACACCAACTTCTATGCTTAACATTCATGGTCTTCACTACTTATTAGTGTTTCATATGTTACAGTTTTCTCTAGTTAGATTCTCAGATGAACCTATCTCTATGGGAGCAACAATGTCCCAAAGCAGCTGTAAGATACTCGTAGACATCTCATGGTAAACTGTTCCTAAAAGCATGACTCTTCTGACGTTTTAGACGACTGTATGTTTTCTCTTCAATTTTTTGTGTCCTTTTTTGCCACAGTCTCGGTTCTAAAAGGCTATAAATGGTGTCCTCTTTTTATTTATTGAAGCCCTCTCTCTTCGGTTCAAACTGACACTGATCGAATCCAGTCGAGAACGTTCTAGTATATGACTTAAAGCAATTTCCACGCAGTCTCTTTACAATTACGGTTTACTTGTTTCCTAAGTTTATTTGCTCCCTGAGCATACGTCCATGTTAAATTTCACTTCACTATCCATATTTAAACCTAATTATTCATTAATTGAATCGAATCGTATCATTGAAATCGTAGTCTAAGGCTAATTTTTTTTTTAGGTTTCTTAAAATACACAACTTTACGTTACTTTTAGATTCAATCCTATTTTTAAGATATTCAAATACCTACACAGTGTCTAATGGTTTTATTCCGGACAGCATACCTTATTTAATAACAGTAACTTCTTGTAAAGTGTGTGATTACTTCTGACATTATCATCTATGTTGTAAACATTTAATATTAGTAATAACAATACTTTACCACGTCTTGAATAATATCAAATGGAGCGCTGCCTGCTATTTTCAGGATTAAACCATCCATTTTACTTATACTGTTCACTGCTGCGTTGTTTCGGCTGTGAAACAGTCAAACGCAGTTACGTCCTTGTCTGTGTCGCATAACCTTAGAAGCAGGGCACGGGTGGTCGCAATTTAGAGTGGACAGGCACACGAGCTACGAGAATAGGAGTTACACAGCATAGTACTGACAACTGAAAGGGAGTCCTGAACTATGACAGCGACACTTGGGTGGCGTATAGCAACACGTATAACTTGTTCTAATCAAGAAAGAGAAAAAAATTTAACCGTAGAATTTTCCAGGTAATCGTGGATGACTCAGAAGCCTGTCGTCCTTCACAACTCGCCAACCGCTGGCCTGGTTTCATCCTTTTCTTTCTTGCCCCCCTTGTTCCGTCTATGCCCAGGCATTAACAAAGAACGTCTACACCACTCAATAGCAGCTATGACCAAAGGGCCATATATCGGGAACAGGAAACTGTATCGTACGTCGACGACGTTAGCCATACGGTATTCCCGGGTTATCCAAGAGTTCATTAGTGACCAGGGAACTTTCGGCTGCCATTAAACCAAAGGAAAAATCTCTACCTGGAGACGCTACTGCGTAAAGGCTTCTGAGAAGCAAAGAATTTAGAGCCTTCTAAGTCGTCCTGTCATTCTCCCTCAAGATCTGTTTACAGGCAGCACACAATGATTCGAAGAACGGGGTTTCCATATTGCAACAGTATACGTAAAGTGCAGTGTGGCAAATTTTTCTACAACATTTATCCTTAAAAATACTATACCTGTTTTGAATCTCTGCTGGTTATCTGCCTTTGAGATGATGCTTTTATAATGAAGTATCTTTTTTAGTATAAAGGAAATTAAGCTTCACGATCGCTTACACTGTTTCAGTTTTAAAACTAAATTAGAAAAACAATACAAAATCATACGTGATACAAGTAGTTGCCCTCCAACTATGTTCGATTCATGCATTTCGTAAGCCAGGGAACAAGGGAACAGCATCCGTTGCCTTCACCAGCACTCATTTTTTCATTGCACTATTTATTTATTTATTGCCTATTTATCCTGACCGGACCAGGGCCTTATGAGCCTACACTCGACCAGGAGCAAAACATACTAAATATATTATAAAACTTGCCAAATAGAAATAATATTGATAATAGCAATAACTGACAATAATAATAATAATAATGATAATAATAATAAAGGACATCTAGACTAATATAGATACGCTTAACACTTTTGAATCCATGTTTAGTATTATCAAAAGAGGAATGGATAAATAGGAGAAGAGTGAAATGACAGTGACAGCGGCTGTTAGGAAAGAACAAAATATAAAGGGTTGACTCTGCCGACAATGAATAGGGAAAAGTTCTAGGGAGGGGGATGATGAGCACGAGCTGCACAGAGTGTAGCAGAGATAGCTTTAGCGAGGGAAGGTGGACCATTATCTGTCTTTTGAACTTCGTAAGAAATTTGATTTCTCTGGTGTTTTGAGGAAAACTGTTGCGAAGTTGGGTTCCTGATACAGAAAATGATTTTAAAAAATATGCCAGTGCAATTTCATAGTACCGAGAGAATTTTACTTGGTAGGGAACGATTGTTTTTGCTGTACTTTGCGGATAGTAGAGTAGGAGTCGAAGACAAATAAGAGGGACTCCAATGATAGAGAAGACGATAGTGTAAACATAGAGTACGTTAGTCTCTACACTTGTCGGAAGATAGCGAATAAAGGGCAGACAGCCGACAAGACGCCTTATCTGTGTGTTGTCATTCGAACAACAACTTGAAAGTGAAGGCCTTGCAAGAAACCAGCAGAAAGTTGTCGAAAACCAGAACAGAATCACCGCTATTAAGGCCATGATGTTGTTATTCGTAGTTATAATAACTTTGAAATCAACCGATATGAAAACACGGAAAACTGTATCCCAGAAAGCATACACATCTAAGAACATAAGGAATTAATACATTACTCTTTCTCTTCACTAAGATGTTATCGCCTCACGGAAGACTATTCTTATGTTGCGTCGCATATCGAAAATATATAACTCTCAGATCTTGAAAAAAAAAGTAAAGTGAACACCCGAAGGGAAGTATCAGTTCTGAGATAAGAAATATTATTAGATATCTGCCTCAAATGAACTTCGGTCTGTAATGAGTTTTGATACTGAATGTTTTCTGTTGATCATCGAGGACAAATGAACTAGTATTTTATGCATTTAAGAAACAATCACAGCATTCAGGGAAGTGCAGATAAATAAGAGATACAGCTGTGCAAACTGCGAGTCATGAAGTGAAATTGCAGGATTGGAACAAAGGCTCGTGACCTTATGTACTAATATTTAATGTAGACCCAATCAGAAGAGAAATGAAAAATAAGAAGTAAATCATATATTTTACAACTGAAAAGAAAACTTCAAAGGGTAATATTAAAAACGTGATACACGTATCCTTCGATTATGCAGTAATTTCGTGCCAAAGTAAGATGTAATATACAAACAGGAATGGAGAAGGTATTTCGGGAGACGATGCAGAAACTGATAAGATTATATTAGACGCACAGAAAGTGTGTGTGATGCACTCCACGGCCTCCGGATTTCTTCTGTCTCGTAAAGCGAAGAAATTAAGTTAGAATTACGTCTCGCACGTATGCATGGATCATAAAACTGCTGCAACAGCTTGGACGTACTACAGTGATACGATTAATGACAGACATGACAATACGTGTGTGTAGTATAGATTCCGTATCCACGAGAGATGAGAAACTACGTAGGAACCGAGACATTTAAAAACTAACGAGTTAATTTTATGTCTAACCTTCAAATGACCTTCAGTAAAACACACGAAGCTATTTTCCAGACGCGGCTGGTGATACCGGTACTCTGACTTACCGAGTGTGCTGCTTGAGCAACGGCCCACTCATAGCTTCCACTTACTGCAGGCTTTGTTCCTTCCCATTTCGATGTACAGTTTCAAAGTGTCACACCGAGCAGACACGATGTAAAGAGGACAGAATTAGATCTCAAAGGTGGAGACGATAATAATTACAATACTAATTGCCTGCCTCACAGTTCTTTAGAGTTAGCGCTGCCATCGGTTTGCTGCTTTCTAGTTCCTCGTTCGACCTCATAAGGCTTAGTGAAGCCAGTGGCAGACCTTTGGATCATGATCTGACTGGAAACTCCGCAGCATCGTCGAGAGACGGTAACCAGTAGATCACTGAGGCAACAGACTGGTGGAATGATGTGTCGGAGTAGGGTTACAGGATTAACTTTTTAAGGAACTGCAGATGGTGGAGAATAATATTATTCCACTGATATTGAACAGCATCCAGAGAGACCACGAACAGTAACACAGAGAAAGAAACTGCCCAGGTGCGAGTAGGACATGCTCACTGAGGATGCCATACAATCTTAATAATATATGTAGACATTTCATCCATTCTACGATTTTTGACCGTTGATACTGGGAGTACATCGGGGTCACGTGTATACAGACATTGCATTCATTCGAAGATTTTTGCCCTTTATTGCCGTTGAAACTGGTAAGATACCGGTCCCAGACTTTCGAGAGCCTTTTAATTTCAGTTATAAAGTAGGATAACAAATAACAAAAGGAACATATTTTTAGAGTGATACAATTACAAATAAACAGTTTTCTGACTCTTTTCCATTAATTGTATTGCGAAGCATTTCTCCTTGCTAAATTTCGTCATTTTACATCAAGGGGAAGTATTCCATAGATTTTAATGAATGGGTTTGTGAGCGTCGAAATATGCGATGTAAATGACAGTATCTTTTGCTTTCGTTGACTTAGAAGCAAACGTTTATTATAACACCGAGAGAGCATAGATCTTAGTAACTGACATAAATTTCAACCTGATGCGTCCATCAATTGCTGAGGAAAAGGATCTTAACCGAAGGACGGACAGACGGACACACCGCTAACAAATGACAAAACTTTTTTCTCGTGTGCTGTAATTACAAATTAACAATTTTCGGATTTTTTCCCTTGATTGTAAACACTGATTCTTGCCAAATTTGATGATTCTAGGTCAACGGAAAGTCCACTATAGGTTTCGATGAGTGACTTTGCTAGTATCAAACTACATGACATACATGGCCTTATCTTTTGGTTGCCTTGACTTAATACACCGCCAAGTGACTATAGACCCTTGTAAGTGGCAAAAATTTCAACTTGATACATCTACTCGTTCCTGATAAAAAGGGAGTTATCAGACGGACGGACAGACAGATAACAAATGACAAAAAGTTTCGCGTGATATAATTACAAATTAACAATTTTCGGATTTTTTCCCTTTACTTTTACAGTGAAACCTTGCTTCCTGCCAAATTGCGTCATTTTAGACAAAAGTAAGTACACTACAGGTTTTGATCAATGAGTTACGAGTATCAAATTACGTACATAAATGGCCGTAGCTTTTGACTGTGTTGACTTGATGCTTCTCTTTTTTGTACGTATCCAAGGGACCGTAACCTTAATATGTGATACAAATTTCAACTTGATGCGTCTACTAGGGTTTTGAACAGACGAACAGACAGACTGACAACAATGTGATCGTGTAAGTTTCCTTTTTCACCAAGTGAGGCATGAAACCGTAAAAAGAGACATATGCAGATTCATGTATTACACACACAGACACACACACATAACCTTTACCGCCGTACCTTTCTCCTGTTGCTTAGCGGCTGAGGCTCCCATGGTGCGAGTTGGCGGGGCGGCGGAGGCGCTGCGCTGCTGTTTGTCCTTCCGTCGGCGGCGTCACGGTCCCACTGGCTGCGTCGGCGGCGGCGCGTGCGACGTCCCTCGTCAGGTGTTCGCCGGGTAGCGGGGTCACGTGACCGCTTTCGCCTCTAACCGCTAGTTCCTTCTGCGGAGCGTGATGACCTGCTGTCGGGAAAAACACAGCAGCTGTGAGGCGCCGGGCTGATGGCGCCGGATTCTGCGGTGGCTGCTATCCGCAGGGGACACCCAGCAGTCGGAAACGCGACAGCGCGGAGGAAATTCAGAGCGACAGCTCTTAAGAAACGGGCTCGTCATCGCGCTTCCTATTGAGTGATGAAAATGGCTGCGGCGGTTGCATCAGAAAAAAAGTTACACTCCACCGACGGGTGCAGCTGCGTTAAAAATGATTGTGTCGTCAGAGCGACGTCTTTATCGTGTCATTCAAATGGTCCACATTTCGGTGGACGTCGATAAATGATACGGCATTATATTATCTAAAGAAAACATGATAAGCTACTCATTGAATCGCTTTTAAGACCAATCAAATATTCGACTCCATGTGACGGAATAATCTCGAGATTGCGCAAAAACTTCTCTCTTCAATAGTGGCATGACTCTTGCACTTACGGAGGTAAGAGAATGTAGCCTGCCACTAGCTAGTCAAAAACACGACACCAAAGTCTCTTGTGATCGTCGGCAAGCTGAGAAGGAGAAGGGAAGAGTTTTGGTCAAATGCAACAACCAGGAAAAAGCTAGTCCACGCAGAAAACAGCCGACATTAGGATTGTACGCCGCAACGTGAGTAATATACAGGGTGTTTCAGGAGGAATGGTAAATACTTTCGGAGGTGATAGTATAGACGAATTCCAATAAAAATGCCATGTAACATGTGTCCAATTTTTATTGAATACACAGATTCAATGCATTTTCGATTCGTGTGTTGGTATACCGGTTGCTATGGGTTGCTAAGGGCGCATGTATCGTATGTCGGAAGTAGAATGTTATGTTCACGTTGTGAGGTTGTGCTTTAGCTTACATTGAACTTTTCGTTGTGATTTGTTGTCCAAGTCTACTGTACCGTAGCGTGAAAACATGCCGCACGTATTTACATATACTGAGTATCCCGACATGGTGTTTGTGTATGGGTTTTGTAATGGAAACGGTGCTGCTGCTTGTAGAGAATATAGCATACGATTTCCTAACCGCAGACTACGAGACTCAAGAGCCTTTACTCGTGTGTTCAATACACTGCGTTTTCCTGATGTAGTGTCCAGCATTCATATTCCATCTGAACGTGTAAATAAACAGACTGTTCATGAAGTAGAAGACATTATTTAGTCGGTAGTACGTAGTCCTACAACAAGCACGTGTATGATATCTGTACATACCGATGTTCCACATACAAGAATATGGCGGACATAACGTATGCACGGGTTCCATCTATATCATTTACAGCTCATTCAACACCTTTGAGCAGGAAATGAAGAGAGACGATTGGAATTTCGTCATTGCACACTTGAAAATCGCCAGATAATCCCATTTTTACTCTTCACTGATGGATCCACTTGATGGCGTCAATAACACCCGTAATTCACATCAGTAATCTCAAAAAAGTCCACATGCCATTATGAACACAAATTTTCAAGAATGCTTTTCTGCAAATGTTTTTGATTTGACAGAGAATCAGTTGACTGGGCCTGTTGTGTTACGGCATCGTCTTACAGGACCTCATTATCTGCACTTCCTTGAAAATGAGCTTCCAGCATTTTTGGCGGAGATTCCTTTAGCTACAAGAATGCATATGTTCATCCAGCATGATGGGGCACCTGTACATTGTAGTCATCAGGTGACACATCATCGAAACCTAACATTCCCCGGAAGATGGATCGGTGGATATGGGCAATCTTCTTGGCTGCCAAGGTCGCCAGACCTAACCCATTTTGATTTTTGACTCTTTGTATGGGCGAAAGACGAAGTCTACAAGGACAAAAAGTAATCACGACAGCTGAATTGGTTCAAATGGCTCTGAGCACTATGGGACTTAACACCTGAGGTCATCAGTCCCCTAGAACTACTTAAACGTAACTAACCTATGGATGTCACATACATCCGTGCCCGAGGCAGGATTCGAACCTGCGACCGTAGCGGTCGCGCGGTTGCAGACTGAAGCGCCTAGAACCGCTCGGCCACACTGGCCGGCGACAGCTGATTTGATCGTTCGGATTATGACTAGCGCAACCCTTATAAAAGAATCTAAAGATGACCGCAGAAGAGTTGCATGTGGTTATCAAGAAAAGTCAGAAGTGCATTGAAGTTGCTGGTGGAATTTTTGAAAATCAAGGGTGAACGTCCTTATTTGCCTTGCTTTAAGTTTGTTTGGGTTACATACTAACAGCTGTATCTCTGTACTCAATAAAAATCGGACACATGTTATATGGCACTTTTTATTGCAATTCGTCTATACTACCACCTCCTAAAATATTTACCATTCCTTATGAACACCTTGTGTTTCTTTTGAAGAATAAACCGCCATTTGGCTTTATATTACTGTATTTCTCTTATGTACTATCTAGATTTTGGCTTTTACACCATTATCATGTACAATGTTAAAAGTTCTTCCACCATTACCACATCACATCTGGTAAAGCCAGCACAAAGCAAGTAAACGAGGCTAGTAAACAGGACTAGACTTGTTGGTCCGCTTTGTGATGACTTTACCAGATATGACGTGTTAATGGTGTAAGAACTTTCAGCATTGTACTCGATAGAGGCTTAAAATCCGAAATATAGAAAGTACAGAAGAAAATGCAGTAATATACAGTCAAATGGTGGTTTATTCTTTAGAAAAATAGTGCATGACTGTGGTTCAGCACCATCTTTTTTTTTGCGTAATGCTTGCATCTATACAGTATTTCTAGAAACGGAATGTATTACTTACACGTTATGAGTTCCTCAGTATCACCAAAAGGTATTTACATGAAAATAGTAGAGTGACTGTGTACGGTGTCAAACAAATAAAGCACCTTACACTGAATTCCTGAAACAATTCCGATTAACTCGATATGTCACATGACATAGTCATGTGAAAATGTACGAATTTTATTGATAGGCAAAGTGAACCGAATAAACAAACCGACATTTCGTGAATATAAACCACTAACACTCACACTAGTAATTGCACACAAGTAATTTCCCCGACCCGAGTTACGAGACGCAGTTCTGAGGGAAAAGAGAATTTTATGATGGCACACCATCTCGTGCAGCTGAAACCCTCACCACAGGACACCTAGCGGACACAATGAGACGCCATTGCCACTGCTTAAGCCGACAGTGGAAGCAGCCCTTGTCTTACTTCTAACGACTACCCTTAGCAAAGCGTTTCTACAGGAGCACAGCCAGGGATGGCCGATAAACGTCTGAAGAAATCCAACTCAAAACATTGGTGACTCGCTGTAGCCACTTGCATTAAAACTTGCAAGAAAGAAAAAGCTGTTTATCTCTGTATTACGTAGCAGAGGTTAAGCTTTGCCCTACGAAAGAAATGATGCCTGTGATAAGCTACAAAAACTCTAATGATTGGAGATATAACAAGCACAAACGCCCTGATTCGCGAGAAAGATAATGTGTGGCCACCAGGTTTGATATAGACAAACTGAAGCCAGAGTAATTGGCATCTTCTCTTGCAGAAAATCATTGAGTGTTTGAGAAAGGTGACTCATGTCACGCTGAGGCGATTTCGAGAGTCATTATGTGGACACTTGTTCACAGGCTTGTCTTAACTCGTAAGGAGTTAAATTGCGAAGTCTCCTAGTATGGAGAATCGCACCAAACACTGGCAGTTAATGCTTGCGAGCGATTTGAGGG
Source organism: Schistocerca cancellata (assembly GCF_023864275.1). Classification (NCBI taxonomy): domain Eukaryota; kingdom Metazoa; phylum Arthropoda; class Insecta; order Orthoptera; family Acrididae; genus Schistocerca; species Schistocerca cancellata. The sequence continues at coordinate 166,531,816 of NC_064628.1, read as the reverse complement.
CAATGACGTACCTGCTGTTCCAGCCAAATGGAGTGCACTATGCCAGTTAACCTAGCTAGGGAATAAATAGGAGTCTCAGCTTCACCAAAGATGTAGGAAATGTGTCAGACTGGTGTTTAACAGGTGAGAGAGATTTAGAATAGTTTCTCAGATTCACAGCTCGCGCAAACAGCCGCCACAGCCACCGCCGACACAAAGTAATCATATGCACTCGTCCCACGCCAGCAAGTGTTATTCAGTTGACACTCAGAACTGCCATCGTCTCCGTCTCTCCTAATTTTCGTACATTCAACAGTGATCTGCAGTTAAACATGTTAATGATTGTCAGGCTTAATTGAAGTAGACATGCAAGATGTCCAAGCTAACGAAAAGGATTTCTCAGCCACTGTAGAGTTATGAATTGTTTTAATTGTGTACTTCCATTTTATTGCTCTTTACCGACCCCCATTCAGCTTTTGTTATTTCTTTGTGTATTTTAGTGACATGTTCATCAACCATCTTACCATTAAAGAACCTTATAATAGTTTGGAATTTCGCTTCACAGTTGTGAACACCCGTTATCAATATTTCACCATCCTGTACGTAATTTTGCTAACAGCGCTATGTCATGAAATCATACTTAAGAGTAAAAATAAACCTTAATAACGAAAATCTAATATTTTCATTTTTTTGCCAACATGTCGTTACACCTGAACCCATACACTAATTTCTGTTAGCGATAACGTTTCCTTTACAGTGTGTGTAGTGGAACTGACATTGAGCTCATTGTCTGATTACATAACTGTCCATACTGCTGCACTCTTCTGAATCTGCATGTGTGAGACGGTATCTTCCTACATTGCAGGCCACAGGTTCAACACCAGATTCCTAAAACACACACATATCGTCCTTGTGCCACTGTGGTAGGAAGATAGATCAGTACCAGCCCCACATGTGTTAGAACTGTTTCGGCTGGAAATTTTTGAAAGACACACGAAATTTTCAGTGGCATTCTATCTGCTCGTAGAAGAAGCGATGTTGTCTTATTTCACCACGTTGGTAGATGTTGGTACATCTCTCCATTTGGCTATCAAGACAATGGTTTTCTATCGGTTTCCTTAACCATTTTTAGCAAACCACATTATCATTCCTTTGGAAATGTCGAAGATTTCCTCCCCCAGCTTTGTCTAAAATTGTGCACTGTCTTCTCTAACTGTCGTCTATGGAAAGTGAGGCCCTAACACACAACAGGTAATTGTGAAGCTCACTCAAGAATGAAGCTGAAAATTTTTTTTTCCATGACGTCCGCATCAATAGGTATAAGAAAACCTCATGAGTGCAATGTGGCATTAGCTGAGAAGAAATGGATGACAGATCAGAGGTTACAGATCCGTCGACTGTGAGACCTTTGCAGAATTAGAAGAATGTTCCACAGGATGGGTAATGAAATCAGATGTGACCAGAATTTGCATTAATCGATGTGTAGAAACAGCAGAATTGTTATGTGTGGATGATGGAATGTGATTCAAATCCCACTCTTCGCTGATACAAGTGGTTACCAGTAAGCCTTATCAGTCCATGTTGGTAAAGACTCTGCCTCACCTTCAAATGGAAGACAATGAATATAAGCATTTCACTATCCCGATTTCACTCACTGGGGGTTTCCTCACACTACATTACGTGAATGCTGAGGTATTTCCTTCAAGAGATCAACGCCTGTTTCCTTCCATGTCAAGCACAAAATGTGCCAATTTTGTCTGAAAATCTAATCTTCATTCTTCTAATTACTAAGATCTGTCCCTAAGCCTAAGTCAACTGGACACAAATCGAATATTCTAGACGGCTTCTTCCCTACACAAGTATACTACCATGTTAATCATAAGATGAGAGGTAGGACGACAGAATGGGCATCCTAGAACTCGACGAATGTTTTGTGAATCGACCACCTTTCACCACTTATATAGTAAAAGAAATATCCATTTCGATCTTACTGAGCAGAAAATGGCAAGTAGTTTCTAGCAACGTTTGACTGTTTTTATAGCTGTTTGGCGTTGGTAAGCAATATTATCTCAAGCATAAACAACTCAGAAATTAAAATATATATGAAGTTAAAACATTTTTTGAAATAGCTTTCAAGAAATAACTTTCATGTAGCTTTCTTTCGGACTCTCTAAAATACTGTTGGCTATCTGTGGCATTATTACATAGCAGTTCCTATATAGACACACAGGAATAAAAGAAATTAGCTGATTTATATCAAATGTGCAAGCTGAAAATTTGTACCAGACCAGGCTTCGAAGACAGGTCTCCTGCTTATTAAAAAGGTGCGCTGACCACTACGCCATATGGACGCAGTTGTCAGTACAACTGCACAACCACACTTGCCCCATTGATACAAATCAATGCCTATTGCCAGCTAATGCCTTTAATTACTTTGTGTCTTGATTCTTACAGGCTGCAGGATCAAATGTTGTTGTGGTAAGATCCTCTGGGACCAAACTGCTGAGGACATCTGTCCCTAGGCATACATGCTACATACCCTAACTTAAATTAAGTTACGCTAAGGACAACACACACACCCATGGCCGAGGGAGGACTCGGACCTCCGACGGGGGGAGCTACGCGAACCATGGCAAGACGTCTGGACCACGTGGCTACCCCGAGCGGGCTAGTGTCTTGTATTTCGGATATGTCTGAAAGAACAGGCGACACACAGTTAAGGCGATGATAGCCCATGATCCCTTCAGTGCAAATGCATACTAAGCTCGAACTCTTATGGGGAATGGTGAGACTCTAGGAGTAATGAGGCGAATGAACAGGGGCACCACATCAGTAGTGGGTGGTGTTCGTCGAGAATCTGGCTCTGACGGGAGGCGTGCTAGGGCAGTCAGTGCAACTGTGGTGACAGCTGTATCCAGATTGTGTGCTGGTCAACACTTTTGCCTCTTTGCCTCCTGGCCCGACAGCTAATCTGAATCTGGCTCTGACGGAAGGCGTGCTAGGGCAGTCAGTGCAATTGTGGTGACAACTGTATCCAGATTGTGTGCTGGTCAACACTTTTGGCTCTTTGCCTCCTGGCCCGACAGCTAATCTGAATCTGGGTCTGACGGAAGGCGTGCTAGGGCAGTCAGTGCAATTGTGGTGACAACTGTATCCAGATTGTGTGCTGGTCAACACTTTTGCCTCTTTACCTCCTGGCCCGACAGCTAATGTCTTTAATTCTATGGCATCTGCATTCATAGTGGATTCAGGATAAAAACTTTCAGACATCTCCAAAAGAACAGACACCACATATATACTCCACATTTAATTTTACGTGTATCATTAAAACACACTATTTTCTCACCACATTCTATAGACTGGTCTTTCTGATATTCTTATGTTTTATGATCTGATATAGAGGGCATACAATTTTATTGCAGCTGTTCCTTAAACACAGCACGTTATCTCGAAACACTTACAGTAACAGCATGGGTGACGACAACTTGGATAACTGGTAAAAGTAAGGAAAAATCTGACTTTTATGTGTCATGGTGGGCGAATCTTCTGTCAGTTGGAGTACCTATCCCTCTCTGAAATCACCATGGGAGCAGTCAGTTATTTTTAGAGTTTTAAATCATACAAAAAAGGGAAACTTACTGTTTAATATCTCTCGTTGCAATAATTGAAGCTAATAAGTTAACAGCAATATCAATGCTGCAGTTTTTCTGGTTGCAGCTTTTAAACGCTCCTTGTAGTAACATAAAAATAATATAAGCTAGGTGGGAGGATGATGTTGAAAGTTCGACATTTCGGGCACACGGGCCACTGGCGGTCAAGGCCACCTGTGAGAGACCGCTGCGCCCCGGCGGTCACCAGTTAACCTCCTACAATAGGCTCCCACTGGCCGTTGCCTTCTCGGCCGACGTTAAATTGTTTCTCTGATTTCAATACACGCACGACTGCTTCTGCAGCAGCCACAAATCTGAGACCATCGATAGAACATATACAGCATGTTTGTGCTAACTCTGAAGCATGTGAGTTAGCTTTGTGTTCCTAAGATGGGTGCTTTCAAAGGTGGAAATTTATTTATGTAACAGAGTTTTTTTTACAATGAACATGGTTTTTTTAAATTGTAAACTTAACACAAATTGTATTTATACTTCAATTTTTAAGCGTAGACGTCTACCATTGGTCACCGCTGGAGGCGTTGCTTACGCTGATGTGCTCATAGCTTGCTATATAAACCCAGGCATAAGGTAAATTCTTTGCAGTCTCCTGCCACACCTTGGTAGACGTGACGCCACCAGCAGTCGACCAGCGGGTAAAACATTATATTTACGTAATCCACTCTTATAAGGTGGTTGTCATTACTTTTGTCTAAGATATATATTGTAATTTCACAGTATGTTCGCCCTGAAGATGGCCTCTGCCCTGGGCTGAAATCGGTCGGCACTAAATAAATAAAAAACGCGATTAGGACTGTTTTCTTAATACTAAGTTAATTTTATATCAGTCGCTGTTACTCCACAACCATGTTATCCAAACATCTAGGAAATTTGGCAGTTATTAATTTTTTTCTGGCTATAAGAGGTATTGGGATGGATTGTTTTGGGCAAATCGCACGTCTCATACCCATTTAAGTAGGCCATCTGTAGGCGAGGTCGTAACTACGATACAATGGACACAATGGACACAATTCTCCTGTTGGTTATTAATATTCGTTATTTTTGAAATTTGTGGTAAGGCCTTATGGGACTAAAGTGCTGAAGTCATCGGTCCCTATGCCTACACACTACTTAATCTAACTTACGCTATGGACAACACACACACCCGGGCCCGAGAGAGGACTCGAACCTCCGATGGGGGGAGCCGTGCGGACCGTGTCAGGGCTCCCTAGACCGCGAGGCTACCCCGCGTGGCGCAATGTTCGTTATCTATAGCTTCTGACGTCCGTCGTCTTTGACTGTGTGGCTGTGCTGGTAATTTACAGTGTGTGTGCGTGCTTGTGTGTGTGTGTGTGTGTGTGTGTGTGTGTGTGTGTGTGTTGTCTTCGCACAGCTAGTTGCATTATTGCCTTGAAAATGACGGGATATGCACCGATCGAAATTTCGGCGGTTGTCAAAAGCGTCATCTGTTTGAACATTTTATTCCCCAGGAGAAATTTATGTTTTGAAAATAACATCTCATTACACAGGGTACCACTATTTGTTGCTTTCTGTATCTCATGTTCAAAATGAGCGAGGTGTTTTTCGCAATATCGCTGTTTGCAGAATCCATGGTGACTCTTGCAAAGGGGTCCGCAGAAACCAAAAAGATCATAATACATGAGCATAAGACATGTTCGATGAATCACCAATACATTGTTGTTAGCGATATGGATCTCAAGTTACGAGGTGCATTCAAGTTCTAAGGCCTCCAGTTTTTTTTATCCGGACTGGTAAGAGATAGAAACATGCGCATTGTTTTAAAATGAGGTCGCGTTCATTGTCAATACGTCCCAGAGATGGCAGCACTGTACGGCAGATGGCATTTTACCGCCAGCGGCGAGAATGAGAACTGTTTTAAATACTTAAAATGCCGACGTTTTCCTTACTTGAACAGCGTGCAATCATTCGTTTTCTGAATTTGCGTGGTGTGAAACCAATTGAAATTCATCGACAGTTGAAGGAGACATGTGGTGATGGAGTTATGGATGTGTCGAAAGTGCGTTCGTGGGTGCGACAGTTTAATGAAGGCAGAACATCGTGTGACAACAAACCGAAACAACCTCGGGCTCGCACAAGCCGGTCTGACGACATGATCGAGAAAGTGGAGAGAATTGTTTTGGGGGATCGCCGAATGACTGTTGAACAGATCGCCTCCAGAGTTGGCATTTCTGTGGGTTCTGTGCACACAATCCTGCATGACGACCTGAAAATGCGAAAAGTGTCATCCAGGTGGGTGCCACGAATGCTGACGGACGACCACATGGCTGCCCGTGTGGCATGTTGCCAAGCAATGTTGACGCGCAACGACAGCATGAATGGGACTTTCTTTTCGTCGGTTGTGACAATGGATGAGACGTGGATGCCATTTTTCAATCCAGAAACAAAGCGCCAGTCAGCTCAATGGAAGCACACAGATTCACCGCCACCAAAAAAATTTCGGGTAACCGCCAGTGCTGAAAAAATGATGTGTCCATGTTCTGGGACAGCGAGGGCGTAATCCTTACCCATTGCATTCCAAAGGGCACTACGGTAACAGGTGCATCCTACAAATAGGTTTTGAAGAACAAATTCCTTCCTGCATTGCAACAAAATTGTCCGGGAAGGGCTGCGTGTGTGCTGTTTCACCAAGACAACGCACCTGCACATCGAGCTAACGTTACGCAACAGTTTCTTCGTGATAACAAATTTGAAGTGATTCCTCGTGCTCCCTACTCACCGGACCTGGCTCCTAGTGACTTTTGGCTTTTTCCAACAATGAAAGACACTCTCCGTGGCCACACATTCACCAACTGTGCTGCTATTGCCTCAGCGATTTTCCAGTGGTCAAAACAGACTCCTAAAGAAGCCTACGCCGCTGCCATGGAATCATGGCGTCAGCGTTGTGAAAAATGTGTACGTCTGCAGGGCAATTACGTCGAGACGTAACGCCAGTTTCATCGATTTCGGGTGAGTAGTTAATTAGAAAAAAAATCGGAGGCCTTTGAACTTGAATGCACCTCGTATATTCTAATGTCCGATAACCCTCTTCCTTATATCACTTCGTTGCTCCAGCGAATGACAATAAATTATACTGTGTGACACTACAGATTCTGTTTTTTTTTTGTACAATTCATCATAAGATTCGAATCGTATCTGTCCATTACTCCATCTGTTCCTTCGGACCTTCTTAGTACCCTGCTTTCAGTTTTTATCATCTGTCTCAGAAGTCAGTTTGTATTATTAGTTAAATCATCAAGGAAATATGTTATGCTTCTGTTAAAACTTTGAGGGTGAGAGATCATGATTGACGCATAAACCGTTTCGTTAGCGTCTGTGGAGTACATCTTCACGAAAGAAACACTGGCAACTGCAGTTCTGTGCTCACGTCAGAACAGTGGCGGATACAGAAAAACCTCAAGGAGGTGGCACTAAAGATTTCTTGAGCTATCTTTACTTTTACTGTGATAAAAAATAATCAAGTCACATGCAAAGCTCAAGAAAGATTTATTTAAACTGATTATACACATATACAAGACAATGCCATCTTATGATGTAAAAAAGTTGCGATTGTGGATCTCTTCATTAAACGATGAATTCTATGCGACTGTTCTTCCTGGCAAATAGGTTAATTATATCGTCAATCGGACAATCAATGTCAGGGTGAGTGTTCAGCAGAACTATGCCATTAAGTCGATCTACCTTCACTGTCGACCTCAACCATGTCTTTCTGTGCTGCAGTGTTGAAAAACATCTTTCACCTGTAGCAACAGATGCAAGTAGACAAGCAAATATTTTGTACAGCGTGTGCAAAGATCTTTTCTCGTAGGAATGTGTTAGCTATCTGTTTGCCAGACAGAAACGTATAAAATACGATGACGCGGACGCGCATACTACATAGGAAAGTACAACTACTCGATAACTCGATTCAGTCAAGTCGACTGACGATAGAAATGAACGAAAAGCGTGCATGGGTGTGTTTGTTGCCCTTAACTTAAGTTAGATTAAGTAGTGTGTAAGCCTAGGGACCGATGACCTCAGCAGTTTGGTCCCATAGGAATTTACCACAAATTTCCCACCGGTATTTTGATGACATGATTACACGTTACTTTCCCTTATCAAGCAAGTCTGTCGTGTCAAAGTAGCTTTGCGAGCTGTCCTCTATAACGACTAACTGAATGTTATATTATTTACAAGTCTCAATGATATACTTACATCTGACAGAAGTAACGTTCAATACATATCCCAGACAATACGGTATTTTTTCCTGTTTGTGCTGCACTGTTCTCGTGGAAGTTTAATTTTGATTGTAAACAATCGAACTGGATTAAGTTTGAGTTTCAGTGTTCAACCATGTTGAAAGACTGCATGAAATGGCTTGAGGTATGTTAGCGTGCACTTGGAGAGCTCTTGACTGCACTGTTCTGTTTCCTTAATTGTGACCTGAAGATCAAATTAATTCACTTTGCACAATGCTGAGGGCATTCAAAGCGATATTAAAGTACAGAATACCCGTATGGGATCGAAGTACATGTCTTTCTTCAGCTCGAAGTAGGTTGCCAAACAAACACAGACCTGGATAATCTGAAATAACTCTATATATTGTGGTAAGAAATCGAAACACATGCTTGACCTTGTTTTACAGACTTTATTAATACTGTGCGATCTAGGTTCCGTTTATAAACCCAGTGGCACAGTAATAAGGAAACAAGGCTAAACAAGCATTCCGTTTAGTTAACACAACATACAGTGTTTCCGCAAGATCCCACAGTTGAATCGATTACAATCATAAAATAAATATCTGTAAAGCACACTGACTTTTGAAAACACAACTCTAAACCCAGTCAACAAATGTCAACGAATGACACTTGTCTTTTTTTTTATCTATTTGTTTTTAAGTGTACGTGGCTATACTCAATCGTTCTTTTCATGAACTAAACCTAAGCCTTTCCCTCAGCAAACTAGAATAACAGACATTTCCCGATGTACGGATCATACAGATACAGATTAATGATGATGAAAGATGAAACCTCATGCAGCCTACTGGGAATACCCTAAACTTGTTTACTCTGACGGAAACCTCGCCATTCTGAAAACTCAGTGATCTCAGCCACACGAGTAGCGGTCAGCGGTCTTGTCGGTATTTCGAAATCAGTGAGACCGTAGTGAAAGTGGTCAAATGTACTGTGCCAGAAATCAATAGAATTCCCATTCAGCATAGCATATTACTTTTATAGCTGAATCATGGAAACAACTGTGATAGCGTTGACTTCGACTGAGAATGCGTAATGGAATCAATAATAGCCATGAGTTGAAAAAAAATTCAAATAATATTTCTCTTGAACAGTTATGCCTTTTACTAACAATGATGCGTTTTGATAATTTCATGCTGGATAATTAGATGGTTCCACAGGAATTTCAGTACACGAGTGCATTGCAATACACACAGCAGAAGAGCATACTTCGGTCCAAGTTTCTATCAGCTTTCAGGTGTGTGTAAGTGTGTGTTCCGTTAATCGCTTTTTCGCAGCATAGATACAGCCAGCCTTAAAATCATTTTTTGTACTTTTAACTGCGTAACAGCTTCAACTATTAAAGAACAATTGTCCGTTAGTAAAATATGACACGAAATTAATGTTCTAAGAAACAACTTAAGGGATAGTAGTTTACGATACTGCAAGATATGGTTTTTCTGTATTCTAGAAGCTACACTCCTGGAAATTGAAATAAGAACACCGTGAATTCATTGTCCCAGGAAGGGGAAACTTTATTGACACATTCCTGGGGTCAGATACATCACATGATCACACTGACAGAACCACAGGCACATACACACAGGCAACAGAGCATGCACAATGTCGGCACTAGTACAGTGTATATCCACCTTTCGCAGCAATGCAGGCTGCTATTCTCCCATGGAGACGATCGTAGAGATGCTGGATGTAGTCCTGTGGAACGGCTTGCCATGCCATTTCCACCTGGCGCCTCAGTTGGACCAGCGTTCGTGCTGGACGTGCAGACCGCGTGAGACGACGCTTCATCCAGTCCCAAACATGCTCAATGGGGGACAGATCCGGAGATCTTGCTGGCCAGGGTAGTTGACTTACACCTTCTAGAGCACGTTGGGTGGCACGGGATACTTGCGGACGTGCATTGTCCTGTTGGAACAGCAAGTTCCCTTGCCGGTCTAGGAATGGTAGAACGATGGGTTCAATGACGGTTTGGATGTACCGTGCACTATTCAGTGTCCCCTCGACGATCACCAGTGGTGTACGGCCAGTGTAGGAGATCGCTCCCCACACCATGATGCCGGGTGTTGGCCCTGTGTGCCTCGGTCGTATGCAGTCCTGATTGTGGCGCTCACCTGCACGGCGCCAAACACGCATACGACCATCATTGGCACCAAGGCAAAAGCGACTCTCATCGCTGAAGACGACACGTCGCCATTCGTCTCTCCATTCACGCCTGTCGCGACACCACTGGAGGCGGGCTGCACGATGTTGGGGCGTGAGCGGAAGACGGCCTAACGGTGTGCGGGACCGTAGCCCAGCTTCATGGAGACGGTTGCGAATGGTCCTCGCCGATACCCCAGGAGCAACAGTATCCCTAATTTGCTGGGAAGTGGTGGTGCGGTCCCCTACGGCACTGCGTAGGATCCTACGGTCTTGGCGTGCATCCGTGCGTCGCTGCGGTCCGGTCACAGGTCGACGGGCACGTGCACCTTCCGCCGACCACTGGCGACAACATCGATGTACTGTGGAGACCTCACGCCCCACGTGTTGAGCAATTCGGCGGTACGTCCACCCGGCCTCCCGCATGCCCACTATACGCCCTCGCTCAAAGTCCGTCAACTGCACATACGGTTCACGTCCACGCTGTCGCGGCATGCTACCAGTGTTAAAGACTGCGATGGAGCTCCGTATGCCACGGCAAACTGGCTGACACTGACGGCGGCGGTGCACAAATGCTGCGCAGCTAGCGCCATTCGACGGCCAACACCGCGGTTCCTGGTGTGTCCGCTGTGCCGTGCGTGTGATCATTGCTTGTACAGCCCTCTCGCAGTGTCCGGAGCAAGTATGGTGGGTCTGACACACCGGTGTCAATGTGTTCTTTTTTCCATTTCCAGGAGTGTATAAACGTTTGTGCGTTATTATAACTTATGTCGTACACGTTCCAGTTCAGCGACTGCAGTCACACACCTTTCTTGCAGGTAAAAGAACTAAAGTAGCATTGGAGATGTCATGCTTGATAAGGAAAAGAGGCGCTTCGAGCCAGATCAGGTGAACATAAAAGAGTTACGACGGGAAATATTTACATTCCACCGCTACGAATCTTGTCACTAAGATGACCACGGTTGCCAACGTGAAAGTGAGGTGAAGCAGTCTCATATTGCAAGATAATAGGCTGAGGGCTGGTGTACCCAGATGCAAAACTAATCTGTACAAGTGTGGACTGCTGACTAAATGGCTCTGAGCACTATGGGACTCCATTAGTCCCCTAGAACTTAGAACTAGTTAAACTTAACTAACCTAGGGACATCACAAACATCCATGCCCGAGGCAGGATTCGAACCCGCGACCGTAGCGGTCTTGCGGTTCCAGACTGCAGCGCCTTTAACCGCACGGCCACTTCGGCTGGCTGCTGACTAACGCTGACGACGTTCTTTGCGGATGTGGAGAGGTACAAGACGAGGCACATCTGCTCATGTGCCGACTACTGCCGGAGTCCTGCAGTTTTAGTGACCTGCTACAAGCCAACGACAAAGCGGTAGCGGTGGCTAACTATTGGAAAAATAAAATTTGATCTGGACACGGAAAAGTAAAGTAAACTGAAAGATGAAGTTCTCTTTCGCTTACCATAATTGTAGTTCATGTACACGAGTCCAATCAAAGTTCTCTTTCCAAAGAATAACAATTCATAGTATCTGGAAAAAGTTAATGAGCAAAAATGGCAGTGTGTTCCACAGTCACAAGGGACCTTTTTGTCCACCACGTGATTGTGTCGTAACGACCCGTCATATCATACATGCAACGTGGCATGATCATTATGGACCTACTTTGGGACGAAACTGTCTACGAACAGTTGCCACTGGAAATTTGTGCATAAATTAAATCCTTACTTATGATCCTAGGGGTCTCGTCACTCAACGTTCGGGATAGATTCACTCAGCGAGCGATATATGATATTGGTTAATACACTGGACTCAGATTCGAGAAGAGGATTAGTGTTTAAGTCCCCTTACAATGACCCCCGTCGTCGACTGAATGTTAAACCCTAACTGTGTAACGATCAGGACTCGAAGCCAGATCTTCGTCTTTCGCGGGCAATGCTCTTGCCGGGTAAACTATCCAAACGCAACGCACGACTCGCCCTCACAGGTTTACTTCTGATAGAGTTGTTGGGCATATACTAAATTCAGTATAATAAATTCCATTGAGAGGTAAAGGCTTCTCTGCAAAGATCAACATGGATTTAGAGGGCACAGCTCGTGTGAGATCTTCTTATTTTCTCGCAAGTATCCTGCAAAATATGAATAAGGGCAAGAGGTGGGTACCATATTCATAGATTTCAGGAAAGCGTTTGACATAGTGCCACACAGCAAACAGTTACCGAAGGTCCGAGCATACCTAACAGGTTCTAAAATATGTGAGTGACTCAAAGACTTTTTTGAGTAATAGAACCCAGGACAAAGTCGTTCTGGCAGAGATGGAATTGAACCATAGCATTCATTTCAAGATCCGAGGATTACCGATGCCGGCCGAACCCGGTAATTTCGTTTGAAATTTGATTATGTCGGTCAATAAACTATTTTCAGAACGCGGTGCGTAGTCCTCGATGTCGTGTGTTCATTGTATAGAAAGATGTAGTAAGGACTGCCCCAGGACCACTCTTGTCCTCTATGCAGGGCGTTATAGGTACGAGCACAGATATTGTGATCACTGTTACCGTAATTTGTACCACTTCTGTGTGCTAGATGATTTACTCTGCGTGTAATAGTCGTCCTGCAGACACGTCACATAATTTACTACCTTGTGTTTTCTGCACGATCGTTAACTGCTCCGCTAAATGGACCACGCCTGTCAGTATAGACTAACTTTTTTGCGTCCAAGCGTCCACACTTATACACCTAAGCTGCTGCCCAGGGGAAAATAAGCTTTAATGGTTTGCTCTTCCTACATGTAATTGGAGGTACTAACCAACATAAAAACATGTTGCTCCTAATAGCTAAAGTTATTAGTCTGTAAATGAAGTAAATGCTGATGTAATGTTGTTCAGCACACTGTCCTCAGTCACGAACAAAAATATCTGCATTTGTATCCCCAATACGTATGTGTAAGCGATCTGATGGTTAGGGTGAGCAGTAATCTGCCCCTGTTTGTGTTGTCACTTTTATTTCGGTAAAGTGTCGCACTTGAATAGTTATAGGAGGATACACGATGACGTTGGTAAAATTCCTATTTGGTGAGATGTACGGAAGCTTTCAGATGAGCAGGAAAAAATGGTCCTGTAATGTTCAAATACAATGTTAGTGTTATACTACTTGACATAATCACGTCGAATAAATGTCTAGGTGTGACGTTGCAAAGCGACACGAAATGAAACGAGCACTTCAGGGTGATTGTAGGCAAGGTGAATGATCGTCTTGGATCTATTGGGAGGCTTCTAGGAAAGCGCAGCTCATCTATAAAGAAGACAGCGAATAGAAAACTGGTGCGACCATTTCTTGAGTACTGTTCGAATCTTCCGGATACCCTTCAGGTCAGACTAATTCAGAGGCATGCTGCAAGATTTTTTTGCTGGTGCATTCAAAAAACACGCGATTTTACGCAAATGTTCCACGAAATAAAATAGAATCCCTGGAGGGTACAAATCGTACTTTTCACGGAACGCTACTGAGTAAGTTTGTAAAAAGGGCATTTGGGGCAGACTGCAGAACGACCTTACTGCCACCGGCATCATCTCGCGTAATAACCGCAAGGCAAGACAAGAGATATCAGGGTTCTTGCGGAAGCATATACACTCCTGGAAATTGAAATAAGAACACCGTGAATTCATTGTCCCAGGAAGGGGAAACTTTATTGACACATTCCTGGGGTCAGATACATCACATGATCACACTGACAGAACCACAGGCACATAGACACAGGCAACAGAGCATGTACAATGTCGGCACTAGTACAGTGTATATCCACCTTTCGCAGCAATGCAGGCTGCTATTCTCCCATGGAGACGATCGTAGAGATGCTGAATGGAGTCCTGTGGAACGGCTTGCCATGCCATTTCCACCTGGCGCCTCAGTTGGACCAGCGTTCGTGCTGGACGTGCAGACCGCGTGAGACGACGCTTCATCCAGTCCCAAACATGCTCAATGGGGGACAGATCCGGAGATCTTGCTGGCCAGGGTAGTTGACTTACACCTTCTAGAGCACGTTGGGTGGCACGTGATACTTGCGGACGTGCATTGCCTGTTGGAACAGCAGGTTCCCTTGCCGGTCTAGGAATGGTAGAACGATGGGTTCGATGACGTTTTGGATGTACCGTGCACTATTCAGTGTCCCCTCGACGATCACCAGTGGTGTACGGCCAGTGTAGGAGATCGCTCCCCACACCATGATGCCGGGTGTTGGCCCTGTGTGCCTCGGTCGTATGCAGTCCTGATTGTGGCGCTCACCTGCACGGCGCCAAACACGCATACGACCATCATTGGCACCAAGGCAGAAGCGACTCTCATCGCTGAAGACGACACGTCTCCATTCGTTCCTCCATTCACGCCTGTCGCGACACCACTGGAGGCGGGCTGCACGATGTTGGGGCGTGAGCGGAAGACGGCCTAACGGTGTGCGGGACCGTAGCCCAGCTTCATGGAGACGGTTGCGAATGGTCCTCGCCGATACCCCAGGAGCAACAGTGTCCCTAATTTGCTGGGAAGTGGCGGTGCGGTCCCCTACGGCACTGCGTAGGATCCTACGGTCTTGGCGTGCATCCGTGCGTCGCTGCGGTCCGGTCCCAGGTCGACGGGCACGTGCACCTTCCGCCGACCACTGGCGACAACATCGATGTACTGTGGAGACCTCACGCCCCACGTGTTGAGCAATTCGGTGGTACGTCCACCCGGCCTCCCGCATGCCCACTATACGCCCTCGCTCAAAGTCCGTCAACTGCACATACGGTTCACGTCCACGCTGTCGCGGCATGCTACCAGTGTTAAAGACTGCGATGGAGCTCCGTATGCCCCGGCAAACTGGCTGACACTGACGGCGGCGGTGCACAAATGCTGCGCAGCTAGCGCCATTCGACGGCCAACACCGCGGTTCCTGGTGTGTCCGCTGTGCCGTGCGTGTGATCATTGCTTGTACAGCCCTCTCGCAGTGTCCGGAGCAAGTATGGTGGGTCTGACACACCGGTGTCAATGTGTTCTTTTTTCCATTTCCAGGAGTGTAGATAGTCACTTTGACGAGATAAGAGAAATCAGGACTCTTACCGAAACTTGTAGACAGTCGTCTTGCCAACGCTCCATTTGCGAGTGGAACAGGACAGAGGATGACAAGCAGTGGTCAAGATATCCTCCTTCATCCACCATATAGTGGCTTTGGGGAGGAGGGGGGGCGTGCAGGTATGTATGTAGATATAGCTGTACCTATCTCCTTGTAACGGTTTGCTGCACAAGCTTCACATAAAACAGGCGGTCTCGACAGAGTAGCTTTTTTCTCATTTACTGCAACTAGTCTCACTGATTTTGTTGTACCATCAATGAATCGATTTGTATTTTTGAGCTTGTAATACCAATTTTCCGTTAGCCTCTCGCACCTGTTTCTCTTCTAGTGAAGTTAAACAAGCGAAAGGTATGCTCGGCACTCGTGTACGGCCTGTTCACGATATCCTGAGACAACTACTCTCTAGGTGCGCACACTGAGCCGCGCGGGGTAACCGCGCAGTCTGACGCGTCTTCACACAGCCCGGGCGGCTCTCCCCGTAGGAGGTTCGAGTCCTCCCTCGGGAATGGTTGTGTGTGTTGTCCTTATCGTAAGTTACTTTCAGTTAGATTAAGTAGTGTGTAAGCTTAGGGACGGATGACCTCAGCAGTTTGGTCCCATAAGACCTTACACAAATTTCCAGCTTTTTCCGGTGCACGCTGCCTCAGGAGGCAAACTGGTCTTCGTAGGACTGTTGCAGCCTGATGGAAATTCTTGAGTCAGTCAGTGATATTATGCATTTCAAGAGGTACTTTCTAATAATCGTATGTTGAGTATACATAGAAACTCCCGTGCTCGCACATTGCTTCACGCACACAAACCATAGTTATAACCCATTTGTCCTGTGGTCGTCCGAAGACTGGTTTGACGTATCTTTATACACTAACCTCTCCTGCGCATGCCTCTTCACCTCTACATATCAACCAGTTTGCTGTAGTCGAGTCTTGAACTTCCCCTACAACCTTTAGCCCTCCTCCCCCTCCCACGCACACACACACACACACACACACACACACACACACACACCTATCTCCGAAACCAAGTTGACGATTCTGTGTTGCGCCAGACTGTGTGCTAGCATAGGACCTCACGTTTTAATGAAGTTGAGAGATACATTTCTTTTCTCTCTGATTCGATTGTTTCTCCTTGCTACATATCTGATCTATCTGATTTAATAAGCTATACTCTTCTCGTCAGACCTGTTTGTCGTCCCGTAATAGGTTGCACTCAGTATACAAATCATCAGAAAAAGTTTCCAATTTTAAATTTATTTTCGGTATAAGCAAATCTCATATTTTTCAAAAATGCTTTTCTTACTATTGCCAGTCTTTATTTTATGTTTTGTACTTGGGCTATTACCAGTTACTTTACTGATCACATAATGAAACTCAGAAACTACTTCTCGTGTGTCACTTCCTAATATAATTACTTGAGAATTGTTGTACTTTATTCGACCCCATTCCATTACCTTCGATTTAGGTTTGGTGACTTCAAGTCATTTGTCGTGTTTTATGGAATTACAGTGTTATCGGTAAACCTTATAACGATACAGCCTTCCCGAAAATTCATATGAAATGTCTGATACCGCCTTCTTTTTATATGCATCTGGATAGTTATCGGACAATTCAGTGCTTCCTAAGGCCTTGTATGTGTGTCTTTATATATATCATTCTGTCCTATTTCATAAAAAAAATTATATTGATTGCGAAGGCGTATGGAATGTTCTAGTGAAACGTATATAGTCATCATTATCAAGAGATAATTGTCATTAACAAAATTACGTACAAATGCTGGATGCGGATGTGTAATAAAGAAATTGAGGGGTAAATATATGGCGGAAAATATTAAAATGCTGTGAAAGTGATGGCGTAGGTGGCCGGCGCCTCTAATTACCATAATTACAATCAAGTAACGAGTTAACACAAAGCACCTCATTCTGTTGTGAAACGGCCTAAAAATTATTAGCAAGCGATGTATTTTCATTTGTTATCTATTCTTATGTCCTGTTCTGTAATTGATATTCTTTGTAATTACATTTCTAATTAATTATCTAATTGTTTACATCTCGCAGTTTTCCAATTACAGAAACTTAGACCTTATTTGTATGTTCTATGTATTTAACTGGATAAAACACGAGCTCTGTACTACCATTACATGTTACTAACCAAATCCAAACTGTAATTAATTATGTAACTAAAATAATACGAAATCCACTATCGTAATTAAAGTTCAGAATGATTTTCTTATGGAAAACTAAAGATATTACTAGAAAAGATTGTTATTCAAATATTGTATTTTGTACCTTATTCGGCTGTAACATCAGTTTCTTTACATCTTGTAAATTTTAATTGTAACATTGAAATTATACAACATTAATAATGGAATATTTTATGAGCAATTGTTAAAAGTCTATATAAGGGAAACCAGCGAGGCTGTGAGTCAGTCTGCAGATGAGTCTGCTAGAGAGTCTGTTTGAAAGTCAACCTGTGAAGTCACTTTGGAAGTTACATTTGGAAGTCAAAGAGGTCAGTCTGTCCGTGTTTTGTTTACATGACGAGTGTGCAGTTCGGATGTCAATTAATGTGAATAAATCTTGTTAAGCATGAAAATTTCGCATTCATTCATCAATGGACCAGGCAGAAGAAACTTAAGTAACATTCAACGTGAATCGTTACAACCTCAATGATTTACTGCCTTTTAGTTCCACCTGTAATACAAGCAACTGTTTTTTATGTAAACGCAAACATGTTTCAACACCTTCGTGCCACCGTCAAAGCGTACTTTTCAATCATATCTTAATTTATTTTGCTTTGTTAGGTTAAGCAGGACCCTCTTTATACTATTGTATACTGCTAGCTTTTAATGGTTATTTCCGAAATATTCGTTTCAATCTGCATTCGAATCTGTTGTTGAAATGCACACAAGCAAACACATTATTTGTTTTTGTAGCACTTCACTCACAACTAACACTTTTTCACAAAAAAAATACAGTTCGATACATAAGTAACTAAAGTTGCAAGATTCATTTTTTTATGTAATTAGTGACTAGTTTCGAATTACCTGGACCATTTTCAAGTCACCCAGGTGGATAAAACAGTATTTTCCGAAACAGCACACAAATCACGTCAAGATTATACATATACATATAATAAAGTCACGCTTAACCATTTGCCCATCAGTGTGGGATCCGTACCAGGTCGGGTTGACAGAGGAGATAGAGAAGATCCAAAGAAGAGCGGCGCATTTCGTCACAGGGTAATTTGGTAAGCGTGATAGCGTTACAGAGATGTTTAGCAAACTCAAGTGGCAGACTCTGCGAGAGAGGCGCTCTGCATCGCGGTGTAGCTTGTTGTCTACGTTTAGAGAGGGTGCGTTTCTGGGTGAGGTATCGAATATATGAATATATTGCTTCCCCTACTTATACCTCCCGAGTAGATCATGAATGTAAAATTAGAGAGATTCGAGCGCGCACGGAGGCTTTCCGGCAATCGTTCTTCCCGCGAACCATACGCGACTGGAAAAGGAAAGGGAGGTAACGACAGTGGCATGTAAAGTGCCCTCCGTCACACACCGTTGTGTGGCTTGCGGAGTAAAAATGTAGATGTAGATGTAAATGTAGATGAACAGTAGCAAAACAAACATACTGTATATCAGTCACTGTTCATGAATAAACTTGACTTTGCTACATTATGATCTTGACGTGGTGTATATGCTGTTCGGAAAAAAACTGTTTTGGAATTCTGGTAACCCGAAACTAGTCATTAATCAAATAAAACTGAATCTTGCAACTGTGGCTTTTTCTATATCGAAATGGTTAACGCAAGTTGCTGTCCTGCAGTTAATCCAGAATTCTGGAAATCCGTGTATAAAACACAGTGTTTATGTTGCTTCGTATTTACAAAAAAGAAAGTTGTTTTCATAAAGGAGAACCTGCATCTCAGTACCTTTGTCTGTAAACACAGCTACTATAGGAATTCCAATACCTAATGATAAATGACTCTAAGTTTTCGTTTCTTTTCCCTGAACTTTAATTCTCTTGCACAATTTTTTCTTGATTTCCTTCACAGCTCGCTGAATGTATAGTTCAAATAATACAGTACTTTGATATGTCGTTCTGGGCAGATAAGACGGGTTGCTAAAGCAACTACTTAGATCCGAAAATGATCCTGAGTGATCGAAACATGTAATCTAAATAAAAATTAGTATCTGAGACGGAACAGTAAATGAAAATTATCAACAGTGTCACTGCAGTTGCGGATTCTCACAAGACGGCTACAGTGAAGATTAAATAACGCCAGAGGTAGGCTACTAATGTGTCACACTCCCTTATAAATTGAGGCTTCCGTTTCAGACTACAGTCTGGTTTCTGTAGAAATTGTAAATCGCCTTTCGCTCCATGTATTGTATCCTTCCTACCTTCAAACATTCAAAGAGTTCAGTCCACATAACAGGTTGGCAGCACTGGTGCCCGACTGTAGCTGCATCTGTGTTAGCAGTGCGAAAGAGACTATTTTTACAAGGAAAACTGATTATGTGAAGCATATTTTATAAGTAAGGTTTGTTCCTTTATACATAAAAATACATCTAGCAGCAGTCCGTATTTTCACGAGTGTAAACGTTGTGTAACATCAAGAAATACGCGTGATAACTAGTAATTAGAAGTTATATTTTATCGCGAATAAATTATTTAACAGATCCTGCAGTTAAGTGAGTGTTGAGATCTTTTTTTAAGCGGAAATAACTAACTTTTACTTTACATCACACACTTGAAGCGCTAACCTTTAGACCTAATTTTTGCGGCTTGTAAATTACGAAAACGCGTGCAATGTAAAGTGCGTTAAATGAATTGTTTCTACTTTTAAGTGTTTAGTCTATATTTAAATGCGTGATAAGTGTGGAAGTTGTTGGCTGAAGTTCCACAGTGGCCACATCTGTGTTTAACTGAATGGGGAATTCTACGGTGTTCTCCTGCAGAACTGTAGGCTCTGAAAAAAAGACAAGAGAATCTCTGAACAGAAAGTGCAGATTCGTGTCTTTCAAGCCGAATTAGAGCACTGCGAAATTTAAACTAGATTGGTTGAAAGGGGGGGGGCGGGGTGAGGGGAGGGGAAGAAACTGGCCAGAGGTAACAAGTAAATGGTGAAAGCGAAATAGCTCTTCAACTTTTTCAACTACATTTGAGCTTACAGAATGTAGTAACTTTGAATTGTTGCCTGAAGTTGGAGGGGAAAAGCCTCATTCAGCTGTATGTCACAGCAGGGTCCAGCAGACTTCTAGCAAAGAAACTAAGTATAGGCTGTGAATAAAAGAGATTAGGAAGAAAAGAGTCTTCCTGCTAGGAGGTAGCCATGGCAATGATGTAGGCCAAAGGTAGTGGAAAAATTAGGAATATAGAAATAGGGCACAGGTCACAAGTATTGTGAAGACTAGCCAGATGAAAGAGGACACAGGGCATTTGTGAAAGGATTTTGATAAAGAGAATCAGGTGGTCATAGTACATGGAGAAGGAAACAACCTGGCTAATGACAGTAATTATTGCGTTAGGGGTGACCTCGATTGATTAAAAGTAGTAACTTGAATTTTGTGGATTTCGTACAATACCATAATCAGTCGTGGATTAAAACTGGTGTGAGCTGTGTGAACACAGAGTTGAGCAGGCTGCTGCTGACTGAAATGAAATTTCATACAGATACAGTGCCTCTCGCTACACTTGGCTTTGGAGATGGGGGTATACTTGACATGGTCTACGCCTGAATAGGTGCTACGTGCAGAAAGTGTACGGGGGCTACCACCGTACAAAGCAAGATCTCTGTGGTTTCTGGTGACAGAGGGGTACGTTTTAAGGTTAAAGTAAGGAATCAAACATCCTGTTATGAAATACATTAAAAAACAGAAGAGTCCCACAAAAATGCTTAAAAATATCCCAGAAAGTAAGATTCGATTATTTCATCAGACCTTTAGAGGAATGAGTAATAAGGTAACAGAGCTGCTCGTCTGTCTGAAAAATTTAGCGCTCTGAATTAATAGGCAACCAATACCTTTCTGAGCACCACATAACGATATAGAAGTTAAATATAAAAGATTAAAGGCTAGCATTTTACTCATGTAGAAGTAATAAGGGAAAAGGAGGAGTTGTTATATACATTAAGACAGAATACAATTTTTTTTAAATGAAACAAGTAGATTCTATAGTGATCAGCATAAAGAAGTGTGTGTTTGTGAGTTAATACCGAGAAATAGTTCACTTTTACTTGTAACTATATATAGAACCTCAGAAGGAAATTTTCAATTGTTTATATGTAACATAGATTCCCAATTATGTGCTATATGTGGTGATTTCAATGCGGGCATTCTAAATGCTTCTGATGGAAACAATGATGTGTAAACCTTATTTGAAACCTACAGTTTGTTCTCAGTAATTAACTTTCCAACACAGGTGGATAGAAACAGTACGATCAGAACATATACTCTGCTGTTTCATGACCCTCTAAACTAGAAAATAAGTCTACATCCAGTAACAAATGCTCTCTTTGATACTGATGCACTGTTTTTTAGGGTTAACGAGGTAGTACCTTACAGTATAGATATTCTACAGTGGAAATCAGTTAGCGTAATTAATGACTCTTTTTACGAATAGTTTACGAGAGATAACTTGGGATGAAATCTATGATGATCAAATGCTGACATAAAATTTAATCCATTCCATGATAAATTCATGTAATTATTTGAAAACAGTTCTCCACATAAGCTAATCAGAACGGACATTAAACAGAAAGGTAAAAATAATTATAAATGCATGGCGTCTGTCCTTTCGCATATGTCCAAAAGAGCAAACACCATGAGATATCCGCAGCTGTGACACACATTATGTAAATTGAAAGTGGAAACGAAAGGGAAGAACTAATGATATCAGCTGCAGCTGGACGTTATGCAGAATCAGTGGCGTCCAGAAAAAATCTGTGCAGGACAAGGACTCGAACCCGGGGTCTCTACTAGAGAGTTGCATTTAACTACTACCCGTTGGGATTTTTTGTGATCTATCAAAGGCTTTTGATTGTGTAAATCATGGAATACTTCTAGATAAGCTCAAGTACTGTGGTATGAATGGGACAGTGCTCAAATGGTTTAAATCATACCTAACTGGAAGAGTGCAGAAAGTTGAAATAAACAGTTCACATAATATGCAAAAAACTGGTGATTCCTCAAACTGGGGAACCATCAAGAATGGGGTGCCGCAAGATTCGGTCTTGGGTCCTCTGCTGTTCTTAATATATATTAATGACTTGCCATTCTATATTCATGAAGATGTAAAGCTGGTACTTTTTGCCGATGATACAAGTATAGCTATCACACCCAACAGTCAAGAATTCACTGGTGAAATTGTAAATGATGTTTTTCAGAAAATCATTAAGTGGTTCTCTGCAAATGGGCTCTCATTAAACTTTGACAAAACACAGTATATGCAGTTCCACACAGTAAATGGAATGACACCATTAATAAATATAGACTTCGATCATAAATCGGTAGCTAAGGTAAAATATTCAAAATTTCTAGGTGTATGCATTGATGAGGGATTGAATTGGAAAAAACACACCGAGGATCTGCTGAAACGTTTGAGTTCAGCTACTTATGCTATTAGGGTCATTGCAAATTTAGGCGATATACATCTGAGTAAATTAGCTTACCAGGCCTATTTTCATTCTCTGCTTTCGTATGGCATCATATTCTGGGGTAACTCATCATTGAGTAAAGGGGTGTTCATTGCACAAAAGCGTGTAATCAGAATAATTGCGGGAGCTCATCCAAGATCATCCTGCAGACACTTATTTAAAGAGCTAGAAATCTTCACTGTAACCTCACAATATATATATATTCACTTATGAAATTTGTTGTTAACAATCCGAACGAATTCAAAAGTAATAGCAGTGTACATGGCTACAACACTAGGAGAAAGGATGATCTTCACTACTTGAAGTTAAATCTAACTTTAGCTCAGAAGGGGGTAAATTATGCTGCCACAAAAGTCTTTGGTCACTTACCTGTTGTTGTTGTTGTGGTCTTCAGTCCTGAGACTGGTTTGATGCAGCTCTCCATGCTACTCTATCCTGTGCAAGCTTCTTCATCTCCCAGTATCTACTGCAACCTACATCCTTCTGAATCTGCTTAGTGTATTCATCTCTTGGTCTCCCTCTACGATTTTTACCCTCCACACTGCCCTCCAATGCTAAATTTGTGATCCCTTGATGCCTCAAAACATGTCCTACCAACCGATCCCTTCTTCTAGTCAAGTTGTGCCACAAACTTCTCTTCTCCGCAATCCTATTCAATACCTCCTCATTAGTTACGTGATCTACCCACCTTATCTTCAGCATTCTTCTGTAGCACCACATTTCGAAAGCTTCTATTCTCTTCTTGTCCAAACTAGTTATCGTCCATGTTTCACTTCCATACATGGCTACACTCCATACAAATACTTTCAGGAACGACTTCCTGACACTTAAATCTATACTCGATGTTAACAAATTCCTCTTCTTGAGAAACGCTTTCCTTGCCATTGCCAGTCTACATTTTATATCCTCTCTACTTCGACCATCATCGGTTATTTTACTCCCTAAATAACAAAACTCCTTTACTACTTTAAGTGTCTCATTTCCTAATCTAATTCCCTCAGCATCACCCGACTTAATTTGACTACATTCCATTATCCTCGTTTTGCTTTTGTTGATGTTCATCTTATATCCTCCTTTCAAGACACTGTCCATTCCGTTCAACTGCTCTTCCAAGTCCTTTGCTGTCTCTGACAGAATTACAATGTCATCGGCGAACCTCAAAGTTTTTACTTCTTCTCCATGAATTTTAATACCTACTCCGAATTTTTCTTTTGTTTCCTTTACTGCTTGCTCAATATACAGATTGAATAACATCGGGGAGAGGCTACAACCCTGTCTTACTCCTTTCCCAACCACTGCTTCCCTTTCATGTCCCTCGACTCTTATAACTGCCATCTGGTTTCTGTACAAATTGTAAATAGCCTTTCGTTCCCTGTATTTTACCCCTGCCACCTTCAGAATTTGAAAGAGAGTATTCCAGTTAACATTGTCAAAAGCTTTCTCTAAGTCTACAAATGCTAGAAACGTAGGTTTGCCTTTTCTTAATCTTTCTTCTAAGATAAGTCGTAAGGTCAGTATTGCCTCACGTGTTCCAACATTTCTACGGAATCCAAACTGATCTTCCCCGAGGTCGGCTTCTACCAGTTTCTCCATTCGTCTGTAAAGAATTCGCGTTAGTATTTTGCAGCTGTGACTTATTAAACTGATAGTTCGGTAATTTTCACATCTGTCAACACCTGCTTTCTTTGGGATTGGAATTATCATATTCTTCTTAAAGTCTGAGGGTATTTCGCCTGTCTCATACATCGTGCTCACCAGATGGTAGAGTTTTGTCATGGCTGGCTCTCCCGAGGCCATCAGTAGTTCAAATGGAATGTTGTCTACTCCCGGGGCCTTGTTTCGACTCAGGTCTTTCAGTGCTCTGTCAAACTCTTCACGCAGTATCTTATCTCCCATTTCGTCTTCATCTACATCCTCTTCCATTTCCATAATATTGTCCTCAAGTACATCGCCCTTGTATAAACCCTCTATATACTCCTTCCACCTTTCTGCCTTCCCTTCTTTGCTTAGAACTGGGTTTCCATCTGAGCTCTTGATATTCATACAAGTGGTTCTCTTCTCTCCAAAGGTCTCTTTAATTTTCCTGTAGGCAGTATCTATCTTACCCCTAGTGAGACAAGCCTCTACATCCTTACATTTGTCCTCTAGCCATCCCTGCTTAGCCATTTTGCACTTCCTGTCGATATCATTTTTAAGACGTCTGTATTCCTTTTTGCCTGCTTCATTTACTGCATTTTTGTATTTTCTCCTTTCATCAATTAAATTCAATATTTCTTCTGTTACCCAAGGATTTCTATTAGCCCTCGTCTTTTCACCTACTTGATCCTCTGCTGCCTTCACTACTTCATCCCTCAGAGCTACCCATTCTTCTTCTACTGTATTTCTTTCCCCCATTCCTGTCAATTGTTCCCTTATGCTCTCCCTGAAACTCTCTACAACCTCTGGTTCTTTCAGTTTATCCAGGTCCCATCTCCTTAAATTCCCACCTTTTTGCAGTTTCTTCAGTTTCAATCTGCAGTTCATAACCAATAGATTGTGGTCAGAATCCACATCTGCCCCAGGAAATGTCTTACAATTTAAAACCTGGTTCCTAAATCTCTGTCTTACCATTATATAATCTATCTGATACCTACTAGTATCTCCAGGATTCTTCCAGGTATACAACCTTCTTTTATGATTCTTGAACCAAGTGTTGGCTATGATTAAGTTATGCTCTGTGCAAAATTCTACAAGGCGGCTTCCTCTTTCATTCCTTCCCCCCAATCCATATTCACCTACTATGTTTCCTTCTCTCCCTTTTCCTACTGACGAATTCCAGTCACCCATGACTATTAAATTTTCGTCTCCTTTCACTACCTGAATAATTTCTTTTATCTCGTCATACATTTCATCTATTTCTTCATCATCTGCAGAGGTAGTTGGCATATAAACTTGTACTACTGTAGTAGGCATGGGCTTTGTGTCTATCTTGGCCACAATAATGCGTTCACTATGCTGTTTGTAGTAGCTAACCCGCACTCCTATTTTTTTATTCATTATTAAACCTACTCCTGCATTACCCCTATTTGATTTTGTATTTATAACCCTGTAATCACCCGACCAAAAGTCTTGTTCCTCCTGCCACCGAACTTCACTAATTCCCACTATATCTAACTTTAACCTATCCATTTCCCTTTTTAAATTTTCTAACCTACCTGCCCGATTAAGGGATCTGACATTCCACGCTCCGATACGTAGAACGCCAGTTTTCTTTCTCCTGATAACGACGTCCCCCTGAGTAGTCCCCGCCCGGAGATCCGAATGGGGGACTATTTTACCTCCGGAATATTTTACCCAAGAGGACGCCATCATCATTTAATCCAACAGTAGAGCTGCATGTCCTCGGGAAAAATTACGGCTGTAGTTTCCCCTTGCTTTCAGCCGTTCGCAGTACCAGCACAGCAAGGCCGTTTTGGTTAATGTTACAAGGCCAGATCAGTCAATCATCCAGACTGTTGCCCCTGCAACTACTGAAAAGGCTGCTGCCCCTCTTCAGGAACCACATGTTTGTCTGGCCTCTCAACAGATACCCCTCCGTTGTGGTTGCACCTACGGTATGGCCATCTGTATCGCTGAGGCACGCAAGCCTCCCCACCAGCGGCAAGGTCCATGGTTCATGGGGGGAGGGAGGGGTCACTTACCTAATAGCATCAAAAGTCTGACAGATAGCCATATAGCATTTAAAAGGAAATTAAAAGAATTTCTTAATGGCAACTCCTTCTACTCATTAGATGAATTTTTTGATATAGTGAGTGGGTAATTTCCCAACACCGTCAAAAAAAAAAAAAAAAAAAATTAAAAATATTGAGTGTCATGTAATATTTTGTGTAATGTAGTATCTTGTGTAGACACCTTTTATTAACCTGACACGTTCCACATCATTACGAAGTGTCGTATTCATGATCTATGGAACAAGTACTAATCTAATCTAATTTCTAATCTCTACTGCATCATCCTATCACAAACGACAAACGCGACACGCCCCCCCCCCCCCCCCCCGACTCTCTCTCCCACTTAGCGCCCCTGTCCACAGTCGCTGTCCATGTCGTCCATGCTTGCTTATTTCAGATTCCCGCAGGAGGTCGGACGCAAATGCGCATCTGCACTGAACGTTGTTGATTCATTGCCCAACAAGGCGAATCCATTACGTAAATTGAAGGTCCAGAGAGGAGAAAGGAAACAGAACGGACGGAACTATTGATACCAGCTGCATCAGGACTTTGTGTGGAACTAGTGGATGCACTGACACTCTAACACAGCATGCGAGCCAACATCTCAAAGGTGTTCGTGCTCACATGCGGTTCCTCTTCGTCGAAATGTCTTGGCTCAAACTCGTCTAGGGGCTGAACCGCACGTGTCGCATTACGCGCCCTAAATTAGACATTTGTGACCCTTTGTTAAATTGTCTGGTTGATGGCAAGTTTGCGAAATACAAAGTTAACATAACATATAATAACAGTAATAATAATATCGGGAACTAAATTAACGACCCATATATGATGTAGGCCACACAGTTGCGATTTGGTTAGAATAATGTTCATTCAGAAAGCAGACTAATAGCGAAAGTGGTCGTATTTAGAGTTACTGTTACACTCGAGTGCATATGTATTTGACACAGTTCAATCGTTCCCAATCTCATCGGAAACAGAAGTCCGATACTCCGCCTTGTTAACTGTGTGAAAAGTTAAGAGTTCGCACCAAGCGGCTCTCACCACTCAGAGACAAAGTCCTGCGATACAACACGTCGTGAAATTTTCTAAGTCGTTTCACTTCCTAGTTGACTAAAGACCGACCATTCGCTTTCGCGTCTCTATCCGAACCGTACCCTTTGGTGTCTCTAGCCGAAATATCCGCTTTCACGTCTGCACCAGCACTGTCCCTCTGCCCGTCCCCGGCCGTTTTCCTTGCGCGCCGAATATCTACGCTCAACTGACTAGGGCAGTTCTCTTTCCGCCGCGCTGGCTTAGCCGAGCGGTCTAAGGGACTGCAGCCATGGGCTGTGTGGCTGGTCCCGGCGTGGGTTCGAGTCCTCTCTCGGGGATGGGTGTGTGTGTTTGTCCTTAGGATAATTGTGGTTAAGTAGGGTGTAAGCTTAGTGACTGATGACCTTAGCAAGTAACTCCCATAAGATTTCACACACATTTGAACAGTTTTTGAACAGTAACCTGATCTGAAGCCGTCCATCTGATTGGTTACAGCTTATTCTACAGTATTTTGCATTCTAACATACTTAAATAATCAAAGTTTGACCACCTTCAAGTTCTGAATAAAGTAACGATAATATCCATTACATGATAAACGTTAAATTTTTTTAGATAAAACCAATACAACTTCCTTCTTAACTTTGAATGTCACGGCCAGTAGCCTTGCGCCCATGTGCTTTCTGATAATTAAATAAAGAACAAAAGTAAAAATTAGGCACTAAACTTTACAATAAATATTCTATTACCTAATGATTCAATAATGTGCCATGCTCTCATCGTTCAATGTGTTTTGTGTGGAGGAAATGATGATCTGATGCTTAACTGAAAATACTGATAATTTAAATTTACTATATCTTTTAAACAAATAAAGTTACATATTTGATATGTACAACATTTGTTATTTAAATGTGCGCTTCTATACGAAATGTCGATCGTTAAGATCGACCAAAGCGACAGATTTTAGCATTCAGGTGTCTGTTTACAAAGCTTGTTAATTTCACTTTAACATTAAATCCTAAACTATTATAGATATGATCAATATTCAAGTTTTATTGGGATCACCACGAAGATTTATGAAGGATGGCAGATTAAAATAACTGTGGCTGAATTACTACAGAATTAAATAGTTTTCATAAATGTTTCCCTTTATGGCCGATCTTAGGTCCGCCATATTTAACACTGCTGTGCCTCCTTGGTCACAAATAGCTTCTACAGGGTTTCCCTATGACGTAGGTTCTCGTCTGTCTCACTCGCACACTACAACTGTAAGTAGGCTGTTTATGTTTTCTTATTGGCAACGTTACGTAGCGCACAGCCCAGGCTGTGGCTAAGCCATGTCTCCGCAATATCCTTTCTTTCAGGAGTGCTAGTTCTGCAAGGTTCGCAGGAGAGCTTCTGTAAAGTTTGGAAGGTAGGAGACGAGGTACTGGCAGAAGTAAATCTGTGAGTACCGGACGTGAGTCGTGCTTCGGTAGCTCGGATGGTAGAGCACTTGCCCGCGAAAGGCAAAGTCCCGAGTTCGAGTCTCGGTCGGGCACACAGTTTTAATCTGCCAGGAAGTTTCAGCTTCCACAGGGTTTCCCTATGACGTAGGTTCTCGTCTGTCTCACTCGCACACTACAGCGCTTAGGCCTCAGTACACAATGGACGTCTGTCAATTTCCCCATCTCGTGGTGAACCTGCGCCCTTTGTGGCACACGGTCCTCGACGACAGGGTTCGTTTCACAATTCCCGAAGGCTGACTCTTTCGGCCACATACTTAAATGAGAGCGAAATGCTCGTTAATTCACAAGGAGATCTCCCGCTTACTGGGCAGTAGCGTTAACTTGTTCGCCACCTGGACTTGGTGCTTTTCGCAAATGTGCGGGCCATTTCAGTATGACAACAGTCAGCCTTCAGCGGCGCAAAGGTTCGGACGGTGTTTACGTCCCTGCCGTACGTCTGCGCGAGAGGTGTTTACGTTAAGTATGTAGCGGTGTGCCGCGGTATACGTAGAACGAATCATGGCCTTGTCGTGCCGCAAATCGACACTGAAATTTAGTTTTGTTAACGAATATGCCCGACCGAAGGCTTACGAGATCGAACGTTATTTATGGGACGAGATGAAAATCGAACCTGACGTTCTAGTTGGAATACACTTATCTATAGTCAGCAGCGTGGTCTATGTCAAGCTCATAAATGAAGCGGCATGTGACGAACGACTACTCCGACACCGACAAGGACTTCGTTTCTGTCATTCGGACGGCAATGTTGGAGCGGTAACAGTTGAACACGCCGGCATGGGACTCCGAACGATCCGCGTCTTTAAGTTTCCATTCGAAGTGCCAGAAGAATTGGTGACAGACGCCCTGCGTCCTTACGGAACGGTCCTATCCCACGTTGCTGAAAAATGGGCGGGTTTCAAGACGTATTCTGTCCTCAATGGCGTCAGACAAATACGGATCGAACTCCGAAAACACGTTCCGTCATACTTGTACATCGCTGGTTGTAGGGCGATTGTCATCTACGACGGACAACCAAGGACGTGCTCTGGGTGTGGGAAGGAGGGACACGTACGATCTGAGTGAGCTCAACGAAGGTTATTACAGCTGCCACGGGATGATCCACCCCTCACGTCGCATCCGACTGTGCTCCCCATGACTTATGTCGCAGCATTACGCGATGACGTGGGACGCGAGACAGACGCGTACCAGAACACACAGACAGCGGCAGATCGTGGCGAGCCACGGAAGGACGACGTTGCGCTGGATCGCCTGCAACAGTAACAGGACGCCCTCTCTTCGGTGCCGCTTGCGGCCCCTTCAGATAAGGCACTTGGAGACGTCGATAGCACGACGGCGCTCGATCCCGACGTCCCCCACGAGCAACTGGAGACCATGCTGACCTCTGATTCCGAGGCCCGGCAACGTAAACAGCGATCACCAAAACGCCGGAAGAAGCGCCGCCTCACGGTGGAGAACGACCACTCTGATCTAGCAGACAATCCTGAGACGTTTACGGGTGCAGAGCAGACGACCATGGATATAGAAGAACTGCCTAGCGTGGATGCAACGGTGGCCAGTGGGTCGGCGACACGACCTACCGCTGACGATGCTCCAGACACAGCGAATGAGTTCGATCGACGGCAACAGGCTACTGAGGAGGCTACGGCGCCTGCAGCGCACGACAACGATGGGACACTAGAGGACTGGTCGAAAGAGCCACCCCCGTGGGGAACCGATGATGCCGGAGGAACTGCTCCCACGCACTCTCCCAGTGTAAGACCGGAAGAGTGCACGGAATAACGGCAGACCATATGAGGGGACGGCGGGGAACGTTAGTACGACAGCAGCCTATGTACAGAAGAATTAGCGACCGTACGGTACCCTATCTATGTTGACAGCCATGCAACAAGCTTATCAGATAGGGTCTGTTAACATCAATAGCATTGGGACGCCGGTAAAAGTCAAGATGCTCAGTGACATGATAAAGGCTGCGGATTTAGACATAGCACTATTACAGGAAGTTCGGTTACTTCCCCCCTCGGACTTTTACGGTTACGACATTTACTGTTCCCTGTGTGACGAGAGAGGCGTTGGCACAGCTATGCTATTAAAGGAAGGGATATGTGCAGACGAAGTAGAGTATTTGCCTTCTGACCGTGGTACGGCCGTGACCATAGGTGAAATACGTTTGATCAACATATACGCACCGTCAAGCTCGGATAAGAGGAGGGACAGAGTAGATTTTTACGCTCATGAGGTTACACCGTTGTTCCAGGGACGATACGGTGGTTGCATACTCGGCGGAGATTTTAATTGTGTGCTCGACAGAAAGGACCAACAACCTAACTATACTACTAGCCAAGAACTTAGGGAGCTGGCCAATGGGATGGAATTAGTCGATGCATGGGACCTGAAGCATCGCAACCAGCCAGGATATACATTTTTTACAAGCTACTCCGGGAGCCATTTGGATCGGATCTATGTTTCAAGGGCGTTAGCAATGTCGACGGTAGACGCAAAAATATGGCCGACAGCGTTTACAGACCACGAGGCATATATTTATACAGTTAACCTTGATAGACAGCAGGTAAGGAGACGGAGGGGTAATTGGAAGATGAACGTCTCCCACCTGCGAGATGCAGAATGCCGACGCATGGGGGAGGACGCGTGGCATGGCTGCCTCCGTCGACGAAATTCTTTCGGTTCTGTCCTGCAGTGGTGGATCGAGTGCGCGAAGCCAGCTTTACGGTGGACGTTAATAGGTTATGGGAAGGAGGTTTCTCAATGGCAGCGCACGACCACTGTGTTTTACTTTACGACTCTCCGGGAACTGTTAGCTCAACCACTTACACCAGAACGCCAGACGGCCGTCCACAGAGTTAAGGCGAAGCTGGTACAACTTGCGACGCTGCGGATGGCAGGTACGATGATTCGCGCGAGGTCGCAGGATTTCCTGCCCAACGAGTTTCCGTCGATG
Organism: Schistocerca cancellata; assembly: GCF_023864275.1. Taxonomy (NCBI): domain Eukaryota; kingdom Metazoa; phylum Arthropoda; class Insecta; order Orthoptera; family Acrididae; genus Schistocerca; species Schistocerca cancellata. The sequence goes on along the minus strand of NC_064628.1, from coordinate 166,499,825 downwards.
CATTATGTGATAAAGGAAAGACGAAGAAGACGAAGGAATTTAATACATGCGATCGATCTCGGCGATGGCCATCGTTTTACAACACAAAGGGGCATAGCACAGGCGTTCACAGATCATTTTAGCATATTCTATGCGAGCAACGGGGAGGGTCAAAGGGAGCTGGGGAACGTCCTGGAAGAGATCCCAGACGCGACGAATGTGAACGGGGAAGTGGACGGGTTATATAAAATTACGTGTGAAGAGCTGGAGGAAGCGATTACGCGAGGTGCCTGCAGCAAGTCCTCAGGTCTAGACAGATTCCCATTCGAATTTTACCGTGCCTTTATGACCATTACGACACCGATGTGGCTATGCATGTTTAATGCGTTTCTGCGGCAAGAAGTACCGGTTCACGTTCAATTCACGGAAGGGCTCATGATACCTATACCAAAGAGCCGTGGTGGCAAACGGCCTTGTGATTATCGCCCCTTGACCCTCCTTAATAGTGACTACAAGATCTTCATGCGCATCCTGGGCAGTCGTATCAAAAAGGCGCTGGAGAATCGAATACATGCCGATCAGACTTGTCTTGGCGGCAACAGTAATATCCACACAGCCTTGGGAGACTATCGTGACGTCGTCGTCCTCGCGGTTGCATGCCGCCTTTGGGGGGCGATGGTTGCTGTAGATTCCGATCATGCTTTTGATCGCGTCGATCATGTGTACCTCGCGGCGCTGATGAACAGAATGGGTGACTCGCCATTATTGACCACTGTTGTGATGCGGCTGTTGCATGGCGATAGATCAGCGGTGGTGGTCAACGGATGGAGAACTGAGTATTTTAAGATCTTAAGATCAGTCAGACAGGGTTGCCCCTTGTCGATCCTCCTTTATGCGATCGCCTTAGAACCGTGTCTCGCAGGCCTTCGCCGCCGTCTTACCGGGATCTCCCTACGGCATTTATCATTCAAATGCAGAGCATACGCGTATGACATTGTGTGCCTCGTACGAAATGAGGGGGAGACTCAAACAGCACTGGATTGGCTACAGACGTATGGGATGGCAGCTGGAAGTGTGGTCAACTACCGAAAATCACAATTCATGCATGTGGGGCGTGGACTAGAACCAGGAACGGAAGGACCCTTACCTGCGGTGCAAACCCTCCGCTGTTTGGGTATCACCTTTCATAAGGAGACAGTGGGAACGGCTGCGGACAACTACCGAAGGCTGTTACTCAGAGTCCGCACGGCAGTACGACTAAACGCCCTACTGTCAATGGATATGCTGCAGCAAGTGTTACTCGTCAACCTTTATCTCGCGCCCATGATGTGCCACCTGACACACCTTCTCCCCTTGACGCGCACGATGGCTATGAGAATTCAGGCGGCTTTTGGGTACTAAGTGTGCCTGGGACAGCTCTTTAAGGTACAGTACAACACGCTTACCTCCCAGCGTAAGAGGGGGTCGTTGATTAAGTGAACGTGCACGAGAAGGCGTATTAATATTAATACTATGCTAATACGGTGGCACAACAGGAATCACTCGCTTACGGGGACGATCATCGAAGAACTAGTACCAACATCGCATCTTCCTCCAGTCAGTGTCGGCCATATATCGCCCCCGTTAACGTATGTGCGCACGTTCATCGTGGAACACAGTTACGTTCGAGAACATTTACCGACGACCCGACAGTCGACATAAAGGACGTGTACCATCTGCTTCTTCGACAGATCGCCCGGAATAGGGTGTAACGGAAACATCCAGCTGTTTATTGGCACGTGGTGTGGCGCGCGGTCCACCACCCCCACCTATCTACAACAGTCAGATCAACAAGGTACATTGTCGTGAACCGAAAATACCCTACGAATGATAAAAAGAACGCAATACATTTGGCGGATTCGCCCTTGTGTCAGCAATACGGCGTGCTGGATACGGACGACCATCGGCTAGTCTGCGGCGAGGCATTGGCTGTCTGGACTCTCGCAAGAAAGATAATAGCGTACATGCGGCGCCCTATCTATACAGCAGTCTCTTCTGACATAGTATTTTTTCCAAAGGAAACGTATTTTCCGCGTCATAAGACGAACGCAGTGGCGTGGGTCACAGGTAAGACGGTGCATTACATCTATAGAGACACACGTCAGAACGTACTGAACGTCCTGGATTACTGGCAATACTTGCAAGACGGACACACAAAACTATTACGGCTACAAAAGTACAAGGATTGGGGTGCCAATTTCCTATTAACGGTTTTTGCGGACCCGCCATATAGTTGGGGTGTGCCGGGTGCGCCAAGATGAGCGGCTGTGCTGTCGTTGTGAAACCGACCAAGTAAAGTGATCAGCTAAGGACACTATGCGAGCATGCGACCTAGGAAAAACTAACGCTTGCACAGTTAGTAAATGGATGTACTTCAAATTTTGTTTCCATATCTATAAATACTTTTCTTTAGGGTGCCGGAGGTGGCTCCACTTTAATTTTGTTGTTATTTTATGCTGCATGGTAGGATGGCAGTGAGGTTCCTTCCAGGACAGTTATCATGTGTAAGGATGTACTGTGTTTATTTTGTGAATGGTAAAGGTTTCTGTTTCTCCTACCTTCCTTAATTAAAAAAATAATAATTAAAAAACCTCACTCCTGTCAAAAAAGTGGTTTCCTTGTAATTAAATAAAAAATAAGAAAATAATAAAAAAATTTAAAAAATTGATTATAGGTTTAAAAAAAAGGTAACATGATTGCCTGTCAGTTGCATGCTGACTTTGTTCGCCTTTCGAGACTAGCTGAAAGCCAGATTTTTAATTCTTTTGTTGCGGAACTAAAGCACGCAGATTAAAAAAAATCGGTCTAAGGCGCTGCAGCCATGGACTCTGCGGCTGGTCCCGGCGGGGGTTCGAGTCCTTCCTCGGGAATGTGTGTGTGTGTGTGTTTGTCCTTAGGATAATTTTGGTTAAGTAGGGTGTAAGCATAGGGACTGATGACCTTAGCAAGTAAGTCCCATAAGATTTCACACACATTTGAACATTTTTTGAACAGTAACCTGATCTGAAGCCGTCCATCTGATTGGTTACAGCTTATTCTACAGTATTTTACATTTTGACATACTTAAATAATCAAAGTTTGACCACCTTCAAGTTCTGAATAAAGTAAGAATAATATCCATTACACGATAAACGTTAAATTTTTTTTAGATAAAACCAATACAACTTCCTTCTTAACTTTGAATGTTACGGCCAGTAGCCTTGCGCCCATGTGCTTTCTGATAATTAAATAAAGAACAAAAGTAAACATTAGGCACTAAACTTTACAATAAATATTTTATTACCTAATGATTCAATAATGCGCCATGCTCTCATCGTTCAATGTGTTTTGTGTGGAGGAAATGATGATCTGATGCTTAACTGAAAATACTGATAATTTAAATTTACTATGTATTTTAAACAAATAAAGTTACATATTTGATATGTACAACATTTGTTATTTTAATGTGCGCTTCTATATGAAATGTCGATCGTTAAGATCGACCAAAGCGACAGATTTTAGCATTCAGGTGTCTGTTTACAAACCTTGTTAATTTCACTTTAACATTAAATCCTAAACTATTATAGATATGATCAATATTCAAGTTTTATTGGGATCACCATGAAGATTTATGAAGGATGGCCGATTAAAATAACTGTGGCTGAATTACTACGGAATTAAATAGTTTTCATAAATGTTTCCCTTTATGGCCGATCTTAGGTCCGCCATATTTAACACTGCTGTGCCTCCTTGGTCACAAATAGCTTCTACAGGGTTTCCCTATGACGTAGGTTCTCGTCTGTCTCACTCGCACACTACAGCTGTAAGTAGGCTGTTTATGTTTTCTTATTGGCAACGTTACGTAGCGCTCGGTATGAAAATCACTGGCTGTGCTGTGTGCAGTCTGTGGTAATTTTGCATTGTTGTCTGCCATTGTAGTGTTGGGCAGTGGCAGCTGGATGTGAACAGCGCGTAGCGTTGCGCAGTTAGAGGTGAGCCGCCAGCAGTGGTGGATGTGTGGAAGGAAATGGCGGAGTTTTGAAATTACATATATTATGACTTTTGATGATATTAAGGTAAATACATTGTTTGTTCTCTATTAAAATCTTTCATTTGCTAACTATCCCTATCAGTAGTTAGTGTCTTCCGTAGTTTGAATCTTTTATTTAGCTGGCAGTAATGGCGCTCGCTGTATTGCAGTAGTTCAAGTAAGGAAGATTTTTGGTGAGGTAAGTGATTTGTGAAACGTATAGGTTAATGTTAGTCAGGGCCATTTTTTTGTAGGGATTTTTGAAAGTCAGATTGCGTTGCGCTAAAGACATTGTGTCAGTTTAAGCACAGTCTTGTATAATTTTTCAAAGGGGACGTTTCATATGTCGACCCTTAGCCGAGGATACCTCACTGGAATCTTCAGATTTTTTCTTGTAGTTTGTGTAATTAGTGTAGATTTTGTTTATTGCTAGTGCGTAATTGTATTGAGAATCTCCTTTGTAGTTGCAGTCTTTCATTGTTGTACAGTAAAGCAGTTGTGGCATGCATGTAGATTTGCACCAAGTATTTCGCAGCTGCGCTTGCATTTAAATAGATATTATTTTCAGTGCTATGTTAATGTATTCCCCTATTTTTTCTCTTCAAATTGTGTTTTTCTGTGTTGTTGTGTGAAACATTGTGACAATAATGGCGTGTGAAAAACGTAATACTAGGCTCCAAAGTAAACTGAGAAATGACAGTGAAGACGAAAGCAGTGTGTTAGCGCCACCGAGTAATGAATTAACTAATGTTCAAAGTAGTAATTTGATAATTGTACATAGGGAAATGGCGCGGGCTGCAAACAATGGTGTAGACAGTGAAACAATTAGTGAACAGGGAAGCATTATCGATCGATCGGTCGGCAACAGCTTGCCACAGGAATCCGAAATGACAGGACACAATCTTGCAAATACTGTAGATTCAGGTTTTGCGTCCTCACCCTTTTCTCAAATAAGTCAAGATACATTTTCTGCTTGTCAAAATGTGAATGTTGCTGGTGCAAATGCACTGACGAAAAGCGTAGAGGAACAGATTCCAAACACTAATGCATTGTTATTACAATTAATGCAGCAAATGGGACAAAATCTTCAAAAGTTAGACACAATGGAACAAAATCAGAGACAAACACAGTAAAAGATTCAAAAGTTAGACACAAAGGAACAAAATCTTCAAAAGTTAGACACAGTGGAACAAAATCTTAAAAAGTTAGACACAATGGAACAAAATCAGAGACAAACACAGCAAAAGCTTCAAAAGTTAGACACAATGGAACAAAATCTTCGAAAGTTAGACACAATGGAACAAAATCTTCGGAAGTTAGACACCACACTTGAACAAACACGTGAAGATTTAACTACTGAGTTACATAACATTGAATCGAAATGTCAAAAAGTCTGTAATGACGTAAAAACACAAATTTGTGAGCATTTTCAACCTATTTTTTCGCGGCACGAAAATGCATTACAGAATCACGAAGCAGCCATAAAAGAACTGCAAACCATTGTTCATGAAAATCATGAGACCTTGTGGGCTAAAATTGACTCAGTTGCATCTACCGATTCGGTTACGCAACTTGCAAAAACTCAGGAAAACTTAAAGGACACAGTAGATTAGATTTCAACACAAATGGACACTCTGAAACTTGGTTCAGAAAAACACACTGAGGAAATGTGTTCACTATCGGAGAAAGTAGCCGAACTTTCGGATCAGGTCACTAACTTATCTACAAAGGTAGATGATGATCTGAATGACACAAGACCTGTAGCCTTCACTGACACAGAAGAGTATGAACAAATTAGAAAATTCAAACAAAATCAAAATCAAATCAATACACAGTACAAAAGAGAAATCCGGGAAGTACAAGATCAGTTGACGCAGGTAATACAAGAATTACATATTTCAGAGGACACTCGCGCTCCAGTACGGGAAGAGGGCATAGAAATACGGAACAACCACAAAATAATAACACGGGACACTTCGGAAATTATGAAAGAAATTGGCAAGGCGCATTGGATTTTGAGATGGAACCGCCGAAACGAAGTAACAATGAGCGATGTGCGACTCGCCGACACGATGATTTCGACTATAAGCTGTGCATTACTACATGTAAATTCAAAACATTTAAGAATTCTGGCAACGACATTCATCCACAAGCATGGCTTCATCAATTTTCTCATTGTTTTCCTCCCAACTGGTCATTGGAGCACAGGTTAGAATTTATGTGTGGCTACTTGGAGAATGAACCAGCTGTAAGAATGCGATCGGTCATTCACAATTGCCACAGTGAAGGAGAATTTTATCATGCCTTCCTCTCAGCATATTGGTCTCAAGCTACACAAGACCGAGTAAAAACATAGCATCATAATGATGAAACATTTCGAACAATCTGAATTTTCCAGTCTTGTCAAATATTTTGAAGACATGTTGCACAAGAATCAGTACCTGTCAAACCCATACAGCCCCTCAGAACTCATCCGCATTTGCTTAATCAAACTGCCTGAACATTTACGACATATTATTTTGGCAGGACGTTGCAAAGACGACATTGACGCTTTTCAGGGACTCTTACAAGAATTAGAAATTGACACAGACAGTCGCAGGATGCGAAAACAGGAAAACAATCACTACAGGTCACATCCGTCACAATTCCGTGACGACAGAAACAATAACTGGACACGACAAGTCTATTCTTACAACGCAAATCGTGACCAAAACAGACACCACCCATATGACAACCACTGGCAGAGTAGTAATAGTTACAGAGAAAGATCGCATTTCTTTAGTAATGAATATGACAGAGACAATCATAGAAACAGACAATTTGGCAACCAGAACTATTATTATCATGGGAGACAGAATAACTACAGACGCAACAGTTCAGCGCGCAGTTACAATTCAAGACAAAATTCCCCAACCCGTGACCGGCAAGAAAGAAACTATAGAATCTACCAACATGACGACAGACGATATAATCGTAACGACAGACCTGAATTGCATCAGAACTGTCGGGATAAAAACAGAGCAGGGCCCTCTCGACAAAGTGAATTTGTAGAAGTTAGGTCTCCAAATCCCAATAACGACGCGCGCCATCAAAGAAACAGACAATGACTCGCACCGGCAGGCTACCGCGTGCGCCAGCTGGCTCAGAGAAAAATAACATAGACGCTAACGTTGAGAAAAATTCCAGTATTCCTTACCGATGTATACCACATGATAATTCCTTGCCAGTTGAACTCTGCATACTAGGAAGAGTAAAGGTTTACACCACATTTCACATGTAAAACCGTTTATTGAAAGCTAATCTGTTTTTTAATTTAGTCTATGCCATAAAATTTTTCACTTCACGTTACTAGTACTCTTTGTCACACAAACTGTTAACATGCAACTATGTTTTACAGCTAACTAACTATCCACTCAAGAACATAGGTTAACTTTGACAAGTAATTACGAATGCATTGTTATTGCGAACAGACGACACAGTGTTGTTGTGTGTGTACATTCTTGCTTGATAGTTGCACGATTACGTAACGACTATAAGGCTCACATACTTAGGACATATACTAGTACTGCTAATGAGACTTTAATGCAACATTTTGGTGTACTTGAAAATACATTCGGAATTAAAATACATTCTGAGAGATACCAGATGACACAGTGGTTAGTTTATGTGACAGCTACACGATTATATCACGACGTTAATAATGAGTGACAATTTACAATGTTGCTTTTGCGGTGTTTCTGTCTCATATCTGCACAGTTTTTGTGTATTATTCTGGAAAGTAAAACATGTTTTTGTAGTAACTTTTGTGGTGTAGCTACAATGAGACAGCCTCTTTCGTAGCACAACAATACCTTACTGCACAGTACATTCTTCATCACAACAATAAGCGTAATAACTAAGATATCTATACGCAAAGCATTTCACTTTTGTTTATCTTGAGGTAAGTACATTGGCTTCTGCAGAACTTAGCTTTTGGTGGAAAATAACTGCGAGACTTCCACAGAGATTATCTTACAGCAAGACGCACATTTAGCGCTACAGGACACGTATTTGAGTGATTAATTTTATACTTAAAACATTTATTTTTAAAGATATTCGAAGTACAATGGTACAAAGGTTTTCTGTGATACATTTCATTCCATTGCTGTAACCTGTAACACCTGAAGGTATAATTACATTAATCCTCAGGGGGGTACACGCTTACTTTGTGTATCATGTGTTTGGCAAGCACAAGGAGCCCTAGCTAATATGGTATTTGCTTATACAACTTTACACATCGGTACCATATTTCTCTAACACACAAATTACACAGCTATCTGATCATTCAACTGAGAGACAAACATTTTTTTTCTACATCAGTGACAGATGTTTACGTAATTACACCGTTGGATAACTTCACACTTACGAAATTGTATTTTGTCTGTACTGTGTGAACTGTTTATATTTTTTCGGAACCATTGTGATACTATGAGAGCTTTGAATGATGTATTTGGTATGGGATCACGATTTTTAAAGTACGTTTGAGGTAGATGACACTACTGAAATGAGCAGAGAATTTTCTTTAGGTTTTGACATTATTGCAGGAAGCTACGACGATTTTGAGATTTGACTGAGGTGTTATGATGTTATTATTACGACGACGATGTGTATTATGCTGCTGAGGTATGTTTATGATTAATAGGCTGAGGTTATATGAGTTATTTGATTATGCTACATATTTATAATGATGAAATATTGAAGAGTGTCGATGAATACGTATATGTGTAATAAGGTAAGGAATAATGAGTACTGGTTAGGGACTCTGATTTGTGAAAAAGGATGTTGGAAACCAAGAATCGTACTTTCAGAGTTATGAAATGTGTGTAAATGCCTGAATGTATCACAATGCCAGCGAAAATTTTTTGGACACTGTTATATTCATAAGATTTTGTTTCTACACATTTGCAACGCAAATTCTCGACCCGTGAAATTCTGTACATGAGACTGTCACTGTAGCGGAAACTGCTGTCGTAAATATTTCCGTAAGAAAGTTAAGTGACCACCTGCACGTAATGCGTCGTGGGCACCCAGCTGTGTCAGACGCCGGGAGAACAAGTCATTAGTGAGTGCCTTTCCAGAGGCACAGGTACAAAAAAAAAGGGAGGCCATTATCCTCGCTGTTGACATTCCTTTGTAGAAAGCATCATAAATACGAAACCCTCAAACTTGAAAACATGATAACACTGTGGAGCTCTTAATTTATGATATTTACTGCAGTGCCTAATGAAATGACGAGAAATATTTTTATGTCTATACACCTGATTATGACTACTGTCTTTCTAGTTGAGAGAAATGCCATATGGCTTGCTTTATGTATTTATTCTTTAATATCTAGTTTCTAGCTGCACTGCAGCATTGTTTAAAATAAAATTTTATGAGTGTACTAATATAGATGTTTTATGCCTACAGATCCAGTAAACAATAACTTAAAAAAAACGAAGGAGCACAAAAAGACATTTCCCTTCACAGGACTTGCATACATAATTTTCTTTTCAACTACTTGGTAATATTTTTTCGTAGAATAAGTGGTGGTGCACCACTTTAATTACATAGACATTAAGATGTGAATATACATTTCCCTTATCTGCATTGTTGTTTTTACTGCAATATTTTTTCTGCTTGAGCTATGTCATGTTTAGGTATAAGTTACTGCTGTTTGCCAGGCATAGTGTTACTGAATCTGACTTTGTGTTACTCTGCTAAGCCAGTTTATTACTGATTTATTTTTCTTGTTTGCTGCTCATTGCATATTAGTTGTAATATCGTTGCTTACTTTGCCAGTTTGAATTTTTTGTCATTGATGTTCGTGTTAATTGTTTTGTGCTGCTGCATTGCCTTGTCCCTTAGTTTAGCATCTGAGCTCAGTAGATTTAAGTTAGCTTAAGAGGGGGTAGCCTATAAGAGAATGAGTTGCGATGAATTTGAAGAAATGCACTGAGAGGTTATACGAGAAAAATACAGAAAGCATGCTTGGATAGGATTTTTTTGGCTGGAGCAAATATCGAAATAAGATGAAAGATCTATGGAATGAAGTTTTGGGTTGGACTGCAGTACCAAATGTTACACTGAAAACGAACCCTGTCCTTTTCTTTTGTGTTATCCCACTATGTGTTTGTGTACCCTTGTGGATTTGTTTTCTTCCTGTCTCTGTGTAGTTTCATAGAATTTTTTCTTCTTCTAATACTAAGCTACATTCACTATGATGAGGAATACTGTTATCATCAAATATAATTGGCATTAATAATATGTTATTTACCTTGTAAATATGCTTAGACATTATTTATTCTGTTTTGTTTTAATGCTCATGTGTGAAGTTGATGTTTCAAAAGTTATTCTGATCTTTTATGTATCTACTTATCTCATAATTCCTGTAACATTGATGTATATGTTTATTTCAATTCTGTTGTAAGGCCTGTACTACAAATGTTATCTGTATTGTTATGTTCTTTAATGATGTATTTTGTACTTTTGTTATTGTATTCTTATGTTATAAAATTGTAATTGACACCAGTTCATCAAATTAAGTAACTTGTAAGTTACATTTCACTGCACACTTTTCTGTTGGTCATAGTATATGGACAATATGTGAGAAGTAGGGACTGTTTGCACGTGTGCTGATAATTCAGCAAGGGACTGGATAACAGCATTGCTGGTTCAAAGGACATTTCAAAAAAAAATTTGTGAGTGCACAGGTGGTGGTTATGGACTTGCTATATTATCCGCAAGACTTGTCAATGGTGATTTTGCACCTACACAGTCGCAGCAGATGGCTGCTGGCCATCTCTACAAGGACTGCAGTGGGTCTACACCTTTGATGACCCACCAATACCATTATTTATACCAGGACTACAGTGGGCCTGTCCACACTTTCTACGAGGACTGCAGTGGGTCTGCACCTCTGGTGGCCCACCAATACCACAATCTCTACCGGGACTACAGTGGGCCTGTCCACAATTTCTACAAGGACTACAGTGGGTCTACAGCTTTGATGACCCACCAGTACCATTACTTCTACCAGGACTACAGTGGGCCTGTCCACACTTTCTACGAGGACTGCAGTGGGTCTGCACCTCTGGTGGCCCACCAATACCACAATCTCTACTGCGACTACAGTGGGCCTGTCCACAATTTCTACAAGGACTGCAGTGGGTCTGCACCTCTGGTGGCCCACCAATACCATACTCTCTACCAGGACTACAGTGGGTCTGCTCTGTGATGACCTACCTACCAATATTCTTCAAAACTTCGACTGACTCTGCTGTGGGTTTGCTCTGATGTGGCCCATTACCTGCCTGCATGTCAAGAGTCAGCACTGTCTTTCCATTGGAAGGGCAACATTACTTCTTCAAGACTGCATGGAAATCCACTACTTCTGTGTGTAATTTCTTTTAGTAATGAGACTTTGTAAAAGAAAACTGTAATTACTACTATGATGAATGATCAGGACTGTCTTTATGGACTGTGAGAAAATTTTAGCTTTTGACCAACATTGTATCAATAAGTGTGTGCATTTGATATCTTTGTTATTTTAATTATGAAAAATTTTTTCAAATCATTATTGGCCACTGCCCAAAACAATTTGTAAAATTTTTTGTGGGGAGCATGGGGGCTATGTAAGTAGGCTGTTTATGTTTTCTTATTGGTAACGTTACGTAGCGCTCGGTATGAAAATCACTGACTGTGCTGTGTGCAGTCTGTGGCTAGTTTGCATTGTTGTCTGGCATTGTAGTGTTGGGCAGCAGCAGCTGGATGTGAACCGCGCGTAGTGTTGCGCAGTTAGAGGTGAGCCGCCAGTAGTGGTGGATGTGTGGAAGGAAATGGCGGAGTTTTGAAATTACATATATTATGACTTTTGATGATATTAAGGTAAATACATTGTTTGTTCTCTATTAAAATCTTTCATTTGCTAACTATCCATATCAGTAGTTAGTGTCTTCCGTAGTTTGAATCTTTTATTTAGCTGGCAGTAGTGGCGCTCGCTGTATTGCAGTAGTTCAAGTAAGGAAGATTTTTGGTGAGGTAAGTGATTTGTGAAACGTATAGGTTAATATTAGTCAGGGCCATTGTTTAGTAGGGATTTTTGAAAGTCAGATTGCGTTGCACTAAAAATAATGTGTCAGTTTAAGCACAGTCTTGTATAATTTTTCAAAGGGGACGTTTCACAGCACTTAGGCCTCAGTAGACAATGGACGCCTGTCAATTTCCCCATCTCGTGGTGAACCTGCGCCCTTTGTGGCACACGGTCCTCGACGACAGGGTTCGTTTCACAATTCCCGAAGGCTGACCCTTTCGGCCACATACTTAAGTGAGAGCGAAATGCTCGTCAATTCACAAGGATCTCCCGCTTACTGGGCAGTAGCGTTAACTTGTCCGCCACCTGGACTTGGTGCTTTTCGCAAATGTGCGGGCCATCTCAGTATGCTCCCCAGTTGACTCAGGCTCTCTCCTAGCGCCAACTATTTGCAGTTCCCGTCCACGTCCTACATGCTCGGTAATTTATTAATTTAAGTTTCCCACTGGAGGTCAAAAGTAAATGTGTATCCACGACCTTCCATCTGGATGGACATTTACGTTCAGCTTTCAGAGAGAATCTATAGTTGGTGAACATGGATGACACAGACAGGGAACGCGGATAGGTGGCACTGAAGGGTAATGTGAGTCAGATGGGGAGCAAGCCGAGGTAGTCCGTACATTTGCGATAAGCACCAAGTCTGGGTGGCGCAGTGGTGAATGCAGCTCCCTAGTAAGCGGGACACCCCAGGTCTGAGTCCTCGTCCAGCGCATGTTTTTCACTCATTGCCGCTGATTCCGCATAATGTCTCGATGCAGCTGATATCTTTAGTTCTTTTGCTTCCTTCTCCTTTCTTCACCCCTCCACCTTCAATTTATAATAATAATAATAATAATAATAATAATAGTAATAATAAAACGTGAACACTAGAGGGATTGATGTATCTTTTCAAAGGAACAGGTAATTGTATCTGTTGCCAAGAACAAGTACAGGTTTTGCAGTAGCTGCACACTACAAAAACTACTCAAAATTACCAATACATGTTATTTAAAATCAAGTAATATCCACATTAGGTCAGAAATTAGTAATTCTGATTACAGACTGGAAGTTATACGGAATGTAGTTAAACGAGAGACTGGGCAACAAGCCACAGAACAGGATCAGTATTACTGTAAAGGAAGGACTATAAATGATTACTGACAGGTATCAGAGATCTTTTATAATCGTTTCTTAAATGTAATAGAAAATATAGTTACAAACAGTTCAAGAGTAAAACCAAAAGAGTATATTGAATTTGCAACTCACATCAAATTCAATCATATAGATGTTCCCCCCCCCCCCCCCCATTTCGCCTTGTGAAATTAAGTAAATTGTACATTTTCCCAAAAATAAAAGCTCATTTTGATCTGCTAGCATTACCAACCGAGTGCTAAAGACTTATTTCCAATTAATAAGTACTTCTTTTCTGATGTGTGTAATTCATCACTAACTCAGGGAATTTTTCTAGAGAGATCGAAATATGCCATTGTCAATCTGCTCCATAAACTTCGATTTAGGGGTAGAGTCTTTGGCTAGTCCTCGGTCCCGGGTCGAAACTCATCACTGCTTAAATTTTCAATAAAAACCACAAAAAATGCTTCCTGATGATTTCCGGCATAAGAAGTAACACTCTTACTGCCAACGGCCTATCCAAGGAGTGCAGAGGAGCGGACAGGTGTTGGTTCAGGGCACTCTCTTGCCTTTGACATGGGAAAACGGCCTTAAAAGGCGGAACAATCAGCTTTGATCAATGGCATGCCGATGCCTTAATTTGAGGAAGAAATTTCTGAGACTGTACGTTTAGAGCACATCATTGTATGATAGTGAGTCATGGACTAAGGGGAAAACGGAATAGAAGAGAAATGAAGTCTGTGGTCAACGACGTGAGGATGCAGAAGGCAATGGAAACCACTACATTAAAGACACATAATGTGCATCGGCAGGACATGTGGCCTATAACTGAAAAGGTGGCTGGTTGGTTGGTTTAAAAGAGGGAGGGGGGAAGGACCAAACTGCTAGATCATCGGTCCCTCGTTCCGATTAAAATAATTGCACAGGCGTGGCAGTAAAATAATCGAAACATACAAAACATAGCTGGAAGAAAAGAGAAAACCTCAAGTAGGGCAAAAAACACTAAAATGGACGAAATCGGACAAGAAATCCACAGAGAGACGCAAGAAACATGTCGAAGAGATCAGATTACCATGGCTTGCTGACCATGAGAATAAAAAGGAGAAGCCAGCCACTGTGCACCACATTAAAACCTCCACCATAAAAGCACTAGGGTGGAGGACATAGAAGGACAAAAGACATGCGTTGAAACAAAGATCAAATGATTAAACCCACCCTCACGAATAAAACGTAAAACTAAAGCTGTTATTGAGGTATTGTCGCCCAACACTGAAGGTAGGGTATTTGGAAAGTTAAAAGTCCGCCGCAGAGCTAAAAGTGGGAAGTACAGCAAGAGGTGGACGTCCGTCGTTTGTGAGCCACAGAGACACCGAGGTGGGTCCTCGCGACAGAGGAGGTAACCATGCGTTAGCCACGTACGGCCAATGCAGAGCCGGCAGAGGACAACTGATTACCCGCGAGAGGACCGCGTGGAAGACTTCCACACATTCGTAGTCTCCTTAATGACACGCAGTTTGTTCTGCGTCCTGTTATGCCATTTAGTCTCCAAAGCCGAAAAGAACTTCGGCGTAAGACAGAAAGCAGGTCAGTTTCGGAGATTCCAATCTCCAGAAGCGGTCTGCGTGTAACCTGTTTGGCCACCCTGTCGGCAAGTTCGTTGCCTTTGATTTCGACGTGTCCTAGGGTCCACACAAACACCACTGAACGACGGGACCGTTCCAGGGCATCGATGGACTCCTGAATGGACGATACCAAAGTATGGCGAGTGTAGCATTGGTCGATAGCTTGTAGGTTGCTCAAGGAGTCAGTACACTGGACTCGCCAGGGCATGAGCGGATGTGCTCAAGAGCACGAGATATGACCGCCAGCTCTGCTGTGAAAACCCTGAAGCCATCTGGCAAGGAGTGCTGTTAATATGTCCTCCATGTACATACGCAAAGCCATCGTGCCCATCAGCCATGAAGCCGTCGGTGTAAACCACTTCATGGCCCTGGTACATGTCGAGAATCGAGAGGAAGTGATAGTGGAGAGTCCTAGGGTTAACGGAGTCCTTAGGGCCATGTGAAAGGTCCAGAAGAATCTGCGCCTAGGTGTAACCCTGGAGGTGTACGCGAATGTACCTCAGGGAGAGGTGTTAACGGGAAGGACTCCAGTTCAGACAGAAGGGACCGGAAGCGAACCGCAATCGTAAGCCCTGACCTGGGCCGCCTATGCGGGAGATGAACCGCCGTGGTTGGGAAAAGGAGGCGGTAATTTGGATGCGCAGGGGACCTGCAAATGTCTGAAAAGCAACTGTCGAGCAGATGTGCACGCCTAACCTTCAAATGGAGGGACTCCGGTCTCCACCAGGTCATTGGTCACTGGTCTCTTTCTAAAAGCTCTCGTCGACAGGCGAACGTTACAGTGGTGCACTAGGTTGAGTAAATGCAGCGCTGAGGGCGCCGCTGAACCGTAAGCCAGACTCCCATAGTCAAGGCGGGATTGAACAAGGGCTCTGTAGAGCTGCAGCAGCGTAGAGCGATCTGCACCTCAGTTGGTGTTGCTCAGGCAGTGGAGGGCATTGAGATGCTGCCAGCACTTCCACTCAAGCTGACGAAGGTGAGGTAGCCAAGTCAATCAGGCGTCGAAAACCAGTCCTAAGAATCGATATGTCTCCCCTACAGTGAGTGGATCGTCATTAACGTGAAGTTATGTTTCTGAATGAACGGTGCGACGCCGACATAAATGCGTGACACACGACTTCGCGGCTGAAAACCGGAAGCCGTGAGATAGAGCTCATGACTGCGTCTTGTGAATGGCTCCCTGTAGGCGCCGCTCAGCAACACCAGTACTGGAGGAGCAGAAGGAAATGCAGGAGTCATCCGCATACAGAGAAGATGAGACCGATGACCCTAGTCCTGCTGCTAGACCGTTAATAGCCACTAAAAATAGAGAGACACTCAATACGGAGCCCTGTGGAACGCCAGTCTCCTGAATATAGGGGAAACTATGACAGGCACCGACTTGGACACGGAAAGTACGGAGCGACAGGAAGTTTTGGATAAGAATCGGGAGCGGGCCCCAGAGACCCAACTCATATTATGTGACATGGATATGATGTCACCATGTCGTGTCGTTTGCTTTATGTAAGTCAAAAAAACAGCAACCAGATCTTGGCGTCTGGAAAAACGCTGTTCCGCTGGCAGACTCGAAGGACACAAGATTATCAGCGGTAAAGCAACCCTGGTGGAAGCCGCCCTGACATGTAGCCAGTGGGCCACGTGACTCCAGGACCCAACTGAACCGACGACATACCAAACTTTCCACCAGCTTACAAAGGAAGTTGGTGAGGCTAATGGGCTGGTAGCTATCCACATCAAGCGGGTTTTGACCGGGTTTGAGCACCGGAATGATGTGCTTTCCAGCCATTGTGATGGAAAGACGCCATGGCACCAGATCCGGTTGAAGATGACCAGGAGATTTCGCTTGTAGTCAGACGAGAGATGTTTAATCATCTGATTGTGGATCCGATTCGGCCCAGGTGCTGTGTCAGGGCAAAGTGCAACGGCGCTGGGGAGCTCCCACTCTGTAAATGGGGCGTTATAGGGTTCATTGTGGCGTGTAGCGAACGAGAGGAGTTTCCTTTCCATCCGCCGTTCGAGGGTGCGAAAGGCTGAGGGGTGGTTCTCTGACGCAGAGGCTCGAGCATAGTCCTAAGCAAAGTGCTCGGCAATCGCATTTGCGTTGGTAGATAACACGCCATTGATGTTAATGCCAGGGACACCTGTCTTGGTCTGGTACCCAAAAAGCTTCGTCCAGACTTGGTAAGATGATGTATGGCACCCAATGGTCGACACATACCTCTCCCAACACTCCTGTTTCCGTTGTTTTATAAGCTGGCGAATGCAGGAAAAGAGCCACTTAAAGGCTATTAGGTGCTCTACGGAAAGGTGCTGCTTATGTCGCTATATGAGCTCGCCGACCCTCTTTAATTGCCTCAGCGACTTCTGGCGACCACCAAGGGACTGCCTTTCGCCGGGTGCGCACTAAAGAACGAGGGGTCCCGTTTTCCGCCGCAGAAACGATCGTTGTACTGACCTGTTCAACGACAGAATCGATGGCACCATGTGGGGGTGATTCAGTGGTGACAGCAGAGGTGAAGGCTTCCCAATCTGCCTTGTTTAAAGCATGTCTGGACGGGCGTCTGTGGGCATGACGCCAGGGGAGTGACAGGAAGATGAGGAAGTTGTCACTATCACACAGGTCGTCATGTGCTCTCCAGTGAATAGATGGGAGAAGGCCAGGACTGCAAACCGAGAGATCAATGGCCGAATATGTGCCATGTGCCACACTGAAATGTGTGGGGGCACCTGTATTTGAGAGGCAGAGGTCGAGTTGTCACAGTAAATTTTTGACCTCTCTACCTCGGCCAGTAAGCATGGCGCCACCCCACAAGGCGTTATGAGCAGTAAAATCTCATAAAATTAGGAAAGGTTTAGGGAGTTGATCAGTCAGTGTAACCAATACGTTCAGGGGTACTTCACCATCTGGAGGAAGATATAAATTGCAGACAGTTATTTGCATCGTCCTTATCCTGAAAGCAACAGCTTCGAGAGGGGTTTGAAGGGGCACAGGTTCACTACATACCTAGTTCAAGACATAGACGTAAACTCCACCTGACACTCTATTACAGTCCCTACGGTTCCTGTAAGATCCATTATAGCTGCAGAGGGCAGGGATCCACATTGCCGTGAACCAGGTTTCCTGGAGGGCAATGCAGAAAGCAGGTGTAAAGCTTTAAAGTTGCTGCAGCTCAGCCAGGGAATGGAAAAAACCGCCGCAATTCCACTGGAGGATTATGTGATGGTGATACTGGGAAGGCATGAAACACTCAGTGAGGCAGTCTACGCGTCAGGGTCACCTGATCCCACCAGATGATTGCCTGTGCGATCGACATCCCTCAGGTCTGAGGGCCCAGCGAGATCAAGGTCCTCAGCAGACGCCAGACTCTCCACCTCATCCTCAGACTCAGAGCTTATAGGTAGTGGTGGTGTGGGTGCCACAGCAGTGCCTTGGTTTTTGGGGGTGTTTCTCTTTTCGGGTTTCTCTGACTGCTCCTTAAGTTTGTCCGGCTGGGAGGGCTTCACTGATTCAGTCTCATATGGCCGAACTTCCAGCACTTAAAGTACTGCATCGAGGAAGGGATGTTTATGGCTTTACGTCATCACCGTCACCTTCTCGGGTAATGCGCCACCCTCGAATTCCAAGATGAAGGCATCGGTGGCAACCTGATTATCCCTTGGACACCAGTGGACGCGCCAGACGAATTGGACACCTCGCCACTCTAAATTGGTGCGCGGCTCATCCTCAGATTGCAAAAGAAGGTCCCTGTGAAATATGATACCATGGACCATGTTTAAGTTCTTATGGGGCGTGATGGAAACAGAAACGTCTCCCAGCTTGTCACAGGCGAGTAGTTCCCATGACTGGGCAGAGGATGCTGTTTTCATCAAGACCGTCCCCGACTGAATTTTGGATAAGCCCTCCACCTCTCCAAACTTGTTCTCTAAATTCTCCACTAAAAACTGAGGTTTTATTGCCAAGAAAGTTTCCCCATCAACTCTCGTACATACGAGGTACCAGGGTGAATAAGCTTCGCTGCCATCCTTAGACTGGCGTTCTTCCCATTGTGTGGCCAGGGGGGGGGGGGGACACACGACGATTTGGGATCGTATTTATTAGCATTGAAGTCAGACCTTGACTGCTTAGAGACTGCTGGTGTTTGACCACCAACAAGAGATGACGTACTAAGCTTCATGGCGTGTCATGACGCCCTGACGCGACTCACTCCGACCAGGGGCCCTCCCCACAGGCGCCACCCAGCAGCAGCAGAGGCCACCTGGCAGGATGGCCATTGCTGGGAGTCCTGATGCCCCAGGGCGAGGGGCACCAACTCCTTGGCATACGTGGGGAGTTAACGGCGCAGGCATCAGCAGAGCGATCCCTGTGTGGTCAGGGGTACATGGAGGCCCCACCACAACAGACTGGCTACCGTGCTGGATATCAGGCGCAAACGAGCTAAGATGTCCACACAGAAGACGGAGGAAAACTCACCCAGGAGCATGACCACGCCCAACAGCTGGAGAATGAGCGGAAGTGCAAGTCCATGTCGACGAAGGATGCGAGAGGTATCAGCACAGGATGGACGCTATGCACCATGTAAGGCGCCCTTCCCCAATGGGCTCAGTCTACTAGAAAATTTTGCTAAATGGAGGCAAACCGTACAGGGGACCATCACATAAAGGCCGAAACGTGTGAGACTCCTTTTAGTCGCCTCTTACGACAGGCAAGAATAGCTCGGGCCTATTCTAACCGCGGACCCGCAGGGGGTGAGGGGGTGAAAAAAGGTCATGATGGTCTCTCTAATGGCAAAAGATTCTTGACTAGTCCCCCATTCGGATTTCCGGAAGGTTACTGCCAAGGTGGAGTGCACCATGAGAAAAAGATTGAATAACCAACGAAAGCATAACGTTCTACGAGACGGGACTTGGAACGTAAGAGGTTTGAGTGCATGAGGGACTTTAGAAAATCTCAAAATGAAAATGCAGCGACCAGTCTGAACACAGGGGGGTCAGTGAATTATCGCTAACGGAGAGACACAATCAAAGTCCTCTCTGCGTGACGGCAATGAAAATACTATCTATGACAAAGCTGCTAAAGCAGAATTACAAAACCCAGCTTTCAGAAAATCCTTCACCAAAGAAGACGAAGTACATATTCCAGAATTCAAATGAAGGACAGCTGCCAATATGACTGAATTGGAAGTAGATATCCTTCTAGTAGTGAAGTAACTTAAATCACTTAGTAAAAGCATCTCCCGATCCAGACTGTATACCAGTTAAGTTCGTATCAGAGTACGCTGATCCAATAACTCCATACTTATCATATATAAAGGCTCCTTCGACCAAAGATCCTAACCCAAAGACTGGAAAGTTGCACTACTATTCAAGAAGAGCAGTATCAGTAATCCACTTGCGTTCGAGCATTATGAATCACCTCTAAGAAAAGGTCTGTTGACAAACAGTCAACACGGATTCATAAAACATCGTTCTTGTGAAACACAACTACCCCTTTACACACGCCAATTGCTGGGTGCTATTGAAAAGGGATTTCAAATTGATTCCGTATTTTTAGATTACCAGAAGCCTTTTGACACTGTACCCCACAAGCGGCTTGTAGTCATATTGAGTGTTTATGGAACAGTGCCGTAGTTGTGTGACTGGATTCGAGATTTCCTCTCAGAGCGGTCACAGTTCGTAATAATTGAAGGAAAGTCATCGAGTAAAATGGAAGTGATTTCTGGTGTTCCCCAAGGTAGTGTTATAGGCCCTCAGCTGTTCCTTATCTACATAAACGATATAGGAGACGTTCTGCGCAGACGTCTTAGGTTGCTTGCAGATGGTCCTGTCGTTTATTGTCTAGTAAAGACATCAGACGATCAAAACACATTGCAAAACAATTTAGAAAAGATATCTGTATGGCGCGAAAATTAGCTATCGACCCTAAATCATGAAAAATATGAGGTCATACACATTGGGATACAGCTAGCAAATAACTGAGCACGTAGGTTTCAGTTGCTATTCCGGGATGAAATGGTTGAAAGGTCAGAACTGGAGAGGATTTCGCGGCGGGACGCATCTAAACAGTCAGACGACTAATGACGAAATAAAATAACAAGTGACAGGAGAGATACCAATAACTACCGATCCGTTTCACTACCGACATCATTTTTTTTAAATTTTTAGGAGGTTATGTGTTCTAGAACAGTATACCAACAGAGGAGCAATATTATAATCAATAAATCACAATTTGGATTTAAGAAGAATTGCCAATTTCACATTCACTCAATAAATTTTACAAGCACTAAATAACAAATTAGTACGAGTCGATATTTCTGTGACCTACCTAAGGCGTTTGATTATGTGGATCTCAATATTTTCCTGGATAAACTGAGGTTATATTTGGAATTAATATTGTAGCAAACCAGTGGATATCTAACTAAAACAATGCAGAGAGTTATGTTTAATAATTCAACCAGTTAAGTTGAGGTTCTTCTGACTGTGGAGAAATCTCTTATGAAGTTCAACAAGGCTCTGTCTTAGATATCCTTCTAGTAGTGAAGTAACTTAAATCACTTAGTAAAAGCATCTTCCGATCCAGACTGTATACCAGTTAGGTTCGTTTCAGAGTACGCTGATCCAATAACTCCATACTTATCATATATAATGGCTCCCTCGACTAAAGATCCTAACCCACAGATTGGAAAGCTGCACTATTAGCCAAGAAAAGCAGTATCAGTAACACACTTGCGTTCGAGCATTATGAATCACCTCTAACAAAAGGTCTGTTGACAAACAGTCAACACGGATTCATAAGACATCGTTCTTGTGAAACACAGCTACCCCTTTACACACACCAATTGTTGGATGCTATTGAAAAGGGATTTCAAATTGATTCCGTATTTTTAGATTACCAGAAGCCTTTTGACACAGTACCCCACAAGCGGCTTGTAGTCATATTGAGTGCTTATGGAACAGTGCCTCAGTTGTGTGACTGGATTCGAGATTTTCTGTCACAGTGGTATAGAGTAGTTTTCTGTGAATGATCTCACTTTTAATTTAAAAAAGAGGCAACATTTTCAGTTTCACATATCTAGAAGTGTTGCACCAATGATAAGTGTGAAACACTGAGAGCAAATAATAACAGAGTATGCCAGAGTATGCTACCGAAATTTTTGATCAGCCATCCAGTGAAATACAATGTTTGAGAGACAGCGAAGTTGAATTTCATAAGGGAGTTACAAAATTTTTGTTTCTAATCTCCTTCTGATCGACAGAGGAATTTCTGTTTTTGTAATGCGTAAAGGGTGATGGGTAGGAATTATTAACTCACCAAAGAAAAATAATTGTAAATCATCAGAATATAACCATATTTACATATGAATGTGTAATGTGAATGCAAAATGACTCGTTCCACATCATTACGACTAATCGTGCAAATGATCAGTGGAATATGCAGCTAATTAACTTTGTCAAATGCTTTCTCCAAATCTATAAATGCTATAGACTTATCTTTCCCTTTCTTAAACCTGCGATAAGTCGTAGGGTCAGTTTTGATTTGATCTCCCTGCATCTCTTTAAAACCCAAACTGATTTTACCTGAGGTCTGCTTCTACTAACTTATCCATTTTTCTTTAAATAATTCTTGACAGTATTTTGCAATTATGACTAATTAAACGTATCGTTCAGTAATATTCAAACCTGTCAGCACCTGGTATCTTTTGAATTGCAAAAATATTCTTCACGAGGTTTGAGGATATTTACCATGACTCATATATCTTGCACACCAGCTGATATATTTGTGTCATGACTGTCTCTGCCAAGGATCTCAATAATTCTGAGGGAATTTCGTCCATACCAGAGGCCTTTTTCGAATAGGGTGTTTCAGATTTATATCAAATTCTTATATTCAGGGGCACGACAGGAACGATCATTTGAAACAAAAGGTCTAGTAAACGTTCATAACTTAAGAGCTATGAGCACATCCTCGTCTTCGTTACTTGGAACAAATCTCTTTTACTGTAAAATCTTTGCTTTACATATTTTAGAGGAGATAGTATGGACCAAAACAACAAAAAAATTGTGTAGCAAACATGGTTTCTAAATTCAATAGCTTATAGCCTGTGAGTACTTGTTCAATAGAAGAAACGTATTCTATAGTAGCGGAAATGAACAAGTGCTCGTAGCTCTTAAAGTATGAAATTTAGAGGCCATATTTACAAGACATTTTCTTCTTCTTTTGGTCCGTACTGCCACCTTTCAAAATGCAAGCAAAGTGGAAAGCAAAGAGCTTGTAGCAGAAGAGATTAGTTGCACAGCATCGAAGATGAATATGAGCTCATAGTTCTTAAGTTATGCACTTTAGATCCCATGTTTGCTAGACTTTTTTGCTTCGAACGGTCATTCCTGTCGTATCTCTGAGTACTCGGGCACCATTTACACATGTATTCCGTCCACATTTCAGTGTTCACTTCTTTACTTGCTACTGTGTAACCGACTAAGCTCTTGATATTCATAAAGCTCCTTTTATTTTTTCTAAGGATCTCTCTAATTCGCTTCCGAAATAACAAAACTCATCTTCTATTTCTCAAATCTCATTTCCTAATTTAGCTATTCGATTACATCCCACTACACTTCTTTTAATTTTATTGATGTTTGACTTATAATTTATTACCAAAACGTTGTCCATTCCGTGCAACTGCTCATACAAGTCCTTTGCAATG
Organism: Schistocerca cancellata; assembly: GCF_023864275.1. Taxonomy (NCBI): domain Eukaryota; kingdom Metazoa; phylum Arthropoda; class Insecta; order Orthoptera; family Acrididae; genus Schistocerca; species Schistocerca cancellata. Next base: position 166,476,257 of record NC_064628.1, on the reverse strand, counting down.
TCTTACAGAATTACAATGTCTACGGCAAACCTTAAAATTTTTATATGTTCTCCGTGGACTTTAATTTTTCTTTCGCAATTTCTTCCAGTTTTTTTCTGTATCAAATAACGTCGTGAATAGGTTGGAACCTTGACTCATTTTCTTTTCGAATGCTGCTTCCTTTAATCTTCTTCAATGTTTATAACTGCAACCAGGTTCTGTACAAGTAATCTAGCGCATGTAATTCTTTGCTATCTTACTTGTTGTTGTGGGAAGCGTTTCATCATGGATTAACACTGCGAATGCTTGACTTTGATCATCTGCTTCTATACATTTCGCAGTTATCTATTTTCAGAGCTGACTTGCTTCGGTTAAGTACTTTCTTCTCGTGCCTTCGTAAACGTATTTTGCACTGCCTTTCACAGAAACAGTAAAACTATAGATTGAGGTACGCTGAAGATAACAAGAATACAGATCGTAAATTCCATGTAGTGGAACAAAGAGCAGATCGCATTTAACAGTAGATAATACCTCACAACAATGAGGGTACATTGTCAGACAAAATATTACCGAATAATGACAGAAAACGTTAATTATAGTAGTTTCACCTACAATCTCTAATGCTTTCGCAGTTATGACGAAACCGGATAAGTGCACGAACAATATATGCCACCGCAGCACAGAAATTGTTTTGATTGCCGTTGTTTTCATTTCTTTCTTAACAAAAATTGTGTACTTTCTGTTAAATGATGTACCTTCAGTGTACAATTTAAAAAAGTTAGTCAAAAGTGTTATTGTAAAAAAACACAAGAGATCTATTATTCTGTAAGACTGAACGACATCGAAATCATGGTATGGACGTCCTTACTTGACTAATACCCAATATAAATCACAAAACATTTTTCTCCGAAAATAAAAAGCCTTCGGTCCCAATTACCCGGTTATCTGTCTACGTTACAATCGAGAGAACAAAAAATATCAGTACGAAGTTAGACATTATGAAAATACTAACACTTTTAATTATTAAACTATTAAATTATCTTTAATTACTGACTCTTTATCCTAACGTAGCAAACTCAAGAAGTCAAATTATCTGATGTCAGCAATGGATTGCGGCCTAGGAGAGTTTATTGGTACTGTTGTCTCCGACGAAATTCTTAAAAAAGGAACTAAAACTGAAACGTCCCCTTAGAACTATTTTATACGACTGTGCTTAAACTGGCACACAATATTTTTTAGCGCAACGCAATCTGACTTTCAAAAATCCCTACAAAAGAATGGCCCTGACTAATATTAATCTATACCTTTCACAAATCACTTACCTCACCAAAAATATCCGTTACTCGAACTACTGCAATACAGCGAGCGCCACTACTGCCAGCTAAATAACAGATTCAAACTACGGAAGGCACTAACTACTAGTAGGCATAGTTAGCAAATGAAAGATTTTAATAGAGAAAAAACATTGTATTTACCTTAACAGTCATAATATACATGTTCATGACATCCATTTTTACAAATTTCCTAACTCCGCCATCTCTCTCCCCACATCCACCACTGCTGGCGGCTCACCTCCAACTGCGCAACGCTACGCGCTGTTCATATCCAGCTGCCCAACACTACAATGGCAGACAACAATGCAAACTAGCCACAGACTGCACACAGCACAGCCAGTGATGTTCATACAGAGCGCTATGTAACGTTGCCAATAAGAAAACATAAACAGCCTACTTACAAAACCTGCAGACAGTCACATATTTGCGCAGGTTAATGTTACGTATTGCCACAGACAATGTTTCATCTGGGGTTGACACTACTAGTAATGGTGAGACATTTTACGATTTTAGATACGAAAACGGAAACCTCTTTCAAAATTACCTTCGTTAGCGAAATTTTTTACGTTAGAAAATTATTCAGTGTCATCATTGAAGGAGGCAAATATAGACATAAAATGTGTAATTCAACATTCATTCACAAAGTGCTGCAGATGACAACAGAGTGTTGTAGTTACAATGTTAGTAATCTGCCAGGATGAGAGCGGTGAGATACGGGCGGATAAACCCTGTAAGGAAACGGGTGTCTTTTTCTTTTGCAAACAGCCGGAAGGGGCCCTGACTTCCTCGGCGGAGCCGCGTCGCTGCCCGGCCTGTGTGACACAACGGACGCCCAGCAGCGGAAACAGCCGCAGGATGCGCGTGCGCCGGGACTCCCGAAAGAGTCGCTTCCTGATAGAACGCAAAACACCGACATTCGAGCAAAGCAGACGAATCCGGTGAAGGTGTGGCACGCAGAGGAAACGCGCTCAGCCACCTGAGAAAGTCAGCGGCGAACGCTCCGCTCGAGACTTTTATCGAAACGACCGGTCGAGTACTCTGCTATCGGTAGCCTTCTTTGTTCCGCAACGCAAGGCCGGCCGACCGGTTATGACGCCAGAAGCTTTACGTACGATATTTTCTAGGAATGTTTACGCTTAATATGTGTCGGTCCCTTCCAAGAACAATACCGCCTTAATAGCTCTGTTTGTACTAAGGTTCTTGCCCTACGGGCAGTGAACGGTGACTTGCGACACACATCTTTCGTACCGGTGAATTTTTTGTGCGAACTAGAAACCAGCGAACGATACATTATGAATCAATCACTGCTCGACGTGCAGAAGTATAATTATTTAGCTAGCAGCTAAAATTTCGCCTATGTAGCGAAACCAACATACGTAATACAGGTGACAATTACTCTTAGAATAAAACGTCAAAAACTACTGTGAAGTGCACGCATGGTGTTAACAAACTTGAACTACAATGCTTACATTGTAAACGACCTACCCTATAAAGAGCAAGATATCGCAATGTTTCGACAGATATCACTTAAAAAAGTACGTAATTGAAACAACTCTTCGAGTGACTACGCAGACTTACCTATCATCTGCAAAATGTTCGGGATTACAACCAACATTATCCGATGGGTCATTAAAATGTAACTTTAACAGTAGCGTTTCTGTACATACAGCAATCGACGGAAATAAAAAGAACCATCATAAACAATGTACATCGGATAATTTCGTGCAGTTACTTTCCATGAGCAAGTAGTCAGCTGTTTGTGTAGAGAAGAACAAGGGAATTTTTCTGACAGACAGGAGTATAATCTTACACACTCACTGCAGTGACGATGTACACAGCCCAACAAAAAAACGTGGAGCACCCATAAGGCTTGGTTGGATGTCAATGTAACTTCGTACATGTGCACACCATCGGAGCGGATGTAAATGGTTTGAGTTGCAATACTCTGTGACAGCTAGGATGGCCACCAGAGTGCATTTGTGTTGTTCGTGTTTAGTGTTGTTTCCATTCAAGGTGGGTAAATAGGCTGCTTCAAAAGTAGCCGTACACGCATCGTGGATGTAACGTATGCATCAAAATCATTTGTCTGAAATTGCTTGTTTTCGAGTTATGATATATGTCATTTGTGGTAGGCATTACATCATGAGTCTTGAGAATATCCTGTAAACAACAGATGAAGATCCGATCATAAGTACACGCTGTGTGTCAGAGGCGGGATTCTTCAATCAGTTGTGTGGCGACTGTTACGAAGACAGCACTTCCACCCATTTCATCTGCAGAATTTACAGGAGCTGGCACCTGCAGGATACCCTAGACGTGAGAATTTTTGTCTGTGGTTACTCGATCGCCATGCTGCTAATCCGCCGTTCGGTCGTCGAGTACAAATTTACGTATGAGAACCTCATGACCCGTGCGGGTGTAGTGAACGCCCATAACATGCTCGTGTGGGCGTGCGAGAAACCTCGCGTAACTACATTTAGAACCGAGCGAGGTGGCGCAGTGGCTAGCACACTGGACTCGCATTCGGGAGGACAACGGTTCAATCCCGCGTCCGGCCATCCTGATTTAGGTTTTCCGTGATTTCCCTAAATCGTTCCAGTCAAATTCCGAGATGGTTCCTTTGAAAGGGCACGGCCCACTTCCTTCCCCGTCCTTCTCTAATCCGATGAGACCGATGATCTCGCTGTCTGGTCTCCTTCCCTAAAATAACTCAACTCAACAACTAAATTTAGAGGATATTAACTTCGTTTTGCAGTGGACAATTGATGTAATGTAGTGGACAATCAATTACTCGAATCATATAATCCTGACTGGCAAAGTGCATCGATAGTGAAACTTCCTGGCAGATTAAAACTGTGTGGCGGACCGAGACTCGAACTCGGGACCTTTGCCTTTCACGGGAAAGTGCTCTACGATCTGAGCTACCCAAGCACGACTCAGGACCCCTCCTCACAGCTCCGCAATATCCCTTCTTCCAGGAGTACTAGTTCTGCAAGGTTAGCAGGAGAGCTTCTGTGAAGTTTGGAGAGTAGGAGACGAGGTAGTGGCGGAATCCTAGCTGTGAGGAGGAGTCGTGAGTCGTGCTTGGGTATCTCAAATGGTAGAGCACTTACCTGCGAAAGGCAGAGGTCCCGAGTTCGAGTCTCGGTCCGGCACACAGTTTTAATATGCCAGGAAGTTTCATATCAGCGCACACTCCGCTGTAGTGCGAAAATTTCATTCTGGATACATTGACAGTTTTTGGAACATGAATTGGGTGTAGGTCTTCAGGGTTTCCCAGCAGGGCGTCATCATTTTAGAAAATTGGGTAGTCTGCCGGTAATTCGCATTGTACTTCCAAGATATTTCGATCACTTAAGTGCAGTCTAGATCAGGTGCTCCCTGGGGTTGGGAAGCGGGTACTTGTTGACATGAGTCAGTGCGAATGAATACTGCATATTGTCCCTCTACAACTCATTCGAACACTCGAAAAACGTGTACATTTGTTCTTGGAACAAGTGTCCAAAGTCGATTGCAAATATCATGGACACTTGGCCGTGCGACCGACTAAAACAAATCTAGAACAATTTTTAACAGATTTTCGTGCCATTCTTCATACGCGCATTACTCAGTTGCTCTGTGAATGGCGAATGAGTAGATCGCTTCCTCAGCTCCAGATCATAAAACGTTTCAGCCTCATTAATTTTGCCTTGAGAAATATTGATCTTCTATTATGCAGCCCCTAGATCCCGAGAAACGAAAACATCTTTGAATGGGATCTATGCCATACAGACACATTATCAATACTGCATCTTCGTCGTCAAAAGCCATTAGCAAATGAATAGCATACCTAAATATTGCATCGTACGGTAAGGGAGAGCAACCATCTTCAGAAGTTCTTCGTACATTGAATTCTCTTGTATTATTCGTGAAAAATCAAGTTAGCCAAGATCGCTGGTAATCTTCTTGTTACCATGACCGGTTCCGACGGATCTTGTAACATGATGACAGCGTAGGTTTTTTGAAATCAGTCATGGTACCAAAAAGATTGCTAGCGATCTTGACTAATTTGAATCTTCAAGAAAAATATAACTTTCAGATCGCCCCCAAACTGACTCAACGACAGACATACCTAGAATTCACTTGTGTGCGGAAGCAGCGACACAGAAGAGCAACATTAGGCCATACGCAGACGCTGCATTCAACAGAATCATTCAGTCATGGTAGAAATTAGTGGAAACCAGATCCAAAGATTTACTGAGTTACCAAGTAGGTTGGGTTGGTTTGGGGAAGGAGACCAGACAGCGTGGTCATCGGTCTCATCGGATTAGGGAAGGATTGGGAAGGAAGTCGGCCGTGCCCTTTCAGAGGAACCATCCCGGCATTTGCCTTGAGTGATTTAGGGAAATCACGGAAAACCTAAATCAGGATGGCCGGACGCGGGATTGAACCGACCAAGTAGGTTTCAGAAATGGAAGTAGACAAGTATTAGAACGAAATTCTCTATGAGACACCGGAAACACGACATATACGAGGGCTTTCAAAAGTAGTGTTTCGTCTTAATACCTATCATAGAAACAAAAAAAAAAAAAATAACAAATTAGTACTATATTGTAGCGTATATTGCCAGACAGATATGTACAATATTGGTTGGCCTAGAAACCGACAGCAACAAAATTTAAATTAAAAATGGAAAAACCATTTGAAACACCTTCATTACAAAGAAGACTTGAAATATTTTACAAGTATTTAATTGTTACATAACTGCAGATCTGGTAGCAGCATCAGTAACGTTGTCGAAACACAACTGAAATTGTCGATACTACGCTAGATTCCGGAATGCAGTGGTATACTGTTTTTTTTTCAAAACGATATTATATTGGAACGAAACGTTTGAAAACACACATTTAGGTCACCTGAAGTGGTCGGCAGAAGTATTATTTATTTGTACAGAAAATTAAGGCTAAGACGACCAATGATCCCTCCGGTGCACATGCAGACCAAGCTCGAACTCTTACAGGAATCGGGGAGTTGCGAGTAACGAGGCTAACGAACAGTCACTACGTCAGTAGTGTGTGGTATAAGTTGAGAATTTGAGTCTGGCGGGAGGCACACTAGGGAAGTTTCAAATCAGCGCACACACCGCTCCAGACTGAAAATTTCTGTCTGGAAACATCCCCCGGCTGTGGCTAAGCCATGTATCCGCAATATCCATTCTTCCAATAGTGATAGTCCTGCAAGTTTCGCAGGAAAACTTCTGTGAAGTTTGGAAGGTAGGAGACAAGGTACTGGTGGAAGTACAGTTGTGAGGACGGGTCTTGAGTCGTGCTTGGGTAGCTCAGTTGGTAGTGCACATGCCCGCGAAAGGCAAGGTCCCGAGTTCGACTTTTGGCCCAGCACACAGTTTTAATCTGCCAGGAAGATTCAAATCAGCGCACACTCCGCTGCAGATTCTACATGCTAGGATAATCTGTGCGGCTGTGGTGAGCATGTGTCTGGACAACGAAATGGTCAGCGTATCTGCCTACTAAACAGTAAAGCTGGATTCGAACCACAGTTCGGCACGAATTTTCAACTTACCATAGTGATGTAAATCAATGCCCACTGACAGCTAATATGTTTAATTCTTTTGTGTCTTGAGAAGTGTCCTGTTGTTGTCAGCTACTCAGCGAGTAATCGTAAATCGAGGACAATTATCTTCAGTATGATGCCCAGAATGTGTTAAAATGGAAGTGGCCGTGAAGAATAGGTTTATTCTTGTTCTGTTTGCATATCACATTCTAAAGCGTACAAGATTAAGCAGTCACAAGGACTTTTATTTCATAGTGAAGTCACTACATTGAGAACATTTACTGTGGAGAACAGATTGATGAAGGATTTTTAGATGGACTCGTTGTTCGAGAGAGGCTTACGTAAGACAGAGACCGGATGACGTTGCTTTGCACGTATGGTATTGATCAGACACAGAAGTAATTTTGTGTGCCAACGCCAAGTGTGATACATCTTCCGTAATACGTCACTATCTTGTCAGATAAGAGGATTGTGAAACATTTGTTTGTAGGGAATTCTTATTGGGCGAACATACTACTCGAGACCTAATTTCAGATAGATGTTTCCGCTCTACAGCTGATAAATTTAAAGCTACAGACTTCATTATGTGAAAGGACGCTACGATAGCGAGGTAGTTCACGTTGGGCACATAAAATATGAGTCGCATTAATTATACAAACGCTTGCTGTGTGACCAGACACGGTTAACACTATGTTTTCAAGTGCTGTTTACTCTTTTTGTGGATCACATCATTTATCAGCTAGGATATGTTACTAAATGACGCCCCAAGCAGGTTTGAAGGTTTTAACTAAATTGGCAGTCTTGTTATGTGATCACTCTTTTTAAACTTGAGTAATACACTCCTGGAAATTGAAATAAGAACACCGTGAATCCATTGTCCCAGGAAGGGGAAACTTTATTGACACATTCCTGGGGTCAGAAACATCACATGATCACACTCACAGAACCACAGGCACATAGACACAGGCAACAGAGCATGCACAATGTCGGCACTAGTACAGTGTATATCCACCTTTCGTAGCAATGCAGGCTGCTATTCTCCCATGGAGACGATCGTAGAGATGCTGGATGTAGTCCTGTGGAACGGCTTGCCATGCCATTTCCACCTGGCGCCTCAGTTGGACCAGCGTTCGTGCTGGACGTGCAGACCGCGTGAGACGACGCTTCATCCAGTCCCAAACATGCTCAATGGGGGACAGATCCGGAGATCTTGCTGGCCAGGGTAGTTGACTTACACCTTCTAGAGCTCGTTGGGTGGCACGGGATACATGCGGACGTGCATTGTCCTGTTGGAACAGCAAGTTCCCTTGCCGGTCTAGGAATGGTAGAACGATGGGTTCGATGACGGTTTGGATGTACCGTGCACTATTCAGTGTCCCCTCGACGATCACCAGTGGTGTACGGCCAGTGTAGGAGATCGCTCTCCACACCATGATGCCGGGTGTTGGCCCTGTGTGCCTCGGTCGTATGCAGTCCTGATTGTGGCGCTCACCTGCACGGCGCCAAACACGCAAACGACCATCATTGGCACCAAGGCAGAAGCGACTCTCATCACTGAAGACGACACGTCTCCATTCGTCTCTCCATTCACGCCTGTCGCGACACCACTGGAGGCGGGCTGCACGATGTTGGGGCGTGAGCGGAAGACGGCCTAACGGTGTGCGGGACCGTAGCCCAGCTTCATGGAGACGGTTGCGAATGGTCCTCGCCGATACCCCAGGAGCAACAGTGTCCCTAATTTGCTGGGAAGTGGCGGTGCGGTCCCCTACGGCACTGCGTAGGATCCTACGGTCTTGGCGTGCATCCGTGCGTCGCTGCGGTCCGGTCCCAGGTCGACGGGCACGTGCACCTTCCGCCGACCACTGGCGACAACATGGATGTACTGTGGAGACCTCATGCCCCACGTGTTGAGCAATTCGGCGGTACGTGCACCCGGCCTCCCGCATGCCCACTATACGCCCTCGCTCAAAGTCCGTCAACTGCACATACGATTCACGTCCACGCTGTCGCGGCATGCTACCAGTGTTAAAGACTGCGATGGAGCTCCGTATGCCATGGCAAACTGGCTGACACTGACGGCGGCGGTGCACAAATGCTGCGCAGCTAGCGCCATTCGACGGCCAACACCGCGGTTTCTGGTGTGTCCGCTGTGCCGTGCGTGTGATCATTGCTTGTACAGCCCTCTCGCAGTGTCCGGAGCAAGTATGGTGGGTCTGACACACCGGTGTCAATGTGTTCTTTTTTCCATTTCCAGGAGTGTATTTCCCACCGTATACGCCATCATACTCAAAATACAGTGATCGTAATCATACACAAAAGATATTTTGCATTTGTGCGTGATATTCTGCATAGTTCTTTCTCCTAAATTTATTGGAGCTACTTTGCGATGTTGTGGCGGTGCGAAGGCACCTTACGAGAAATTTATTTTTCAGCCCATATTATTTTACACTATAGTGAGATTATAAAGGGTTGGTGTATGAGTTTGTAGCGTTTTTTCCGTAAGTTTAATAAACGCGATAGATATACATAACAGAGAGTCATCAATAATATATTCTCCTTCACTATATACTCAGTGTGCCAACGCTGAGGTAACTTTTCGATTCCGCGACTGTAGAAATCACATGATTTTGTGGTGAAGAACCCTTCGAACCATGCTCGGAGCGTAGACACATTTTCACCCTGAAAGGAAGTTCCTTGGAGGTTATTCGATAGAGAGCAGGATTAGGTAAAAAAGGTGGGTGCAGAATGACTTCCCTACCCAAGTCCCGTATAGTGATTCTTTTGTTAACCTAGCACAGTGGAAGCGGGCGTTGTTGTGAAGTAGTATCACTAAACGCAGTCTTCTTGGACGTTGTTCTTGGACTGCGTTTGCAGAACGACTTCGCTGTGACAATAAATGTCAGCAGTGGTGCTTACACATCGGGAAACCAATTGGTAGTATCACATAGTCGCTGTTGCACGAGATGCAGAACAGTATCTTTTGTGGACGTACGCAGATCTTTGTACGGGAATTTGCTGCTTTTTTTGGGCTCAACCATTCCTGTATTTTCCTTATGTTACCATAAAGATGCCATATTTCGTCACCATTAACAATGCAGGATGGGAATAGTCGGTGTTGTTCACGAGCTAATTGAACGTGAGCAAGCATAGATGCACATATTGCCACCCGCTAATTTTTGTGATTTTGGCTTAGAGAAAGCGGAACCCATACAAATGATTTTTGAAGCTTCTCCATTGTACGAAAATGTCGCACAACTTTGGAATCGTCACAATTCATCACATTCGCCAGTTCCCGAATACATTGACGTGGATTACTGTGGATTACTGCTTTTAAACTATCGTCATCAAACGTCGAAGGTCTTCCTGAACATAGAGAGTTATCAATGTCACAACGATTCTCCTTAAAACGAGAAAATCATTTTCTTGCTGTGATCTGTCCAATGGCATTATCCCCATACACAGTGCAAATGTTCCTGGCTGTCTCCGGCGTTGTCACCCCTCTACTGAACTCAAAACAGAAGATATCTCCAATTGGCACTCCATTTTCTAGCGTCCACAGCTCTGCTCACGATCTCCACATTACAACATGACAATATGTAAATTTATATAGTAACAGTGAGCAATCGATTTGTAAGCCCATAGCAACCAGAATACCAACATGCAAAAAAAAAAAACGCTGTGTACTGGTGCCCCACCTAGTACATACGGGTAATAAGTACAGATGTCTCCAGACATACTGAATATCAGGAAATTCGAAGGGGCAGGTCGTAAGTCAGTCACCAGGTCAAAATTACTGCTTAAGCAATAGTAATATGTAAATCATCGATTCCTGAGTTGGTGTTAAGTGTAGGAATTTGCGAGTAAATTATCGAGAAATTACAACCACATTTTACTAGCTCGCACGTCTTAAGCTTATTAAGTAGATGCGAAATACAGAAATATGTCAACACTTTCTGTCTGTTTCCACACAACGTGATGATGATGATGTTTGGTTTGAGGGGCGCTCAACTGCGCGGTCATCAGCACTCGTACAAAGTCCCAATTTTTATGCAGTCCAATTTGTTTCGCATTCCAATCTAGCCACTGTCACGAATGATGATGACGATGATGAAATGATGAGGACAACACAAACACCCAGTCTCCGGGTAGAGAAAACCACACAAGGTGAATATGTTTTGCACGACCAGTGGACATCCGGCGTTTGACCTGTATGTCAGTAAAAATGACTTTCTTCGTCAAAGACTTCTATTCAACCAAAAATGTATACGATTTTGCTCAGATCATCTACAAATAAACTTGACAAGAACGTCTACACTCCTGGAAATTGAAATAAGAACACCGTGAATCCATTGTCCCAGGAAGGGGAAACTTTATTGACACATTCCTGGGGTCAGATACATCACATGATCACACTCACAGAACCACAGGCACATAGACACAGGCAACAGAGCATGCACAATGTCGGCACTAGTACAGTGTATATCCACCTTTCGCAGCAATGCAGGCTGCTATTCTCCCATGGAGACGATCGTAGAGATGCTGGATGTAGTCCTGTGGAACGGCTTGCCATGCCATTTCCACCTGGCGCCTCAGTTGGACCAGCGTTCGTGCTGGACGTGCAGACCGCGTGAGACGACGCTTCATCCAGTCCCAAACATGCTCAATGGGGGACAGATCCGGAGATCTTGCTGGCCAGGGTAGTTGACTTACACCTTCTAGAGCACGTTGGGTGGCACGGGATACATGCGGACGTGCATTGTCCTCTTGGAACAGCAAGTTCCCTTGCCGGTCTAGGAATGGTAGAACGATGGGTTCGATGACGGTTTGGATGTACCGTGCACTATTCAGTGTCCCCTCGACGATCACCAGTGGTGTACGGCCAGTGTAAGAGATCGCTCCCCACACCATGATGCCGGGTGTTGGCCCTGTGTGCCTCGGTCGTATGCAGTCCTGATTGTGGCGCTCACCTGCACGGCGCCAAACACGCATACGACCATCATTGGCACCAAGGCAGAAGCGACTCTCATCGCTGAAGACGACACGTCTCCATTCGTCCCTCCATTCACGCCTGTCGCGACACCACTGGAGGCGGGCTGCACGATGTTGGGGCGTGAGCGGAAGACGGCCTAACGGTGTGCGGGACCGTAGCCCAGCTTCATGGAGACGGTTGCGAATGGTCCTCGCCGATACCCCAGGAGCAACAGTGTCCCTAATTTGCTGGGAAGTGGCGGTGCGGTCCCCTACGGCACTGCGTAGGATCCTACGGTCTTGGCGTGCATCCGTGCGTCGCTGCGGTCCGGTCCCAGGTCGACGGGCACGTGCACCTTCCGCCGACCACTGGCGACAACATGGATGTACTGTGGAGACCTCACGCCCCACGTGTTGAGCAATTCGGCGGTACGTCCACCCGGCCTCCCGCATGCCCACTATACGCCCTCGCTCAAAGTCCGTCAACTGCACATACGATTCACGTCCACGCTGTCGCGGCATGCTACCAGTGTTAAAGACTGCGATGGAGCTCCGTATGCCACGGCAAACTGGCTGACACTGACGGCGGCGGTGCACAAATGCTGCGCAGCTAGCGCCATTCGACGGCCAACACCGCGGTTCCTGGTGTGTCCGCTGTGCCGTGCGTGTGATCATTGCTTGTACAGCCCTCTCGCAGTGTCCGGAGCAAGTATGGTGGGTCTGACACACCGGTGTCAATGTGTTCTTTTTTCCATTTCCAGGAGTGTATAAGCGTGAAAGAAGATCGCAGGAAGAGATACACTGCATTTCCGTATAGCAGTACATAATAGGAGTCCCTCTCACGCATCAATGAGAAAACGCAGAATCCACCTCATGAAGACCGGTATTGTAGGTTTGATGCATGCTTACTGCGGGTCAAAATGAAGTCAAGATGCTATCACACGCTTAAAAGAAGCTTTTTAGGTTTTATTACACGAGTGAATTCGAAAAAACTCCCAGGAACTACAACTCTTTGTACAATACTTTGTATACACGGTACTTGGAAAATATCACCAATTTTTACTCGTCTTCTAAGGCTATTTTACGTTTAATAAACCAAACGCTGCTCCGTTTACTACGGACTTATTTTTTTGTGTTATAAGCCTATTTCGACTTCATAACCATTATCAAACATATACAAAAATGTTGAGTTGTTAGGGCATATATCTGTGTCTGTTCGCAACTAATAACAATTTAGCATTAATTACTTCCTTAAGCTTGACAGTTTCAATTAGCAGCTAAGTGAATTATGCTATATAGTACTTAACTGGTATTTTCATCTATGGAGTTTTGTATGGCGGTAGTAGATCTTGGCTTATATTTGCTTGGCCTGTAAATTTGTTTTATCCGCTATACTTTTCTGTAATTTCAATAAAATTTTCAATATAATTTCTATGTTTTAAGTCGATTTTTTCGTTGAGAATATCGTCTGCATATTTGTGAGTGTGTATGCAGGTTTCTATTTCTTCTAAAAAGTTCATTATTGGGCTCCTCGGTGTTACGTAGAGGATTTTTAGCGCATTTTCGATCTGGTTTGTATTGTGGCTTTCTGCTTGCTAGTAGCTGAAGACTGCAGATAGGTTTCTGTCGCTGTTTCTGGAATGTTCCTCATATCTAATTTTGAGATTATGGTGTATTTGGCTTACATAGAATTTTTCGGAGTCATTACAATTAAGTTAAACGCCTCAGTATGTGTGCACTGGTAGTTTTGGTTCTTCGGAGTGGACTTTTGTTCTTAGGTTGTGTGCAGTGCGATGTGCAAATCTTAATTGGCTTACTTTAGTAATGTTTGAAGTTTGTATAACATATTTCCTTAGAAGAAAACTATTACATTGCAGTCACAGAAGAATTGAAAATTTTAATACGTATGAAGTACATATATTACAGGAACTGAAGTATTTTAATAAGACAAAAGCCTATTCTATTTTCTGAAACAGTTCTCCCGCTTTCCTAAGAGGATGAAAATTTCCCAAAGAAAATTGCATTTTACGAGGAAATGAGTTTCTTATTTGTGGAAGAGTCAAGACACATAAAGACTACATATAAGTCTCAACAAACCCATATGCTGTGGTGCTAGGTATCACATATATTTATGTGCGATCTCTGTCATGATTTAAAACGCTTATTGGACATGGTCTTGTATCAACTATAAAATATGGAATTTGCATTTCTATTTTAAGTAATACATATATGAGAATACCACCAAAAGAGTTTGTATTGCTTGGACTGGCATTAATTCTTGGCCTCCAATGTCTATTGCTCTTAAATGCTCGGACATTTCCCTCTGGACCTATGTTAACGATTAAGTCTTTGTAAATCGTGTCAAAGGTTTCGATGATTCGGTGGCCACAATCAACAGTGCAGTCACTCATGTTGTTAAAGACATAATATGCAGATAAATATTCCATATCCTCCCGCACCTATTAGTATTTTGGTACTGCTTCTGAAGTAACAAAGGACATTTTTGTGGAACGAGAATTGCAAAATGGAACCTTTTCCATTTATCAGTAGTACAGATCTTCATCTTTATCCTTGGGGAGCACAACACAACTCAGTGATGTCCTAGATAGCCCAATACTCCCTATAGTCGGAATACATGTATGGAGTCTATCCGGCAGATTAAATGGAGGAATTACAACACTGCTGTGCACGAGGCAGTATTCTTAAATCTGATCTTAACAGAATTCAGTGAGTGATGGTTGCATCGAGTGAAGCCTGTCATCTACCAGGTAAACAATTTCTTACATAAGTTTAACCAGATAAATGCTCAGCCTGTTGAGAATGGTCTTTCTGATCATGGTGCACAGCTAGTTACAATATATGACATAGCTCCATTCAGCAGTACTAAACAGTCCTCCAAAGTAGTACGTTCAGTCAACGATTTAACAATTGCAAATTTCACGGAAAGCCTACAGCAGTTAGACTGGGATGAGGTGTACCGTGAACCTGATGCCAATTTAAATATAATTTATTTCATGACACTTTTGTAAATGCATTTGAAAACTGCTTCCCCAAGAAAGTTGATAAATATACTCGTAAGAAACCATGTAACAAACCATGGCTTACTAAGGATATAAAAATATCTGGAAAAGGGAAATGTATCTGACAGCAAGAAAGAGTAGTGACCCACAAACTATCAAACATTATAAAAACTAATGTGCTATATTAAGAAAAGTTATTAAAAAATCCAGAAGTATGTGTATCATGTCTGAAATTAGCAACTCTGATAGTAAAATTAAAACAATTTGGAATATTATTAAAAGAGAAACAGGTCAACCAAGAGCACAGGAAGACAGTATTATCATCGAATTGAATGAAAACTTTACGAACAAAAAGTCAGAAATGAAAATATGTTTAATAATCATTTTCTAAATGTGAATATAGTAGGATCCAGGTGTTCATTAGAAGATGTTAGGCTGTTAATGGAAGAGGCCATACCTATGCAATTTGATACAATTGAAATCTCACCAACTTCTCCCTCTGAAATTAGGAAAATAATGAACTTGCTTAAAAGCAAAAACTCACATGGAATTGATGGCATTTCCAGCAAAATACTAAAAGCATGTTCTCAACAGATAAGTAAGTTTCTCAGCCACCTGTGTAATAGCTCTCTGTAACAGGGCATTTTCCCTGATAGACTGAAATATGCTATTGTTATACCTTTGCATAAAAAAGCGGATAGATCTGATGTCAACAATTACCATCCAATCTCCCTTCTAACAGCTTTATCCAAAATTTTTGAGAAAGTAATGTATTCAAGAGTAGCTTCACATATCTGTAAAAATGAAGTACTAACAAAATGTCAGTTTGGTTTCCAGAAAAGTTTTTCAACAGAAAATGCCATATATGCTTCCACACATCAAATTTTGACTGATCTGAATAACCGAACACCACCCATTGGGATTTTTTTGTGATCGCTCAAAGGCTTTTCATTGTGTTAATCATGAAATTCTGCTAGACAAGCTCACGTATTGTGGCATGAGTGGGACAGTGCACAAATGGTTTAATTCGTACCTAACTGGAAGAGCGCAGAAAGTTGAAATAAGCAGTTCTCATAATATGCAAAGATCAGCACATTCCTCAAACTGGGGAACTATCAAGAATGGTGTTAACTACAATACTAGGAGAAAGGATGATCTTCACTATTCAGGATTAAATCTAACTTTGGCACAGTAAGGGGTGAATTATACTGCCACTAAAGTCTTTGGTCACTTACCAAATAGTATCAAAAGTCTGACAGATAACCAACAAGTATTTAAGAAGAAATTAAAAGAATTTCTGAATGACAACTCCTTCTACTCCATAGAGGAATTTTTAGATATAAATTACGAAAAAAACAGAAAAATAAAAAAGTTGTTATATTAACTTAATTATGTCGTTAAATTAACTTCATTATGTCATGTATTGGAAAATTTTACTCGTTCCGCATCATTACGAAATATCGTATTCATGATCCATGGTACTAGTACTAATCTAATCTAATCTAATCTAGTCTAATCTAATCTAGCTGTATATTAACCGAAAAGACATTACAGTATATGATTGAAGATTTGTTCCCTGATTTGAGTGTAATTACTACGTAGAAAACAGGGATGAAAAAATGAAAATTGATATTACTTTTTCTGTTAACAGTCGTTCATGTTTAGTGATGTCTGGAACCATTCCTATCTTCCCCCTGCACTGGAAGATACTGCAGAGAGGGATACCCTACAACACAGGCCGAATTAACAGTTACCGACAATTACCTAACCATATCATTAGGCATTTATTGATGGATGTGTATGTTTATTTCACTCTTGTGGTGACTGTAAAGTCAGCTTCGTCGAATAGCATTCCTTGATGGAAGTCTTCGTTTCATGCTCTTACAGCCCTTAAAACAAACATTGTCATATTAAAACTGAAACTGTTTGTAGATATAGGAATTTTACTGTAGTCGGTCTTGATGACGTACTGAATCGTGAAATGAAGACATAGTGAACAGATACTCAAAGAAACTGGGAGATTATTTTTTAGCGACGAAACGTGTCTGTTCTACCGCGGTAACCCTGGCTACAAGGTGTAAAGAAGCGCAGCAAATGCCGAGTCACACGTTCTAAACACTGTGTACTACACATAACTTCAGTTGTTTAACGAGAGTGCTCTGCCTGGAATGGCCGTGACGCAGGCGTCTGACCTGCATGCCATCCAGACAGACAGACAGAGAGAAATAGGAATCAATTTCTTGTATATGTTTTGACCAGTAGCAATTAGATGGATACGATGACGTTCTCCGTTCGCTGCTGCGTTCACTTTTTCATCTTTACCTGTCTGCCAGTGGCAGCGTTTTCTTTAATCTGTGTTACGTATTTTAATCCCTGTCTGATCCTATAATTTTATTCCCTGTATTGCTTTCTTCAGTGTCAAGTAACGGGAGCCCTTAACATGTATCGCACCAACACATAAATCAGAGGCCAAGGTTTACGAATCAAATACTACTATGTAGTTCGGCGTATATCTTCCTGCATCTCGAGTTTTTAAAATATCTTTTTCCGTCTTGTGAATTTGGAAGTGAGTGTTCACTGCAAACAGTTGGAAACTGTGGCGCAGGTCAAGAGCCACCCACTCCTTTCAACTGATTCCCGTCAATATTCCTCAGTAATCCTCATTTCCATTCCCTTCCTATCATAATCTCTCAGTGCTGTAAGATTAGCAAATTTTCATATGAACCAAAACTTTCTTTATTTTGTTATTATTAGAATGGAATGTGGGGTGTAAGACTCTGTCACGATGGAACACATTAGCAGGAAGCAATCAAGTAGGAACAGCAAAAACCCTATGAAAGCACAGATTTCTGTCGGGCGCGACCTGTCCCAGGAAAGGGCCTGAAGAATATCTGAAAACGAGACAAATCAATTTATATTGTCATTTCTTACTCGAAAATCATGCAGTATATTGGAATGGCATGTTTTGGAGCTATCCGAAGATGATTCGTCATACTAACTAACTCTTGCAGTGACAATGTTGGCTAACGTGGTGTTTGCATCTCTTATTGAAAAAAAGGTCATAAAAAATACATACAGTGTGTCAAAAAAATTGAAGGTTAAAATATTGAAGCGTTTCTTCGTTACCATCCAGGTTTCCTTTAATTCAATAAAATATTATTAGTGAGCTACTGTCGCTTTAATATTCCCCTTAGGGGATAAATTGCTTGCTACTTTTTGAAAGTGCTTGGTAGCATAGTTTTTGGTTGCGAAAGAAAATGTTTTTTGTCATACTTGTTTGTGGAATCCATAACAAGGCGACAAGAAAAAAAAACTGATGTCCAAAACGGTAATCTGCGAGTGTACATTGAGAGTAAACCTCGTCTCAAAAACAAATAATTTTTTTAAGAAAAATATTATTCTATTACTGAGTGCTTCATGAGATGTTGTATTTTATTGGAGAACATAGTTGACTGGAAAGCCATAACTGTTATTTATCATCAATGATACGACGAAAATCCGCTAGAGTTGTAAAAATTATTTGTTTCTAAGAAGGATATCATAATCCGGTTTTAGGACCTGTGTTTATCTTCAGATGCGTTGTAACATGTAAGTCCGTAAAGAATGTACAGCTGAGTCCAAAAAAAATATTTTTACCTTAGTTATGCATTCTCTGTAGACTCATATTATGCACCTGAAGATGGGACACAGGTCATGAAACCGGGTTGTGCTTTTCCTTTCAAAATAAATAATGTTTAAAAGTGTCGCGGATTTTATCACTGATGAACTTAAAACAAGTTTGTAATGCGCTAACAGAAGAGCACTTTAAGTCTCGCAGAAAACACCATCACGTTTCAGACTAAAAGGCGCTAAAGTAGCTGTATCAGCAGAACAATAGGAGTGTATAGCCGAGGAAGAAACTGCAGTTCATACAGTCAGTTGGTACATGTCAGTAATTAGTGGTTGCAGTTGACAGCAAGCATCTGCTATATTAAAAGTTGTTCTTGATTTCCTACGGTCTAGCAGAATAGTATTTAGACATTTTTTCTAGTTTGAGATTAGTTCTTGGGCGATACTGACGTCAAGCTTTTTTTTTCTTTTTTTTTTGAATATTTTGACTTGCTGTCATGTACGTTCACAATGGCACAATCATTACCTCCCCCGTTATCATCTCTCCGTCTCACAGCTATCCCATCCGAGCACACAAAATTCCTTACTTTGTGTGTGTGGATAACTGAATACTTTTCGTATAAGAACAATAGTTCTAGAGCTATTTTTATATACGCTTTACAAATTCAAACACCTTTTTGACGCAGTCTCGTTAAGAAATAATTATCCAGGTTCAGCCCACTAATGATGCATCAGCATAAAAGTGGAAATGCACATGCTACGTAAAGAAATATTAGACTGCAGCAAGAAAGCGGCTTTTCAATTTATAAAACGAATATTTACATGCTTTTTGCGCGAATGGTCACACGAACAAACTATTTTCAATTGTTGATACATTTTAAGCGTAATACAACAAAAACCTTTTTCCCTTTTTTATTTAAAGTAAGTGAAGTAAGTGTGCCGCTTGTTCGTTACAATACAGTTTTGCTTCTCGTGAGACTTCTTCGCTCCCCGTTTCCAAGCGACGGGTTGGTCGGCATCGCTGGAGAGGATGCAGAGTCACTCCCCGAGCTCACTTAACAACATGCGCGCTCCTTCCTGCTCTCAGGGTCTGAATGGCGTTCTGTTTGCAATAGAGGTCGCCCACCGAGGAAGGAGGTCCGATTCGTCTTGTTACCGGTGACAGTGAAGGTAAAAAAAGTTATGTTTTAATTTTGATTGTTTTGTGGAAGTCCTATTTCTGTATTCACCCATTTGCAAGAAATTAATTTTTTGAATTATATGTTCTCGCTTAAAGGTCCAAGTGTGAAATTCGCCAGATATTTTACATTGTTTTTTTCCTTTAAATTGCTACAGTAATTTCCGTAATTCAAGATTACTGTGACGAGTGATGTGAACTTGAATTGATTCGTCATACTTGTACGCCCTTGTAAGATTTTCTGGCTCACTGTTTGTGGTTGTTTGTTCTTAACGTTAGTCTCTCTCTGTCTTCGACTTGAACGGACCAGGTGATGTCTGGGAAGCTGAAACGAGCCTTTTGTTAACCCACCCTTTGTTTTCAGTTCTTTTGGAATTATTGTTTGGAAACTTGTGAGTCTGTTAACACTGATTCTATTACTGTTTATCTGATCTGAAATTCATGTGTACAAAGTTAAAATTTTTACAGTGGCTGTTACAACACCTCTTTGGACTTGTTTATTTTCTCAATGTAATAATGGAGTCTACGCAAATAAATATAAATATTACTGTAAGTGTTCTTTTTTTCTTTTTTTAAAAGAAGTTGAGTGACTGAACTCGGAACAGACTACGAAGAAACTGTCTAGAAACACTGAATTAATGTCTATTCAGATTTGAATAGCCGTGGACTAGCAACTTTTTGTGTGTTCTGAGTAAGGTTTTGATATACACACTCGACTCATATTAGGGAGGACGACAGTTCAAACCCGCCTCCGGCTATCCTGATTTAGGTTTTCCGTGATTTCCCTGGCAAATGCCAGGATGGTTCCTTGGAAAGGGCACGGCAGGTTTCCTTCCCTGTCCTTCCCCAGTCCGAACTTGTCCTTCGTCTCTAATGACCTCGTCGTCAATGGGACTTAAACACTCATCTCCTTCTCCTCCTCTTCTCTCTCCTTAATACAGACGCGTTATATGTAATGGTTTTATTGAATTTTTCAGATGATGTTTTCACTCTTATGAAGTTGTCTTTCATTGCAGTACCTAGTTTCGCAAAACACCTTGCGCCCACATTTCTTACATTACTTGAGACAACAGTCTACAGAACAGGGAAGTAGCGAACATGACCGCTGCAACTAATCTGTATTAGAGGGTTCATTTAAAGGACGTGCCTTCTTACGTCTTGAAAATGCACTCGTTTTCTTACTAAAGCAACTACAAAGTAGTCAGCTACGGGAATTCCAGTAACATCGCACAATTATTTTGCATTAGGCTTTCGTACACTGTGTCAGTGATAGGGCTCTGTACGACTGTAATGTGACAGGTAACGATGGCTGCGCAGATCAGAAGCATAGTGCATGGCCGCTTCATTATTATCTTGAAAGGTCTCTGTTGGATTCCTTTCATGTTAATTTCTTAAATCTGTTGTTATTATACGGCATACATTCCACTTCTGAATTTACTGTGGTTATTCTGACTCCATCTGGGCGGAGACTGAGCAGTGGAACGTGTTACTTTTACACATAAACAAGAACGGTCTGTCACACTACTACACTTTAAAATACAATTTACATGTAAATCATGTCACACAGTCTCATATGGAACCTACATCCGCTTTATTTTATATACTGTATATGATAAGATACTGTCATCCCCCTTCCCTTCTGTGTGAAAGGATGAATGAGTAAAGGTATTTCTAGTTGCATGCTTGATGGTAGCAGACAAGCCCGTCTGCTAGAGAACTGTAGGACCAACGTCAGAACAGGTAGCTACGCTTTCTAAAAGCAAAGAGGTTTCTATTCTTGGAATGGTCCTGTCCGTCCCTTGTCATGTTGGTATAGGGAGTTGCCTCTCTGGTCACTTCCGTTTGTATCTGTGACGTACCCTCGGTAGGGGCCCAGGCCAGTCTGTCTGTGGCGAGCATCTGAAGTGGTAAGATCTCCGGCTAAGCGCATCTCTGCTAAGTCCGTAGGACAATGGATTTCTTAAGTTCAGCCTAACTGAAAATTTAATCACCTTTATTTCAGGTTTAAATCTAAAAGATCTTATGTTATCTGAAATTGCAATGCAGTGTAATTCGAGGGTGAAGTTCAGAATATCTTCCAGTAGTTGCTTACTTTTTGAGTAAAGTGGAACCACGTGTTGATGATCCGTAACTCTAACTAAGATCATCTATCTTAAATGCGAATGTGTGTGAGATTATAACGTCTCATCTTGGCAATATTTTTCAATATAGCAGCTTTTCTTTATGTTCAACCCACATGTGGTGTACTTTGTGAGACCAGTACCACATGCTTATACAACTGTTTGACCCATCAGGTTAATAGTAAGATGATAGTAACCAGTTTCCTTTTGTAAATTGCATTTCGATGTAATTTATTTTAATTATCAAAATTATTTTGGAGTTACACTCTTTCTGTAAACCAAGTTGACCACGTGAAGCATGTGGTGTAATCATCAAAGTAGCCCTCAGCTATTCTTTTCGGGAAGATTTCACAGAGAGTTAGTATAAATTTAGTATACCAGTGTGTGGTAATTTCATGACGGACAGGATTGCGTTACAAACGTAACTTCTTTGGGTGAAAATTGAGTCGGTTGGTTGTGGTTAATTTCCTCTTGCATATGTTTCAACGTTCTTCGTGTTTTATTTTATGAACGCAGTGTTGTATGCAGTCTCCCAATGTGGGCTCCATATTTGATGTGTTCCGTAAGAATACAAACTCACATTTTCACAATCCTAAATAAGGCACCAGTTTAGTTATGTATCAAGTTTTATATGCTGAAATTTTAATGGAACAATGATCAATGTTAAAATAAATGTCCAAATATAAATTGATTTATTTCTTTTTATTTAAATTCTCTTCTTATATATACATCACCGGTTGTCG
Organism: Schistocerca cancellata; assembly: GCF_023864275.1. Classification (NCBI taxonomy): domain Eukaryota; kingdom Metazoa; phylum Arthropoda; class Insecta; order Orthoptera; family Acrididae; genus Schistocerca; species Schistocerca cancellata. The sequence goes on along the minus strand of NC_064628.1, from coordinate 166,453,757 downwards.
TAAGATGACTATCAAAAGATTATAATTAATGTTAGTCTGGTTGGGAATTTGGTAAGTTAGACTGGATATCTCATGAAACAGTGCTCAGTAATGCAAGGTTAACTTCCCCAGATAGCTCATAGCTTTTAACCCGCTTTTATTGTCCTGATTATCAACAACGCTTTCAGAACAATTTAATGCATCAACATTACAATCAGTTAGAACAAAATATTGTCAAAGCGCTGAAAACACTGCACACATTAGAAAACTTACAGTTTATAGTTGAGTGCTTCTTTTGGAGACACCCTTACAATACATAATTCTGCTGTTTTTCTCATTTTCTACGAAAAAATGTGTTTCAGTTGCATAATGTATTAGACGAAGTAAAACGTCCTCAGCGATGATCAAAACAAATACCTTGTGGACCTTCCTCACTTTTCTGTTCAAGTTACGAATGGTGTGCTGAAGTAATATTTTTGGAACCCCTTTGAAAACAGCAAAATTTCTCAATTTGTTTTCCTCAACCTCGTTATGTGATACACAACATAATATAAGTAGTGTGTCTCTTGACTCTTGTTCGGATTTAGACTCTCTGAAGTTTGATAGTGTGGATCTTCCTGGTGCACGGTACCATTCTTGTAGCGTTTTCCTTGTCCTCTTTTGAGGATATTTTAATTACCTTGAACAATAACATTTATGTTTAACGAAATTACCGGTCTATTTCGGAAACGGCCATCCTCAGATCTAATGAAATCATAAGTTTAGGTCTTTTTCGTTTAGCAACATATTCTAATTCTTCAAGGATGGCCTGAATAAACTGTTAAATGAGCATAACGAATTCGAAAGGTATGCGCATTTTAATATTTGCGAGAACATTTTATAACACACATTTTTCCACCTGTCGTCTGGGGCTGCATGTAAACGACGCAAGTGAGCGAAATTTTGAGTTCGCTTGCTGTCTGCCAGTGTGAGCTAAGAGTGAGTGCTGCAAAGAAGAAACGAACATGCACGCGGTGAGCAGGACGTCGAACTTCAGTGCCCTCTGAAGGCCCAAAGCAGAATCATCTGCGTCTAGAGCTCACTGGATATGTTTCCTTTCGGCAATAATGTTTATGTCTAACATAATTTTTATTTAATATGATAGTTTAAAAGTATTTAAATTTGAGTGAAGTAAACGGATTAGCGTACGTTCTCGACATTTTACGCAGGATACGTGCGTCACATCTACATCATATACTACGGTGATATCAGACTCTGTAAGGAAGCCCACAACAGAATAAAACTACTAAAAGATTGAAATTTCGAGTTAAGCTCTCCACATCTACAAAACCGTGATCTGATTCATTTTCTGCTCTGTAATTGTTGCATGGATCTTCGTCCGACCAAAGTTCTGTAAGTCTCTCCAAATCCTCAAACGGCCTGCACTCCGTCACCCTTCCGCATCTGCTTACCTTCCCCCAGGTGAATCCTCTACATCTCATTTAATTACCAACCCCTTTTCACCCACGTCAAAAACCTCCGCGCTTCCTATACCACCCGCAAAATAGATTCCAATAACCCCGTTTTCTGCCCTCTGTTCACCAACCCTGGTATGCTGCCGCGCCTTTACCAATACTTCCCACTGCCCCTAAACCTACGCATACTCCATATCATATCCCTAAGTCACTTCATCCAACTCCATCTTCCAGAAAATGAGATCCGCCTGATATTTATCCGTCGTACCAACTCTTCCCCACCCGTCACACTCCACATTATGGTTCCTTCCTCCATTCTCCCGTCCACCCAACCCCATCCCTTTCCTCTTATTGCCACTATCCTACCCGTACACCAGATTTCTCCAACCTTCTGCTTTTCCACTATCCATTCCAACACCTCCTTCATCTCCATAGTTTTCCTACCTGACCTCTATTTTTTCTACCCACACCCCTCAACCCTAAGGAACATATTCTTTCCTCCCGAAGTACAGGGTGTCCATAATTAAAGTTCCAGTTTCAAAACGCCGTCAAAAGAGAAACACTGCTCAGAATGACGTCAAATTTGAACAGCATGTTATTGACACAGGGTGAAAATGTCATGAAACAAAAAAAAATTAACGAAAATTTGACCAACAGATGGCGCTGTAAGCGTCAGAATATGCAACACCAACAGTCGCGTGGCACACAGAGGATATGAAAATAATAGCACTGGTCCTCTGTCAGCAAAGGGTCTGGAGAAAATTATTACAAGATTCTGAAAGAGAAGTTCTTTTGAAGAGCAATGTGGTAAATGGAGGAAAACAGTTGATCCGACTTCTGTCGATGGTGTTAACACAGCATTGCAGATGTCGAGCGGTTGTGTGCTAACATGCAGAGATCGGTGAATTGCCCGAACGTTACACATGTCTGCGAGCACGTCGCATAAAATCCTACGAAACATCCTGCATTGCTATGCATACAGAGTAACAAATTTTCAGGAGTTGCTGTCTGCTGCTACAAGACAAACATTCGCTCTGGAATTTCTTTCTCGCATGAAAATAGACAACGAATGTCCAAGGAAAATTCTGTGGCCCGGCGAAACCCATTTCCATCTCCAAGAACATGTCAATACGCAGAACTCCAGAATAAGGGTAAAGACTTTCATCTCGCACATCAACCAGAACTACTTCATTCTACAAACGTGACTGAGTGCTGAGTGTTGGCGACATCGTTTATCGTAGGGCCGTAGCTTTTCGAGGAGATGAGTCCGGCAGGTTCTGTTACCTGTACTATCACTGGTAAACACTACGAGAGTACTTTTGCGCATCAAAGTCTTTCCAACCCTTCGACAGACTGGATATGTGGGTGGGATCATTTTTATGCCAGACGACACTTCTCCGTACATTGCACAGCCATTTAAGCGTTTCGGAAATACTACAATTCTTAGCAGTCAGTTCCCTACAACATGGTCGTCCAGATAACCTGATCTTAATACGTGTGACTTCTGCCTATGGGGTTATCTGAAAGATGTATTCGGCTGTCGAATTACGAGTATAGTTGCATTGAAGGGACCCATTGCGCAACGCTTTCTGAACGTGACCCCCGAGACTCCCCAGTCTGCTGTGGATCATTTTGTTTCTCGAGTTCAGCTTGTGGCAGAAGACGATATCTCGGGCCAGTTCCACGAAAATTAGAAACCAATGTCATTTTGCTTTTTATGTCGTTTGTAGCCCCAGAAAAAAATTGAAGTCAAATTATTTTTTTATACAATTTTTGACCTGAGGACAATTACAAACCGATTTTTCTCATCCTATGTAGTACGACCTTGCCGTCGTGGATGGGCTTGCGTAACCACAGTGCCACAACTGTTGGCTGTCGAGTTTGTGCGGTCATGCATATTGACCAGTACTGACGGGGTAATGTGCAACTCAAATCATAACTGTATTAATGAGATTCCTCTGTCATTTGTAGCCACCCCATTTACTTTAAGACGCTTACAGCACCAACTATTGATAAAATTTTCGATAAACTATTTCATTTTTTATTTTTTGCATGGCGTTTCCCCCGACAACAACAACATTCTTGTCAAATCTGACGTCACTGCGACAGCGGTTGTTTTTCTGCGGCGTTTTGAAACTGCAGCTTTAATTATGGACACCCCGTACGGTCCTTTAGATGTTAAATAAAAATGCAGTCCATCTGTGCTTTTTCCTTAGAAGAATTTCGTCATGCTTCAATGTGTTTTTAACGTTTGTATATTTTCGTTGTTTTAGCTGTCCGTCTTTGATGTTTAATTTGCAAAACGAAAACAGTATTAATGTGTCTTTTTTTTCCTCGCCTCCGCTAACGTTTTCAAAGTGCTGTCGACTGAAGAGTGGAATACCGTACCGTACCGCTGACAGCCCAATGCCCGCGACTCTGCGTCGACGGGGATGAAATAACAATAAAAAAAGGCTCTATACGTTTTATTGTCTCAAGTACTTACGTGATTCGATAAAATTTTTATTCAAAACCTTTTTATTGAAATATGCCAATAGCAAATAAGAAGATTGTCAGTAGCCTAACAGGGGATCAGCTTTAACATTCAGGAGCCTCCTGATGTGTGTTCAGTGAGAATGTGATTTCTGCATTGATGGGTCTGAACCACAGCCTGTATTTCATGGAATGACTTCATTTTATTCTATGTGTTTTTTTTTTCATTTTCTGTTTTTAATTTTGACGGAACCTGTCTAATTTATCTTTTAATAATTGTTTTAATTATTTGTTTTGTAGATCTGAGAATGGTCGATGTGAGTGTGCTGAGTCGTTAAATTATTCTCAAAGCATCATTCACTGTTGTCACCAGCTCCACAGAAATGTACTTGTATCCAAGAACACATCTACGTCGACCGCACACAGAAAAGGGAAACGCTTGACGAGCCGCCCAGTCCTTTATTTGAAACTTCACAGTCTCTTAACGCCAATGGAAACTGCCGTGTCTCCCATACGGTAGAACAATACTCAAGAAACAGGTCACAAGGGCTATCTAAGCGACCTTCTTCGAGGGTAAAATATGCTTCCTGATGTCTTCCAATAAATTTCAATCTCGCATCTGCCTCCCCAACGAGTAGATTTGCTATATTTCTGCATACCAACTTTAAATTGCTCCGGTCACATACTCTTAGACTTTTCACGGTACTGAAACGACGGATTGTCGATTGAGCAGTCAAACGATATCTGAACTTTTCATCTAACTACGTGCATTACATTACACCTATATATATATTGGCAGCCTTGCAATGAAGCTCTAACTCCCTTCAGGTCTTGTTGCTTTTCGCACTAGTTTTCGATGGGTCTAGTTTGGAAAAAGGCAAACATGTAACTTTGCGTTTCTGTTAGACAGACCGTGTTAACTGCGTTGAGTTAAAAGGCCCACAGGGCTTAAAAATTCAGAGAAAATGTAGATTGTGTGTACGAACGTAAATTATATATATATATATATATATATATATATATATATATATATATATATATATATATATACATACACTCCTGGAAATTGAAATAAGAACACCGTGAATTCATTGTCGCAGGAAGGGGAAACTTTATTGACACATTCCTGGGGTCAGATACATCACATGATCACACTGACAGAACCACAGGCACATAGACACAGGCAACAGAGCATGCACAATGTCGGCACTAGTACAGTGTATATCCACCTTTCGCAGCAATGCAGGCTGCTGTTCTCCCATGGAGACGATCGTAGAGATGCTGGATGTAGTCCTGTGGAACGGCTTGCCATGCCATTTCCACCTGGCGCCTCAGTTGGACCAGCGTTCGTGCTGGACGTGCAGACCGCGTGAGACGACGCTTCATCCAGTCCCAAACATGCTCAATGGGGGACAGATCCGGAGATCTTGCTGGCCAGGGTAGTTGACTTACACCTTCTAGAGCACGTTGGGTGGCACGGGATACATGCGGACGTGCATTGTCCTGTTGGAACAGCAAGTTCCCTAGCCGGTCTAGGAATGGTAGAACGATGGGTTCGATGACGGTTTGGATGTACCGTGCACTATTCAGTGTCCCCTCGACGATCACCAGTGGTGTACGGCCAGTGTAGGAGATCGCTCCCCACACCGTGATGCCGGGTGTTGGCCCTGTGTGCCTCGGTCGTATGCAGTCCTGATTGTGGCGCTCACCTGCACGGCGCCAAACACGCATACGAGCATCATTGGCACCAAGGCAGAAGCGACTCTCATCGCTGAAGACGACACGTCTCCATTCGTCCCTCCATTCACGCCTGTCGCGACACCACTGGAGGCGGGCTGCACAATGTTGGGGCGTGAGCGGAAGACGGCCTAACGGTGTGCGGGACCGTAGCCCAGCTTCATGGAGACGGTTGCGAATGGTCCTCGCCGATACCCCAGGAGCAACAGTGTCCCTAATTTGCTGGGAAGTGGCGGTGCGGTCCCCTACGGCACTGCGTAGGATCCTACGGTCTTGGCGTGCATCCGTGCGTCGCTGCGGTCCGGTCCCAGGTCGACGGGCACGTGCACCTTCCGCCGACCACTGGCGACAACATCGATGTACTGTGGAGACCTCACGCCCCACGTGTTGAGCAATTCGGCGGTACGTCCACCCGGCCTCCCGCGTGCCCACTATACGCCCTCGCTCAAAGTCCGTCAACTGCACATACGGTTCACGTCCACGCTGTCGCGGCATGCTACCAGTGTTAAAGACTGCGATGGAGCTCCGTATGCCACGGCAAACTGGCTTACACTGACGGCGGCGGTGTACAAATGCTGCGCAGCTAGCGCCATTCGACGGCCAACACCGCGGTTCGTGGTGTGTCCGCTGTGCCGTGCGTCTGATCATTGCTTGTACAGCCCTCTCGCAGTGTCCGGAGCAAGTATGGTGGGTCTGACACACCGGTGTCAATGTGTTCTTTTTTCCATTTCCAGGAGTGTATATATATGAAAAGATGACAAGCCACTGCCCTCCAGGGCGTCTTCAGATACGTTTTTGTCGGACATAGGGGCTTATTTCGAAGCGAGACTTAACACTGAAAATTCTGCTGCATTCCATGTCGAGGATGTGTCTGGAGACACCCCGGATGGCAGTAGCTTACTAACCTGACTCGCTCGTTATACGGCCCGACAGCCAAGAGTGATGATCTGGGGTGTCATTTCCATCACAGTAGAGCCCTTTGGTTGTCATCTGCGGAAACCTTACAGCACAGCGGTACGTCGACAGTCTTCTACGTCCCGCTTTATTGCCTTCATGGCAAGCCATCCTGGGCTTACGTTTCAGCAAGATAATGCCCGCTCGCGCACGGCGAGAGTTTCTACTGTTTGTCTTCGTGCTTGCCAAACCCAATTTTGGCCAGCGAGGTTGCTGGACCGTTCCCTAATTGAGGAAGGTTTGAGCATTATGCGCAGGGCCTTCTAACCAGCTCGGTATTTTGACCACCTAACGCACCAGTCTGGCAGAATTTGGGACGATATCTCTCAGAACGACATCCAACAATTCGATCTGTGTCAAAAGCCTTCCGGAAATCCAGAAATACGGAATCGATCTGAAATCCCTTGTCAATAGCACTCAACACTTCATGCGAATAAAGAGCTAGTTGTATTTCACAGGAACGATGTTTTCTAAACCCATGTTTAAGTGAAACATCAGGCAATGAATGACTTTGTTGCTCGTATTACGCGTTTCGGAATTTATCCATCATCAGCTATCATATCGCACTGTAGTCTTCATCATCATCATCAGTGTACTGCCTAAAGGCAGGGTTTCACATGGTAGTTCTCCAGGCTGTTCGGTCTTCTGCCATCCTCTTCACGTCTGCATAATTTCCTCTTCCCTTTATGTCGTCTATCACCTTGTATCTCCTTCTTCCTCTCAGTCATCTCTCACAAACCAATCCTTCCAAAGCATCTACTAGCAAGCACTCCCTTCTCAATGAATGTCCCAACCAGTTCTTTTTCATTTCTCTTACAACCTTCAGCAGACATCTTCTCTCACCAACCCTTTCCAATAATCTTTCATTACTGACTCTTTCCATCCAGCTTATTCTCTCCATTCTCCTCCACATCCACATCTCAAATGCTTCTAACCTTTTTTCATCCTCTCGTCTCAGTGTCCATGTTTCTGCCCCATATAGTGCCACACTCCAGACAAAACATTTACCAAGCCTTTTCCTTAGTCCTAATTTGCCACATAAGAGTCTCCTCTTTCTGTTGAATGCCTCCTCCGCTATCGCACCTCCTGGTGACATCTCAAGTCTTCAGTTATTGTGCTTCCGAGATATTTAAATTCACTTACTTGGCTAATGGTAGATTGTCCTGTTTTAATATTGGACAGTCTGCGTCTTGTACTGATGACCATACTCTTTGCTTTTACTGTGTTTATTTGCATCCCATATTCCACACAAGCTTCATTCAAATCTTTGAGCATGTTATTCACTGTCCTCTCACTTTCTGCCACTAATACCATGTCATCAGCAAATTTTATACATTCTATTCTCTTTCCACCAATACATATTCCACTTTTCCCATCTTAACTTTTCGCAATAATCTTTTCAAAGTATACGTTAAACAACAGTGGGGAAAGGCAACACCCTTGTCTAACACCTCGTCCAATGCTGCTTCCTTCTGACATTTAATTTCCAATCCTTTCATTTCATTGTAGTCTGCGAATGTTAGTCTCGCATAAACTAGAAACGCCATATCTACGTGCAGTGATCTTCCCTGGTTATCGGACGATGGATAAATTCCGAAACGCATCATATGATTAATAGAGTCATGCTTTGCCTGATGTTTGACTTTTACCATTACAATCTAGCCAGCCTTAGTACAGAACTATTGATTGTTTTGTACTTAAGTGTGACATGAACAACAACTAACAAAAGAAATATTTATTTCGTGCGATATAATTACAGATTAAGTTTTCGGATTTCTTTCTGTACTTGTACTGTGAAACCTTGCTTCTTGCCAAATTTCATGAATCTAGGTTAATGGGAGACACCCTGTAGGTTTCGATGAGCGAATCTGCGAGTGTCAAAAATGTGAATAAAAGGCCATATCTTTTGAGTGCATTGACTTAGTAACGTCAATGTTTTACAGCACCAAGGGACCACAGACCTCAGTATGTGACACAAATTTTAACTCGGTACGTCTGCCCGTTTACGAGAAAAAAGTCGGATAGACAGACAGAGGTATGGACAAGAAAGTGATCCTCTAAGGGTTTAACTTCTACTAATTAAGACACGTAACCTTAGAAACGAACGCCGATTACAAGAATCAGTCAGAATCTGTTACAGTGGTACAGCCACCCGGTAGCTCATTTCAAGTACAGGCTTGTGTGTAGTCTGCCGACGTTGGGGCCTTGGGACGGAGGAGGAGAAAGCTGATTCGAAGAAGACCCAACCTCTGACCTTCGACACAAGGCTTCCGCGACTGACGCCGCTCTTGCCTTGAACGAAGGCCCGGGGCTCTTCGCCTCAGAGACATACAGATGTATGTTCACAACGTTCCGCAAAGAGCGGTTCAAGGCAGTTCACTTCTTCCTGGTCAGAATATACTGACGATAAATCGCGAGAGCTCAGCGCAGCTTAATTAAGAAGATCTGGGTGACTTCATGCAGCAGTTAAAGATTTTAGTTTGTTAAAGATGGCTTTGAAAAATTAAGTTGGATCTTTTCTTAATACTTCGTGCAGGAAGTAAGGCGTTTATCTTCCAACTCACTAGAGGAACCCAGAACAAAGGCAGCTCAAACAAGACTCTTTGGAACAAAGACAGCTATGTACTCGCTGCCCTCATGGGTACATTTGTTAAAACTGTAAAAAAGGTATAGCGTGTAAGAGTACAGATTTCGATTACGATGTATCGAATCTTACTTTCATCCATCTCGGTTGGGCCCAAGATCATGGGTGTTGCGGGGGTGCCTAGTCAGTTAAACTGACCTCTAGCGACTGAAGGAAAGGCTCGTAGGGCAGTTAGCTTGCTAGATCGGCTCATAGTGTGAAGAAGTTCGTGTCGGCGGTCCTGCCCCGTATGCTTGAATACAAGCACGAAGTACTTATTTCGTGGTTAATGTTGCGAAACATGAATCAGTATATTCTTCTTTACAGCAGTCGAAAGGAATATCAACGGGCATGATGTAATTCCAGTGAAAATGTGAAGAGTGAGAGTGTTCATGTAAGCTGAGTGAACTTTAGACCGTAGTTGCGACCTTTTTCCCATGAACTCAAGATATAATAAATCCATTGGTATCCATAAACTGTTTAAATGCAACATACATTTTCCAACATAGCATACTCACCGACTCGAAAACTAAAAGTAGTTGACGCTTGTCACCTACGCACACTATTGTGGAAGTTATTACAGTCATATGCGTACTTCGATAGTAATTTTATCCGCTAATGCTGTCTGTAGTTACTCGGCAAATGAACATGTCTTAAATCGTCATAAACACCCGGTAAATTAGGGGATATTCGTGCAGTATCGGCTGACTTGCATTTCCAGCCACTACTTAGACTGCTCTTTCGGCTTCCAAATGGCAGAAGTATACGGTAAGTAGAAGCAAGCTTGTGTATCCATGTGCACTTTAATCAGATACACTCCTGGAAATTGAAATAAGAACACCGTGAATTCATTGTCCCAGGAAGGGGAAACTTTATTGACACATTCCTGGGGTCAGATACATCACATGATCACACTGACAGAACCACAGGCACATAGACACAGGCAACAGAGCATGCACAATGTCGGCACTAGTACAGTGTATATCCACCTTTCGCACCAATGCAGGCTGCTATTCTCCCATGGAGACGATCGTAGAGATGCTGGATGTAGTCCTGTGGAACGGCTTGCCATGCCATTTCCACCTGGCGCCTCAGTTGGACCAGTGTTCGTGCTGGACGTGCAGACCGCGTGAGACGACGCTTCATCCAGTCCCAAACATGCTCAATGGGAGACAGATCCGGAGATCTTGCTGGCCAGGGTAGTTGACTTACACCTTCTAGAGCACGTTGGGTGGCACGGGATACATGCGGACGTGCATTGTCCTGTTGGAACAGCAAGTTCCCTAGCCGGTCTAGGAATGGTAGAACGATGGGTTTAATGACGGTTTGGATGTACCGTGCACTATTCAGTGTCCTCTCGACGATCACCAGTGGTGTACGGCCAGTGTAGGAGATCGCTCCCCACACCATGATGTCGGGTGTTGGCCCTGTGTGCCTCGGTCGTATGCAGTCCTGATTGTGGTGCTCACCTGCACGGCGCCAAACACGCATACGACCATCAGTGTCACCAAGGCAGAAGCGACTCTCATCGCTGAAGACGACACGTCTCCATTCGTCCCTCCATTCACGCCTGTCGCGACACCACTGGAGGCGGGCTGCACGATGTTGGGGCGTGAGCGGAAGACGGCCTAACGGTGTGCGGGACCGTAGCCCAGCTTCATGGAGACGGTTGCGAATGGTCCTCGCCGATACCCCAGGAGCAACAGTGTCCCTAATTTGCTGGGAAGTGGCGGTGCGGTCCCCTACGGCACTGCGTAGGATCCTACGGTCTTGGCGTGCATCCGTGCGTCGCTGCGGTCCGGTCCCAGGTCGACGGGCACGTGCACCTTCCGCCGACCACTGGCGACAACATCGATGTACTGTGGAGACCTCACGCCCCACGTGTTGAGCAATTCGGCGGTACGTCCACCCGGCCTCCCGCATGCCCACTATACGCCCTCGCTCAAAGTCCGTCAACTGCACATACGGTTCACGTCCACGCTGTCGCGGCATGCTACCAGTGTTAAAGAGTGCGATGGAGCTCCGTATGCCACGGCAAACTGGCTGACACTGACGGCGGCGGTGCACAAATGCTGCGCAGCTAGCGCCATTCGACGGCCAACACCGCGGTTCGTGGTGTGTCCGCTGTGCCGTGCGTGTGATCATTGCTTGTACAGCCCTCTCGCAGTGTCCGGAGCAAGTATGGTGGGTCTGACACACCGGTGTCAATGTGTTTTTTTTCCATTTCCAGGAGTGTATTTTCTTCCTCTCTTCAGTGCTTTGTCTGCTCTGACTGTATAATAATGCTTCAGCAGCTTTTTACGCACGGAAAATATTTTGTGGCCTGTGGCTCCGTTTTTAAGGTAGGTGATTAATTTCGTCGTCGTATTTCAATTATCTGCGTTATGTAAGGCATGACATACTACAAAAATTTAATGATAATTTCTATAAAAGAATGTACAATATCAATAGACCCTGCTGCGTGTTTGTCGTGGAATACTGGCCAACCGATTGTGTTTCAGTATATGCCAGAAGTAACTTCAATTTTTAAATTAAATTTCTTGTCCTTACTCCTTTTCAAATTGAAATTTCGGAAATTAGAAAAAAAGTAAGAGGAAAATGAAATGAGTGGAGAACAAAACTGGCTGTGAGCAAGATTATGTCTAAAAAAGTGACCGCGAGTCAGGCAGCTGAAGCGTTTTCAACAAAATAGAAGAAAAAGGTCGCCAAAGAAGAGAAGAGATTAAAAGTAGAAAAAAGTGGAAAAAAAAGTTGAAGAAAGCTGAACTTAAGTCGGAATTTCCAAAATGAAATAAACATGCGAAGTCTGGCCATGGAAAACCAATTACAAAGTGGCAAAGAAACCTGGAATTTACTGGAAATAATGGGTCAGCAGAGGAGGCTGAAAAGTGAAAATTATGTCTTTGGAGTTATTTGAAGAAGATTTGGTGGTGTGCACTAAGTGTAGAGGCTGGGCACATGCTAGATGTGTGGATCAGGAGAATACTTTGTGTTTTATTTGTGATATCTATAAATCACTGAGCTAAACGTTGGTGAACTGAGCTGAAATATCGACAATAAGTTCTCATTCTTATATGTGCTATTATTATTCAATACCCATCAATACAGTCTATCATTTACAACCAATGTTATTACAGAAAATACAATGGCCGATACTGGAAGATTACTTTCTATAAGCCTTGTAAATGTACCTCTTTTACTTTCGACGTTGTAAAGCTCTATGAATAAGACAAATCATTGCCCTGTGCTGATAGTAGAACACGTCTTGAGGGAAGAGAATGTAGTACATTAACATTCTTATTAATCATCCCAGGTACAGTGTAAAATCAGAAAACTTAATCCGGTCAATACTGCACGACACTCCTCTACAAGTGCACATTAGTTCTGCTCCCATTATCGTATTTCTTACGGAGGGATAGTGAAAATATGATATGGAGATGTTTAGAGACACAAATACAATTTTTTTCTTCTCTCCATTCATGAATGGATTGCAACAGAAGATGTCTGGCATTGGTTGCAAGTATCCTCCGCCATGGGCTGTACAGCTGCCGGCGGATAGTATTACACAGCGACAGTCAGTAGCTTGGTTGCTGGATCAGCATAACAGAAGATGGAAAAGAAAATGTGTAATAAAATCTCTGAGAAAACTAGCAAAATATACAGAAAAAAAGACTCATTCGGAGGGCGCAGGGTGAAAGTCAGAGACTAATATCCTAGGAGGTAAAAAATATCCGTTTACCACGGAAAAAAAATCAGAACCTTTGGAAATATAGGCTAAAAACCTAGTTAAGGCTGTAGTCCTCACTAGGACACAAAAAATTATAGGTGATTCTTATAAGCAGATTCATTTCATTTGAGTTCTCTTTATGCTGTAGCTTCATTCTCGCTTCCAAACACTCATAAGTTAACTATAGATCGTCTAATGAAACAAGTGTAACAACTGATGCGCTTAAGAGTTGATTGTGATCTTCAACAGCTGCCAGTGATTTCATTTTGCGCTCCCGGAACTTGAACAAAGAAAGTCTCAATGTAATTCTGGCATATTCGACGCACTGGATTAAATAGCCAAACAACTAACGTCTTGAGTAATATTAATAGTACAGCTTTGCCATCAGTAAGTGCACGAAGACCATACACCAGTCCTGAACTCTTCCGTGTTGAAAGAAGAGAAGTCATCTGGCAGCATACCGATTAGCCGTCTGTCATATGTTATCGGTGCTTCCCCCTCGGTAATGACAGCTACGATTTCCACATTTCGTTTAACAGTTACAGCACATGGTGATGCAGTAACACCGTTATCGTCTCCGAGAAAATTGGAACCGCGTAGGTGACGAAGTCATTGAGGGCTCTGGGAAAACCAAATCCGACAGGGCTGAATTCGACAGCAAATGGATGGAACTGCAGTGGACGTCAAATGCATGGACATCCTTATGATCAGGAAATGATGTTTCATGATATCGTCTGACGTAAACGACTGCAGAAAACGTACAAATTCTTCATCCTTCATTTTTTGTTCACAAAATTTATACGTGTTACAATTTGAAACGTGTCGTGGTAACATTCAGATTCACGGCTACATCCTTAGTATACAAATAATTTGAAATTAAGCACAATAAATGTCGTCAAATATGACTTACTCATTCACATTAATCAGTCTGGACGTAGAATTTAATGATTATTGTACAATGAGCATGTCAAAACTCAAGGCGTCTAAAATTTGGAAAGTAATTAACAACTGATTAATTTCAAAGTCATGAAATCCTGAATTTCGGGAAAAAAATTATTTTAGATTCTCTCGAAGCATTTTCCCTTAAACGTTCTCGTCTCCTTATAAATTTTTCTGTGAAAGTATGACAGATTAACCAAAGAGAGATTCTAGGTTCGAGAGTATACAAGTGCTGAAATTTCTTTCAAATTCCGTCAAGATAACGTAGTTAGTAGCAAGCATTTTATTTGTAATGACATAATGTGGTCTGCGATGTCAGTAATTCAGACGCTTAATTTCCACTTAGTAACGAATGTTCTAGGAGAAGAACGTTATGCTGGACGACAACTGCGAATGTGAGAGAATGTCAGGGCTCGGCGAGAGGAAACCGCTGCGTTACGAATCAGGAAGACGCGTAGTTGCACGCGCACAGTGGGATGTGCAGAAACAAATGTCATCCGTTGTGTTTACCTCGACCCGCATAGGTGTCCACCTCAAAGGCCACGACCGGTTTGCGCATGCGGTTTGCTTATTGACCTACTCTGGCCCACCAATTTCCCCTACTCCTTACACTCCAACCGCTTCTAACGGCATCTGCAAATACCTGCACCCCATAATTCTTGCATTTAGGTTGTAAAAGTGAAAACTTCTCGTTCTAGTGCTTTTATTAATAAAATACGAAAACTACTTGCTTGCTTTATCGTTATTAGTTCGTTTACATTCATTTACAAATGTTTACAATATCTTTTTGCTGGCCCTTTTTGATATCGTTAGGCTTCAGAAAACACAGATATGGTCTCGGGAACAGTCGAACGTAAACTTCGAGTCACTTTCATTGCTGTTACATTTTGAGTTCGGTTTGACCAGCATATAATACACAAGCTAATTTCGCCTTTCTAGTTTTTGTTCATTAATGAGAACGCATTAAGGTATTAGTGATCATGCATTAAGATTCGTTTCATATGGTATTCTGCAGCAGGAAGGAACAAAAATTAGGGTTTAACTTCGCGTCAACATCGAAGTCATTGGAGAACAAGTTCGTATTGTTGTAAAACGGGTAAGGAACCAAGTACCAACTATTTTCTTCATGCCACCCTTTTTGATTCTCAGCATCGTTAGGTGTTCTCTACAGTGTTTAAGATGAAATAGGAACAGCATGTTACTCAGTGAAGAGAAAACTAATTACATTAGGAGGATCCAACAAGTAAGGAAAACAAGTTCCTTATCTACAGACGCCCAACGTCAGATTTAAACCTGTTTTACACGTGCGACTTTCTGGTCAAAATCGACTGCTCGAAGTGCATGCGCCTTTCGTGCCCTCGTGTCAATGAGCAATCAACCACGACGTGACTATGTGTATGATGTCAGTGATCTCTAGACTGCGCCGAATATGGAGTACGAAACTTCCTAGTATTGTACGCGCTGCACATGCGCAGAGACAAGGGACTATGACGGCATCTGTTAACATCAGAAGTTATAGCGTTTTCTGGTCGAGCTCACTCCTATCATAGAAACTGATTTTGTGTTTCCGTTTCTTTCTCATCTTTGTTACGTTGTTTGTTTCGTTTTCGTGTCACACTGAAAAAATGCACAAGGTCGTGGTATTTTTTCCTACCTGCTAGCGTTCTTCTACAAGACAGACGAAATTCGTGAAAGAGAAAAACCATTTACATTTCACGAGAGAAAATCTACAATATGCATGGAGAAGAACGTAAACATAAAAATGCGTTTTACTGAAAATTATTCAACACTGAAAAGTCAGAATTATTGGACGAGAAACTGATTTTCGTTGTTATTTGGCACTTCGCAACAAAACAGTACCCAAAGAATAAGCAAAAAGCATGCTGTTTACTGCATTCTGCGTATTGTCTGATAAGTTTGCAAGTATACATTTTCTCGAGCAAGTAAATGAATATGTTTCGTTGGGACGGCAGTTTTCCTATTCTTTCACTTCTCAGCAGAACTTCCGCTATAAATTCTGCTTTGGTCATTAAGAAACTCTACTGTCGTTATTTGTTCCTTAAAAAGAATAGTGCCTCATAACCCCACTTTCACCATTCAGATGCGAAACTTGGTATACAGCAGACAGCTCTCACAACACTGGCAAGTTTGGCGCCGAAGATGATAACGAAATTGACCACGCGAAGCAGACGAGACTCAATACGGGCATCAAAAGCCAGAGGCCCTGCAGTAGATTCACTTATTTTGGGTAGCCAATTGAGACAAGAATGTCGATCGTGTAAAACTGGATTTACATTGTTAATAACGCCATACGCGTTGTTAACATTGAAAATTCTAGTAAGCCCTATCCGGGCATTTCTGATGTCATTTTTGTGAAATACGAATAACGCTATCTGTAGTTAAGCTTCCTGACTGATTAAATTTGCATGGCATGAGCTAGAACTGCGGGTTGAAACAAATCGTACCACTGTGTTAGCTGATCAACAGTAGTTGATGATATATCTTTGTGATTTATCTATGTTTATTTAACCGTTCAATACCGTTTATATTTTGACGATGTTTCTTTCAAAAATACATAGCATTTTTTCGTTGTGGTAGCTTTGGGTATCATTACACTGTTTGGTGACCATTAATTTAAATTTCATTTATCTTCTTATATTCTTTCTTTTGTGTTATGAAAATCTATTTCTTTCATTTTCGTGTCACTTTTAAAGACGTTAATTATCCCATAAGACTGGATTTGTTTCTTTCGTCTGTAACCAAGAGATAGTTATATATTTAACGTTATCCAAATCACGGAATTTCATTAACAAAAATGCTTTATCTTTAAATCATCAGCCTTGTGATTGGTTTGATGCCTCCTGCCATGAATTCCTCTCCATCGCTGACTTCTTCATCTCAGATTATGCTTAGGAATATATTATTCTTCTTTTTCCATAAAATACCATTTTGTACTGATTATTACTTTCTTTACAGTTGTCAGCTAAGACTGCTGCAAATTTGCCGCACAACTTCTTTGCATCGACGAAGTATACTGTCTTTTTTTAGTTGTATTATAACTTTGTCGAGAGAGTCTCTATGTTGAGTTGGAGGAGGACGAACGTCGGAAGCCAGTTCTGTTACTTGCTTCCATATAAAATAATTTGAAGTTTTTTATTGTGAAATGTGTAGGTAAAATCAGACTTTATCAGGAATGTTAATTTTGGTCAACGTGTCCAGAGCAGGACCTCTGAAGAACCATATAGGATTGCTAGCCGACTCAGCAATTTATACGAGAAATCAAGATGAGTATATTTATTGACTGCCAATTACTGCTACTACCAACTTAGGAGGAATCTGTCTACAATTCCGATTTCGTGTCTAAAATGTTAATTGATGGAGACAGAAATGTTGAGGTTTTATTATCTGCATTTACTTATCATCGTGGTTAATGAACTGAGTGGTTGCTAGAAAATGTTGTTTTTAAACGAATCGTAATATCCAGTCTGCGGAAATCAAACCCACAGCACAAAGAATTAAAATTCGTGTGTGTCAGTTTTTGCTTGAAGAGTAAATTCAGTTACCTCCTATACCTTGTACGGCGAAGATGATCGTTGACAGCCGACACCACTGTTGCCAGCGTCCGAGTACCAAGTGCAAAAAGTCTGTTGTCAGTATTACCTGAAATACATACCGTCCTAGGGCTGTGACAACATTGAGGTGTTGCCATAGAAACGTAAACAACATCCCTTCCCCTGACTGGCGATGTGTGAGGGCGAAGCAGCAGCTCACTTACCTATTTGAACAAGGGCACCTTCTTTCGCCGTAAAGACTATTCTTCATTAGCACTCATTATCGTCTTCCCTTCGTCGCGTAACGCACTGAATCTTTAATAGAATTGTTGAGTGACGTGGTACGAGGATACAATTCTCATACTCTTTAAACTTATTTAGAGTATCCAGTATCATTTGAGATTAAAGTTGGGTCTATTCCTTCAATTTCTTGCTGCATTCTTGTCCACAGCTTGAGTTGTGTCTAACGACTCTCTCGTCGATGGGACGTAACTGATCTTTCTCTCTATCTTGCTTCCTTCCTTTCTTCCAACACATGATTTCGCACGAATTGCGAAATCACCCGATTATAATGAGTATTTAAGCCTATTACATCACAATTACAAACTGCAGTGCAGCTGGTTATATCTGCACCAAATGTTTTCAGTTTTACAAATAATTTTTCGGGTTGTCAAATGCACCAATCGACGTTGATGCCAAATGCAGTTCAATGCTTTCAATAATTCAATTTTTTACGATATTCTTTGTTAAGATGACTGTCAGTATTATTATTATTATTATTATTATTATTATTATTATCTCTCTTGTAAGAATGCACTCTTCCCTCTTGTAGACACTTTTTAAATTTCACGAGAAGAAGAAGGTTTGTTCCATTCTTTCGGCCGGCCGGAGTGGCCGAAAGGTTCTAGGCGCTACGGTCTGGAACCGCGCCACTGCTACGGTCGCAGGTTCGAATCCTGCCTCGTGCATGGATGTGTTTGATGTCGTTAGGTTAGTTAGGTTTAAGTAGTTCTAAGTTCTAGGGGACTGTGACCTCAGAAGTTGAGTCCCATAGTTCTTAGAGCCATTTGAACCATTTTTTAGCCATTCTTTCGCTGATTAACCTGTATTTCGACACATCTTCCCTCGCCTCTATCTCTTTTCGTTCAATATGTTACACATTTGAACGAACAAACTGTAAAAAGAAACTAAATTAAGAATACTCTGATAAAGAACCAATTGTGATATTTCTTATTTCGGTCACAGAGCTGACAACGCTGTTCCTCGATTTTCGCCAAGCGTAGCTGACGGATGCTCAGTGAAGCAAAACGGGAGCCTGTATTCAGAACAAAGCAGACCGTAGCCTCCGGAAGCGGAAACTGGGGACTGGACGAGGTCATCGAACAGCGTGACAACAATGCACTGTACTGTAAACAAAGCGCCAATGTCGTACACGGGTCAGTAGCTATTCAGGTGTTTAGAGCTTCGCTAGTTTAGTTTGTTACTCACACGTCTTTCCGAGGGGACACCTGGGTATACAATGTCCATGTTTCTTCTGGTACTTGAGATCCTTACAAGTAATGCAAAGTATCCTGAGAACCGTTGCATTCGGTGTGTTTGAATAGGCACTGAAGGGAAGCTTTAACGTTTGCATGAACGATCATCTCACTTCCAGCAGCTAGTACGGGCCAAGGGAATATCATATGGCTCCCGTGGGAGCGAAATTTTGCTTACAACTTCTCGCGAACCATCTCTGTACTAGCTGCATGCAACTATTCCTACTCCAGGCTGGACTACGCTTACCAAGCACCGTTGACAATAGGCGATTCTTAGGGTCGTGGCCTATTTAGATTTCCTCACTACCGTTCAGTTTCTTCCCGCTCGGCCTCCTCGGCCTCAGTCACAGGAAACGACGCAGTTTGATTCAAAACAAGACAGTCGATTATGGAAATCAATCTCATTAACTGCTGAATTCATAGAGGAAATCTACACTGGGCATTTATTGTACCACACGTGAAAGGGAACTGTTTTCCATATCGTAATAACCTCATACTAGCTACTGCACCGTATGAGCTTCATTTATCGGACTAGACACATTTCAGACTGCATTGCTCTCTCTTGTATACACCTCTTAAATTTTGTATAACTTGTAGTGACTTTAAATGCTAAACACCAATAATTCTCGTTTGGAACGACATTACAAAACATGTCTCCTAGAAAGCCGTTGTTGTAACAACTGCCGTAATCACTGAATGCAAACTTACTTGCGAGTACACGAAAAAATTAGAGAAACCTTCTGTGATCATTTTCAAAGGCAGTGTGAGCACGACCGGGACGCGTTTGTGGCTGGTTTAGTCTGTATATTGTAGCCTGTAGAAGGATGGTGTGCTAGTTACAATCATAAACGTGTCTTGTCGCACCTTATTAGGGAGATGAATGTCTTTCACACACCTTCCTGATTCCTGTAATTTCGAGTAATGATTACAGAGAGATATGTTAGCAAAGAACGATGTGTTTGATGGTGGACGGAAATCATACTTACTATCTTTATATTTTTCCTTATCCTTATCCTATGTGCCCTATTAACTAGTTAATATATTGTATTTCATGTTTCATTACAATTTAGATTATAACTTTCTTCGCACAGGTCTCTATTTTTGCACATAATCATGTTACATAACTAGCCTACCGTACAGTGAATTATGTGCTAGTCCACTTACGCGGAAGCTATTTTACAGACATTGGCTTTTTTAACGGTAGGCAACTTGGTGGACTAATACATGTTGATTATATGAGTTACTTAAAGATAATGCTCAAAAGTGTTGTTTTTATTCTGTTTATTTACTTCAAGAACTTCACTATTCCTCGTCTATATACTATGACAAACCGTATATTCATTTAATGGCACAACTATAAACCACAACTGCAATAACAAAACCACGTACAATGACAGCATTCAGTCGCATTTCGTATATAAACTGTAGTTTGAATGTGCAGAATAGTATGAACAATAACGATCGATTGCTCTTAATATTAAAGATATCAATTATGTGGAAAATAGAAGAATTGTAACTAAAAGAAATGAAGAGATTATAAAAGATAGGAAGAGAAATTATGTGAAAGTACAGCAAACAGAAGATTCACTAATTACAGTGACGCACGTAAATACAATCAATAGAATAAAATGATGAGTCATCAGTCTTCTGACTGGTTTGATTCAACCCGCCATGAATTCCTCTCTTGTACCACCTTCTTTATCTCAGAGTACCGGTAACTCTTGCATCCTACGTCAACAATTATTTTTTGGATGTTTTCCAGTCCCTGTCTTCCTCTAAAGTTTTTATTCTCAAGAGCTCCCTCAAGTGTCAAGGAGGTTATACCCTGATTTCTTAACACATGCCCTATCATCACGTCTCTTCTTCTTGCCAATGATTTCCATAAATTCCTCTCTGTCCCTATTATGCCGAGAACCTCCTCATTCCTTATCACTCCACCTATCAACATTCTTTTGTACACATTCTAAGAAATATCTGCCTCAAATTATGACCTATGTTTAATACCAGTAGACTTCTCTTGAGTGAGAATGCGCTTTTTTCCTGTGCTAGTCTGATTTTAAATCCTACATGCTTCGTTCGTCAAGGGTTATTTTGCTGCCTACGTAGCAGACTTCCTGAACTTTTTCTACTTCGTAGTCACCAATTTTGATATTAAGTTGCTTGCTATCCTCATATCTGCTATGTCGCGTTATTTCTTGCTCTCAGGTCATACTCTGTATTCGCTAAACGGTTCATACTATCTCCTTTAATTCTTCTTCACTTTCGATGAGAATAGCATTGTAATCAGCGAATCTCATCATTTATACCCTTTAACCATGAATTTAAATATCACTCTATAGTTTCCTTTATTTCCGTCTCTGCTTTCTCGATGTATCGATTGAACGGTATGGGGTAAATATTGCATCTCAGTCCTACACCATTTTTAATCTGAACATGTCGATCTTGATCTTCCAGTCTTGTTGCTACCTCTTCTTTCTTCTACTTATTGCACATTAACTGTCTTTTTCTTTGTTACTTACTCCTATTTCCCTCAGAATTTTGGGCATCTTACAGCACTTTACATTGTCGAACGCTTTTTCTGGTTTGGCAGTTTCTGTGAACGTGTCTTGATTTTCCTTCAATTTCGCTTCCATTACCGAGAGTAATGGCAGGACTGCTTCTCTGGTGGCTTTACCTTTTCAAAAGCGAAACTGATCGTCGCCTAACAGATACTTAATTTCCCTTTCCACTCTCACGTATATTATTCTTGCCGACACCTTGGGATGCATGAGGTGTTAAGCTGACTGTGCCATAGTTCTCGCACTTATCTGCTCTTGCTGTCTTCGGACTGATGATATGTCGTCAGTCTTGCACATTCTACACACCAAATTGTATAGTCGTTTTGTTGCCACATCCCCGAGCGAGTTTAGAAAACGTTGTCTATCCCTTCTGCTTTAGTTGATCCCAAGTGTTTCGGAGCTCTTAAAGACTGACTCTGAAGCTGGATCGCCAATGTCTCCAGTATCGACACCAATTTCCACTTCTATCATGTCGTCAGACAATTCTTCCCCTCATAGAGGCCTTCAATGAACTCTTTCCATGTATCCGCTCCCTCCTATGCGTTTAACAGTGGAATTCCAATTGCGCTCTTAATGTTAACACCATCGATTTAATTACACCGGATGTTGTTTTGACGTAGAAAGAGAAATAATCCTTTTTAAATCAAACTCAAAATTATCCACTGTAAATGTAGTTGTACAACCAATCAATACCAAGAATCAACCACAATTATAAGTATATACAGGGTGAGTCACTAACCATTGCCAACAAGAATAGCTCCGAAAGTATAATAGAACCTGAAAAGTTTGTGGGACAAACGTTGCACGGGACAATGGGGGCCGCAATATGACGTTGGTTTTTGTTAAAAATTGTCAGAGCATGTGCTTCGATAAGAGACGATATGATAAGGAGCACCACTCAATTCCTGATAAGAAGATTGCAGCACTGCATTGATACCAAAGGTCATCACTTAGAACACCTTCTGTAAATGAACGTTCATGCCACCTTTGTGACCTTCGTTGACCTTTAAAGACCTTACTGTCACACATAATTGGATTCGTCTCTATAGCCGCTAGCCGCTATCAGAAACTAAGTACAAAAATGTAGCATCCCATTTAAAAAAAACAAAGTTGACTTCATATCTCTGAAGCGACTCCACCTAGAAAAAAAAAACCAACGTCATATCATGGCCCCCGTTGTCCCATACAACTTTCGTCCAACAAACCTTTCAGATCCTATCATCCTTTCGGAGTTATTCCTGGTGCCAATAGTTACTCACCCTGTATGTGCTGCGCCAGTCCTTCCGACGATACTTTCGTTTTCGATTTTTCCCACATTTTTCCTGCAACCATTTCGCCGTGTATTCTGTGCACTTCCTATTTATTTCATTCCTAATTCTTTATATTGCTGTATTCTCGTCGTTCCCTGAATGTTTATGCACTTCCTTCTTTTGTCCATCAGTCGAAGTATTTGTTCTATTCCTCAAGATTCCTTCGCAGTTACATTCATTATACATCTGTTTGTGTCTCCAATGTTTATGTATGCCCTTTGTAGAGACTTCCATTCTTTTTCAACTCACCTACTTACTATGATATTCTTTATTGCTAAGTCCAAGTTAACTTCAAACGCCTCTCATTATTCCTCATACATCATTACCCCACGTTCTTCCACGCATATTTTTCCGGATGATTATCTTAAGCTTTAGTCCTTCTTCATCCTTGCTAAATTGTGGTCTGAGTCTATATCCGCTCCTCGGTGCGTTTTACATTCCAGTATCTGATTTTGAAATCTCTGTCTAACCATTAAGTAATGCAGCTGGAATTTTACCGTGTCTCTGTGTCTTTTCCAAGTGTACCCCCTCCTCTTGTGATTCCTGAACACAGGATTCTCTGTTACCATCTGAAATTTATGGCAGAACTCAATTAGTCTTCTCTCTTTCTCATTCGTACTGCCAAGCCTATATTCTCTTCTTCCATTCCTTCCTTATAACAGCATTTTCCCTGCAACAGCATCCTAGTCACCCATGATTAGTAGATTTTCATCTCCTTTCACATACTGAATTACTCATTCAATATCCTCATATACTTTCTATTTCTCTTCATCTTCTTACGAAGTCGGCATATGTATCGTTATCGGCGTTGGTTTTCAGTCGAATCTGATAAGAACAACACCCTCCATCATCATGTTCAACCTAGCTACCTTTCTGTTCTTGTTTCCTGTTCATAACGAATCCTTCTTCCATTGTACCATTTTCAGCTGTTGTTAATATTATACTATATTTTTCTGACAGAAATCCTTATCTTTTATCCATATCAATTCACTGACCCATACTGCATCTAGAGTGAGCCTATGCAGTTCTTCAGATTTTCTAGTTTTCCTACTACGTTCAGACTTTTGATATCTGACATGTTATCTCCTATTGCTTATTCCATCACTTTCTAATGGTCACCTCCCACTTTGCAATTCCCTACCGGAGATAAAAATAGGGAACTAACTGGAGAGATCATCATGACACATTATGCTTTTTCAATAACAGGCCACGAGTCCTGTGGATATAAATTAGGCGTCCTTAATGCAGTGGTTTCCACTGTCTTCTGCATACTCTTGCCAATTTATCATTGCTGATTTTTTCGCCTACATCGCCGTTCCTGACCTAAAGGGCAAGAGAGTGTCCCTAACCTCTCCGCCCACACTGATAAGGCCGTTGGCAGAATGAGTGTGACTCCATATGTCGGAAGCCTTCGGCCGCCATTGCTGATGATTTGTATTCATAATTTAATCAGTGGCTATGTCCGAATGCACTTCCCAGGACATTTTCATTACAAGTCAAAGACGTTACCCCTAGACCACGTGTAGTAACCCTCTGCAAAGCAATTTATTAGCGTCCTGTGAGAAGTTAAAACGGAGACCTAATTTCATTCATCATAAAAGTTGTTATTGGAAAACCTGTACCTATGTCATTGATGATTTTAATAATGAAACATCGCACCAGTTACTGACTTTTTCATGCCAAGGTTGTTTCAGTACTTAAGTTATTAAATAGAATCAGTTAAAGTATTTCCATCACACGGCAAGAAATGCCCATTACCTCAGTAATGCTTCCATGCTTTCCTAGATGTTTGTTATTAATCTGAAACCAACCGAACGTTGTCAGGTTGACGCTGACTCAGGCACATTAGTGCATGTCATTATCAGGCCGTGTGTGCCCCGTGTGTTGCCACTGACCGACCAGTTGCTTCCATCGCGCTATTCTTTTGAGACGACTGGCAGCGGCTGTCGGTGGATGTCTTCCTCCATCTAGAATATTCCAGATATTTAACTGTAGTGACTTACTAATCTGCATCTCTTATTCTCAGAAGCAAAGTTTTCAACAGCTGTCCAGAATGTGTTCAAATGTCTCACAGTAGGGGTACATCTGTCCCAGCCAGAACCGGTTCGAGGACATTTCTCCACACAACTGTTTTTCCCCTCTTAGACTTCCAGCCCTGTCAATTTTCACTACCTATTGTAATACATACTACGTACAATTCTTGTAATTGGGCGCCACTCCCATATTGGGGCTCCAAGCAACCGCCACTGGTATGATACGTCCTGTATAGGAATTTTACTGTTGTTGTGTCTCTCACGCCCCACTCAGCTATTCGCTATTTCGCTGCAGTGTGTGATCTCATTTTGGACTTCATACAACAGGTTCTTAGTACATCTCTGCAATTTATTATAGGCAGCATTTGTTGCTCTTAAGGAACTTCCACTTTTCCAAGGCTGTAAAATACAATAACCAACCCAAGCATTCATGTACTTTGCCGGTGTCTCTCCCTGTATCTGCAAAGTTCCACGTCACATACTGTCGTTAATTATCGACTCCCTGGGCTGGCCCATGCAACGTGTCCTATCGTTGACGCTGTAGAATAAACGAAGGGTGCCTCTCACTAATCCAGTGGCGATTATATGCAGTCTTTCCTGCCGTCAAGACAAATTACGTAAAGAAACAATGCAGACACTAATGCGCAGAGATATTCGCTGCGGTAGTGGAAAGCTGGTAACATGCTTCTTCTAAGCGACGAATCGATTACGTGAAACTATTTTCTAGTTTCTCTAATTTTAGCAATCAAAATTCTGACTGTTTTGGTGTGACTCCAAACAACTTGCTTTCCTGTGTCAACGTTTTCCCTTAGAGTATCAGTTGGAGCCAAAAACTTCGGTTACATATTGGATTTAAAAGCTCTATATACTACCATGAGGAGTAGGTTTAATAATGAATAAAAAAAATAGCAGTGCGGGTAAGCTACTACCAACAACATAGTGAACGCATTATTGTGGCCAAGATAGACACGAAGCCCATGCCTACTACAATAGCACAAGATTGTGTGCCAACTATCTCTGCAGATGATGAAGAAATTGATGAAATGTATGATGAGATAAAAGAAATTATTCAGGTAGTGAAGGGGGACGAAAATTTAATAGTCATGGGTGACTGGAATTCGAGAGTAGGAAAAGGGAGAGAAGGAAACATAGTGGGTGAATATGGATTGGGGGTGAGAAATGAAAGAGGAAGCCGTATGGTAGAATTTTGCACACAGCATAACTTAATCATAGCTAACACTTGGTTCAAGAATCATAAAAGAAGGTTGTATACATGGAAGAATCCTGGAGATACTAGAAGGTATCAGATAGATTATATAATGGTAAGACAAAGATTTAGGAACCAGGTTTTAAATTGTAAAACATTTCTAATGGCAGATGTGGACTCTGACCACAATCTGTTGGTTATGAACTGTAGATTAAAACTAAAGAAACTGCAAAAAGTTGGGAATTTAAGGAGATGGGACCTGGATAAACTGACTAAACCAGAGGTTGTACAGAGTTTCAGGGAGAGCATAAGGGAACAATTGACAGGAATGGGGGAAAGAAATACAGTAGAAGAAGAATGGGTAGCTCTGAGGGATGAAGTAGTGAAGGCAGCAGAGGATCAAGTAGGTAAAAAGACGAGGGCTAGTAGATATATTTCGGTAACAGAAGAAATATTGAATTTAATTGATGAAAGGAGAAAATATAAAAACGCAATAAATGAAGCAGGCGAAAGGGAATACAAACGTCTCAAAAATGAGGTCGACAGGAAGTGCAAAATGGCTAAGCAGGGATGGCTAGAGGACAAATGTAAGGATGTAGAGGCTTATCTCACTAGGGGTAAGATAGATACTGCCTACAGGAAAATTAAAGAGACCTTTGGGGAAGAGAAAGCCACTTGTATGAATATCAAGAGCTCAGGTGGAAACCCAGTTCTAAGCAAAGAAGGCAAAGCAGAATGGTGGAAGGAGTATATAGAGGGTCTATACAAGGGCGATGTACTTGAGGACAATATTATGGAAATGGAAGAGGATGTAGATGAAGATGAAATGGGAGATACGATACTGCGTGAAGAGTTTGACAGAGCACTGGAAGACCTGAGTCGAAACAAGGCTCCGGGAGTAGACAACATTCCATTGGAACTACTGATGGCCTTGGGAGAGCCAGTCCTGACAAAACTGAACCATCTGGTGAGCAAGATATATGAGACAGGCGAAATACCCTCAGACTTCAAGAAGAATATAATAACTCCAATCCCAAAGAAAGCAGGTGTTGACAGATGTGAAAATTACAGAACTATCAGTTTAATAAGTCACAGCTGCAAAATACTAACGCGAATTCTTTACAGACGAATGGAAAAATTGGTAGAAGCCGACCTCGACGAAGATCAGTTTGGTTTCGGCAGAAATGTTGGAACACGTGATGCAATACTGACCCTACGACTAATCTTAGAAAATAGATTAAGGAAAGGCAAACCTACATTTCTAACATTTGTAGACTTAGAGAAAGCTTTTGACAATGTTGACTGGAATACTCTCTTTAAAATTGTAAAGGTGGCAGGTGTAAAATACAGGGAGCGAAAGGCTATTTACAATTTGTACAGAAACCAGATGGCAGTTATAAGAGTCGAGGGGCATGAAAGGTAAGCAGCGGTTGGGAAGGGAGAGAGACAGGGTTGTAGCCTGTCCACGATGTTATTCAATCTGTATATTGAGCAAGCAGTAAAGGAAACAAAAGAAAAATTTGGAGTAGGTATTAAAATCCAGGGAGAAGAAATAAAAACTTTGAGGTTCGCCGATGACATTGTAATTCTGTCAGAGACAGCTAAGGACTTGGAAGAGCAGTTGAACGGAATGGACAGTGTCTTGAAATGAGGATATAAGATGAACATCAACAAAAGCAAAACGAGGATAATGGAATGTAGTCGAATTAAGTTGGGTGATGCTGAGGGAATTAGATTAGGAAATGAGACACTTAAAGTAGTAAAGGAGTTTTGCTATTTGGGGAGCAAAATAACTAATGATGGTCGAAGTAGAGAGGATATAAAATGTAGATTCGCAATGGCAAGGAAATCGTTTCTGAAGAAGAGAAATTTGTTAACATCGAGTATAGATTTAAGTGTCAGGAAGTCGTTTCTGAAAGTATTTGTATGGAGTGTAGCCATGTATGGAAGTGAAACATGGACGATAAATAGTTTGGAAAAGAAAAGAGTAGAAGCTTTCGAAATGTGGTGCTACAGAAGAATGCTGAAGATTAGATGGGTAGATCACATATCTAATGAGGAGGTATTGGATAGAATTGGGGAGAAGAGGAGTTTGTGGCACAACTTGACAAGAAGAAGGGACCGGTTGGTAGGACATGTTCTGTGGCATCAAGGGATCACAAATTTAGCATTGGAGGGCAGCGTGGAGGGTAAAAATCGTAGAGGGAGACCAAGAGATGAATACACGAAGCAGATTCAGAAGGATGTAGGTTGCAGCAGGTACTGGGAGATAAAGAAGCTTGCACAGGATAGAGTAGCATGGAGAGCTACATCAAACCAGTCTCGGGTCTGAAGACAACAACAACACCAACAACATGATTTTAACGTATGTGGAAGGGATTGTCCTACATGCCATGTCGATTTTCAGGTGGTTTTGGCCATAAATGTGAATGAACTTGCGAATTTGATAAATGTACTCACCCTCTGAAATACTATATTCCTTGTAGAAGACCAGAGATGTTGGTCAGAGATGTTACTTGTTTTGAAGAACAGTGGTAGTGTGTGTTGGACAGACTCGCAATGTACTTGGTTTGAAAAGGATAGAAGCTGTCCTGCCGTGTAGTGGAGGCAGCATTATTTAAAAAGGATTTGGTAACAATATGTTTCGAAGGAAAATATTGAGGAAAGACTTTCTTTTTATATTTGGAATTGTGTTGCTTCTTACTGCAAGAACATTGCACATTTTTGAAGTTTGCTGTAGACATTTTACAATGGAACATATGGTTTTGTCTTATAGTTGAAAAGAGTGTGAAGGAAGTAATTAAACACAGGGAAGTTATTAAGAGAAATCTCGCTACCTTGTCTAAGTGTGAGAAGATTATGAAAAGATGTATTTTTGCCGTGGCTTAATGAAGTACATCTAAACTTGGAGTCTTTGTTCTATTTTATCAGTCGTTAAGATTAGCTCCTTGTTTCCATTTTTTTTTTTTTTTACTTTAATGATGGTGTTTGCACACTCGCAGTGCACATCACGAGTTGTGTAGTGAGAAGCATTTTATGAAAGTTGGTAGGATTCCGTCGTGCATTGTTCATCACAAGTACGGCAAAAAGATCTGATTTTTCACAGTCTTATTATTTTTCTAATAGCAACAGGTTGCAGAGCAGACGAGCGAACCGTGTGCATAGATATGCCAATAAATTTAATTGCCCTGAAACTTCATGTGCATTGTAAGGCCCAGTGATTGTCTGAGTGATTATGTAAAAAAATCAGCATGAGTTCCGAGGCTTAATACCAGTAAAAGATTTTAATAAAGTGCTATCTTGTGAATTTTGGAGCAGTTTTATTAGAAAATCAGGTGGATTAATTTTTATGTTCATTTGCTCTGTAATTACAATAACAGTTTTGGTACAGTGATTGTTTACAAGACTACGATAAAGATTAGTCTATTCAGGGCCAACATTTTAATTTGGGTCTTTCGTTTCGCAGTCAGGTAACGTATGTAAATTTCATTGAAAACGGATTGTTTTCTCGCAGGGAACTGTTTGATGTACCAGCTGTCTGGATTTCGCATCGTGTAGCGTGAGCTTCGCATATTTCCAATCAAATTTAAATGTTCGTGTGGTTCTGTTGCACTGCACGAAAATTTACGCATTTCAATAACAAAACACGTTTTACACATTGCTTTCACCTAACGACCTTTTCTGTCAGAATACGTATTTGTATGGCAGTCTACTGATATTTATAGTCAGCTAAAGATTTGTTCTGCAACCACAAATTATAATTTCAATTATATACTTTGACTTAGAAATTGTTTTCAAGATTTGTGACGCAATAAGTGATGTGATAATACACTGTATGTCATAACAACAACACCGATTGTTTTGCGTATTTATTACCGGTGAACAATGTAGACAAATTTTCTGAAGAATAGTTAAAGATTTCCTTTGCAGAAATAGAACTTATGTGTATTATCTGCATTTTGAACACTAATTTCTCACAAGTATTTTACAAAGTGTAGTGCAAGTGAGATTCTCTCATTTTATGCACTTGGTGTGTTATATTGTGCTTAGTACAAGTCTTATTACTATTAATCTTTACTGTTGCCATTGATATAGTCAATGTTAAAAGTATTCTTGTTTACTGAATCTTGAAGTGTTGTATAGTTAGACAAGTGGTGATTTTTTTATGGTATATACTACTTTTGTGTAATTTTCTGAATGGTAGAAATTTCATTGCAAAGTGATATTATCAGATGCTTGGATTTCCATTTATTCAGTAAATTGTGTCATTGGTAATTTAAACACTTTTCTGTTTTCATTAACATTTATAGGAAGTGATTTGAGTTGTTATCCGTGTAGTGTTGATCTTCTGTGTGTAAGAGATTTCGTTATTGTCTGCTGTTTTACTGTAATTGCATTAAGCTACTAGAGCTAAGTCAAATACTAGATCTGCAGCTGAAGTCACTTTTGGTAATTCTGTAGACAGAGACGCAACAATTAAACAGGGATCCTCTCACAATATTGATTTAATTGAGACAGATTGGACAATGACTGACAGAACCGATCTGGGTAATTTCTCAGTATCAAACATGAAACAAGATAGTGCAGTTGGGGATTCTGCTTCGGGAACTGAATCTGTAGGATGTAATTTGCCTGGTCACAACAGTCAGGTTCTATACTTAAAAGATTCAGGTTTCGCATCCACAAGTATTGACCAAACTGGGTCAGTCTCCAACCCCCCCCCCCCCCCCCCCAAATAGTAATGCCAAAGATGGAAACAATGATTTTTTGCAAGATATTCTGAGGGCATTAGCAGAGCACAGCCAACGGCCTTGCCGCTGTGGTAACGCCGGCTCCCGTCAGATCACCAAATTTAAGCGCTGCCAGGCTGGGCTAGCACTTTTGGGTGACCATCCTGTCTGCCGAGCGCTGTTGGCAAGCGGGGTGCACTCAGCCCTTTTGAAGCAAACTGAGGAGCTACTTGATTGAGAAGTAGCGGCTCCGGTCTCATAAACTGACACACGGCCGGGAGAGCGGTGTGCTGACCACATGGCCCTCAAGTTCCGAATGCAGTGACGTCTATGGGCTGAGGATGACACGGCGGCCGGTTGGTACCCATGGGCCTTGTTGGCCTGTTCGGGAGGGGTTTAGGGTTTTAATATCAGAGCACAATAAAGGATAGGTTAAAATTTTTAAGAACATGATTGAAGGTTTTACCAGACATCTCGAACGTATTAATAAGAATTAGGTGTGATACTTTTGGCCGACTTAAATGAGAAAACTAAACAGATTAAACAAGATCTACTTAGGTGTTCAACCATGTAATAAATAAAGCACATATGGCAAACGACTTGTTTGTCGATACAGTGAATTCCTCCATTCATACCATAGAAATCATATATTGTGAACCTTTTAGTGGACAAAACGGACAGTGATAGCCTGTTAGTAAACAAAATGAGACATAGATGTTACGTGGAGACTACCATTATCCTGTTAATACAGAACCTGTTGAGGATCAAACACTAAACTTAAGTGAAATCTGCGTTTTTGACTGGGTAACTAATTACATGCCTTGGTTAGATGATTATAGAGAGGGCAGAAGATTATAGTGAATATGAAACAGATGTACCTCCACAATCTGTAAGGAACATAGCTTATGATATGGTAGTGGATTTGGGTGATGCTTTGCTAAGAGAAATATTTTGTGACATGGATTCAGAGGAGAAACGAATAAAGTATATAATTTTTGACGATATATTAGACTTAGGTAGTCCTCTTTTGGTTATCAGGGAGGCAGCTTTCTGTAAACGTCAGGAATTAACTGTATGTCCAACATTTCCATTGCAACGAACCAAAATTAAAGGTGTGATTACTAGAAAAACTGTAGAGTTTAAGAAACAGCCACGTTTAGACTTAATTAGCAAAGATCATCAGTTCTCTGCCAACTTCGTAACTGTGCCCTTTGCTACTACACCAATGTTATTAGGTATTGATTTACTTGCTGAGCACAAGGCTATTCTAAACTCTGATGATGCTCAGGCGAAAGCTGAAGTCGATAGCAAGTTAGTCTGTTTGCATTTCAAGGATTGGATTTCGAAGGAGAAAGAAGACATTAACTTCTTATCTTAGTCAATATCACGATCTTTCACTGAACTTATCGGTCATAAATCAAGTACTTCTCGTCAGTTGGAACAGTCTTTTGATACCTCTGAAATTATAAATGAGAAAATAGACAGTGTAGAAGATGCTTCTGAAATAGGTAAGCAAGAATTATTCCATATCTTACAGTCATATTCTGAAGTATTTGTCAACAAACCTGGTACCATACGAATTTTTCTGTATGAATTGAAAGTCAAAGAACATACGAAGTTCTTTGTTCCACATAATGCTGTTCCATTGGTATACAGAGAAAGAGGAAAGAATGAGATCCCACGTAGGTAGAGGATCGATCTCTGTATGGTGGATACATCAGCTGGCGACTGATGCCTCCTCGAGCTGGGTGTTATTATTCCTTCTTTTACTTCATGGCACACTAGACTTCTTCTACTATTCTGTTTAGGTAATAGGTGTAAATAATTCCCCTACTAACCTAGGGCAAGTATAGTGAAGTAAGTTTTGAGGCTAGTTGACTTTCCATTACAAGAAATTATTTTCCGAACTGGTGATAAATGCCATTTTCTATGAGTTTTTGGTAATTTGTGAATGAATTTCAGAAGTCAACTGTACTGAAGTTATTTTTAGATGTTTTGAAAACAGTCATCTAAAGCTAACAATTCTCAGCTATCGACCATTGGTAATACGGAGTTACTAACTGACAAGGCAAGATCAATATGTACAGTGTGAGAAACTGGACACAGTGTGAAGGGTCACAGAGAAAGGGTATAGATTGACATTTATGTAAAAAGTACTGAGACCAAAAGGTCAGAAATGATCTGTTTATGATGTAGCTGTATTCGTGTGGTGAAAGAAGATGTTCATATTACGCAGAATTCCTTAAACATTTGAACAAACAATTGGAACTGGTTTGCAAAGGATTGCACCATGTTGCATGAAATGTGTGTGTACTTATAAGTTTCTCTTAAACATTTGTACAACTAAGTGTAATGGCTTTGTAATGATTTGTACATTATTGTAAAACTACCTGTATTTACGCCACTGTATTTGACTTAACTTGATTAGGGATTTACCACAGAGAGCATCTTGTTATGCTAAGTCTTTTTTATCATTACCAATACGTAACTGACTTATTACTGGAAGTTTTGTGCACTTGTTTGTATGTATGTATTGTTACTCATATTTCACCTTATGTAGCATATTTGTATCACTTTGTACCTGTTCACTGATATTTTGTATACATAGTCACCCACCCCAGGTATTTCTAACCACACATTTTGTACCATATTTTTGTGATTGTTTCTTTCGGAGAATATTTTGAGGGCCTCCTGCTGTTGTATCAGAATTCTTGTTTAGTTGGAGTGGGGTGATGAAAGGTGACTGTTCTATTTGCCATGATGGTTTTCAGGTATTTTGGTCGTACATGTGAATGAATTCGCAAAAAATGAACTCAACTTGTGTAAAACTATTTTCTTTGTAAGAGACCAGAGCTGTTAGTCAGAGAGGTCACTTCTTTCGAAGAGCAGTAGTAATGTATGTTGGTCGGTCTGGAAATGTACTTGGTTTGTAACGGATGGAAGCTGGCCTGCAGGGCAAAGGAGTCAGCCTCTTAAAAAAAGGATTTTTAATAACACCTTTTCACGAAAAATATTGCGAAAATGAAGTGTTATGAATGGAAGAATTACAAATGCCGATTTTAAGCTATTCCAGTCCCTATACATTTGTAGCTGTGTTGGTTCTTATTGTTAGAACATTGCGTATGGTTGACGTTTTCTGTAGAAATTTTAAAAAGCAAAATACGGTTTGGTCTTATAGTTGAACGAGGTCAAGAAAAGTAATTATAAACAGGAAAATTATTAATAAATATTTGTCTACCTTGTCCAGGTGTGAGAACTTTATGAAAAGTGTATTGTCCTGCATTTTAATAAAGTTGGTAAGATACCGTCTTGCGCTACACATCGCAAGCACGGTAAATGAAATCTGATTTTTAACAGTTTCATCATTGTCATAATTGTGAGAGGTTGCAGATCAGCGTTCGGAGTGCACAGGTATGCCAATAATGTCCACTGTAAGGCCCAGTGATTGTCAGAATGTTTTTGTAAAAATATGAGTATCATTTCTGAGGTTTAATATCAGTAAAAGACCTCAGCAAAGTGCCATCTTGTGAATTTTGAAGCACTAATTTTTATATTAATTTGCTTTGTAATTACAATAACGCTCCTGGTACAGTGATTGTTGACAAGTCTACGATAAAGATTAACTATATTCAGGATCAACATATTAATCTGGGTCATTTGTTTTGCAGTCAGACAGCATATATCAATTTCGTTGAAAACGGATTGCTTTCTCGCAGGGAATTATTTGATGTAGCGGCTAGTCTGGCTTTCGCATCGTGTAGCGTGAGCTCCACATAGTTCCAACCAAAATTAAACTTTTAGGTAGTTCTGTTGTCCTGCGCTGAGATTTACACATTTCGATATCAAAATGAGTTTCAAAAATTTGTCAGTTTCCAACTTGACACTTACAAATTCAAATTTAGAAACATAATAAGGAACTTTCGCATCCTACCACTATATGTAGTCTTTTGTCCGTCACAGACCATCATCCGGCACCTGTACAATACAATGCATGCGCGTTTGCATGCTTGCATTCAGCATTCTGCCGGTTACACCGGTTATTGATGTACCAGTATTTTACATTTTCAATGGCTTTCCTCGCGCTTACAATAACCTGTGATCTTGCAATGTTAATCACTTAAATGTGTTACCTACATAAATGTGTTCCCGAAATTCCATTACTCTACACTAATTATAATTTTTGGTTCTGCGAATTTTTTCCAACAGTATAGAACAATGGAAAAGAAAACTGAGGGTCTCTTACATGCTGATCAATTTGGCTTTGTGAAAGGTAAAGGCATCAGAATGACAGTTCTGATGTTGCAGCTGGTAACACTGAGCGAAATTCAAGACTCGTTTATAGGATTCGTCGCTCTGGAAAATAACGTTTGGCAATAACAAATATTATAAGATGCTCAAAACTCTAACAAAAATACGGGGAGGCTATAGGGAAAGACGTTTCGGGTAATATGCAATATGTAGAAGAACCAAAATGGATCAGTAAGAGTAAAAGAGCAACAACAAAGATCTAGGATTGAAAAGGGTGTATGGCAAAGTTGTAATCTTTCGCCTTTGCTGTTCAATCTATACACTGGAGAACGAATTATGGAGATAAAAGAAAGACCCAACAGGGGGATTAAATTTGAATGAGAAGGGATATCACTGATAAGGTTCGTTCATGGAATTGCTGTTCTCAGTGAAAAAATTACATTATCTGCTGAATGGAACGGATAGTCTAGTGAGTACAGAATATGGATTGAGAGTAAATCGGAGAAAGACAAAAGTAATGAGAAGTAGCAGAAACGAGAACAGCGACAAACTTGACATCAGGATTGGTGATCACGGAGTAGATGAAGGTAAGGAATTCTACTACCCAGGCAGCAAAATAACCCATGACGGACAGAGCAAGGAGGACATAAAGAGTAGAGTAGCAGTGACAGAAAGTACTTTCCTGGCCAAGTGGTGTCCACCAGTATGAAACATAGGCCCTAATTTGAGGAAGAGGTTTCTGTGAATGTACGTTTAGAGCACAGCATTGAATGCTAGTGAAACATGGACTGTGGGGAGCCGAAGCAGAAGAGAATCGAAGCATTTGAGATGTGATGCTACGGAAGAATGTTGAAAAATAGGTGGACCCATAACGTAAGGAATGAGGCCGTTTCCACAGAATCGGCGAGGAAAGGAATCTGTGAGAAACACTAATAAGATGAGAGGACAGGATGGTAGGATAGCTGTTAACACATCAGGGATTAATTCCCGTGGTATTTAGAAGGAGCTGTAAAGGGTGAAAATTGTAGAGGAAGACAGAGATTGAAATACATCCAGTATTTGCCGACGTCATTTTGACGATACCTCCTTTTGCCAATATTCTCTTTATCATTCCATTAATCATGTATAAAACATATATTCATACAGTCCTGTCAGATACAGTTTCTCCCATGAATTACTAATAAATATCTTGTTCTCTGCAAGTACAATAACCAGCTTTTGAGAAGCTGGTGGGAAGGTTTTCCAGTGGTATATTTTTTGTAATATGAACACTGTTGTCCTCAAGCAGCGGTTTGTGCAGAATATGGTGGTAAGATTTTGTAGAAGTGTGTGTATATTTTGGTTTAAGATGGCGTCATTCAATTTAGTGAAGTGTCATTTTCAGGTTAAAGCATTGTGATTACAGTCAAGGAAAATCATCCTATACCACCATGTTTAGCCGCACGCTAATTAAATTACACTGTGTAATTTTGAGAGGCTTTTAAGTGTGTTAGGCGCAAGCTATTTAAATTACACTGTGTAATTTTGTGAGGCTTTTAAGAGTGATTACTGAGACTTTTATGTTAAATTGTACAAGCTATGGGTATCGATTTTTTGTTCTCAGCATTTCTGTAAGTTTCTTTGTTCACTCCTTAGGGTTACTTTGCCGTCAAATAGGGTTTCAACATTAACTGTTGAACAATGAATTTTCACATAACAGAGCATACCTTCAGTCCATTGGGGCTTAATGTAACTGTTGATGGATAGTATACCAACACAACACACCAAATAACGTTTATTCCTTTGAGTCATCAGTCTTCTGACTGGTTTAATACAGCCCGCCACGATTTTCTATCCTCCGCAAATCTTTTCATCCCAGAATACGAGGTGCGACAATAAAGTAATGAAACTGATTTTCTTTGCAAGATGTGGCAACCTTGCAGGCTTGCGTAGGCACAATATCTTTGATCTTGGTATATAAGCTGCTTGTAGTCCTAGCGGCACATCGATGCATCTGTTCTGTCGTAAGTTGTGCTGTAATAATTTAACATGAGTTTGTGTCTCTCGTCATGAAAATGGAAACGCATAATATTGCGTTAAATTGGGTGAAAACGAGACGATAACTTACGGTAAGCATCAGAAGGCTTTTGGAGACGAAGTTATGTCAAGATCTCAGGTTTTTCGTAGGCATAAAATGTTTAGTGAAGGCAGAACGAATGTTGAAGATTAAGACTGCAGTGGACGACCATCAACCTCACGTACGGATGTCAACTTGGCCAGGATGCGTGAACTCGTACGATCTGATCGAAGATTATTCGTGAAAATGATTGCAGAAGAACTGAACATCAATCGAGAAACGGTTCGTCTAATAATAACTGAAGACCTTGGTATAAGAAAGATTTGTGCAAAAATGGTCCCCAAAAATCTCACACCACAACAGCGAGAAATACGGAAAAATGTGGCAGCCAATCTGTTAGAGCAAACGGAAATCAATCCAGTATTGTTAACCCGTGTTATCAGTGGTGATGAAAGTTTTTTTTTTTTAGTACGATCCAGAGACAAATTTGACAAAGTTCGCAGCGGTGCTCAAATGGATCATCCAGACCAAAAAAACGCTCCCATATCAAAGTCAAAAGTGAAATGCATGCTTATGTGTTTCTTTGATTCATTGGGAATTGTTCATAAAGAGTGGGTGCTTCCTGGACAAACAGTTAACCAATATTACTACAAAGAAATTTTTGAAAGACTACTTAAAAGAGTTCTTCGAGGTCGTGCCAACATGGCTGATAATTTGATTTTGCATCTCAATAATGCTCCATCCTATACTGCTCTGTCAGTATAGCTATTTTTAACCTCGAAACAAATTTCAGTAGTACCACAGCCACCTTATTCACCAGATATCGCTCCATACGACTTTTTTCTATTTCCAAGAGACAAAACTGCGGTCAAGGGACACCATTTTCAAACAACACAAGATGTCCAAAAAGCTGTGACGAGGGTCTTGGAGGATATTACAGAAGATGAGTTCCAGAAATGTACCATCAACGGCAGAAGCGTTGGAAAAAGTGTGTGAATTCAGAAGTGATCTGCTTTGAAGGAGACAACAATAAACTTGTCTAAAACGGTAAGCAAATTTTTTTTCACATCAGTCTCATTATTGCCGTACCTCATAGCAGCCGGCCTTTTTGACCGAGCGGTTCTAGGCGCTTCAGTTCGCAACCGCGCTGCTGCTACGGTCGCAGGTTCGAATCCTGCCTTGGGCATGGATGTGTGTGATGTCCTTCCGTTAGTTAGGTATAAGTAGTTCTAAGTCTAGGGGACTGATGACCTCAGATGTTAAGTCCCATAGTGATTAGAGCCGTTTCTCTGAACAGTTTTTTGTGCCAGAATAGGACTTCCAAGCTATGCCCTTAATTAGTTACCAGATGTATTCCAACCTTAGCCTTTCTCTACAGTTTTTACTTTTAGTACCGTGGAAGTTGTTTCGTGATTCCTTAGCAAATGTCCTACCGTCCTATCCCTTCGCCTTGTCCATGTTCTCTACATATTCCTTTCCTCTCCGATTCTGCACAGAACCTCCTCACTCCTTAGCTTATCAGTAAACATAATTTTCAACATTCTTCTGTACTATCGCATCTTAAATTCTTCGATTCGCTTCTTTTCCGGTTTTCCCACAGTCCATGTTTCACTACAATACAATTCTGTACTCCAAACGTACGTCCCAGAAACTTCTTCCCCAAATTAAGGCCTATATTTGATACTAGCAGACTTCTCTCGGCCAGGAACGCCCTTTCTGCCAGCGCTAGTCTCCTTTCTATGTCTCCCTTCCTTCGTCCGTCATGAGTTATTATGTTGCTTAGGTAACACAATTCATTAACTTAATTTGTTTCCTTATCTCCAATTGTGGTGTCAAGTTTCTCGTCGTTCTTGTTTCTGCTAATTCTCATTAACTTCGTGTTTCTTCGAGTTACTCTCAATCCATATTCTGCACTCAGTTCATTCATTCATCAGATCCTGTATTTCGTCTTCACTTTCGCTGAAGATAGCAATGTCATGAGCGAATGCTGTCTTTGATATCTTTTCACCTTAATTGTTATTGAAACACTGAACCTTCCTTTCATTTCCATCATTACTTCCTCAAAGTATAATAAACTGAACAATAGGAGCGAAAGACTACATCTCTGTCTTACATCCTTTCCGATCCGAGCACTTCATTGTTGGTCTTCTACTGTTATCGTTCCCTCTTGGTTCTTTTATATATTTCATTCTTCCCGTCTTTCCCTATGGCTCATTCCTATTTCTCCCAGAATTTCGAACATCTTGCACCATCTGAGATTATGGAACGCTTCTTCCAGGTCGACAAATCTTGTGTCTTGATTGTCCTTTATCCGTCTCTCCATTATCAGCTGCAACTTCAGAACTGCCTTTCTGGTGCCTTTACCTTTCCTAATGCCAAACAGATCGTCATCTAACAGATCCTCAAATTTCTTTCCATTCTTCTGTATATTATTGTTGTCAGCAAATCAGATGCTTGAGCTGTTAAACCGATTGTGCGATCATTCTCAGAGTTGTCAATTCTTGTAATCTAGGTAACTGTATGGATGAGGTTTTCCCAAAAGTCTGATAGTATATCGCCAGTCTCAATGATTCTACATAACAACGTGAACAGTCGCTTTACTGCCTCTTCTACAAATAGTATTAAAAATTCTTGTCGAATGTTATCTATCCCCTCTGCCTTCACCGATATTGAGTCTTGCAAAGCTCTTTTAAATTCTGATTCTAACGCTTGACTCCCATACCTTCCCTATAGATTCATGTTTGTTCTTCTGTCACGTCATGAAACAAGTCTTCCCCCTCATAGAAGCCTTCAATGTACTGATTCCACCTACACGCTCTTCCCTCTGCTTTTAACAGTGGAATTCTTCTTGAACTCACAATGTTACCACCCTTATTTTTAATTTCACTGAAGATTGTTTTGACTTTTGTTGATGCTGAGTTAGTCCTTGTGACGATAATTTCTTTTTCGATTTCTTCACATTTTTCAAGTAGCCACTTCACCTTAGCTTCCACGCACTTCCATTTATCTTCCACAGTGACTTGTATTTCTGTGTTCCTGAGTCTCCCTGAACGTTTTTGTACCATCCTTCTTTCATCGAGCAACTGAGGTACACTGGTGCCCAAAATTAAATCAACAAACGAAATTTGCAAAGTTGTGATTATTTTGCCTCGGAACAGTATTAACAGGTGATGGTTAAGTAGAAACAATGTAAACAATACACAACGTAAACGACTGCAATAATCATAACGGAAGACAGAGACGTTCCTCTTCTTTTTTTTTTTTCAACTTAACGCATTT
Source organism: Schistocerca cancellata (assembly GCF_023864275.1). Lineage (NCBI taxonomy): Eukaryota > Metazoa > Arthropoda > Insecta > Orthoptera > Acrididae > Schistocerca > Schistocerca cancellata. The sequence goes on along the minus strand of NC_064628.1, from coordinate 166,413,365 downwards.
GCACACACATTGCGACAACTGGTTAATGTGCTCATTACGGGTTGTGACCACCTCTAGCAGTAATACAGGCCTGACAACGACGGGACATGCTGTGAATGATATCATCAATCTCTTATTGGGACAATAACACCCATTCTTCCTGGAGAGTTGCCTGCAAGTTTTGGAGAGTGTTTAGTAGATGCTCAAGTGGTGCAAGTAGTGCACCCCAGAAATGCTCTATGGGGTTAAAAGAGGGAGAGCGAGCATGCCACACCATGCGTGCAAAATCTTCCGTTTCCAAGAAAACGTCAACCGCCCTTTCTCTTTGAGTTCGATCATTATCGTCCATCAGTACGAGGTCTTAGCAGCACCACCTCTCAACAACTGCACAAGAGGTCCCATGATCTTGTTACGAAACCTGACAGCAGATAAACCTTGTCGATTCACCCATACAATTTCATGAAGACGTGTTCAATTCGTCAACATAATCCCTGCCCACAGCATTAGGAATCCTCCTCGATACCGGTCTCTTTCCATAATGTTTCGGTCTCTAAATCGTGTTCCACGTTCCCTCCAGATGCGAAAGCGTCTAGAATGACTCTCTAGACCAAATCTGGACTTATCTGTGAAAAGATCATTGGTCCATTGTACGACCGTCCAGGTGGCATGTGATGACCCCCTCTAGACGTTCCCCTCTGTGAAGACGCATCAGAGGTACACATACAGAAGATCTCCAGCAATAAGAGCCGCTCTACTGAACCTTTCTGGACAACGTTTGTCTCGATACAACACTTCTAGTGGATTCTGCGGGGTCAGATATCAGTTGCTGTGCAGTGCTAAGGCAGTACCATAGTGCCCTTACATCCAAATAAAGGTCCTCTCTTTCTGATATCGTACTTGGTCGGCCCTGCCCTATTCTTTGGGGCACTGCTCTGGTCCCTACAAATTGTTGACATATACGAGAAATGACAGAACGATTCAAAAGAAGCCATCGGGCCCGATCAGTTTGCGACTGTCCTGCTTCCTTTCTTCTTACGGCCCTCCCTCGCAGAGAATTCAGTAAGCGTCTTCTTGGTGCCACACTGCACCGTGGTCGACTGTGTACACAGTGATTGTGGATGTGGGACTACCCGGCGAACGCTCCATCTGATAGGTGCCCCGACGTCATCGTTAACGTGGTTGTCCGTTGACCGGAATGCCATTTTCTGTGCAGAAAACGATTGTATGCACATCTGTGTCAGTTCGTGTGATTATTCGGTGAATTAGACGCTAGACGGGGAAATAGCGGTTCGTTGCTTTAATTTTGGAATGCAGTGTATTTCTTCTGCTACCCATGGTTTCTTCGCAGCTAGCATGTTTGTACCCATGTTTTTATTTTTAACTTTGTGATCGACCGTTTTAGAGACGACCATTCCTGGTAAACTGAACTGTTTATTGAACTAATCCTTACCACTTCACAATGTCTATAGATCAGAGAAGTCCAAGCGTATCTTTTCAGTCCTTCATAGTTCTATATCTCACGTCTTTGCTCATTGATTCTTCCTTACTAAACTCTTAAATTCATCACTACTAAATTGTGTCTGAATCTATATCTGCTCCTGTGCACGCCTTACAATCCAGTATCTTATTTCGGAATCTCTGCCTAACCAAGATATAATCTGAATGGAATAATCTCGCATCTCCCGGCCTTTTCCAAGAATACCTTCTATTCTTGTGATTCTTGAACGCCGGCCGTGGTGGCCGAGTGGTTCTAGGCGCTACAGTCTGGAACCGCGCGACCGCTACGGTAGCAGGTTCGAATCCTGCTTCGGGCATGGCTGTGTGTGATGTCCTTAGGTGAGTTAGGTTTGAGTAGTTCTAAGTTCTAGGGGTCTGATGACCACAGAAGTTAAGTCCCATAGTGCTCAGACCATTTGAACCATTTTTGATTCTTGAACAGAGTTTCCTTATTACTAGCTGACATTTGTTGCAGAAATCAGTTAGGCTTTATCCTCTCCCATTCATAGTACCAGACCGATATTCTGCGGTCATGGACTGTGCGGCTGGTCCCGGCGGCGGTTCGAGTCCTCCCTCGGGCATGGGTGTGTGTGTTTTTCCTTAGGATAATTTAGGGTAAGTAGTGTGTAAGCTTAGGGACTGATGACCTTAGAAGTTAAGTACCGTAAGATTTCACACACATCTGATCATCTGATATTCTGCGGTAACCTTTGTAACGTTCTTTAAAAAATATTGTGTGTTGTGTTGCTGAGCAAATGGTGTGCTTAAACGGTTTTACTGTAGTGCAAAGCAACTTAATCTGGAAGACCAGTATGTATTGGTTATATAGAATAAATCCCTCTGAAATTTACTTAGTCTCGTGGGAACCGAGTTCTATGTCCCTGTGCAATAAACTGATAAAATTCCCTATGCAATTAAACAACGAAATACATTTCTTTTAGCTCTTGAGTCGCAACGGTATTCTGTTCTCTCCACAGAAGGCATACAAAATATTCAAACTTAGCTTAGCGAAGTTCAATGCTGACAACACGAAAAGCTTCATACAAATAATGTCAATAGATCAGTTGATAAATGAATAGCCTTGCAAATGTTCAGTGGTAATTTTGGATATTGGCTCAGCGCTGTGCAATGCTGCCTTCAATGAAACGGTTACAAACATTAATACTTTTCTGACTCTGGCACATTAATATTGTTTTGACTATGATTGCAAAATCATTTCATTTAAAAAAATACTGATTGGATTTAAACAAACACGACATGGAAGAGGATGAGGTAGTGATAACGGGTTATGCTAAGACCGAATGCTTCAGTTTGAAAATTGTATTCAAAATACAGTTTCTCCTTCACAAAATCTAATATCAAACATTTTACATTAATTTCAAAATCAGTGAGTTTCCAAACTGTTCTACAATTCTCACTTACTGTCGTAGTTAACAATACTTGGATAGTTACATGACAAAAGGTCTTACATAGTTTGACAAAATAGATTCTAAAATTAACTATCGAGATCACAAAAAACACAAAATATTACAAATGGGGTATACCTAATCAATCTATACATTAAATCTGATGACAAATACTTGGTTCCTACATTGAGCGGTCAGTACTGTAAAAAGTCATATTGCGTTGCTGCATACTTAAAACTAAATATACAAAATTTCATTACCTTACAAAACTGTATTATGCTGCTTCCACAGGCCAACAGCTAAATTCGCACAGCTAGCCACTAGCTTAGAGTCTTACATCCTACTTTTAACAGAGTCCAACGGCAACTACTACTGCGCTCTGCGAATCCCTACATACAGTCGATTCTACCACTCAGGCAACATCTTTGGTTGAGTGGTGTCAAAGGTACAATCTCTTCTACGTGTGATAACCATTACATGTCATTTTTAATGACTTACGAGTATATTACAAAATCGGGCTCCTCATACAAGTGGACCCCTCACATCTTTTCAACTACTCCTTACCCTAAAATCGCATTTCAATATGATGTGATTATTTGATTTTCAAACCTCTTTACGTACTGAATTATTCGTTCAGAATCCTCATATACTTTTTCTCTCTCTTCATCTTTGGTTTGCGACGACGACATGTGTACCTGAACTATCGTTGGCGGTGTTGGTTTGCCGTCGATTCTGTGGGAATAACCCACTCATTGAATTGTTCGCAGTAACTCACTCTCTATCCAACCTTCATATTCATAACGAATCTTACTCCTGTTACATCATTTTTGCTGCTATTGATATTACACTATACTCTTCAAACCACAAATATTCGTCTTCTTTCCGTTTCACTTCACTGACACCCCACTATATCTAGATTGAGCTATCCCCTTTTATGATTTTCTAGCCTCCCTACCACGTTCAATCTTCTGGCATTCCTCGCCCCAAATCGCAGAACGTTATCCTCTCGTTGGTCATTCAACGTTTTTCTCATGGTTACCTCCACCTTGGCAGTCCCCTCCCGGAGATCCGAATGGGGGAATAGTTCAAAAATGGTCAAATGTGTGTGAAATCTTATGGGACTTAACTGCTAAGGTCAACAGTCCCTAAGCTTACACACTACTTAACCTAAATTATCCTAAGGACAAACACACACACCCATACCCGAGGTAGGACTCGAACCTCTGCCGGGACCAGCCACGGAGTCCATGACCGCAGCGCCTTAGACCGCTAGGCTGATCCCGCGTGGCGGGGGAATAGTCCAGAATCCTTTTCCAATGGAGAGATCATCATGAGACTTTTTTTTTTCAATTACAGGCCAAACGTCCAGTGGATACACATTATGAATCCTTAATGCAGTGGTTTCCATTGGCTTCTGCATTCTCATGTCCGCCTTTAGGGGCAGTTTCCCACGCCAAGTGCAACCTCTATCCGCTCCTTCGCCCTCTTTGACCAGACCGTTGGCTCAGTTAGAGTGATTTCTTACGCCGGTAGTCTTCGGACGTCATTGCTGATGAGTTAGAGTCCGGGACCGACGACATTTTGATTACTGGTTATATACGCTGTATCTAGAACACACGTTTTAACTGTTCGTTCGAGAAATTGAAGATACAGTTGTTATGCAGGTAAATGTGTGCCAAAAGAAAGAGGATCATTCCATTGTTAAACAGGGCATACTGCGGTAAAGCGTATTCTGCTTTTGGGTGACAACAAGACTGCACCTAACCATGCTGAGTTGATGGATGTGTACGGCAGTAACTCAGTGTCACGTGACATGGACCTTAGCTGGCGGAGACGCTTCACGTGTGGTCAAACTGTGAGTGACGAAGAACGAAATGGCAGCTCATATCTATCTGAAGAACCAGTATCTCAAAAGAAGAGAATGGTGGCCCTGGAGCTCGAAAATCTGTGTATCACAATCGAGGCAATAGTGGAAATGAATCAATTTGCAACATATTGCACAGCGTTTTGAATATGACACATATAGGCAACTGCTGGATTCTACGTCGGCTCACATCCATTAAAAGCTGCAGCATAACCGTGGGAGCAACGGAAAACTTGCCGCTGATGACTTCCTTAGCCGCCTGTCGCCACGACTGCGTCATTGTGAGCCCCAGGCAACAGAGGAAAGCAAGCGCTGGGCACGTGTGGATTTGCCAGTGTCATGAAGCAACATGATGATAAGTGTTTTTTGAGAATAGATTGGTATGCACCTGACCTTATGCTCGTAAAGGCAAACCGTCCCAAGAATGTATTAGCGAAATCTACGTACAAACGTTTATGGGAGGTTGTTATGGCAACATCGACGAAGATGAGTTGTAAGTAGGCTGTTTAGGTTTTTATATTGGTAACGCCACGTAGCGCTCTGTATGAAAATCACTGGCTGTACAGTGTGCAGTCTGTGGCTGGTTGGCATTGTTGAAGTACTCGCTATTGTAGTGTTGGGCAGTTGGATGTGAACAGCGCGTAGCGTTGCGCAGTTGGATGTCAGCCGCCAGCAGTGGTGGGTATATATATATATATATATATATATATATATATATGAAGGTAAATACATTGTTTGTTCTCTATCAAAATCTTTCATTTGCTAACTATGCCTATCAGTAGTTAGTGCCTTCAGTAGTTAGAGTCTTTTATTTAGCTTGCAGTATTGGCGCTCGCTGTATTGTAGTAGTTCGAGTAACGAAGATTTTTGTGAGGTAAGTGATTCATGAAAAGTGTAGGTTATTGTTAGTCAGGGCCATTCTTTTGTATGGATTTTTGAAAGTCAGACAGCGTTGCGCTAAAAATATTGTGCGTCAGTTTAGTGTTGAAACTTTTGTATTTATAGCGTCATCCCACCGTTTGTCGTTCCCTACGTTGGGTGTTTAAGACTTCAAAATTGGTTCAAATGGCTCTGAGCACTATGGGACTTAACTTCTGAGGTCATCAGTCCCCCAGAACTTAGAATTACTTAAATCTAACTAACCTAAGGACTTCACACACATCCATGCCCGAGGCAGGATTCGAACCTGCGACCGTAGCGGTCGCGCGGTTCCAGACTGTAGCGCCTAGAACCGCTCGGCCACAACGGCCGGCTTTAGACTTCACAAGCTCTCGAAGAGAACAGCCGAGCCTTACTCTGCGGTGATCATCTTAAGAAGTGAAGGAAAGCGACGTCAACAGTGCCCCGAATATACCGAAAGCGTTGCTACCAGCGCCAATGTACGACATGTAAGCAGCGATTTGACCATCCCGCCCCCCTTTGAATTGACGAAACAACCGAGCAGCGTTAACCACGTGGCGATATTAGATCTCCAATAACAAGTGCAAATGACTTCCCTGTTGTCCGTTGTAGTCACCTCCGTCTCGGCAGTAAACACGACAGTGCTACCTTTCTGGTTATACAATTCGTCTGTCCGGTGTGCGAGGAGCAAGGAAGAGGAAAGTGCCACGTGCGCATGCGCAAGACGACTGGCGTAGTCCTGGCGTCAGACATCAGCCGTCACATTGATCGTGGGCGTGTGGACAATGTTGGCAGTTCAGACTGTAGCGTCGGCGTCAGCTGATATGGCTGCAGGCAGGCACAAGTCCTGCAAGCCTCAAAGTGGACACCGCAATTCGCTTTCTCGTCGGCACGCGCACTGGGTGAGCGCAAGGCGACGTGCACTTGTTTGCGCCTGCGCAGCGCCATCGTTGCCGGCGCCGCCGTCTACCAGCAGCAAGTTGGGTAATCTGTGACGTCACGGACTTGCGCGGTCAGTGCGCGCAAGGCGGCCAAGGACGCGGGTCGCGGGCAACGACGGGTGGGCTGGCCGAGGTCAGCGCGCAGGCGCACTACGGCCACCGGCTGCGACTGCGGCTGTGGCTGCCAAAAGGCGGACCGACCAGCTGACGCTTAGCCCTGCTATCTGCACCGCAGGGTCATCGCGCCAAAACGCCTCTGCTACTGAAATCGCTTTAGGAAACTACGGCAGCAAATACACCGACGTTTGCGGAAATCGCAGTACCGCACGTGTATGTTCAGAAATTAAACCAGCAAGGAGCGATCAATATCGCAGAGACATAACGTGCACGTTGGTCTTCTATCGTTTTATCGGGATGGTCCAGTTTTACCGCAGGCTCACTCACTGAAAGGGTTGTCAAAAAAAGTGAAAACAAACGTTGTTACGCCTCGGTTACGTGATGGCGTCTTGCTCGGTGTTATTTTAGCGACATTTGGGTTCCGACAACGCATGCTGCTACGACTGCGATGCATATTGCATATATAGACCCAGTCAATAGCGACAGGCGTCTACAAGTCGCTATTTTATCCCTATGGCTACAATGATCACTAGAGCTACGTTCGTAGTGTTGGCTCTATGTTATCTAATAGGAGGGCATCTGTTTACGTCGTTCGATCGATGCTACTGTGTCGGCTTCCACTGCCCAGAAACCACGAACACCTCGTACTGGCAACGAGTGAAAGCCGTCGCTGGAATTCTGATTTGCAAAACGCGTTGTTTTATTCTACCCTGATGACCTAAATCCAGCACCCCCAATATTAAGCGTTTAAACTGGCAAATGGCATGTGTAATGACTTGTACTCCCCTTTAGTGAAGGTTAGTGAAGGTGGTCAGTATAGCTACCACATAAAATGTGCTTTTTCGTAGTGAGCGTGTTGCGACTAACACCGACATTTTGTAGAACAGCTACGAACAGAAGGAACACAACGACATTCTCTTTGATCCCAAGCAACAACGTTCAGACACGTGAGGGATGTACACCGTACAGAATTCGAGTCAAACACCATGGTAGTTGTATACGCGTATGGACTGGTGTGTTGATACGCATCTACCGTGTTGTGTAGAATTCATGTCGGTCACAAATATCCTTTGTGATGTTGCAGTATTCACGATAGTACTACATCATCGAATGTAGGAATACGTAAATGTTATAGCATAAAATACTGCGGGAGCTGACGCGTGAACCATACACCACGTTACGAAGGAGCTAATAACATTTTAAAAAGTTAAGTACCATTACAAAAAATTACAAACACTTGTAATTATGATTATAAGTAAAGGTATAACGCAAACTTGATATTTATCATAAGGACATTTCCGATTCATCCTCAAGAAACATGTGAGAAAACTGAGCCGCGTCATTCGTCGAGTTACAGAGCTTGGAAACGTGATTGATGAAGTGAGGTGAAACTAATGGCGGAGCAGCAGTAAGTAATGCCTCAACGTCGCAGTAAGTAGTACAGTTCTGGACTCCGCTTTCTGACGTCCCCAAACCGCGAGACATTCCGAGTGATGACGTCCATATTCCACCGTTTCACGTGTATCGAGCATTAAAAGACTTAGGATTGGACCCTTAATGAGCTCACTTTCGTACATCAGTGTCATAGATGATTACTTCAGGCAATGTAATGACTGGAGTTTCTACGAAGCATCAAACATAATGGCAGCTCATGCATTTTATTTATGTTGATAAGGTAGGATTACCGATACTACGTAGATGATCAGCAACAGGAGCTACAATTCGTTTTTAGAGACATAAACAGAATGTTCAATTTCAGTATGCGTCGCGGTAAAAGTCACATTATTTCACGCTCTGGAGAGAATTTAATTGGCTTAGTCATAAAGTATCAACCTAAATATCTTATTTTACATTTGAAATAACAAAAGCGTGAAACACTTATAAGCATTTCATTTATTAGCCAAGTACTAACCTCGACTTTTTGGCTTGAGTAAGGTGGACTGGAAGGAATGTGTGAAACCCACTTAAGAAAAATGCGACGCCAGGGTTTTGTTCAAATTCGAATCCCACCAGTGGCAATTTTTTTGTGTGACTGGGTTAATTTGTGTACCTATACAAAACACTAAATTAACTGAGTGAATAGTTCGCTGTTCTTAATAAGATACTTTCGGCTCCCAACAGAATACAGCATCTCGTTTCTTTACCCTAGGTGTTGTTGTTGTTGTGGTCTTCAGTCCTGAGACTGGTTTGATGCAGCTCTCCATGCTACTCTATTCTGTGCAAGCTTCTTCATCTCCCAGTACCTACTGCAACCTACATCCTTCAGAATCTGCTTAGTGTATTCATCTCTTGGTCTCCCCCTACGATTTTTACCCTCCACGCTGCCCTCCAATACTAAATTGGTGATCCCTTGATGCCTCAGAACATGTCCAACCAACCGATCCCTTCTTCTGGTCAAGTTGTGCCACAAACTTCTCTTCTCCCCAATCCTATTCAATACTTCCTCATTAGTTATGTGATCTACCCATCTAATCTTCAGCATTCTTCTGTAGCACCACATTTCGAAAGCTTCTATTCTCTTCTTGTCCAAACTATTTACCGTCCATGTTTCACTTCCATACATGGCTACACTCCATACAAACACTTTCAGAAATGACTTCCTGACACTTAAATCTATACTTGATGTTAACAAATTTCTCTTCTTCAGAAATGCTTTCCTTGCCATTGCCAGTCTACATTTTATGTCCTCTCTACTTCGACCATCATCAGTTATTTTGCTCCCCAAATAGCAAAACTCCTTTACTACTTTAAGTGTCTCATTTTCTAATCTAATTCCCTCAGCATCACCCGACTTAATTCCACTACATTCCATTATCCTCGTTTTGCTCTTGTTGATGTTCATCTTATATCCTCCCTTCAAGATACCATCCATTCCATTCAACTGCTCTTCCAAGTCCTTTGCTGTCTCTGACAGAATTACAATGTCATCGGCAAACCTCAAAGTTTTTATTTCTTCTCCATGGATTTTAATACCTACTCCGAAATTTTCTTTTGTTTCCTTTACTGCTTGCTCAATATACAGATTGAATAACATCGGGGAGAGGCTACAACCCTGTCTTACTCCCTTCCCCACCGCTGCTTCCCTTTCATGTCCCTCGACTCTTATAACAGCCATCTGGTTTCTGTACAAATTGTAAATAGCCTTTCGCTCCCTGTATTTTACCCCTGCCACCTTTAGAATTTGAAAGAGAGTATTCCAGTCAACATTGTCAAAAGCTTTCTCTAAGTCTACAAATGCTAGAAACGTAGGTTTGCCTTTCCTTAATCTTTCTTCTAAGATAAGTCGTAAGGTCAGTATTGCCTCACGTGTTCCAGTATTTCTACGGAATCCAAACTGATCTTCCCCGAGGTTGGCTTCTACTAGTTTTTCCATTCGTCTGTAAAGAATTCGTGTTAGTATTTTGCAGCTGTGGCTTATTAAACTGATTGTTCGGTAATTTTCACATCTGTCAACACCTGCTTTCTTTGGGATTGGAATTATTATATTCTTCTTGAAGTCTGAGGGTATTTCACCTGTCTCATACATCTTGCTGACGAGATGGTAGAGTTTTGTCAGGACTGGCTCTCCCAAGGCCGTCAGTAGTTCCAATGGAATGTTGTCTACTCCGGGGGCCTTGTTTCGACTCAGGTCTTTCAGTGCTCTGTCAAACTCTTCACGCAGTATCGTATCTCCCATTTCATCTTCATCTACATCCTCTTCCATTTCCATAATATTGTCCTCAAGTACATTGCCCTTGTATAGACCATCTATATACTCCTTCCACCTTTCTGCTTTCCCTTCTATGCTTAGAACTGGGTTTCCATCTGAGCTCTTGATGTTCATACAAGTGGTTCTCTTATCTCCAAAGGTCTCCTTAATTTTCCTGTAGGCAGTATCTATCTTACCCCTAGTGAGATAAGCTTCTACATCCTTACATTTGTCCTCTAGCCATCCCTGCTTAGCCATTTTGCACTTCCTGTCGATCTCATTTTTGAGACGTTTGTATTCCTTTTTGCCTCCTTCATTTACTGCATTTTTATATTTTCTCCTTTCATCAATTAAATTCAATATTTCTTCTGTTACCCAAGGATTTCTACTAGCCCTCGTCTTTTTACCTACTTGATCCTCTGCTGCCTTCACTATTTCATCCCTCAAAGCTACCCATTCCTCTTCTACTGTATTTCTTTCCCCCATTCCTGTCAATTGTTCCCTTATGCTCTCCCTGAAACTCTCTACAACCTCTGGTTCTTTCAGTTTATCCAGGTCCCATCTCCTTAAATTCCCACCTTTTTGCAGTTTCTTCAGTTTTAATCTACAGGTCATAACCAATAGATTGTGGTCAGAGTCCACATCTGCCCCTGGAAATGTCTTACAATTTAAAACCTGGTTCCTAAATCTCTGTCTTACCATTATATAATCTATCTGATACCTTTTAGTATCTCCAGGGTTCTTCCATGTATACAACCTTCTATCATGATTCTTAAACCAAGTGTTAGCTATGATTAAGTGGTGCTCTGTGCAAAATTCTACCAGGCGGCTTCCTCTTTCATTTCTTAGCCCCAATCCATATTCACCTACTACGTTTCCTTCTCTCCCTTTTCCTACACTCGCATTCCAGTCACCCATGACTATTAAATTTTCTTCTCCCTTCACAATCTGAATAATTTCTTTCATTTCATCATACATTTCTTCAATTTCTTCGTCATCTGCAGAGCTAGTTGGCATATAAACTTGTACTACTGTAGTAGGTGTGGGCTTCGTATCTATCTTGGCCACAATAATGCGTTCACTATGCTGTTTGTAGTAGCTTACCCGCATTCCTATTTTCCTATTCATTATTAAACCTACTCCTGCATTACCCCTATTTGACTTTGTGTTTATAACCCTGTAGTCACCTGACCAGAAGTCTTGTTCCTCCTGCCACCGAACTTCACTAATTCCCACTATATCTAACTTTAATCTATCCATTTCCCTTTTTAAATTTTCTAACCTACCTGCCCGATTAAGGGATCTGACATTCCACGCTCCGATCCGTAGAACGCCAGTTTTCTTTCTCCTGATAACGACATCCTCTTGAGTAGTCCCCGCCCGGAGATCCGAATGGGGGACTATTTTACCTCCCGAATATTTTACCCAAGAGGACGCCATCATCATTTAATCATACAGTAAAGCTGCATGCCCTCGGGAAAAATTACGGCCGTAGTTTCCCCTTGCTTTCAGCCGTTCGCAGTACCAGCACAGCAAGGCTGTTTTGGTTATTGTTACAAGGCTAGATCAGTCAATCATCCAGACTGTTGCCCTTGCAACTACTGAAAAGGCTGCTGCCCCTCTTCAGGAACCACACGTTTGTCTGGCCTCTCAACAGATACCCCTCCGTTGTGGTTGTACCTACGGTACGGCTATCTGTATCGCTGAGGCACGCAAGCCTCCCCACCAGCGGCAAGGTCCATGGTTCATGGGGGGGTTACCCTAGGTATATCGGCCTATATCGGCCAAGAGTCCCGACATGAGTAAACATCTGGATTCTGCAAGGTGAGGAATATATAAGGTGGTTAATAAAGTTCTAATTTTCTGCCACTATCTTCCAGGAGGTTAGAATGATGTTCGAAAGGTCATCACGGGTTTTTGGAGTGGGCTCAGGTCAACTTTCTCCCATGTTTCGTTTTGCCCCTTCCCAAATATTTTCAATGGAGCGGAAGTCTGCGCATAACGTGGACAGTAACTGAAGATAAATTTGCACTCCTGCGCCATGGCAGATATGTATACTGAAGACTGATCTTGTTGGAAACAGGTTATTGCCTCAGGATAGAGTTGGCACCCTGATAGTATCACACGCAATATGGAAACACGGTGCAGCATCATGACGGCCAGTTATCTTATGGAGTACACCAGGTACACAGAAACACATCCGACCCCCAAAACTGCTAAGGACACACGGTCACTGCGGAACAGACACGTTGAGCCCTATATACTCGTATTGGATGATCATTATCTGAGGAAGATACTGCTTTGTTGGTAAACATTCCGTTCCGCACGTCTTGATTGATATTATTTTTGACAACGATTTGGCGGTCTGTTCAACATAATTGCTCTTCACACCATTCGTATTCAAAGTCGATCATGCTAGAGAACGCTGCACGTACCCTCATACGGCGAGAGGTGGGAATACGTAAAGCGCCCAGGAGCTTTGTCGAACATAACCGTTTTCGTCAACCAGTTGTTCTGGTGAAGTGAAGCATGATATTACTGCTTGTGGGATAAGTACATCCAAATCATTGAACACGGTACACTCCCAGTCAATGTTAGTGTGATACTGTATTCCATTTCCATGCGCGTCTTTTCAGGGGACTTCAGTTTTGTGGATGTCAACGCCCAACCGCTTCGAACAGCACAGATGAAGGAGCTCTTGGAAAAATAGGGTTTTTGGCGAATTAACCGGCCTATCCGTTCCCCAGACGTAACCCACTATTGGATGACTTTTTTTTAGGATACCAGTTTCAGTGAAAAAATATCTGTGGATTGGATTGAACATAGAAATTTTGATTTGTTTTTGAGTTAGCTTGGTGCTGGCTCGATCTCGAGTGCGATAGCTCGATTTGATTTTATGAGTGCTTTAATTCTCCCAAAGTTGGCAGCGGCTGCTCTGGTGGGTTTTGGCGAGGCTTCTTGTAGCAGTGAGCTGAGGCGCTCGCGTAGAGTCGGGCCGGAAACGAAGCAGTGAAGTTCTGCCCCATAGTTGTGACTCCTTGTCCGCTGCAGTCAGTGTTTGTCTGTGGAGTTGCGCGCCGAGTCCATAAAGAGTGAATGCGTAACCCTGGTAAGTCTGAGTCTGCTAGGTGCAAGGGGCAAACCTCACTCTTCCTGAGCTATGGACAGCCTGTGTATCCTCGTGCCCGGCGTCACTTGTGAATTATGAGACGCGATGGTGTCCTGGTAGAGCTGAGTACACGCTGCAGTATGGTGGCCGCAGATGTGGTGGTCGTTTGCGGAAACCGTTGAGCCGAACTGCTGGGTGCATCGTTCGGCATGGTGCTGTTTGGAAAAGGTGAACAGCGCGTGTGTTCGATACGTGAGCTGATCCCTTGAAAAAGCGCTGTTTGCCAGGGCTACTTTCTCTACTTGTTATTGTTCTAAGGACTCACCTTGAACACCATTTATATGTTTTGTTATGGTTTTAATCATCAGTTTCTGATGGCCATTTGCTCTCTGCTTAATTTGTAAGTTGAACACTAGTATTACCACGAACAGTGCATTGTGGAATTAAAATTTCTTGTTTACCTCATTGTGAACTGTTGTGCACTACCACAAGTACGTAAGCTGTTTGCTATATATAATTTTTCTGCTGTGGTGCAGCAAACAGAGTGACTGAATTTGCTGTAAAATATATCTTAGTTAAATTCTTGCAGTTTTCCAGAAGGTCAGTGTTATTTAATTGTTCTATAGGATTTCATTACGTACGGATAAGATCACAAGTCTTAAATTTTACTTGTTGCTGAGTCCTTTGTAAGGTTCCTTGCTTTAAATACTTTAAGAGCTAATTAAAAACAATTACTTGTTGCTGAGTTTTTTAGGTTTCTTATCTTAAATATTTTTTAAATCATCTAGAGCTAAACTTAAAGGTTTCATTTTAATGGTCTTCTTGCTCAGTTGTTAAAAGGAATCCGTAGAATTTCAGTATCTAGGTTATTTGCGGCCGATTCTGGCTGGCCTTTTGTTGTGCATCTTTTACAACGTACCTTCTCTCAGCTTTAGTTGTGCCTTAAATGACCAAGGGGCAAATCAGAGAATCCGTTCCCAGAAGGTCGGAACTGAATCAACGCAAAGTTAAATTTTAAGTGTTCTTCATGTTTCGAAATGCTTACTTTGGTAAAGAGATTTTGCCTTCTTTGTTCATAGATTCAATAGAGAGACTGTTTAGTTCGCTAAATATTTTGGTAGACTAGACGCTTACAGCTCAACTTAAATCCTCGCTCCACACCAGTAATATTCAAAAATCTAGTTTTTTTTTGCCTTACGGCAACAAACCGGAAATATTGATTAATTATTAATGGTTCAGTTACAGAGACATGGAAGAAAAGCATGTGCTATCATTAATCAATATTTTACATACCTTAAAAATTTAGCTAGATCTGATCTTAAATTGCTGAAATAATTCACTCTTGCAGCTGCTTTCGCATATGTTGACTTACACTTGACCTTCAAAAAAGATTTATATCTGTTTCTGAGAACATAATGACGCTGAACACAGTCTAGACCCATGATTTTAACCAATGTGGTTGGGAGTGTCAGCTATCTTACTTGTGATATGAAGAAACAATCACGATCGCAAAATCGTAAAATATCATTTATTTAAAATGAACGGTTTCGGCACGAACAGTAGGCCATCTTCAGACTGACTGCACCATTTGTTTAAGCTGGCGGCGTGCTGAGCAGTTGGGTTTGGTCAAGAAAATAACTGCTCTAACCAAACGCAGCCACTCAGCACGCCGGGAGGACGACGGTTCAAACCCGCGTCCGGTCATCCTGATTTAGGTTTTCCGTGATTTCCTTAAGTTGCTCCAGGCAAATGCCGGGATGGTTCCTTTGAAATGGCACAGCCGACCTCCTCCCCCGTCCTTCCCTAATCCGATGAGACCGATGACCTCGCTGTATGGTCTCCTTCCCCAAACAATCTAATCCAATCAGCACGCCGCCAGCTCCAGCAAACGGTACAGTCAGTCTGAAGATGGTCTACTGTACGTGCCGAAACCGTTCATTTTAAATAAATGATATTTTACGATCGTGACTGTTTCTTCATAAGTAACAGTCTAGCTCGACGCAGCCAGACTATGTGTGTTGCCGGACGGCATCATCATGCATGTACGAGTGGTTCCCTCAACATTATACGTAAATGTATGGCTTGTTAGCAAATGGAAACAGCGGGCAATAGAAGGTTAAATGCCATCGATCACGTGTGGGACTCGTTGAACAGACGTGTTGCAGCATTTCGACATGCACCAACGACCAGCCAGCGCCTTGTTGACCGCGCTGGTGGATGAGTGGAACGCCCTGCCACACGAACTGCTTGCTAGCCTTGTTGCCAACGTGGGATCACGTTGTAGAGCATGCTTTATCGTCCGTGCTGTTAACACACCACGTTAAGAATCCTGTCTCGCCTTTTGTAGTACTCGGGGGTACCAGGAATCAAATGGTTCAAATGGTTCTGAGCACTATGGGACTCAACTTCTGAGGTCATTAGTCCCCTAGAACTTAGAACTAGTTAAACCTAACCAACCTAAGGACATCACAAACATCCATGCCCGAGGCAGGATTCGAACCTGCGACCGTAGCGGTCTTGCGGTTCCAGACTGCAGCGCCTTTAACCGCACGGCCACTTCGGCCGGCTGGTACCAGGAATCGCGTTAACTTCAGTGCAATTATTGTCTTTCAATATAAGTGTAATTACTGTTCGTTTCATTGCGTATTTCTTTCAGTTACCTACTGAGCTATAGTCCAGCAGTTCGTTCTCCGTAAGATCCAAGTTTCAGCGAGATACCGGTTTCATCGAGTTGCCGGTGACACATCATGCGAAAATTACTTTCAACCTTAAGTTTTGCACACCACTGTATAAATGTGACCGTTATAAGAAACGAATCGGTACAGCGTGTTTCGCATTACCTGTTACATAAATCTAGGAATTGCAGAGAGGGGTTAATAAATACGTTTTTGATAAAGAACCACTATCTAGAAATGTACCGTTTGGTTGTAAAATAAGTGTGAAGATCGGAGCACTTTCAAATCTCCTATTTTACGTTAAACAGACAGTAGACTCTGCTGATCGTTGCACACTGTGTATCTGCAAAGCATGCTTTCATACACACGGTCCACAGTCCTTGACGTGCGCTGAATAATCTCTGCTGCCGCCAGAACTCGCCCAAGTACATTTTCTTGCGACAGTATGGGAGTCTGACACTCAAGACACTTCATATGGCACCACTATAAAAGAATCGACAGGGGTTATATCTGGGGACGTGATGACCAGGGAGTTCGTCCACCTCGATGTATCCACCTTTCACGGTAAGTTTGGCCGAAATGTTCGCGGGCGCTACGTACGAAATGGGCTGATAAGCCATCATGTTGGAACCATGTTTACTAACGGACTGACAGTGCCAAATCTCCAAATAACTGCACCAGTGCATATTGCAGGAATGTTAAGATCACTGAGCCTGACGCCGAAATACAAATAAACGCCGGCCGCGGTGGTCTAGCGGTTCTAGGCGCTCAGTCCGGAACCGCGCGGCTGCTACGGTAGAGCACTTGCCCGCGAAAGGCAAAGGTCCCGAGTTCGAGTCTCG